>NW_022900947.1:26995795-27223702 GCF_012274545.1 Fukomys damarensis | reverse complement strand
TGAGATAGATATAGATAGATAGATAGATAGATAGACAGACAGACAGACAGACAGACAGATAATCTGCCCCGTGTAGTCCCTGTCTTTTACAAAGTACATACACAGTATTCCTAAAACAAGAGAACAAGAAAATAAGTAGTAAAAGTTCAAATGGACATCAGTATGGTGAAACAATAACTCTGATATGTTAGCAAATAAGAGACTATGACTGTGGTAAGAAGGAACACTAACTAATGAAGTTCTCTGGTGATGAGGACTGCTCAGGTCTGAGTAGGTAGAGTAGAGCTCTGTCCGCAAGAGGTGAATCGTCCAGGTATCCAAGAGGGGTCCTTCTCAGGGGGGAGCCAGCAAGTCCCGGTGTGATGATATCAGTTTATGTCACAAATACCTGAAGGACTGTGTGAGAGGGGTTACAAGAGACGAGGAAAGCAGAGGACAGATCTTGCAGTCCTTGTTTTAGAATTTTAAACAAGAGAAGGATGTAATCTTATTTTAGTTGAAAAATACTTTTTTGAGGCTGCAATGTGGGGGACCAAAGATAAAAGCAGGAAAGAGGCAAAAGAAGGAATCAGTTCAGACTAGAGAGGTAATGGTAGATATGGTAAGACATACTCAGTTTGAGGAATATTTTAAAGGTAGAGCCTGTAAGACTTACGTACTGACTGGCTACAGCAGTTTGAGAGATGGAATAAAAATCAAGGAAGAATCCTAGTTTTTTCACCTAAGAGTTACTAGACATGCAGAAGAAAATTAAGATTTCTCTTTGGGTCACAAATAATTTGAGATCCCTTTTAGATATACAAGTAGATGTGCTGAATAGCAAAGCTCAGAATTTGAGACTGAATTATGTATTTAGGAGGAGTCAGTGTTTGGATTATATTGAAAGCAATAAGACTGGATTGATGAGAGAGAGGGAGGGAGGGGCAGGGAGAGATGGAGGGAGAAAGGAGGAAAGATGGGAAGGTAGGAGATAGGGAAAGCTTTCCGATTCGCTTTGGGATATTTCCAATTTTAAACATCAAGCAGACTAGGAAACGACGAGACGAATATGGGGTAAGGAAGGAGAAGAACCATGTGACGACTCAGTACAGACTATTCTATTACTAATTTGCTGTGAGTATAAGAGTTTATGGCTAGAAAGGAACAAGAGGTGAGGTAGGTTTGGGGTTTTAATGTGAGACTAAGGAGTATATATTTGCATATATGTTGATGGTGACAATCCAGTAATTGGAGAAGTAAGTTGATAGCAGAAGAGAGATTATTACAGCATCAGAGACCTTTAGCAGACTTGCAGCAGTGTGACCAAACTGTGACAAAATAGCTGTCCATTATTGATAAGAATCATTAAACCACAGTGTAGCATATTGGTTTGCAAATTATTGATTACATAGTGTGGCCCATTAGTCAGTTGCAGATATGACTGGCAGAAGGTTACTTGTAATCAGAGAAAATGCTGATTCCAAACAAAGAGAAAAGCTCTCCTGTCACACCTGCTGTGCACGTAATGATAGGCACATTTCATGGTGGGAAAATTATATTCTTATGTGATAAATAATAATTTATTGAATTAAATCAATAAGTTTCTGACTTGTAAGGCAAGGAAGGCTGTTAAAAATGATGAGAAACAATATGCAGATTGAGGATTTAAGTAGTCCTATGGTAGAACTTTAAGGGAATACTGACCGCTCAACTTGAAATTTAAGGTTAAACTTTAAATTAAAAGGAATCAATAAAATAATTTCCCTGTGTTTCTTGACTTAGGGTTTTTCAAAAGAGCAGAGAGAAGACAGAAGTTAAAGATAATTGAGAAGCAGTGCGTTTATTAATTAATCATGAAATCTGAGCCAGGCAAGGAAGGAAAGAAAGAATGAACAAACAACCAACCAGTGGAAAAAAGAATGGTGGCAGTGATAGATTAGCAGTCTCAAGGATTCAAAAGAGTATTTACAGTGAATAAAATTAAATTAATTCAATGATTCGTAAGTGGGAGGCAAAAGTGAAGATTTTGGGTAGAATCATTCATTATATGTTCCTCAGCTGTACGATCCCTGCTCAGACACCTTTTCTCCACACTTCCAAACAACTAGAAGTATTAAATTAGGACATAACACTTAGATCTAGAGCTTTCTGCTTTTCTCAATATATCATATAACATAGGCACTATACATCAGTGATATGAAAATATAAAAAATAATTCAAAGAATTACCTAATTCCATTTAGCCAGTTCTCACTCAGATTTACATGTTGAGAACATCCCAAGTATATCATATTATAATATCAAATTATTTTTGTATTTGAGACTATAATATAAAAATACCATTCTGAAGATTGTAACTTTCTCTCTGGTTGAAAAGTAAGTACATTACTGTTGTACACTTGCTAAATCAAAGTAAATACTTCTCTGCAATTCAACAGTATACATTATTCACAAAGCCTAATAATAAGACTTACATTGTAGGATTGTTGAGGGTTAAATGAAATAACGAGTATATTGCTAAGCTCAAAGCTCGGCAAAATACCCTTCGATATAAATTAGCTATTATTATTTAATATACAGTAAATATTTTTAGAAATGAATTATTTGCTGTAGAAAATACATTAAAATACCAACTTTAAAAAGAACAAGAATTTGTTGATATATCTTAAAAATTAAAGAAAATATAGCATAGAATCAAGCTATGCAATTTACCAAATGGTTTTCATTTCATCAAAACATCTGTAACTTTCTTTTTGCATTTGACTTTCTATATATCTTTCATGGATTGTCTGAAAATCAATTTGCTTTCCCAACTTCTAAAAAATTAATCTACCCTGAAGGGTAGAAAAATTCTTTAAATGTTTTTCTTTTATATGTGTATCTCAAGGATTAATTATTCAAAAGCTTATTATTTTGCCTCTGGACATTTATCCCTCATAGCAAAATTAACTTTTCTCCAGTCATATCTATAATTGTTTATTGGGATAGACTATATAGTCAATAATTTGAGAACAAATGTTCCATACACTCTGTTGTACAGTATAAATGTATGTATTAAAAGGTACCATTTCTTTGGAATTCAATTAGATGAAAAAAGTAACATTTTTCAAAATGTTGTAAAAGAAGGCTCATTTTTCTAATAGCCATGCCTTAGGTGGCTTTGGGATATATAAGATCAAATTATTTTTACATTAAAATCACCTTTGATGGGAGGAAAAAATAAATGTATAGTTATTTTTATTATGAAGCCTAGAAATGTAGACAAATGCATTATTTTTCTTTCACAAAGAGATTCGCCAGTTTCCTCCAATGTTTTCCCCTTTTGGATTGATAAGTAGTACAGCGGTCATGTATTTGAAATTTAGAAATTGAACTGAGACCTCAAAAGCTCAGTTCACATAAGAGTTTTACATCCCCGAGCCCTGTCACTGCTAGAGTCAACATCATAATTACAAATGGCATTCTCATGGAAAGCACATCATTTGATGTAGTAGGTAGAAAGGGAGCCAAGTGACTAGCGTGGTGTACATAATAAAATCACACACTAACAGTGTGAAATTGTGTTTCCACAGCATGAAAATGATATATGGCCACCAGCTGGAAAGGAACGAAAACGTTCAATAACCAAAAATCCCAAAATTGGAGGTTTACCTCTAATTCCAATCCAGCATGAAAAAAATGCAACTCAAGCCCGAAGAAATATTGAGGTAGGTTAGGATTTTGATTTTCTGATATTAAATTAAAGCACTTGTTTTCCTGTGTCTTGCTATGACTATAAATGTCAGTCACTGCCTAGTTACTTTGAAAAATACAGTAATCATAAATATCAAGAAAACATTATGAATAATCTTACATCATTTATTTTAGTGACACTGCCTACCCATTTACATAGATACAGTATCATTTATTTTCTTATCTCAAGAGTAGCCTAATAATTTTAAATATTTGTGTAGAAATTGTGGTGGTACAGTACATCTCAAATTAGTTTTAGAAAGTTATTAAACTACCTCAAAGCGAGTCTGTGGCAGAAAATGTCCGGAGCTAGGATAAGTAGATTTTCTACAGACGTAAGCAATTTCCAGTGGTTTGGGAAATAATGGGGTATTTTGCTTAATTTAAGAAACTTCAAGATGACATTTGAGCATCAATTAGCTTTGCTCTTGAAGGTCATTATTTATTTTCTTTCTCACTGTGGGGTGGGAGCATTTAAGTAATGCCAATCTTGATGTGAAGTATGGTCTCTTCAGGAAAGATCATAGGCTTTACTCCCAAAACTCATTAGCCACTTGGGAACCAGCTCATGTCTCAGTGTCTTAATTGAGTTCCTCAAAGCACAAAGAAAAGCATTTAAAAAGTATTATATCTTCTTTGAGCTTAAATTTGGGATTAAGCTATTTGAATCTTTTGCTTTCCAAGCAGGGGAAAAAAAAAAAAACCTTTAGAAGAATAAAGTCACTTTAATGTAGTAATCAGGTCTTTCAAATGTTTCTCCATGTATGAAAACGTGCCTGAATATTTAATCCCACTGAAAAACTCTGTCTCTAAATACAAAGGTTTCAAAAATAACGGTCTTTAGTTGCCCTACTTGATGTTGCTACACTGGTATAATCAAAGGAGAGTAAGTCTCCCAAGAAATAATGACCTTGTCCCTCTGTCCATTCCACACCTACAGTTTTTGCTTATAAAAACATTCTGCAAAATTATGGTTTCATTAATCTAGAATCTAAAAATTCTTGAGACATTCCACAGAACAAAGGTAGAACCAATAAAGCAAATGTAGAGAATATATATTCTCTCCCATGACCCAGATCTTCAAGCTACTGCCTTAGGATCAACTACAGAGAAAAGCAAATGACAAGTTTTTAGGCTCAAAATTCTTCAACCAGCAGTCCGTGTAGATGATTTATTTTTTAATTTTTTTATTGAGTTTATTGGTACATTTTAGGTATACAGTACAGTTACATTCATTATTAGGATCTTGTACCTTTACATGACAGATCTTGGTTCTCATTTTTTCCCTTTGTCCCTGCCCTCCTTTCACCCCCTCCTCCCCTCACCATTTACAAACACTTTATTTCCATTTTTTCATTTTCTCGTATTTTTTCCCTTATTACCTTTCCCCTACCCTTCCCACTTTCCCTATACCTTTAGCCCTTTTCTTCCCATTTCACAATGTCAGTTATCTCATTAGGAGCTTATGTACTATTACATTTTATTCACACCAGAGAAACTATTCGGTATTTACACGTGTGACTTATTTATTTCACTTAGGAATATATCCTCAATATGTATCCATTTTCCTATGAATGAGTCTAATTTCTCCTTTTTTTTCAGCTTTAATTGAGTTTATTGGTACATTTTAGGGATACAGTACAGTTACATTCATTGTTGGGATCTTGTACCTTTACATGACAGGTCTTGATTCTCATTTTTTCCCCTTACCTCTGCCCTCCCTTCACCCCCTCCTCCCCTCCCCATCTACAAACACTTTATTTCCACCTTTTCATTATCTCACATTTTTTTCTTTTCCCTTTTTACTCTTCCCCTACCCATCCCACCTTCCCTACACCTTTAGCTCCTTTCTTCCCATTTCTAAATGTCAGTAATCTTATTAGAATCGTATGCATTGTTGCAGATTATTTACACCAGGGAAACTATTCGGTATTTACACATGTGTGACTTATTTATTTCACTTAGGAATATATCTTCAATATGTAATTTCTCATTCTTTATGGCTGAGTAGTATTCCATTTTATAGAAAAACCACATCTTTATCCAATCTCCAACTGATGGGCAAATGGGCTGATTCCAAGTTTTAGCTATTACAAAATGTGCCACTATAAACGGGTATGCATATATCACTCTGGTACGATTCTTTTAATTCTTTTGGAGAGAGACCTAGAAGAGGGATGGCTGTGTCAAATGGAACCTCTAGTCCCAGCTCTTTGAGGTATCTCCATATTGATTTCCATAGTGGTTGCACTAATCTGCACTCCCACCAACAATGGAGAAGGGTTCCTTTCTCCCCACAACCCCTCCAACATTTGTTATTGGTTGATTTCTTGATAGTTCTCTCTTTTCTGGGGCTGCCAGTGGGACATTTTGTTTCCTTTCTGTAATAAACTTTCCAATTAACGCCTTTGGCTATAAATTTGTACTGCAGCCTCAGTATTAATTTCCATTATCACTGAAGTAAGGACCATGACAGATAATAAACTTCAATTAACGCCTTTGGCTATAAATTTGTACTGCAGCCTCAGTATTAATTTCCATTATCACTGAAGTAAGGACCATGACAGTCAGTGACATCTTCAGTTTCCTGATCTTGAGCATGTTAAAAAATTTCACTCTAAAATTGTGGATTTGGGATCAAATAATAAACTACTGCATTTTAAAATCATCTACATGGTAAACTGAAGATGTCACTGACTGTCATGGTCCTTACTTCAGTGATAATGGAAATTAATACTGAGGCTGCAGTACAAATTTATAGCCAAAGGCGTTAATTGGAAAGTTTATTACAGAAAGGAAACAAAATGTCCCACTGGCAGCCCCAGAAAAGAGACAGAAAGAGCTCACAAACCTCACACTATTTCTTGTATAGATGGAAAAATGGTCAACAAAGGATATGTTTCATTTTTGTAGGATCCCCCAAAAATGTCATTAATTATTCATTATTTTCCCAAGAAAGGGCATTGGTCTCCGGACAGGGTATTATTTAGCTATTGTGCAGGCATGACTTTGTACATAGCTCAAAATGTGCTTAGAAATGTGTCATGTTCCCCCAGGTGGAGATTTTATTATAGAAATGCATTAAAATGAAAGTATAAAAACCCTTAGTGTCAGTGCTGAGTCCTATTCTTCACCATTTTTACTATTTTACTATTTTTATTTTAATTTTATTTATTTATATTTTATTTTACTATTTTTACTATTTGCACAGTTTCTCATGCATCCTACCCTCTTATCTCAAGGATTGCAGGGCTTGGTCCTATAAGTAACAGCTTGATTTTCTTGTCACTTTTTATCTCCCAGAGATTTAGCTGCTTGCTTACTTTTTCTCAGGCTGTTACTTTAAAGTCTTGCCAGTAGTAACCCTGTGTGTCAAAATTGTTGCTTTGAGAAATTGTTAAAGTCTCTTAAAACAATTCTGTGCAATATTTTGTGTTTTTTTTTTGATCTTTATTAAATTTATTGGTACACATTAGGTATACAGTGTAGTTACATTCATTATTGGGATCTTGTACCTATACATGACTTATCAGGTTCTTATTTTTCCCATTCTCCAGCCCTTCCCTGAGCCCCTCCACCCTTCCCTGTTGACAAAGACATTGTTTCCATGTTTTTCCTTTGCATATATTTTTTCTTTGCCCTTTTTAACTTTCCCCTACCCCTCCCACATCCTGTACTCTTTTAGACTTTTCTTCCTATTATGCAATATCAATTATACATTTTAATCCATATTTGCACTTTTACTTTTTCACACCAGAGACATTATTCGGTATTCATACATGTGTGACTTATTAATTTCACTTCAGAGTATAGCCTCAATGCACCCACGTAGCTATAAATCTCTCTAGTTTCTCATTCTTTATGGCTGGAAAGTATTCCATTTTATTTAAAAAAACACATCTTCTTTATCCAGTATCCAGTTGATGGGCAATTGGGCTGTTTCCAAGTTTTAGCTGTTATAAACTGTGCCGCTATAAATATGGGTAAGCAAATATTGCTGTGGGATGATTCTTTTAATTCTTTTGGAAGATACCCAGCAGAGGAATAGCTGGATCAACTGGGACTTCTAATCCCAGTTCTTTGAGGTATCTCCATATTGACTTCCATACTGGTTGCAGCAGTCTGCACTCCCTCCAACAATGAAGAAGGGTTCCTATCTCCCCACAACCCCACCAGCATTTGGTATTGGTTGATTTCTTGATAGCAGCCATTCTTACTGGGGTGAGATGGAATCTCAGTGTTGTTTTAATCTGCATCTGTCCGATGATCAGTGATGTTGAACATTTTTTCATATGATTATTTGCTGCTTTTTTTTTACTTCTTTGAGAAAGGTCTGTTCATTTTAGATGCCCATTTTTAATCGGGTCTTTATATTGGGGGGGGTCTGATTTTTTTTAGTTCTTTATATATTCTAGATAGTGAACCTTTGAGGAACATCTGGTAAAAATTTTTTCCATAATTATGGGTTGTCTCTTAGCTGTGCTTGTGATTTCTGTGACAGTGCAGAGGCTTTTTAAAAAGATGAGATCCCTATGTTGATTCTTCCTACCCAGGAGCAGGGGATATCTTTCCATTTTTTTATATCCTCTTCAATTTCTTTTTTCAGAGTGCTGTAGTTTTCAGTGTAGAGATCTTTTGCTTCTTTTGTTAGATTGATTCCTAAATACTTCATTTTTTTGGGTGCTTTTGTAACAGGAATTTTTTCCCTTATTTCTCTCTCAGTGAGTCTGTTATGTGTGTATAAGAAGGCTATTGATTTTTGGGTGTTCACCTTGTATCCAGATACTCTACTGAATCTGTCAATTAAGTCTAGAAGTCTTTTGGTGGAGTTTTTTGGGTCTTCAATGTAGAGTATCATATCATCAGCAAATAATGACAGTTTAACTTCTCCTTTGCTATCTGTATTGCTTTAATTTCTTTCTCTGGTCTAATTGCTTTGGCTAAGGTTTCCAGAACTATATTGAAGAGGAGTGGTGATAATGAGCATCCTTGTTCCTGATTTTAACATGAAGATTTTCAGTTTTGGGCCATTTAATATGATGTTGGCTGATGGTTTTTCATAGATAGCCTTTATTAAATTGAGGTATAGACCATCTATTCCAATTTTTTGAAGGGGTTTTTATCATGAATGGGTGTTAAATTTTATCAAATGCTTTTTCTGCATTTATTGAGAGGATCATATAGTTTTTGTCCTTGACTTTGTTAATATAATGTATTACATTTATTGACTTTCGTATATTGAACCACCCTTGCATCTCTGAAATAAATCTGACTTGGTCAGGATGGATGATCTTCTTGATAATCCTCTGTATTCTGTTTGCTAGTATCTTATTAAGGATTTTTGCATCTATATTCATTAAGGAGATTGGTCTGTAGTTCTCCTTTTTAGTTGCATCTTTCCCTGGTTTGGGAATCAAAGTGATACTTGCTTCCAGGAATGAATTTGGAAGTATAGCTTCCCTTTCAATTTAATTGAAAAGTTTGAGGCGTAGTGACAGTAGTTCTTCTCTAAATGTCTTGTAAAATTCAGCAGTGAATCCATCAGGGCCTGGGCTTTTCTTTGTTGGTAAGTTTTTAATTATATTTTCAATTTCACTGACTGTAATTGGGGTGTTTAAAATATTTTTATCTTATTTGTTCAAATTTGGTAATTCGTAAGTATCTAGAAATCTGTCCATTTCTTCTGTTTTCCGTTTTATTGGAGTACAGGTTCTCAAAGTAGCTATTCATGATCTTCTGGATTTCTTTTGGATCTGTTGTGACTTCGCCTTTTTCATTCCTGATTGCATGGATCTGAGCCTTTTCTTTCCTTTTTTTTTGATAAGATTAGCTAAGGGTTTGTCGATTTTATTTATTCTTTCAAAAAACCAGCTCTTTGTTTCATTCATTTTTTGTATCGTTTTCTTAGTTTCAATTGCATTGATTTCTCCTTGGATCTTTATAATTTCCTCTCTTGTTCGAGCTTTGGGTTTTTCCTGCTCTTGTTTTTCTAGGAGTCTAATTTTCATCATTAAGTTGTTTATTTGAGCCCTCTCTGTTTTCCTACTGTGGGCATTCTATCTTATGAATTTTCCTTGTAGAACTGCTTTTATTGTGTCCCATACATTCCTGTCTGTTGTATTGGCATTTTCATTTATTTGTAAAAACTGTCTAATTTCTTCTTTAATTTTCTCTGTAATCCATTGATTGTTTAGGAGAGTGTTGTTCAGTTTCCATGTGCTTGTGCTTCTATATACATTCAATGCAATGCCAATTGAAATTCCAACACTATATTTCACAGAACTAGAAAAAAGAATCCAAAAATTCATTTGGAACCATAAGGGACCTAGAATAGCAAAAGCCATTTTAGGCAACAGACACATGGCAGCGGGTATAACAATTCCCAATTTGAAACTATACTACAGAGCCACTGTGATAAAAACAGCATGGTACTGGCAAAGAAACAGGCGTGAGGATCAGTGGAACAGACTGGAAGACACAAAAACAAACCCAGATGTACTCAGCTATCTCATCTTTGACAAAGTTACTGACCATCCTCAGTGGAGGAAAGATAGCCTCTTTAATAAATGATGTTGGAAAAACTGGGTGTCAACCTGCCACAGATTAAAATTAGACCCTTATCTCTCACCATGCACTAAATTGAAATCCAAATGGATTAAAGATCTAAATATTAAAACAGAAACATTAAACTTGCTGAAGGTAAGTCAGGCAGAACTCTGGAAGACAATGGGATAGGAAAAGACTTTATGAACGAATCCTCAGTAGCATGGGAACTAGCAGATAGAATCAACAACTTGTATCTCATCTTATTAAAAAGCTTCTGTACTTCAAAAGAAACCATCAGCATAATTAAGAGACAAACTACAATGTGGGAAAAAATTTTTACTCTTCCTCAGACAAAGGACTATTATCAAGAATGTATAAAGAACTCAAAACAATCAGTCCCCCCAAATATATAGACCCAATTCAAAAATGGGTATCCAGAATGAACAGACATTTCTCAGACAAAGAAGTAAAAGCAGCAAGTAAGTATATGAAAAAATGTTCCACATCACTGATCATTTGAGAGACGTAGATGAAAACAACACTGAGATTCCACCTCACCCCACAAAGATTGGCTGCTATCAAGAAATCACACAATTACAAATGTTGGTGGGGTTGTGGGGATAAAGGAACCCTTCTCCATTGTTGGTGGGATTGCAGACTAGTGCAACCACTATGGAAATCAATATGGAGATACCTCCAAGAGCTTGGACTGGAGGTTCCATTTGACCCAGCCATCCCTCTGCTGGGTATCTTTCCAAAAGAGCTAAAAGAATCATATCTCAGAGAAGTATGCGTACCCATGTTTATAGTGGCACAGTTTGTAATAACTAAAACTTGGAAACAGCCCATTTGCCCATCAGTTGGAAACTGGATAAAGATGTGGTTTTTCTATAAAATGAAATATTACTCAGCATAAAGAACGAGAAAATAGATTCATTCGTAGGAAAATGGATACATATTGAAGATATACTCCTAAGTGAAATAAATAAGTCACACATGTGTAATTACCGAATAGTTTCTCTGGTGTGAATAATCTGCAATAATACAGAAGATCCTAATAAGAATACTGACATTTAGAAATGGGAAGAAAGGAGCTAAAGGTGTAGGGAAGGTGGGATGGGTAGGGGAAGGGTAATAAGGGAAAAGAAAAAAAATGTGAGATAATGAAAAGATGGAAATAAAGTGTTTGTAGATGGGGAGGGGACGAGGGGGTGAAGGGAGGGCAAGGACAAAGGGAAAAAAATGAGAACTAAGACTTGTCATGTAGTGGTGCAAGATCCCAACAATGAATGTAACTGTACTGTATCCCTAAAATGTACCAATAAACTCAATTAAAGCTGAAAAAAAATATGAGATCCCATTTGTTGACTCTTTGTGCTACTTCCCATGCTACTGAGGATTTGTTTATAAAGTCTTTTCCTATGCTGATATCTTTGAGAGCTCTACCTTACATCTTCCAGTAAGTTTCGTGTTTCTAAGATTTATATCTTTAATCCACTTGGATTTTAATTTAGTGCATGGTGAAAGTTACAGGTCTAGTTTTAATCTTTAACAAGTTGAAATCCAGTTTTTCCAACACCATTTTTAAAAGAGGCTATTTTTCCTCCAGAGAGTTTGTTTGGCTTAGTCAAAGATGAGGTAGTTGAGTATGTCAGGAGTTGTTTCTTCATCTTCTAATCTATTCCACTGGTCTTTGGGTCTGTTGTTTGCCAGTATCATGCTGTTTTTAATTGCTGGAAAATGTATGAGTTAAAATAATCTAAGCTTCTTTTGTAAATTTGATAAATATGATTTAGTGATTTTACAAATATGTTTCTTCAGTAGTGGAAAAACATTTGAAAAGGCATTGAAACAAAATTAATACAAAATTCTTCATGTGAAACATTAAGATGTATACTATAGAGTTAGATTTATGTAAATATATTAGAAAATATACTTATAAAACGACTGCCCAATTTTGAACTTACATTTTTTTGTTTTGTTTTGTTTTGTTTTGTTTGTTTGTTTGTTTTTTGATACTGGGGATCAAATGTGGGATCTTGTGCTTGCAAGGCAGGTGTAGAACCACTAAGCTAAATCACTGGCCCTGAGCCTATGTTTTAAAAATGGAAATTAACTTAAAATTACTAAGTGGAATGCATTCATAAGAAAAAAAACATTAATATTGAGGTATATGTGTAGGAAGAATTTTTCAGGCAAGTTCTTGGCAGATTGGGAAATTTGTTAATTTAGCCTGGTTTTCATGAGGTTCTTTTGAAAGTTGTGTAAAAGTACCTCTCAAAAAGCTTCCTGGAGAAAGCACCTTAGAAAATGAATTAAGTAAATTTGGAAGCTAGCTGAATAAACCAAGAAAAGTAAATTGTTGGCAGAAGAAATTACACAAGAGACAGAATGAGGAAGAATGCATAAGCTAGATAACCACCTGTCAGTGCTCCTGTTTTGTAAAACTCTTAAAACCTGCCTTAACTTTGTGACCACAGCTTATTTATCTGTAAATACGTGGAACTAGTAAAGGCCTCTGCCCTATAGGGTGGTTGTGATGATTACATAATTAAATTTGATAATATATTGTAATAACACCTGACATACAATATAGTTAACATATATTGGGACAAAATAATAAACTTGGGAGACAATTCCATTAAAATTGCCATTCAAAGCTGAGTGTGGTGATACCCACCTACAATCTCAACTCCTAGGGAGACCAAGACAAGAAGATCATTTCAGTCCAGAACTCAGGGGCCACACTGGACAACACAGCGAGATTCTCTCTCAAAAGAAAAGGGAGGGAAGCCATTGCTTTCTTTCTTTTTTTTTTTGGTACCAGGGATCGAACTCGGGTCCTTATGCTTGTGAGGCAGGCGGCAGAACCACTGAGCTAAATCCCCTGTCCCGCCATTGCTTTTTTAAATGACTTCTGTAAAATAATGAACAAAGAAGAATGGTACAGTTGAACAGAACATAATAATAGTGACCCATCTGCTTGTTCCTTACTATCCTGGAGCAGTTTGATGTACTAGAAAGAAGCACATCCATTTCAGAAAACCAACCTGAGCTCCCTGTGTGTATCTCTCTAGCTCTTTGTCTTAAAACAAGGAACACGTTTTATTATCTCTCAGTTTTTGTGGTCAGGAATTCAGCCAGGGCATAGCAGGGATAGTTCCTTTTTGCTGTGTAGCTGGAAAGCTCAGTAGTTCAGTAGTTATTTGAGGACTTCACTGGGTCTGAGGATTTGCTTTAGAGGTGGCCCACTCACATGGCTGGCAAGTTTCTGGTGGCTGTAAATAGATTTATACTCACATACATTTACCTGGAAAGACATATAAGAAATTGCTAAGAGTTATCCTTTGGGTATTACAGCCATGTTCCTTTTCACTGGGCCAATTTTTGCTATTATAATGTTTCTGTGTTACTTTTACAGTGGAGGAGAAGTGTATTAATAAGAGGTTTGGCTGGACTCAGTGCCAAAGGTGATGAGTACCATGAATATTTTATGACCTCAAAACTGTTTGGTTTGATTATCACAATGTTGATCAGAATTTGAATTTGTCAATTATTTGAAAATCTGGACAGTTCACCTGAAAGCCTGAATTTTCTTTTGGAAATCCACAGCCTCTGTGGCTGTAGGTGGTATATAATTTGGTGCGCACTTGCTGTTCCTCTTCCAGGAAGCCCTCCACCTTTGTAGCCTCACTCCTGTAGGACCCCTGCAACGGCTGAAGTGTATAGCGCAGCCAGAACAAAGGATAAGGACCTGATCTGATTTTGATTACGGTGACTTGAAAGCAAGAATGCAGATCCAGTTTGCCACCTGTGACACTGGCCATAGAAAGGACTTCTGCCCTGTGCAGATTGTGTGATGGCATCTTATGCTACAATCTCTAACACAGTTGTTATCACATCACAATATTTTCATATCTGTTAGTAAACAGCACTGCTCTGAAACCCTTTTAAAAAACAAACAACAGTTTTGGCTGCCTGGCCCTTCCTGTGAGAGCCCTGCAAACCTCACAGTCCTTGAAGCAGGCTTGCCTACATCCCAGAGGCTGACCATCGTGGGTCTAACTTAGAGGAGCTGGAGCCCAGACCTCGGCACCAGGGAATAATCTGTAATACAGGCCAACCCGGAACATGACCCCATTTGCCCTGCCTGCTGCTTCCTGCAGGTGGCTACTCAAGAAAAGCCATTGCAGCCCAAGGGGGTGGCCTCTTAGGAACAGGGCCACTACAAAGGGGTCACTCCAGAGACTGCAGCATCTTCAACAGGATATGCTACAGCAAGGGTCCCATTGCCCAGCCTCGGGCCTCACCTTGTTGTCTTTACATAGGTGCCTGGTCTCCTGGGCTTCCCTCTTCTACAGTCCAGGCCAGTGGTCTCTAAGCAGTGCTTACTTCTCTAGGCATATTGCAACAGTGTCTCCATAGGGCTCTCTCCATCCTGTTACCTCCTCCATGCCAGTCAGGCAGCTTGCTCAGGAGGTACTTCAGGTGCTGGTCTCAGCTCTGCAGGGCTGTGGACTTCTCTAGGGACATCTTCTTGCTTTCACACCTTCAGACTTTCCCTCTGGCAGCAAGAGAGGAAGGTAGCAGGTACCTGGAAGGCCCAGGAGTAGGAAGCCATTTGGAGAATTAACACAGATATGCTTGGCCAACCGGGGACGCTGGCCCACCCTCAGGCTCTCTTCCTTCCTCCTGTGAGGATCTGTACACAGCCCTGGATGCAATGCCCAGCACACCCTGCACTACCTACTGCCAGAAGGCCACTGGGAGGTAGGATGCTGCATGCCCTGTGCTGCTCAAGGACAGAAGGCCAGAGGTGGAGCTGGAAGCAGGAGTGGGAAAGGCACACAACCGCCACAGTGCCCCGTGGCTTCCCATTTCACACACTCTTAGGTCATTGATGGCAAATTATTTCTTTGAGTATTTCTAGCCTCACTTCAAAGTTTTTCTTATGTGGCCTCAGACAGATTATTCCTTGAGTTTGTGTTTCTGCACCATAAAATACAACTACACTGTGAATGATCATGGAAAAGTTGAGGTGTTGTTAGAATTAAATTTAGTTAGACGTGATTGTATGTTTTACACCATGGAGATTACCACCTAATAAGTGAGTTCATAGTAGAAGTACTTTAAAGAATTCCTGAGGTTGTGTTGTGTGTGTGTGTGTGTGTGTGTGTGTGTGTGTGTGTGTGTGTGTTTAATGGGAACCATGTAAGAGCCCAGACTAAGGCCTTGTGAGTGATTTGCTCTGATGATCCATTCACTGCCCATTGATTCAGCTCTGCAGAAAGAGCTGCACTCTGCAGCTGGGAGCAATAGGCACCATTTCTCTGCTACAACGCAGACTCAAATTGCCTGGAGCAAGCCACCTCGTGCTCATCTGCTTTTACACTTTATCTATCTTGCTTTTTAAATTAATACCTTGTCATTTGAGGACAGTAGTTTTCTTTCCTCCCCTGCCAGCCTCTCCAGCTCACTATATTATTCATGTAAAGCACTGCAGGTTTTCTATATTTACCTTCTGCCCACTCCATACTCTGACTTTTCACAGATCACTTTTACCATTCCTCGCCTTCACACAAGCTTATAAATCTAAGCTAATATTGAACCTTACAGTGTACTTAAAATTTCAGCACTATATACATTAATATTTGGCTCCTAAATTCTGCATCTAAGTCTTTCAGCTGAAAAGTTGTGAAAACTTACTGTGATATATAAAGCCATATTTTATACTTGAATGAGTCATGATTCCTGAGAAGCCAAGGAAAGTCTGTACCCTAGATATTTCCCAGCCAGTTTGTCCTGCATACTACTTTTAAAAGTCTACTTTACTCAGTTGTAGGTGTTGTGTTGCAGTGCACTTCTAGTACTTGTAGGTCCTGATAGTTACAATTGTGAATTCTAATCCACTAATACAAAAGCAGTTATTAGCGTATTTTCGTGTTTTTAAAAATATCCCCAGGGAATCCCAATAGGCATTATGCAGGAGAAAGATTTCACTAGCCAGAAATATTGGGATAATAAAACAGAAACAACAGAGTTAAGTAGTTTCTCTCCCTTAATAATTCTCAGCATCTTTATTTTATATTATGGATCTCGAAGAAAGTTATGACACAGAGCACTTTCCTGGTTCACATGGCCAAGGAGAGTATTTTTTTCCTCATTGCTGAGTGTGCAACACTTTTGGAACTAAGCGTGCATGCATTTATGGCACAAAAGTAGAAATTAGTTGGAAGAGTTTAGAAATGAGAATCAGTCTGAATAACCTGAAAAATATCTTTGATTGCTGTGCTAAATGCATGTTAAAATGAATTTTTGTTATCTGCATTTCATTTGATAATGCAGCTCTAAGACTAATATATAAATTCAGATGCACCACTTACATCAACGTAAAATTAGAACCTACATTATAGAAATAAATTCTTGTATAGGAAGCGTCAACTGTTATATGGAATATGTTTTGTGAATATCATTTTTGCCAAATCTTGCTTTCCTGTGAGATGTTTTATTTTATTTTATCTTATTTTTAGAGTGCAAGAGCAGAGCTTGAAAGGCTGCGGCTCAGTGAAAAGCATGAGAGAGAGTCCATGGAACCTAGCTTAAAGGACAGAGCCTCCATCGTGGCTCAGTGCCTTGAGCACAAAGAGGATAAACTTCGAAATCGGACCAGAAAACACCGGAGTTTCATCTGTCTAGAGGACACAGAGGCCGAGGTCCAGCAGGGGCAGCAGAAAGGCCATAAGGACCTAAAGACATCGAAGAAGACTGAGGACAGAAATAACAAAACTACTTTGGACTCAGATCATAAATTGCCATCAAAGGTAATTGAAGAACTTAGTGTGGTTCTACAGCGGTCAAGAACCCTGCCTAAAGAGTTACAGGGTGAACAGATTTTGCAGAAAGAAGTAAAATGAATTGATCCACAGATTATTTTTTTAAATATTGTATACAATGTGTGTAAAGTAGAAACCAGACTATAAAATAATTCATGAGTTTATAAGCAAACATGGTCTATATTTAAGAAATATGTCTGTCTAAGCTTAAACATTTAAAGAGCATTTTAAAATATGTATATATGTGAGTAATTGTAAGATTAACTTTGTTTTGCTTTGAACAAAACTTGTAAAGTTCAATTGTATTAACTTCATGTAAGAAAGCACTGAGTTACTCTTAAGTGGTCAACCCTTTTAAAATAGTGGTCTGCTAAGTGGGTAACTTATGAGCAGAAATCTCAGACTGTACTGTATTGTATAAAATGTTGTGTTTAAATAAAGCCTATGAAACTATCTGTAACATATTTTGCACTTTGAGAAAACCTGTATATTAAGTTACCATGTTTTTAGGTTTACATAGGGTCCACATTAGGGAAAAGAAAGGGAATGAGTAGAAAAGGGGGAAATTTTATTTTAGTGGCTAACAAATAACATTGGGTTTTTTAAAAAGAGGAAAGTTAACATATACCCTGCCATCCAAGGAGGTGACCTAAGATTCCTTCTAGTTCACTAGGACCAGAATTCATTAAGGAAAAACTGCTTGTTAAGAAAAAAGCCCAGGGTTTAAAGATATCCCCAGAATATCATTTGCCTGCATTCAGGCAGCCAAACTGAATAGTGGCACTGGCTGTTCTTATTTATGGCATTGGTGAACAAGCCACAGTGTACACTCACTGCACTCCAGTCCACGCCAGGGCAGTGCTAAGAGGAAACTTACACTGCACTGGAGAGGCTTTACGCACGGGCCTGGCACAGATGTCATTTGCACTGTTGCTGTATGTATGCAAGCAAGGTTTTGGAGTTCCCAACTATATTATTGGTACGAACAAAATGCATCATCACAGTATCTTTTTGCTGCTGTTGTTCTGACATTGAATTTTCATACACGAGAATGCAATATCTTTCTCTGCACTGTCAGAAATAACTGGACGTGCTGAACATAGGGCCATATGAAGGTAGGGGGATTCTTTAAGTCTGCTACACATTTTCTGACCAGCAAATCACATTCCATTTAGTTTTTTTGGGTTTTTGTTGTTGTTGTTGTTGTTTGTTTTGTTTTAATAAAGCATTGGTATTCTGCCTGTAACTATGAAAATAACAAAGCCGTCTATTTTTGTTTCCACATAAAAAGTCACCTACAAAATTGGAAATCTGAGACAGACAATAATATTTTATAGCTTATGTTATAGGTGGCACTTTTCAAGTTTCTTTCAGGTTGTATTAGGCTTGATGACCTTTAATATTAAAAATCATTTTATGTAGCTAAACTTTATTTCTTACATTTTTTTCCTATTTGTTAGGTGTTTTTCTTGTCAGATTTTGTCTATGTACAAAAGCCCATACTTTAGTCACTGTGTGTATTAAATTCTGTGACTTTTTTTACTATAAAATTATAATAACATTTACTAGGAATAAAATAGTTTACCATGAGTAGGTAGCATTTATTCTTTAAATCCAAATAATTTGGAATTAAATAAATAAAACTGCAGGGCAGTTATGATAAGTTACATTGTTGGTGAAACTTCCTTTAAAGCAAGAAATCATGTTATTTAGGAAGACAAATTAATTTTAAACTATTATTTCTAATAAATAATGATATTTATATTTTATGAAAGAAAAAGACCTTAATATGTTTGGTGATATTTGAACAATATGAAAATGTCTGAAGTTTTTAACCTGCCTTTTACCTTAATTTTTATTGAAACTTGAGCTTAAAATCTAATAGCTTCTGTTTTTCTTCCTTTGATGAACAGTTGTCTCCATTTTTCAAGTATAAGGGCTAACAATGACATCTCGTGTATTCTGAGTGAAAAATCAAAATTGTTTTACAAGTTCATTTGAATATGACTGTTGCCTGTCTTCATTGTTTTCAGAAGTTAAAGGTTATTGTGAAATAAACTCATCCATTTTTTCTTTCATTAAAATTTGAATTTAATGTATACATCACACGATCATTTTTGCAAACAGTATGTATATTGTTTTAGAGGATGAATATGTTCAGATATGACAAATAGACTGAAGGCATTCTAACTTTCATTTCTGGATACTGAAAGTTATTTAAAAATCATTGCTAATAATTACTTGATTTTTAAAAAAATAATTACTTGATGGATTATCAAAATGACACCAAGAAGTCAAAATTAAGCAAAAATAATTAGAAGAAAAATATAATTTGTGCATATAACTATATTAGCTGGTGATTATTTTTCCTATGACAATTTTAAATAATAAAATACATTGCGGTAGGAAGTATTTTTGCAGATGTATCAGATTTGTTTGGACATGTATTTGTATGTTTTTTCAGACTTCATCACTCAAAGGAGATGATGAAAACTTGTACCATCATATAAATTTGCACCATGACTTGTGTATTATCATTCATTCATAATGAACTTTACTTAACAGAAGACAGAATTAGGTTTAAATTGTGAACATTTTTCTGACACATGACACATGTATAGTTATCACTTAACTCTTATCAGGAAACGGCACAGAAATGAATCTTACAGATTACTAAGGTTCTTTTTTTTAAGGTGTAAGTTCTTTTATTTCAGTAATTTTTGTTGAAAGTGATTAAATTATATATCCGTATTTTCTCTGATATGGCTAGGATTTGTTGAGTGTAAAGTTTTTAATAATCTATATAGTACTGAAGAATTATTTGATTAAAGTTCAGACCCCAAATAACCTCATTTAAGGAGGAGATATAACTGCCTTGTAGTTAGTACTTTTTGTGATGAGTAACTTACCTATGTAAAAATTATACACACACTGACACGCAGTATATGAGGTAAATGTATAAATTTTAACATTGTGAGTATTCATTAAACTTATTAGTGTATATAGTTTTCTGTAGCTCTCATTGTATCTAAGTTGATACTGATTTTCAAACTGCTTCTAGCAGTGTTGCTTTTCTTCTTAAAATATTTGAAAGCAACAAAAGAGTACTACAGGTTGTTTCAATCATCTTCCCCCACAATTCATATGTTGAAGCTCTAGCCCCAGGCACTCCAGAATGTGACTATATTTGGCAGTATATCCTTTAAGGAAGTCATTGGCTAAAGGGAAGCGATTATGGTGGGCTGTAATCTATTCTGATTGATGTCATAAGAAGAGGACATTAGGACATACAAAAGGATACCAAGAATGCATCTCAAAAGATAAAGGATCATTATAAGACACAAAGAGAAGGTAGCCATCTACAGGCTAAGTAGAGACCTTAAAAATAACCAGTCCTTCTGACACCTTTATTTTGGATTTCCAGCCTCTAGAAGTGTAATAAAATAAATCTCTGTTTAAGTCACCCAGTCTGTGCTATTTTGTTATTGCTATCTTAGTAAATTAATGCATCAGTTTTTGTGTTCATCAGTTAATATTGATAGGAGCAGAAGATCCTCTGGTACTAGCAAGTGTTAGTCCTTGCACTTTTGTTGCCCCAAATCTCAGAACACTTATACCTTTGTATGTTCAATGACAGCATAATGTTGAAAGAAAGATGAGAGACACATGATGAGATGTGTGTAGAAGTCATCTTAGTAACTCATACACTGAAATAACACAGTCTAACCCAAAATTGTGGCTCAGTAAAATCACAATTGGGAGCTGCTTTTTAAAATTCAAGTTCTCTGATATCAAGAACTACTGTTGCAACATAGTAAGGATGTTTGATCCTATCCAACACTTAACAGAGAAAATTATTAATCCTTCCAAGACTAAGAGACTACATCCAGTTAAACGACAGGCTGGATTCCAGGAAGATGGTGGAGCAGTAAGCAGCAACAAATCAACCTCTCCCAGATTCGGAATCCAGACACAACAAATTATGGAAGAAAAGGAGGAAGGTGGATCCCCAGGACACAAGGTTCGGAAGGGAAATCCAGGGTCAGGGAGCCATGGTAAGGACAACAAAAGACACCAGAGTGTTGTAGGTTGAACAACCCAGGATCCAGGAGGCCAGGATCATCCTGAACTTCTGTGGAGTTAAAGGCACTAGAATCAGCCCCAAGTCCTAATCCTACAGCGGACTTGGTGAGATTATCCAGCATGCCCTAATCCGACTGGAGGTTTACAGTGATCATCCAGCACAGATCAGGGCTTTGTCTGCTTCCTTTGTCTAACAGTAACAGCAAAGACACACCCTGAATTAAACACTACCACAAAACTAGGCTTGAAATCACAAACATTTTGCTTTGCTTTTTTTGTTTTCCCTTCTTTTTGTTTTTTTCATGAGTGTGAACATTGTTGTTAGTTTTTTAGTTTTGTTTTGTTCTTTTTTTCCTTCTTTTCTCCTATTTTCTTCACCAGTTTCCTGAAGTTTAGGTAATCTTCCGTTGTCCTTCAGCCTTGCTTGCAACCTCTTTTTCTTCTTTAATTTTTCTATTTTTCCTCTTACCTTTTTTAAATTTTCTCCCCTGAGGCTAAAATCGCTCTTTTGAGGGGATATTTACTGTATATAAATTTCTGATTTCTTAGATTTTGTTATAGAACTACAAATCATGTAACTATGGTTAAAAGTGGCAAATTAACAGTTACCACAGTATGTCATTTTCTAAACAGACCAGCATCCTAGATGAGAGAGAAATTTACAACACAGCTGAGCCAAGCCGTGATTCTGTAGTCTGAAGATTATCTCAGCAACAGCACCTACCAGGTAAAAGTGATGTTTCTGATCTCCTCTTCCATTTGTTGTGCAGTTTCCATCATTTATCTTGTATGTTGAACGACAGCGTAATGTTGAACTAAGGAGACTCAGGATGAGATCTGTTACTTGTTCACAGCAAGACTCTTTGTAAAATTTAACTAATTTGCTGTCTTCTCTTTTTTGCCTCCTATTATCTCTTTGAACCATCTTCATCCAGTCTTTTATTTCCCATTACTTTGTTCCTGGCAAGGCCAGAATAGCCTCATTATCAGCTCTAATGGATAGCATTCAGTTATTGTACTTGGCCAGTTACCATCTTTTGCATTTCATAGAGTTAATCACCTCTTTTGTAATTCATTCTAGTGCTAGTCTCCAGGACAGCATCGTTTTGTGAATTCTTCCTTGGTCACTCACCTCAGGTCATTCACTGGAAATCTTGTCTCCTAGAGGAACTCATTTGATCTCATAACTAAATACAGTACATTTTCTGTACTACATGTTTAATCTCAATCTCAACACACCATGTCACTGACAAAATGCCTGAAATAACATAAAAGGAGAGAAAATTTATATTTGCTTATGGATTTTGGACCTGTGGCAAGGCAGAATATTATGGTAGGAGAATGTAACAGAGCACATTGTTTCACCTCACTGTGGCCAGAAAGTCAGAGGAAGAAGCCACGGTCCCAATATCCCCTTCAAGGGCACAACCCCAATGGCATAACTTCTGTCTAATAGGGTGACTTTCTCAAGAGTCCACCTTTCAGTGGCAACATGGACTGGTAACCAAGTGCATCAACACATAAACCTTAAGGGGACATTGAAGATTTAACATAGCACTGCTGCTGATGAGGTTGTAATTAATATTTACATGAATATGTCACTAGCATCTCAAGTTTATCATATATAAAGCTTTTTATCTGCTACTTGGCCTTTCTGTTTTCTTGCTTTTCTGTTCCTTTCCATTTCAAGAACTTAGGGACAGGGAAGTTAGGCAGCATTGTTCAGTAAATGAGCATAGCTGGCATTGAATCTATACAGTTAGATCAACAGTGGACTTGAAAATTTTCTAAGGTCCAAGCAGTAACAGGGAAAGAATGAATTTAATTATGTGTATTGGGAAAAAGCAATGACACATTTTAACATCTAGGGTACCTGCTAAAAGAAAAATAAAATAACATAACTCTCTTGGTTATGGAGAGAAAAATGGGAAAATTAAAATATGACTAGTTAGGTCGAAGAAGAGAAACAGGAATATAAAACATTAAGAAGAAAATGATGGTAAGATGATTGATATGACCAAATATATCAATACTTACATCAAATGCAAAATAAACATTTCAATTTAAAACAACAAAATATAATTTGCTTCTCAGAGACATATGTAGAAAGTTAGGTGCTGAAAGTAAGGGCTTGAAGAAAACTTATGCACACCGTATAGACATGAATCCAAGGAAAATTGGTGTCCCAAACCTGATACAAAGTTGTCTGCAAGGCAAGATAAAAGAAGACATTTATAAAAGAGAGTTCATTCTGCCATTGACATATAAATGAATAAGCTCTTTATAGCCCCAGTACAATTGTAAGATCCAAGGTTCACACTCATGCTTTGAGATGCTACAGACAGAAGTGCTTACTGTATACAGATCAAACTCTGCAAATATTTCTTGATTCTAGTTCAAGTGCAGAGACCACAGTACACTTCTCTTTACCTGACTGCCCTGGTAAACTTATTGTGAGTATATACAGAACTTACTCAAAGGAATCAACATTCTCAAGTAAGTTTGTATTAATTTTGTTTCTTAATCATTTTCTGGCCATAATCACCTAATAAAAACAAGTGTCCTTTAATGAAATATATTTTTTCTTTGGTAGATGAATTTAGCTTTTGGTCCCAAAGAATGTGTCTGGTATATTCTGTCACAGACACACACACACACACACACACACACATTTATATAATTCTAACTACATACCGATGCTTAACCTCTTTATAAAATAAAATTCTGAAATTAATTGATAAAACTAACTTGAAACAGAATTGTTGAATTAGTTCTTTTTCCCACTATAGTTTTGCCAGGATGAATAAGCCAATTAGGCATCTAAGTAATATTTTAGAACAAATTGGAAACTATACATTTAATATAAGTCAAAATAGTAGAGATGTGGTGTTATGGTTTTTCAAAACAATAACCATCTTTTTATGTCATCTCATGGAAAATAGTGAATTGTTCATAGGCAACTATGAACACACTCCAGATAAAACAGTTTATCTGAGATCTTATACAATTGCCAACACTGAAGCTACTTTACAGGGCTTTATTGAGATTACTAAATCTCATTAGAGACAGATACTGCAGTATATAGAGGGATTTGAATACTTTTAAAAATATTTTAAATGCTCTCATTCAACTGATACAACTGAAATACTAGAAATATTTAAATCATTTCTATCAGCTGACTATTCAAATAAGAACATTTAAGAGTTACTACATATTATTAAAACATATCTGGAATCACTTAAAGTCATTGAACTTGAATAATGAAACTCTGGCAATGCACATTTTAAATTATTTCTGTAAGCTGGGCTGTGATGATCCACACCTGTAATCTTAGCACTCAGGGAGGCTAAGGCAGTAGGATCACAATGTACAGCCCAGCCTGGGCAACTTAGCCATGTAGGAAAGAAAGAAAAGAAAAGGAAGGAAGAGAGAGAAGAAAGAGAAAAGAGTAAAGAGAAAAAGAAGGAAGGGAGGGAGGGACGGAAAGAAAAAAGTGAAAAAGAGATAATGGAAAGAAAAAAATAAGGAAGAAAAGAAAAGAGAAAGAAAAAAGTAAAGAGAAAGAAAAGGAAGGAAGGCAGGCAGGCAGGCAAAAAATCCTCAGGAAAAAAATTAATACTGCAAGACAAACGAACAATCATCAAATGTCCAATAAGTAGCCTACAGGCACTAAGGAGATTTCCTACCAAGCCTCAGGACAAGGTACTTAATAATGTTTCTTTTTTAACTGCATAGATATCAGCAGTCATCAGCCCTATATTTAGTGAAAATTATTTCTACATTTAGGGTAAATCCTTACTTGGTAGTCTGTGGTAATGGTATAATATTTTTTGTTTAATGTTATTTTGTATGTTCTTTTATTGACTTTCTCTTTTGTTCCCCCCCTTTCTTAATGGCTTTTAAATGAAAAATTAGGAAAGTCTCACTTATTTTTTATATATAGCCATCATTTTATACTGGAAGTCTGGATGTGGTCTCTTTTAATCCTTATTAATATTCATTTTGCAGTTTTATTTTTGAAAATGCTCATCTTTATAAATTCATTTCACTTCTCAACTAGATTAAAATTTCATTGCTTTTCATAAGACGTACTAGAAATATATACATCTCATAGCAGAAATTCAGTAGGCTTTTCTACTTAACAATTATAATAAAAACAATTATCCTGAAATAAAATTTCTAACTTGCCCATTTTAAAAAATAATTGAGCTATAACTGATAAGCGAATGCCAATGGCCTATAGTCACAAAATTTTCCTAAGCCTCACCTTGGTACTTCAGACAAAGAGAAAATTTTGGGATGTGTTAAATTATGCCAATGGTCAATGAATAATCCAATCCTTGCTCTGATATTCTCTGAGATTAAAGATGTATAGAAATACATACCCTGTATATTTTGGCAGTGATGTATTGAGTTTTACAGTGTGCAAGGCATTAGCAAAGCATCACTGACTTGCAAGATTGTTTAATAAATAAAGGAGTTATTTGAGCTATATAGCTCTCTGATAGTCATATGTTTTGAATATTTAATGAATGTAGTTTCCTTCTCATTCATTCTTTTGTTCTTTCATCCACTTTTTTATTTCATCTAACACAAATTTATTATGCATCTATTTTCTATCTAGTATTGAGCTAGTTTGCAGTTTCACAATTGGATCAAAAATGGTAAAATTACAAACTAGTTGAAGAACAAGAAATGTAGCCATTATTCCTTTACAATGCAAATAGCTTGCTAACACTCAGAGATATGAGCAGAAGTTACATAACTCAATCTGCAAGGAAAAAACTTCTTAATAAATTATTGTGTTTAAGCTAAAGCTTGGAAACAAGCTATATTCCCATCAGTTGGAGACTGGATAAAGAAGATGTGGTTTTTCTATAAAATGGAATACTACTCAGCCATAAAGAATGAGAAATTAGAGTCATTCATAGGAAAATGGATGCATATTGAGGATATACTCTTAAGTGAAATAAATAAGTCACATAAGATCCTAATGGCATAATTGACAATGTGAAATAGGAAGAAAAGGGCTAAGAGTGTAGGGGAGGTGGAAAGGTTAGGAAAAAGGAAATAAAGGAAAAAAAAACATGAGTAAATGAAAAAGTAGAAATAGAATATTTGTAAATAGGGAAGGGAGGAGGGGGTGAAGGGAGGGCAGGGACAAGGGGAAAAAATGAGAACCAAGACCTGTCATGTAAAGGTACAAGATCCCAATGATGAATGTAACTGTACTGTATACTTAAAATGTACCAATATGCTCAATGAAAAAATTATTTTATTTAAAAAATATTTTAACTTTACACAACTATTTGAAAAGTGCATAAATATTTACAGGAACAATTTTAAATAATATTTAAGAGATCACCACTAAAAAAGCACTGTGCCGGAAAACATTTTAAAAGTGATAGTTGGGTGGGGATAGAGATTAACTTCAAAGATATGGAGGAAACTTTCTGGAGTGAATGGTAATATTCTGTACCTTGATTGAAGTTTATACTATACAGAAAAATGTATTTGTCAAAACTCAAAATGCACTGAAGACATGTCTTATGTAAATTTTGTATAAAAAGTTTCATGCTAAAGTGCTAAGGGAAAGTTGAGATATTTGCATTTTAAGTAGATAAGATGAATGCAGTGATGGAGGAATGGAAAGACAGATCATATGTTTGGGTGAGCATAATAAAATGATAATTTTATAATATGAGTATATAGTAGATTTGGGGACATTCAACTTTGCTATACATTTAAACGTTTACATAATGAAATTTGGGGAAGAACTCAGCACTTATGGTGCATATAACTATACACTCTGCCTAGCATTTTTATGTCAATAAAAGTTATCAGGGCTGCATTAAATTGTATTTAATTTGAAAGCTGCCTCTGTAAACACACCCTCTCATCATAATAGTGAAAAACATTTCCTGTGTGTGTTCTTTTTAGAACTCAATTAACATTGCTTTGTCCATTGCTGCAGATTATATTAACTCTAACAGCTTGGAATAAATTAGTATTTGTTCTTTATGAATAAACTCAGTAACTTACTGCTTTTATTCCTCTTTCTTTTCTGATGTGTTCTAATAAAAAAACTATTAATGTTTTTGTTTTCTGGCAATTTTATTTTTATATTTGTATTGAAATTATTACATCACTGATACACATTTTTCCTGATAAATATCAGATTTTATTGTTTCTTATTTCTATACAAAATTGTAGTGACTACTCTAATATTCAGCACTTAACTGCAAAAAAAAATTCTCAGCATTCATAAATTTAGCATACCCTATTTTTGAGTTTGAAGTATTCTAATACCACTCACCATAACAATAGTCTAGAAATTGTTAGATTCATTGCAGGTGTCAGAAGAGTGGATAAGAAATGTTATATGTATTTATTGTTATTTTTAGAATTCTTCATTAATTTTTGTGTTTAGATTGACCAGAGCATACTCATTTGGTCTTTATGAAATAGTCATATCGCATACAGTAGGCCCTTAAGTTACGCCCAGGCTGGCATACAAATAATATTGATTATGACCAGAATTTCAGTTTTAACCTATGAACAAGTATTGAGTTCTGACCTGAATGCTGGCCGCTTGTGATTCCAGGTGGTCTCAGATACAGATTTAATCCTTAAAGAGTTCTGGAAGGATCATTACAACATTCTTTCCTGTTTGGGGTTAATTGAGAAATCCTGGACTAATCTGTCTCTCAACCGATCTATTTCCCTTTTCAGTACCTTCCCAAAAGAGTTAAAGACATCACACCACAGTAATACATGTATACAATTCATAACAGCTAATTCTTAGAAGCAGCATATCTGTGTATCAAAAGAACGATGGACAAAGAAAATGTAGCACTTATACACAGCGGAATACTGCTCTGCCATAAAGAACTATAAACTTGAGTTGTTTGTAGGAAAATGTATACATCTTGAGAACATAATATTAAGTGAAGTAAATCAGCTAGACAAGCTTAATTGAAACTTGGCTTCTCTTATATGAGAAGCCCACAATATAAATAAAAGGCAAAATAAAAGACATAAATAGGAAGTAGAGAGCTAGATCTTTTTCAGAGGAGATCAAGAGACGGAGGGAGGTAAAGAGAAGGGGATGAAAACAATCAGGATGTCTTGTGCACATGTACCGACTCTCAATGATGACTGCAGTCATCAGTATTGCATGCATATACTCATCAAATAAAAGGAAAAATCAGTGTCTACTTGAAATACCTACTTATATATAACCACTCGTGGATTGTCTTCTTTGACAAAAATGAAAAGGAAACTCCACGAAGAGAGTACCACACATGAATGTCATTCTCTCATCATTCAGAAACACACATTGAAATGTGCAGTGGGCTTTTGATTCACGAACTGGATCAGTGCCTGAGGGCTGTTTGTAACTCAAGTTGGTTGTAAATCAATACAGCTGAGATCTGGGTGTTTATGTGGGTACATGCTATAGACAACAGGAGGCAGAATTAAGTTCATTAACACAAGTTGATAATTCAGACCAGTTTTAACTTGAGGGTCCGCTGTACTATTTTTTTTTAGGGTTATGTGCTTCAGCTGTGAATGTCTTTAATTTTGTGAAAGAAATCCACGGTACTTTTGCACCAATTTATACTAACTGGCTAAACCTAAACGTGAAACATTACCAGGTATGAGTTTCAGGTGATATAGTTTTGACTTTCTGGTTTTAATACACTACCGATTCCCTCGCTACAGATATCACAAATTGGAAAGTAATGCATATGCTCAGAATGCAAAGCAGCTAGACAAGTACATCACTGTGGGTGAAATTGTTAAGGAAGGCACCTCTTCCGTAAGTGATGAGATTCCTTCCTAGCCATGAAACCAAATATCAAGTCTATTATGCAGCTTGCAAAATTTCTTTTTATGGAATTTTTCATGAAGTATGTACTGAATAAATCTGTGCTAAATAAATAAATAACTTACAATTTCAAATGCAATATAAATATTATCATCTCTCCACTAAGATTGTTTTAATAATACATAATTAATTCTAACAAAAGTAATATAACTAAAAAATTTCAAAGATATATTGTACCAGGCAGATATTTAGTCATATATTTGCACTTGAAATACTAAGAATTATAGCCTATGTTCTTTGACTTCTTGTGATATTTTCTAGAGTGAAGTGTTTCCCTTTTTCCTTCACCTCTCTTTAATCAATATTTTAGCTCCTATGTGTGAGATTATATATCACTTTTACACATCTTATTTAGATCTAAGAACCTATAAACAAGGCAAAGGTAAAATTTTGAAATTTAAGATTTAATTTACAATTTCCAAACAATGTACTTTGAAATAGCTAAATGTATTATGCAAAAATGAGGGCATACTTAAAACAACTGCAGCGGTCCTTCAGCAATCAGCTATTGCTCCTGAAAACCACATAAACAGAAAAAGCACAGGCAGCTTCATGTTATACACCCGTGGCAATCATTTCAGTGAGTCCTGGGACTCAGAGCAGGAGACCCATTTCTAGAGCAAGTAGAGCAGTTTTACCAATTCTTTCAGATTTACAGAGGATTTTCTTCCAGAAAACCTGTTTCTTAAATAATAATTTAAATATGCTCTTATATAAAGGGGAAACACATTTGAATTACAATGGAATTTTTCTCAGAAAATATAAGTTAACTCAAGTCTAATTAAATTTAAGGTTAAATTATCACTAACAAAATAATATATCCTTGTCAAAATCCCAAATGCATTATTTTATGAAAGAGTAGAAGACAATTCTACAATTTATATGAAACTATAAAAGACCATCAATAGCCAAATCAAGTCATCACACTTCCTTACTTCAAAATACATTATGCAACTACAATAATCAAAACCATACAAAATTGCTAATAAATCCAGAAATGTCAGACCAAATTAAATGGAATATTGCATGCAGAAATAAATCCATGCATAAACAGGCAATTGGCCAATGAATTTATACTTTTGATAGGTATATGTAACATAAACTCATGGATTTCATTTAGTAACCTCTGATTAAATTTTGCTTTCATATATGATATATATATGTATATACATATATATATGAGAGACACAAGCTTACACACAAGAGCCTGCTTCTGTTCACCTTTGCATTTAGAGTGCTTTGTGCCATTTGTACTGGAATGCATGTTTAGGTCTATTCTGTTTAAGGAAAAGATATGTTGGCAAGAACAAGCTCAGACAGCATACCGTGGTTGGAATCAGCTGTTTGAGCTTTTTGTTTCTGTATCTTCCTAATTGTAGGGCTTTTGGAAATTCATTTAACATCTGCGCTTGCATTTTCTCACCTGAAAATGCTAATAATTACACTAACAGAATTACATAGCATCATGTTTTAAGATACATGAGTCACAATAGAATGAGCAATGTCTATCTGATGGGGAAGGAAAGGAAGTGGTAACCTTGGAGGTATGGCTGAAGGGAGGGCAGGGACAAGGGGGAAAAATGAGAACCAAGAGCTGTCATGTAAGGGTACAAGATTCCAATGATGAATGTAACTGTACTATATACCTAAAATGAACCAATAAACTCAATGAGAAAACAAAGAAGTGGTAACCTCAAGAATGAGATGAAATTTAGTTTCAACAATTGAAAAAAATAGATATTAAAGAATAAATGATTTAATCAGAGAATTTGGTTTTCTTTTAGTACAAAGGAGAGTTCAATAAAGGAGCAACAACAACAAAAAAGCATGAACCTGAAACCAATACATGAAAGGATCTCTCTATCAAAAAGATTAGATGGCCAGAATGACTTAAAATTCTGATTAAGGTTAAAGTTACAAGGATGGGAAAGCTAGAGTTAACTGTATTACAACCAATAGAATGAGTTTAGATCTTTCTGTATCATCTGTGTCCAGATGGCTCCTTCCTTCTTATAAGAATTGCAAGAAATAGCTCATCCCCTGATGAAAGGCTGCAAACATTGCCCAGGAACAGAAATTCATTTCTTGCTGGAGGGTGCTGGTCTGCAGACGAAATCTCCAGTTGCTGACTGGTAGGCAGATGCCAAGGAAACCTAGGTTACAGGAGATGAAAAGCGAGTCAGGGTCGCATCACCTGTAAATCATGAGATCACCAGTATGCACCTCTGAAGTCCCAAGAAACACCAACAGTGCTGCCAGCTTGAATAGAGAGTCTCCAGTGGGGTGGGCACCTGAAAAGTCCACTTCTTAATTATTGAGGCAAGGGTGAAAGAAAATTTGTTAGTATCAGGTGGGTTTATCCACATGCTTATATGGCCAGGACAGGTCTTTTTCTCATCTTCCTGACCTACCGAGACGACTGTGTGTGTACCTCACTGTCACTGTTTTGGGGTTTTGGCTGAAGCTGAGACCTAACTCTATTTTGGTTTGGACAGAAGCAAAAGAGAAATATAAGTGGTTGGAGAATTTTTTTCTTTGGTTCTGGGCAGCTCCTGTGCTATCCTTGCTTATGTCTTTTACATAACACCTTGGAGAATGACTGCCAATGCTTTTCCACAAAGATTCAAAACAGAGTCTTTCTGTGACCTGCTTGAGTGTGTTCTTTAATATCCACATGAAAATTGTCTACTTAAAAAGAAAATGTCTTTTTTTTTTCAGCTTTGAGTCTATTGGTACATTTTAGGGATAGAGTACAGTTACATTCATTGTTGGGATCTTGTACCTCTACATGACAAGTCTTGATTCTCATTTTTTCCCCTTACCCCTGCCCTCCCTTCACCCCCTCCTCCCCTCCCCATCTACAAACACTTTATTTTCATCTTTTCATTCTCTCACATTTTTTTCTTTTTCCTTATTACCCTTCCCCTACCCATCCCACCTTCCCTACACCTTTAGAGAACAAGAAAATAGATTCATTCATAGGAAAATGGATACATATGGAGGATATACTCCTAAGTGAAATAAATAAGTCACACATGTGTAAATACCGAATAGTTTCCCTGATGTGAATAATCTGCAATAATACATAAGATCCTAATAAGATTACTGACATTTAGAAATGGGAAGAAAGGAGCTAAAGGTGTAGGGAAAAAGATCTTTTTTAAACAAAAAGGGATTTAAAAAATCGGCAGAGGGGAATAGTAACTTTCTTGCCTATAAAGTGCTAGAAGAAACAGACACACTCAGTGTACAGTGAACAGGCTAGTTATTTCCTCCTCTATTCGGGAAGTGATAACAGCACAGAATTTAAGAGACAAATCTTCTGATATAACCTGAGGTTTCATTCCAGATCTCCCAGCTAATACAAGTACTGTAGCGCATAGGGCAAGTTTCTTAATTCCATTTTCTCATTTGTAAACTACTTTGACAATTACCTCTTTCTTGCTTTAAAACATTTTTTGCTATTTTTCTATGCTTTTTAGTGGAAAATAATTTCATACATTTATGGAATAGAAAGTGATTATATGATTCATGTATATGTAGTAGAATCTTCAAATCAGGCTAATCAAATACCCATCATTTCACATTCTTATGCTTTCTTTGTAGTGAGAGTACATTTTTTATTGAAAATAGTCACCAGAATACAAATGGATGGCCAGTAAGTACAGTGGCACTGCAATTTAAGAACTGTTTCTTTTTCCACGATTCTGGTCATAAATCTGGTTGGATGAGATCTAAATCAAACTCAGTAGCTAGATTCAGTGTTGACCTCCTGGGGAAATTTGATTCTGGGTTATCCAGTTTGATTTGCAACCAGAATCATGAAAAGAATTGAGTTTGTGGTATATTAAAAGGCATCCAACGTCTTTGGATATTAGAGAAATGCAAATCAAAACAACTCTGAGAATCACACTCCAGAAACGATAGATATCACTAAGAACTCAAGAATAAAAATGCTGGTGATGTTGTGGGGAAAAAAGAGAACTCACAAATTGTTGGTGGGAATGTAAATTAGTGCAACCATTATGGAAATTGGTGTGGATATTTCTCAAAAAATTAAAAGTAGAAATTCCATTTAGCCCAAATATACCTCTTTTGGGTATCTTCCCAAAAGATTTAAAGACATGGTATTATAGTGACACATGCATAACCATGTTTATAGTAGCACAACTCATAATAGCTAAGTCTTGGAAGTAGCCTATATGCTCATCAATGGACGAACAGATAAAAAATGTGATATATACTCATAATGGAGTACTCTTTGGCCATAAAAAAAATATAAATTTGAATCATTTTAGGAAAATAGATGCACCTTAAGACAACAATGCTAAGTGAAATAAATCAGACACACAAGGTTAAATTTCATGTGGTTTCCATATATGATAAGCCTAAAATATAAGTACAATTACTCCGTAAATACAAAGTAAAACAAAAGGCAGATACCAGGAAAAGGGGAGATACACTTTGTGGTGGACATGGAAAAGGAATCTGTAGATGGAAGAAGAGAGGAGGGTGAGGAGGGGAAAGGAAAGTCAAAATGATTAGGAGTGACTGAGAAAGAGATTGAGAGTGATATACATATATTTTATATATATATATATATATATATATATATGAATTCTGTGCAAATGTATACTAATAAAATATTTCAAAAACAGAAACTAAGAGGTGGGTCCTAGTGGACAGTGGTCAGATCACAGGAGACGCTGTCCTTGGAAAAGATTGAGGTATTTCTTTCAAGTGTGAGTTGTCATGAAAGAGTGAGCTGGAACCCTGAGTCACTGTCTGTTTTACTGTCTCGCCACGTGATCTCTTCTGTGTTTCCACCATTGTTATGACCTCTGGGATGGGCCCTCCACCAGAGTAGAGCAGAAACCAGCTTCATACTCTTCCACCTCCAGAAATGTGAGCTAAGTAAATCTCTTTTCTCAACCAGAAAGGAAAGAGAGACAGAACAAGACAGAGAAAGAAAGTGGTGGTGGGGGGGAATGGAAAGAAGCGAAGAAAGAAAGAAAAGAAATAGTCACCATGCTGTGACATAGATGTCTAGAACAAATTCCTTCTGTCCAAAAGAAACTTTGCTTCCACTAACCAGCATCTCATCTTTTTCTGTTTTCCCTCCCACTGTATCCTCTGATAACTATGATTCAACTCTATTTCTATTACTGCAACCTTTTTAGATGTTGCATATAAGTGACGTCATGTGACACTTGTCTTTCTGTGCCTGGTTTGCTTCATTGTCATAAATGATAGAATTTCCTGCTTTTAAAAGGCTGAACAAAATGCCACTCCGACAGGCTATATGTCACATTTTCTTTTTCCATTCACCTATTTATGAGCATTTCTGTTGTGTCTGTATCTTGACTATTGTGAGTAATGCTGCAATGGTCATGGGAGTGCAGGTATCTCTTTCATACTGATTTCAAGCCCTTTGGAAACACAGGGAGTTTCTGGATTCTGTGGTAATTCTATTTGTACTTTTTTCAGGAACCACCATATCCTGCTTTCCACCTGGCTATACGAATCTACACTTTTACAACAGGAAACAAAGGTTTTCTTTTCTCTACACCATTAACAGTACCTTTTTTGCTGAGGATTTAGCTCAGTGGTACCAATGTCTGCCTCAAATGCACAAGGTCCTGAGTTTGATCCCTGGTACCAAGAAGAAAAAACAATAACCTTTTTTGGCAATACTAGAGATTGAACCCAATGCCTTTGCCGTGAGTTACGTTTTCAGCTCTATTTTGACTTATTGATTTGAGACAGGGTCTCGCTATGTCACTAAGTTGCACAGGCTGAGCTTGAGCTTATCCACCTCCTTCCTCAGCCTCCCAAATTGCTGGTATTTCAGGAGTTCATGACCTCACCACCCTTATTTTGCATCTTTATGATAATAATGATTAGCATAGTGCGGGTGAAATTTAATTATGGTTTTAATTTGAATTTCCCTGACAAATGTTGATGTTGATCACTTATATATATATCTGTTGAAAATATGTGTGTTTTCTTTTGAGAATGTCTATTTAGGTACTATGACTTATTTTTTTTTTAAATAGGAACTTTGGTTATGAAAAGTTTGAATTCCTTACATATTTGTGGTAGTTGCCTTTGTCTCATTGATTTCCAAATATTTTTCTCCCAATCTGTGGATTTGCTCTTTAATGTGTGTTTCCTTTTCTGGGCAGAAGCTCTGTAGTTTGATTCAAGTGCAGTGTGTCTGCTTTCGTCACCTGTAGTTTTAGGGTCAAAATCAGGAAATAATTGCCCTGGCAAATGCCATGAAGTATTTATCTGTGTTTTCATCTAGTGGTTTTCCAGTTTCAGGTGTTATATTTAAGTTTTATCCCATTTTTATATCAATTATTGTATATATGGGATGAGATAATGGCTTAATTTAATTGTATTGTGTACTAATTGTCAATTGTCCCCACATACAAATACATTATAAAGCTTCCATCTTAACAAAGAAAAAGAAAAAAAGAATTCCTTTTAATACCATATATTTTATTTACTATCTCCCAATTATTAGCAAACCCAAATATTGTCTTTACAGTATCTTATTTATTCATACTTTTTCTTGAATTCTCTTTAATTAGATTTCCTCCAGTCAAACATATTCTCCTGAAGATTATGAATGGTTTCTACTGGCAAATAAATTGTTTCTCACACCTTAGATAACTCACCTAATCAGTGACCTCTGATACTGTGCCCTATGATGATTCCTTTTTCAAATTTTTTGATTTAATACATGAGAGTCTTCATGTTAAGTAAATATAAGCAGAAACCCTGAAATACTTGTTTAATCTATTAATTTTATCTGTGCCATTCATTACTCATTTCCTGAGTTATTTCATCTAATACATTTGCTTTTTTTTTTTCTTTTTCTTTTTTTTTTGGTACCGGGGGTGGAACTCTGGGCCTTTTGCTTACAAGGCAGGCAGCAGAACCACTGAGCTAAATCCCCAGCCCCTAATACACTTGCTTTAAATACCTGACATTCACTATCCCAACAATGTGTCTCAGACAATTTCTTCATCACCTGTTATGTGCTTCTGGAGCATAAATGTGCATTCATATTTTAAACTCATAAAAAGATTTCTAATAATGTAAAGTCAAAGTTAAAATATGATCATCTGATTAACTGAGAATGTTGTTCCTGATAAGAAGACTGAAGTTGTTCCCTACACTGAGACACAGGAAAAGCAACTTTTTTTCCAGATGACCCTGATTGGAATGTTAGTAAAATGTGGGAAAAATGCAATTCTCTGAGTTTCCTTTTCTCTTTTATCATATTAAAGAGGATTAGTTGATCAAGTAATAATTAAAAGGCTTAGTTGGGCAAGTAATGGCTATTGTATTGGAATACAGAAACGTTGGGGCAGTATCGGGGTATCTTTGTCAGCATTAGCTAGCAAGGCTACTTATACATGGGTCTGACTAGATTGCAAAATTAGGAAGAGAAGCTGTCAATGCATAGCCATCCACAACCCATTTTATGGAAAGTGTGCACTGAAGATAATGTATTTATTGAGGCAACAAATAAGTGAGCGGCCAATGGACTATAGACTAGAGGGAGCCACAGTGTGAGACGGTAAGTAGGTGTTGACTGAACCATATTTAAAAGGCACATTTGATAGATCTTTTTCCCAACAAGATGAACAGTTCTTATTTTATTTGGAGAAGTCTCATCAAGCATCTAAAGAATATAAAAAGTGCAAAATAGGGATAAAATAAAGATATTACAAAGTACCTGGGAGTCAAGAAAATTTTAAAACAGTTGTAAATACTTAATCTTTGGGCAAGAATGAGTACAAAAGATCAAGGTATATCGGGACAATCCCATAATTGTGTTAAGTCCCTAAAGGTTAATGTCCAGCACTTTAAGCATGTTATAATTGAACTGTTAGGAAACAAATTAAAAATTTAATGATCTTTCCTCCCTTTAGAAATAAATGTAACACCTTATTACTTGATACTATCTGAACTCATATCACTGTCTAATCAGCACTTAATGACCCACTCTTACTAACTCTAATTTCATATAATTAACGCACATGTAAAAGAGGCTTGTAAATGTTTTATTTGCATATACTACATGTCAGAAAAATAAAAACAACCTACTACTAGATACTTTGGAATTTTCTAATATCTTCTTCATGTTTTTTTTCATAGATATAGGCAGCAGATGTGTTTTGTGTTTCTATTTGTACACTACAGCTATTTTTTTTTCTGCTCACATCCGACACTCCCCGAGTTGTGCGGCAGTTTAGGGCTAGGACAAACCCAGTTATCAACCAGGCAAAAGTGTCAGAAGTCATAAAAACCCAAGGCTAAATGGTCGAGCAAGATATTTCCTAAAAGGAAAAGATATGCACAAAACATAAGGCCCAAACTGAGCTCACCCTTAAGGCTCCTTAGCACCATTTATGAAGCCACTCAGACAGGCACTGTTCTTAATCCTTCGTTTGAATTCACAGGACCAATCCGAAGGTACTAACTATTCTTTGTACTTCCTTTACACATAGCCATAACCAATCAAAAGCCAGTGTTCCCAGTCTTTCATTCACATCTGGTGAGAGGTCAAGTGAGTTTTTGTTAGGACAGTTTTCCCAATGTCACGTTTGAGTGAGGTGGAGACCAACCCATGTATTTTGAACACTAAACACCCTTTCTATTTTCAGGACTGCTGGGAGCCTTCTTCACTGGCCTCTAGTCCTTCATTTATTTTATTTTTTCCAGTGGCATGAATTGAACTCAGGACCTTGTGCCTGCTAAGCAGGCACAGCACCACTGAGCTACATGCCTGGACCTGATCTTGCCCTTTACAGTGTGCATTTTTCAGTCTTCAGTATATTTATAACCTTTCTGCCTTTTCTGTGTGTCTTGTCCACTTACTTTTTCAGGATACCAAGGACCTGGAGAGGAGTCCCCTGGGACTTCCATCCAGTAATGATTGGAAGGAATAACATAATAAATAAAACGAACAGTTATTTTATGATAAAATATTTCATTTGCAGATGCAAAAAATTACCCACTTTTAATAAACAAAAATTGTCTTTGTTCAGAGCTAATCACAAAAGTACCCTTCTAGTCTATAAATTCTCTCAAAATGGACACCCCCTAAACTTTCCCTAAACTGAGAAAGTCCTTCACCACTTTATCTTTCACTGTTTTCTTTTCTTCCCTGGAATTTATCACTCGGCAGATTATGCACACTTATCCTTTTGAGTTAAGACGTAAGCCATCAGAGCTATCCCATCCTCACCTGCCACTTAGTGTTCATGCCTTTCTTTAAGGAGAGACTTCCAGCTTTGCTGATGCTTGTCATAGTGTCTTCCTAAATGAAGCATATTTGGAAGGGCTCAGAATAATTTTGAACCAAAAGGCCAGACATAGATCCATATTATAAAAGAAAAGTGGCGTAAAGGAAAGAGGGCAAAAGATTGTCACAAAGCAAGGGAACGAAGCAATAGCAGAATGTGGTAAGAGGCTAGGCTTGGAACTATGAGCAAGATTTTCAGGCTTAGAATTCAGACTAAGGCTGAATTCCAAAGCTGAAATACCAGCAAAACAGCGTGAGGTTGTACAGGCCCAGGGAAGTTAATCAACCACGGCCCAAGTTGAAAGAAAGTTTTGAGTAGGAATGTGCCAGCGATACAGGCACTATCCAGCATTTGAACTGCCCCTAAATAGCAAGCTCCCAAAGGAGGTAGATTTTTTCAACTCAGGAGACTAGTAACAGCTGTGCAGAATCTGAAAACGATGTATGGATTTATAGTGTGTGGGGCCGGTGACTCCAGAACAGGATGTGATTTCTGCATTGCACTGTGTTTAGTCACTTTTCTAAGTGTGTGGGTAAGGGATGACAGGTGCACCGTGTTTCCAGAGGGAGGCAGCGCTCTGCAGGTGCTTTTGCTTGCAGCAGAAAGTTAATTCCTGACAAAACCCTTTGTTCCTCTTTATCTCCATGTCCTTGACAAATACCTTGAATCCTCCTTTTACTCCATCGCTTGATTTTTTTCCTTATCTGCATCTCTTCTGAAAAAGAGGGATAATTATTTAAATAACGTGACTATTTGTCGAAGGCATTTAGACACAGTATTTTTCCCTTTTAACGAAGTGGGAGTGATATTGGGAAATTTTTACATTTAGTTGGCATAAATTTTCTCTGAAAATTAAAATAAATGCAAAAGATGACATTTTACAAGATTGCTTCCCATTCTTAACATAATGAACAATTCAGTCACTGTTGAATAGCCCAATCTATTTTATTTCTTTGAACAAATCTATTGTAAGAGCGAACATCATCCATGTACTTCCAAAGCAGAACGTAATTACCATCACAATTAGCTTTTACAATGATACACATCTTCCTTATGGCAGTGCTTCTCATCCTCACCTTCTTCTCCAAATTGTATTCATACCTTCAAAGTGGCTGTAGAAAAAATATTGCTTCTTTTGCATCTACTTTTATAGATTTTTGAGAAACTTTACATTAACATTATAATACACATTACTGTTGCCTGAGTCATTAAAGTTAGATTTTAGCCAGTGTGTAAGGTCGAGATATTTTATTATATCCTTTCAAGATTCTGAAGAAACTTCAGAAATATAAAATTACCTTACCCCAAAGGAAAATATTCAGAAGATTTTTTTTTTTGGTTATTTACAGAAAACACGAAGCTTTTTAAACTGCTTCTTTGACCTCCATTATTCCGCTATCCTTCTTTGGAGTCAAGTGCTTTTAACTATAATTGGATATGCCTTAGAAAATATAGGAAGTGAATGAAAGGTTAGACAGATGAACCTTTTGCCCTCACTGTAAAGCTGTGTAGGTAGACAGAGTGCAAAGGGAGATATTAGTGGCCCTGTGAGGTATGAAAGGACATCAAAGGGGCTAACATTATTCACTCAACTTTTGTGGTCAAACTTTCCAGAATTTACTTCAGCTTCTGCTAACTAGTGACAGAGAGGAAAGATAAAAAGAGCAAAAAAATCATCTAGCGTATGAATATGGTCTCATTATCAGAATTTTTATCATCATTGATTTATGATTTGGTCACACAAAATTCCGGTGGGTGGTAGTAAAATGCTTTCTCAAATTTGAAGTGAAGCAAATGAGTTTATTCCCTATAAGTTAAATTTCATAGTCATCTTGAAGAGATATATTCAAGATGTACACTTTGATGGATGCAAGTTGGCCTCCTATCCAGAGTAAGGTAAAAGATATATTAGTGAATCTTAAAGGAATTATTTATTAGAATTAAAAAGTGAGGAGCATGGACTAAAACATAGAAAAGCAACAGCCGTCCAGTCAGTCAGTCACAGAAGCCTCTCTCTCTAATACTTTTGTGGGAAGAAAATAACTACATTTTCAGAGAAATTCCACCTGCTCAGTTTTGGTGGCAGATACATCTCTATTCTAAAGGAGGATGAATCTATCAGAACCCTGATCGGTTAAAAGTGGAAATGCTGATTGAATTCTCCTCCTCCTGATTCTATGCTCACCAATCAATTTTATTACTATAATTTTATTTTGAAAAAAGTTCATTCATCAGGGAGAGAAAACTAGTGAAAGCATATGGAGATCTAATCTTCTCTTTCAGGTTTAGAATCCTGCTACTGCCAAAGTCAAGTCAGAATGAAGAAAATTCTAAGGAATGATACCAGTGAAATTAATAATGTAAAAAGAAATTTAGAAGGCTGCTGAATGCCTACCAAGTAGCCTTTCAGATGACACCACACCCAATCCATTGTTGGCGAGAAAGAACCTAATTCAAAAGGAGAAAGTATTCCTCATTTAATTTTTTCAGACCACATCTGATATAAGGCTACCATTCTAGTGAATGGGAAGAGTACATGCAAGTCTTGCTGTGCACTCAAAGAATAGTGATCCAAAGAAGGCATAAAACCATCTTCAGAGAAGAATGAAAAAGACAGACTAGTGAAAAGGAGGAGAGGAGAATAAGGATATGAAAATTGCCTTTATAGCCTGGAGGTTGGTCACATGGAAGTAGATACAAACTGGTTCTTTATGGATCTTTGATTAGTATAAGAACCAAAGTGTGGACTTGGTAAGTAGCTTACTGGGACAGTGCTTGTGTAGCACACACTAGGTCCTTGGTTCAGTACTGCAAACAAACAAAACAAAACAAAAAACCAAAACCAAACCAAAACAAAGAACAAGAAGAACAGACAAACAAAATCCACAGAGTGAAAGTTATAAGGACAGATATTTTTGAATCACTATTAATCTCTAATAGATAGAGCTTCTAAATAGTCTGTCCCAAGAGAAATTAAATGTTTAGATTTGAAGTTATTTTAGTGGAAGTTATACAACAGTAAGTTTATAGGGATATTCTAAATAGATAATTATATTTTATTTAATTACATAATTAATAACTTTGCACATTAAAGATGTAACTGGGAGACTGAATTCCAAATCTTTGAAATATTCAGTGTCAGATACAGGAGAATTAATTTTACATGGATAATGAAGATGATCCATTATGGTAAAATACATATTTTCATAACGGAAGAGTGGTGTGGGTAGATGATGATGATGATGGAGATGATGATGATAAAGATGACGATGACTTTGACAATGGCCATGTGAGTCAAGTTCTTGTGATGGTGAAATGGAGCAAGAACCAACTGATACAGACACAAGGAATGCAGACCTCCTTGATTCAGTGACAAAAACAGCAAAGTGAGCGTATATTTGACTAGTAGAAATGTTATCACGTAACCAAACAGAATGATCCATTGTTAGAACTAGGTCCAAAAATTGAGTGAGGACCTTGGCAGGGGTGAAACATACTGGACAGAATACTAGCATTGCCATTCAGTATTAGAAATTGTAACAGATGAAATGCTACAAGAATCTGTGAAATATACAAAGGCCAAAATACAAGTAAAATGTTCTGTATACACCAATAGGCATACTCAGAGATGTATTTAACACGACACCTCACTAGCTGAGTAGAAGTATTCATAGGTTTTCTGTACTTAGCAGGGCTTTCTCATGGCAATCTCAGGAATGTAGATGACTTGATGGGTGTAGGCTTGTGGTTTGTAGAATAACGATATTGAAGAAACTTCCTTTCTTTCAAAATTGCCTGAGGTTTTAAGACAAAACCACCCACCAAGAAAGAAAAAGAACTGATAATCTGGCTGCTATCCAGTCATTAACAGATTTGTAAGTAATTGCCAAGCAATTTACAACACCTGAATATATGACTATCAATGAATATATTTTGCAGCATTTCATGGCCACTGTAGCTTCAGAGTACATGCCAAACAAATCTTCAAAAAAAGGCATAAAAAATTATGGCCTTGTAGATACAAAGACATTATGCTTTCAATTTAGAAATTTATCTTTGACCTCAGCCACCAGGTCCTTATTCATATAGTAATAAACCAAATGATGCTGTGAGCAGACTTGTTACTCCCATCTCCAAAAGTAATCAGAATGTGACATTCAACAATTGGTTTACCAGTTTCCAGTTGATGTTACATTTGCTAACAGAGTACAGTTTGACAAGCATAGAAACTATACACAGGAACAAAGCAGAAATTCCAAATGAAATGTTGCAATTTAAAAATAGAGAAGTGTATAATACAACCTTTAGATTTCAGAAAGATTTGCATTGGCTTTGTATATGGCAAAGAAAAAACAACCTGGTACTTAATGATGTTAGCATTGTACCATGAATGGAAATATTGATAGGGGAACCTCAACAAAATGGAAGCCTGAGATGGAAAATTTCTATAACAAACCAAAAGGCAGAGTAGATGTTGTTCACAAGTTATGCAGCAAATATGATGTCACTTGAAACAAAAACGATCAATCAATGGTTGTGTTTTACTCAATCCTAAATATGTGTGGCACAAATAGTTTGATAGTTTACAAAGAAAGTAACAAGTGGCCAGGGATTTAGCTCAGTGGTGCCGCCATCAGCCTCTCAAGCACACGGTCCTAAATTTGACCCCTGGTACCCCCCCCAAAAAAAAGAAAAGAAAATAACAAGTGCAAGATAGTGTGTAGAAATTTTCTTAGAGGATTGAGATTGGAGCTCATAAGAGATTATTTACAACAAAGGAAAAGCAAAATGTTTCTGCTCATGGAAATATGCAAAAAAATTGTGCAGTATGCTGGTGATCTGAAAGGTGAACAGACAGGTGCACATCCTAAAGACCTACTACAACAATAAGAAGATCAAAAAGATGTGAACTGTGCCCAAGAGAAAGGATAGACAAACAAAACATATGTGCTATCAGTGTAAATGATACTTGCATGTGTGGAACATGTAATTTTCATGTGTGAAGACTTCCTTGGGTGTGACAAGTGAAGCAAACACTATTTTTGTTGTAGAGTTCTATTGGTATTTTCATTGTAGTTCATATAGGTACTTATTTCTGATGTTTGTAAGCAAGTAAACAACTCATGTGAAAATGTTGATTTTTATTCTAAGCACATATTAATATTTGATATTTTATTTTATTGCTATCTTATTTTCTTATTATTTAGGTGTGATAATTGCAGTAAAAAATGTTTTTGTAGAGTGCTATTGGCATTTTCATTATAGTTCATATAGGAATTTATTTCTGATGTTATCTTTTAGGTTGTGTAAGCAAGTACAGAATTGCTGTGAAGATGTTGATATTTATTCTAAAGGCACGATATATATTAAGAGCTTAATACTTTATTTTACTGATATTTTATGTTGCTGTTAACTATGCAGGGGGATGTCAAGTATGTCCTACAAAAAGGCCAGGAAAGCAAAATACATGCACTGTCAGTGTAAGCAATATGTGTGTATGGAATGTGCTGTTGTCCTGTGTGAAGCCTGCCTTAAATGTGATAATTGAAGTGAAGAGGATTTCTTTTGTAGAGCGTTATTTGTATTTTCTTTGTAATTCACATAGGTTTTTATTCCTGATATTCTTTTTTAGACTTTATAAGCAAAAAACCAGTTCATGTTGAAAATTCTGATGCTTTTATAAACATTCAAAAACTATTAAAATGTAATACTCTAATTTTGTGACTTTTTTCCTGCTAAGCACTCGTTATTTATATAATAAAACTCATAAAATTAGTAATTCATCAATAGAAATATTCTAAAGAATAAATTTGGGTTTGACACACCATGTTTATGCACCTTTATGACAAAAAATGTCTCATGGCCCCTGGGTTTGAGGTGTCAGTCTCAGCATGGGGAGATGAGATAGGATAGAAGAAATAAAAATCAAGTAGAAAGGAGACAAGGAAAATCAAATTTTTAACAATGCAAGACTTCAGCTTCAGGACACAAGCTGTAAACATGTCTTTCTTTCTCTTCCTCCAAAACATAATAAGCTTAGGCAATTCCCTTTCACCTACAAATTCATTTAACCATTCTGTTTTCCACTTGAAAATGGTCTTCCTTCACCTGTGAATTAGAACTCATTTTCATCTATAAATTAAGCTTTCCTCTCTGAATAGACCGTTATTGTACCATGGGTAGGCCATCCTCCCCATCCATCAAACCAAGACAAAGATTATAGATTATCCAATTCCACAGGTTTCTAACTCTGCCAAAACATACGCACTCCAAATTTCATACTACAGTGTACTTCTCTCTCAAGTTTCTGAGAACTTGAGTATACTCTTAAGTGTATTCTAAAATGTCCAACTAATAAAACCTTTTGCTGCCTCTTACAGCTATATCCTGAAAATTATTTTTCTGTGTTGGAAGTTAGTGAACCACCAAGCATTCTATATTTAAGGTGGGTTAAATTCCTCATCTTAGCTTCAGGCACCTCCCAAAACCCAGTCCAGTAGCAGGGTCAGAGATTGATTTATGAGGAAATAAATTGTTTTCCTGAGTCTTAAATGCTGAGTCTAATCAACTCTGGAGAGAAACGACTTTCTTGACGGAGGGAGTAACACTGTAAAATCATGGAGAGAGATTTGCAATCAAATGGGGACCTTTTGGACATGGCGTCAGAAATATGAATTTTGATGGAAATAGGGTAGAAACTCACTAGCCATATTGTTATGGGTTCCCGAGGCTAAAATAAAGAATTCAACACACCCCTTTGAAATAAGTTTGCAGGTTCATTGATTGCAGTCATAGGAAAAGAATTTTCAGGATGTGTCAGTAAGAGGCATAAGAAGGATTTTTTAGAAGAAGATGCAAGATACACTCAAAATTAAGAGTGCAGTTGCTGAAAGAAATGGGAACTGGGGATCTTTTTACGTGTTTTGGGAGTTGGGAATCTGTGGAATTCAATAATGTGTAGTCTTAGTCTTACAGGTGGAAGAGGATGCCGCATCCTGAGTTATCAAGGGAGTTGAAAAGGGAGTTGTCAAGGTTTACTGTTTTGGGAGAAGGGAAAAAAAAAGTTAATAAACCAGGCTTGTGTCCTGAAGCTATGGTTTTTCTTTAAAACAGAATTAAAAAAATTTTTGATTTCCTTGTCTCCTTTCTACCTAACTTTATTTCATCTGTCCTATTTAATATGATCTTGGGAAAGTCAACTCTCTCCTTTATACATTCATCTTTAAAAACTAGAGATTTTAATACACAGAGCAGATTCAATGCCTTTTACCAGTAGTAAAACTGGAAACTAAAAGTGTTTCAGATTTTCGGTTGTTTTGAGGCAAATTACAGCAAGGAAAAGCAGCAGGACAAGTGGGCATGACCTGCCAGTCATGGAGATCCAGGAGACATGTGGCCAAGGCCTGCACCTGGAGCCAATCAGAAGGTGCTATCTTTAATTCTTCTCATGAGAACTCAAGCAACTTTTGAATATGATAGCCTAGAACTGATGTCAATCAATGGAGTGCTAGATACAAAAGATTGCTACCATTAAGCTCTTGGCCACTGTGCTTTCTCTTTCTCAGTAGTTCACTCTCACCTTTCAGACTGTGCTTCTTTTCTACCTTTTAATTTGTCCACCTTTACTCTTCTGAGTATATTTATTTTTTACCTTCAGTAAATGTAAAACCTCACTACCTTTTGTGCTTGTTTTGTCCAATTCTTTATTCAGGACAAGATGAACTTAATAGCACCCCAGGACCTGGTAACAGTTTCAAATTTTGGATTATTTACACATATAATGAGATCTCTTGAGGAGGGAATCCAGGTCTAAAGGTAAAACTCATCTGTCACATATATTTTCCACACATATGCTGAAATTAATTTTATACACTACTTTTATAGTAATTTTTACAATAGCTGTTATGTACCTGCATTTTGACTATGGGCCATTACAATTCAGGTGTGGAATTATCTATTTGTGGCATCACATTAGTACACACAAAGTTTTAGATTTTGAAGTTTACTGGATATCAGATCTTGGAATTAGAAATGTTCAATCTGTAAGTACCTCATAGAATTATTTTTATTATTAAATTAGCATATAAATACCTAAAGTACATAAGCAAGCACTTATCATACAATAAATGACAAATAAATGGTATATTATTATCCACGGAAATCTATGTAAGATAAGAAATTTAAAAGAAGTAGACAAGTGCCAGTTCACAGAAAGATTATTCTGCCATGCCAACACCTCTGAAAGTGATCTCGCAGACAGTGAAAGGCCATTAAAGTGTTTAAGCAGAATTGTGACATAAACTGGTCTGCCTTTTAGAAAATTGCTGACAGTATTATAGAGACATGGAGAATTGTGAAATAAATGTTGACTTCCCGTTGCTCTTGCCTTCCCTATTGACACACCTGACAAAGACAATTTCAATTTCTAGTTTAAGAGATAGTATAAATTCTCTGCTCAAGAAAACATCCTCTGTCCAAAGCATTGTCCTGGAGAAGGATCCTGGGAAAGCCCCACTCCTCATCAGATCTTTGGAAAGCCAACTCCAGGCTTGTGGTGCAAGAGCTAATATCCCACTGAGAGCTTTAACACTTCCCTTCTGATGATACTCAGTGTGAGGTCCTTATCATTTGATAGAACTACAAGAGGAGCCCTGGATGCAGAACTCTCAGGCTCATTGTCATTCACAGCAGATGCAATGGCAGATAATCTACAATGTTTATTGAACACCCACTGTGTTGGAGTACAGGAAAAGGGCTACAAAAAAACTTCCACAGCAAACAAAGCAGTGGGAGAATATCTTACCCCTTGTGTAGTTTGACACCCCTGTGGATAGGATTACCTTCCCCAAGCCTTTAAGGACGGTTCAATGCAACTAACAGTTTGACTCAGTCTGCACTTTTGCTTATTTCTAAGTTGTCTGACAGATAGAGATTCATCAGGCATTGGCAGTCCTAAGGGAAAATTTTGAATTTTCTTTGCAATCAAAGTATCCATCAATTTGTTGTATATGATCAATTTTCTTTGGATTCCAATTTTATATACTTACTTATTTGAGTTTGTTTCAACCATCACTGGCTACTTAAAATAGTGAGAAAAAAATTCTTGAATATTATACTTAATTAAAACTTTCAATACCATAAACACTAAATATAATGTTTCCTCTATCAGTTTCATTTGTTTAATAAAGATAATTTTGAACTCTCACAGAAGGAAAAAAATAGTGTATACAATACAACTGGATTTTGAATGTTTATTTTTCTATCATTTATTTTAGCACTTCTTTTTCATTATTTACAATATTGGCCACAAAAATAATAGGAGCCATGAATATATACAACCAAACTTCTTTATCATGAGTAGAAATATATTTAGTTCTTTTTGTAATTTTTTCCCTGCATATATGAAAACCATTTCACATCTCACTGTCAGTTACTAAGTATAAGCTCTTGTAGGTGGTTACCTTCTGGATTTTGAGGGGTGATTTCCTGCAAAGTATAATTCTCCACAGTCATTTTTATAATTACATTTATAAAGATAGATGAAAGATCTTGTTATAGCACTCAACCTCATCCCCCCAAAATTAGACTGAACAGGATGTCAGATTGTTCAACTCTTTTGAAAGAAAAACATTCTGGAGATTCAGTTTGTGTGACAACACCATGCATTTGACAAAACAAAAAATAATCAATTCCATGCCAGTGACAGGAGGTGATTCAGTTAGCTGGCTGACAGTAAAGGTTGTTTAGCAGGTTTCAGATTCCTAATTGGGTGTCTGGCTTGCTAAGTAGCAGCTGGTCTTTAATTAGTTGAAAAATTATTACCCCTAAGAGTTGCTTTAAAAAGAAAAAGAACAAAATAATTAAAATGTTAGAATCCATATGGTGAGTGCTTATCCTCACTTGTCAGTAGCTGTTTTCCTTCTTTATCACTAATAAGTTTTAAAATATTCCTATGCCACTTACTTTTTAAAGTGTAACATGTAAATGTAAAATCCCCAGAGACTCCCAGAAAGCAATAGCTAAAAACTAAAAGGTTGCCCTTTAATAATTTTATTTGATTGTGAAATGATCTCTAACACTCCCTAAATTCACTGTGTGGCTGATAAGTGAATATTACAGTAGATGTCACATTGAAAGGATCCATAAATTCTGTGACTTGATTTGTTATAAACATAGTAACATTGATGAGAATAGCAGTATCTTATAGATAGGATAACTGCTTATCACAATTCATTCAAATAATCAAGAGACTAATTTTCTAAAAATTATAAGAAATCCGTATTTGCTGTGATTCTGTAGCCATAATGCTAGATTATTTAATATAATGTTTTATAAATTATATTATTGAGGGAAACTAGGTCATGAGATTCTAAATTTATTTTATATATATGACACAGTTCTTTACATCCTATTTTGCCATAATAATGCTATTCAGACCTAATGTTTGTAAAATCACTTACTTTTTATTTCTATGTATTTTTCAATTGGAGAATGGACATTTAATAGAAAGTATATGAATTTTAGTACTAGTAGAACTAGATTCAAATTATGGATCACACTTTTACTAAGCTGGTGTGCCTTAACTCATTTTTTATTCCATGCTTTTATAATAGTGTAAGAATGAAAAAATTCAAACCAAGTTATTACTATGAACTCTATTAAGTACTGACCGTTGACTCTACTATGCATCACCTACTCAATAAATATATTTTTCTTAAACTTGTTTCAGTAGACATATAGTTTCATTTATTAAAAAAATTCAATTCTTGGTTATACTTCATACTCCTGTGACTTGGTATTAATGCAGAGTGCTTGATTAACGTAATCCTGAATAGTCATTAACTCTAAAGTCTTCAGACTTAATGTGTGGAAGGTGATAATCAATCACCTCATTATTATGACATTCATCCTGTAGTCGTTAGAGACATTCTATTGGTTAGAGTTCACTAGAGGAACAGATTTAATATAAAGTGTTTACTAAGTAGGCTTATAATGGCTGCCTGAGGCATCAGAGATAGAAGAATGCAAAGTAGCCATCTGTACACTGGAGAGTTGGAGGATCCCGTCAAAAGTCGAAGTCCTGAAATTCACTGGAGTCTGGTGTAAGTCCTGTTAGAAAGTCAAAGGGCCTGTGTTGGAAGGATAAGGAGTCTGTACTGGGTGCCTGAATGGAGTGGAGAGGAATATCAAAGGTCATGCTGAAAGCTGGGAGCTCCTCTGGAGAAGTAAGAGGGAAACACTCTTCTTTGCCTTTCTATTTCACCCAATCCAAAAGCTTCTTGGTTGGTACCACCCCGTCCAGAGTGGGTCTTCCCTCCTCAGTTTATGGACTATGTTAGTTGTCCACGGACCCACCCAGAACTGTGCTCCACTAGCCCACTAGGCGTTGTAATCCACTGAAGTTGATACTAAAATTAACTATCACAGATAGAGATTGATTTGAGTGAACATTTTGGCCTAATATTTACCTCCCATCTTTTTGAAGCCTCTAATCTACACTAAGAGGAAGAGATCGCATATAAGTATCCAGCTAAATTCTTTACACACACTTGCATGCACACAAGCACAGACACACACACACACACACACACACCTTTTAAGAAATTTATACTTTGTTAGCAGAGTAATGGCTTCTCCAGAACAGCTTGCCTTCTCTCCTGACAGTACCCGAAGCAGATCACTGACTGGTAACCTTTAAATTCTTCCTCACACATTTCATTTCTTTACCTTAGAATGAGTTCTTCAAATTAACTCTAGGATGATAAAAGGAATAATTTATAATTAAATTTCATATCAACCTCTGTCCCACTTTCCTGTTTACTTTTCAATACTGTGTAAAGTCTTTGCCCATGAAATTTTCCCAGAATTATGTTCTGCATGTTGCTGAATTCCGTCAGTGGTCATGATCAACAATGTCACCTGGGAATGATACTGACAGGTGGTACAGTAAGATGCAGATCAGGCAATATAGATTAATAGCAAACATTTGGTTGACATTTCTAATTTGGTTGGGTTGAAACTAAAACTTTATTGCACTTCTCTATGGTCTGTGTACTGGCAGCTGCCTTTTCTACAGATGCTCTCAACATCTGAAGAGCATTCTGAGCATTAACCCCCTGCTGCATAGCAACAAGATGCTGATGAAAATGCAATAATTTACACCCTCTTCAAGGCCTCACAGTTGATATGACATGAAGGAAAACCTCATTGTTATACACTGTTGCAAATGTCTGTAATTATTGCCACTAAACAACTAAAGGATTCAGCTCATCCATTTCATCTTACGCAAGGGTACCCAAGTGACAGTTTTTCCCCGTGACCTTGGTTTTCCCTAATTCATAACAGCTGGAAAACTCTTTGGCCTGATCATGAATAACCTAGCTAGGACATTTAAAGTTTTACTATGTCTAGCCCATACAGTGACAGTGGATGTTTTTTGATCTGGCTAAAGACAAAATATAAGCTGTTAACAGGAAATATTCTAGAGGCTATGCTGGACAGACTGGGGAAGGCAAAGATTCACTACTCTGCCCAGGGCATTAAGATAAAGAGATCTGAGAAAATCACAGGAAACGGCATAACTTAGGGATTTTTGTAGAGTTTCTTGGATTTTCTCCTATGTGTATTCTCTGATGTTGCCTAAGTTGCTAATCCTGAAGAGGTTTCCCCCCACCTTACAACTTTGCAATTTAATACAATATGCTAAATCTCTTTACCTTTCATACTGATCAGAATGAAGTTTTTTGGATTATAATTTCTTGCCCCCTCTTTTACCTAAAAATAATATTTTTCTTTAAACTTAAAATTTCCACTGTTTGTCTCTAGCACCATCTTTCCATTATGATCTCAGAACTTGACTCTCCTCTGAGAATAACACTTGCTGTTTGAGAAAAAAAACTGACCTTCTGGAATTAATGTGCAGTTGGTAGGCTTATGTATGACTCCCACATTTAATATAAGTTATTACTTCTTCACTCTTATGTAAATGTATTTGCTATTTTGTTTTACCACTTTATCGCTTCCCGGACTTCCTCTGTTGATTGGTTGTTCACTCCTTGGCCACTAAAAGCAACCATATCTGGCTCCCAGTCTTCTTTTCTCTGCCAAGTTCCCCTATCGATCATCCTGGCTAAGATTTACCCAACATCCCAATCTCTCATTCTTTAACTTCTTAACTTCAAATGAATTTATCTTCCATTTCTAACAGCCACCTATGTGTATGGGAGTAATTCCTATACACAGAGTTTCCTGGAACTGCCTTACCTCTGAAATTACAGAAAAATATGTAAAACTGTTTTCAGACAGTAGGCTTCTTTCTAATCTCCCTTTCAATTATTTAAAAGACCAATTCATCAACCTAATTGACAAGTTCCCATGTAGGTTTCTCATTTCTTCTCATCTACTTACAAATACTCAATCTTAGTTTCCCTTTCAATATGTTCTATATTCTACAATTTTTTTATTTTGGTCTTTATTTTTAGTACCCTCCACACACTTACTTCATGGACTTTCCTTTGCACTCCACTGAAAAAAAACACAAAACTTTGTTGACTTTATCTGACTGCTTGTTCCTCATAAGTAATTGGACATTGAATGATAGTGAAAAAGTAATGGGAACTTTGGCGCTACTGTAAATTCATATACATTGAAGTCTTTTTTTTAATAACTCCACATCTAACGGAAGATACCATCTTCCCTCTCCATTTTGTCCTTCTTTGGTTTTTCTTATCTAATAAAATTGTACTAAAATTCAGTTTCTCAGGTAACTGGAATTGTCTCTTTCCTTTTCATTATTCATGTAATTGGTAGTTAAGACCTGTGGATTCTTGTAAATAGTTCTTGAAGTATTTTCTTTCCCAAGTTTTATTACCACTACTCAGATCTAGGGCACTATTATCTCTAATTTAAACTTCACAAGTTGGTCTCGCTGCCTTAGATACTGTCTCCGTCTGGTCACACTGCAAGCAGGAGTGACACTTCAAGAATAGACTTTATATCATACACTCTGCAGTCCAATGCTTACAGTATAATGAAAAGTCATCACTTCTTATAACCACTTCCTATGGCTTGCAACACTTTCTGGACCTCATCCTTTTCTTTTTCCTTAGCTTATCTCTTACCAGTCTGACCTTTATACTTTCTGCTCAGGTTCTTCAAATATTATCTTATCTCAGACTTTTTACTGTCTGATCTACCTCTGATTATCTTTCTTATCTTCACCTAACATCTATATATCATTCTCTCCTTTTTAATTATTTCTCCATATTGGAAGACTTCCTCTGGGTTTATCCATATGTGTGCACACACATATACAAAGAAATATATAAGACAATTTAAAGATAGTCTTTCTCTTCTTCTAAATGCTTTGTGAGATTTGAACTATATTTTCCTTGTTTGCAATAAAGTCTTTAATTCCTAGTTCTGACAGAAGTAAACATTAATAAATTAAAAGAGTATTAAACTGAATAATGATGTGTAACAATCCAACTATTACCATTAAATGGTGCAACAATAAAATGAAACTCACCAGGAGAAACATCAATTGGACATTATGAAATCTTCATTGCAATATCAATACTTACTCTATTATTGAAGAATGTATAACTAAAGAGGAAAGCAACTGAAAAGTGCCATTATTACAGAGGTAACCTTCCTTTATGACACCTTCTAAATGAAAGGATTTTAAAATTGTGTGTATTAGGACATCAGAGATCCCAAAGTAGCATTTATCTAAAAGACAATCTTCATTACTCTTCCACCCCAAATTCCAAGTGGGTCGCCTCTACTCAGGTGCTGTCACTCGTTTACTTGTCACTATCAAAGATGCTGACCTTATTCACATTGTTCATAGAGCTTCAATTCTATGCCATCCTCCAAATCAGAAAAGTTGGAAAAAGAAAAAAAAATCATTTCTGTTCTTTCTAAGAATATGTGCTAAAGGTCACCATAATCACTTTTCATATTAATTGAAATTAATTAATTGAATTAATTAATTAATTGAATTATTTCTGAGTCACCTAATCACACTTAGCTGTAAGGGAAGCTGAAGCAAGTGATAATTATTTTCTGAAGACAGATAACAGGCTACCTTTTACATAAATGAAACATGGGAAAAGTAGCTATTTGGAGAAAATATTCACTCTTGCTCATATTTGTGTGAATGTCAATGTTTAATATTTACAGTTTATTTCCTAACTACTTCAAATCTGACAACTCCCTGTATTGTGGTGTCCCCACTTAGAATATAAGCCTGGAGCTATCAATTAGCTTTACAATTCTTGGTTCATTCTATTTAAGATATTTTATTTCACAATTTTGCTTTTGAGAGGTAATGATGAATTTTATCTCAAGCTCAATGAAGTATGGTAGTTGCAGCAATTCTAGGCTGCTATTTGAGAAGTACAGAGCCAGGTGTTTTATACCAAAAACCAGAAGTGGTGGTTTGAATCTCTGGGACAAAAAAAAAAAAATCCCTAATAGAAGATTAAGGCTCCAAACGTCCAAGTCATAATGGACCACTGTACTTCTTCATATATGGCCTGAACCATGGTATTCCTTCATAATTGTTGGTTTACTGTAACAAAGGAAAAATAAGTAGTAGAGCCCCCAGTGCTACATTGCATGGTCTTAATAATTTAGACTAAAAACACTAAACTATTTACACTTTAAATTACACACTGAATGTAGTCATTTCATTATAAGTTTATGATTACATGAATATCATATGATATAAAAGTAAAGCAAATATATTCAACTCAATGTGTAATCAAAATAAATTCCATTCAGAATACTGTAATAGAAGGAGCCAAATAATTGTACACTACTTTTGTTTTTATTTTTTCACAATTTGAAAGTTTCACTTTCAAATATCATACTGCCAACTCATGTTATCTCTTGCCTCCTCACTTTCCTTCCTGTTTTCACCTTCTTTATACTCTATTCTTCTCCTCTGAAATCCTTAATGCAACAACCAGAGTACTTATAAAAGTCTACAACACGTCACACAAGGTCACAGTATCTTCCAATCTCCTTGCTACACTTTCCGTTCACCCTCTCCTCTGCAGGCATGCCACTTACTGTCCTCTGGATATAATAATAACATTTTCCCCACAAGTTCATTATAAACATTGTTTATTCTGTTTGGGACACTTTGCAGAAAGCTTTTTTTACTGTCTTAAATTTCTGCTTTAATGTCAGTGCATAAATTAGTCATTTCACAACTACTTTTTCTAGATAATAACACCTCTCATCTCTGCATTCCTTGCACACTCCCCATTCTGCTTCAATGGTTTCCATATTTCATATCACAGTCTGACACACCCAAGTATTTGGTGATTTATCCCCAATAGTATGTAAGGTGCATGACGAAAGGGAGTTTTGTTGTTGTTGTTGTTCAGCATTGTCTCCTTAACACCATGAACATGGTGGCTTTAGGAGGCTGTCGTTAGTATTTGTTAAACTCATAATCAAATAAATCTCATGTGAAAAACACCAAGATTCATTGTGTCATGATAAATGGTTATCAGGTTTTCATTTTAGTTTTGACATTGAATTGAATATATGAAAATGAGTTTCATAAAAATTACGAATTTTTTTCCTTTAAGTTTTTATCTGTCACCTTATGTCCTAGCCTTCAGGCTTTTCAGGCTTATGTGATTTCAAATAGCATATGGTAAAACAAATGAGCATGAGTTTGACACAATCTGACCTTTAAATGACAATGAGTGTGAAAGGGCAGAATGAAAATGGCCTTGTCAGACTCCTATGAGAATAGAAAATTTCTAGCAGCCCCAGAGTAGGTCAGAAAAAGTGTTCCATAAATGGAATGAGGAAGCAACTTAAGGTTTTTTATTGAATGAGGGTGACACACAGGTCTCTCAAAGAATATCTAATGAGGATCAGTCCAGTTACTCACACTGAACAATGGCCAAGAGGTTATGTGATTTATCTCAAAATTTCAAGCAAGCACGATCATTATAAAGAAATAGTATATTTCTAAAGGCAATAAATGATCATGTGACAAGAATTCAAAGCACAGAAATATATAAAATGAGAAATCTTTCTTAAACTATGTACTGTGTAATTTTGTAATTCATTTCTTCAAAGGTATCTATTGGTATTAATTTGTTTTATAAATTTCAATTTTTGTTAGTATAAGTTAGTGAGACATAATAATTGCATTTGTTTGGGGAACTTGTATATATACACACCACTCCCTGATAATTTTTGCTCCCTTCTGCGCTCCCCACTCTGTACTCTCCCCCCTTCTGCACAATCTGTATTATGTTTCAATTAAAACGGTTTTGGTTTGGGTATATGGCTCAGTGGCAGAGTGCTCGCATAGTATTTGTGAGGTCCTGGGTTCAATCACCAGAATAGAAAGAAAGAAAGAAAGAAAGAAAGAAAGAAAGAAAGAAAGAAAGAAAGAAAGAAAGAAAGAAAGACTTTCTTATTTAAAAACTTCTTAACTGAAAGATTTCAAGCAAGCCAGCACTATAGGGGAAAATAGAACATATGTATATATATATATATGATATATATATATATATATATATCATATATATCAGATTTTATGAACACTAACATTTGTGCAAAATGTTTATGTGCACATTAGAAAAATTAAATATTGCTAATACAGTTGAAATTGCTGAGGCATTCTTACTTTCTATCTTAATGCAAACTTCGTTCTATGGCTAATGTGCATCTTTTATAAAATTGTATTTCATTCCCAGCTAGTATACATCTATAGCAATACATTCTATAGTCTTGCTTTTTAGATTTACATAAGGCCCATAATGCTCTGTAGCTTGCTTTTTCACTTGAGATGGAAAATTTAAAAATAATACATACTGGGCCCGGGATTTAGCTCAATGGTTCCTCCACCTGCCTCGTAAACACAAGGTCCCAAGTTAAATCCCCAATACCCCCCAAAAAATAAATAAAAAATAAAAATAATACATATTGACATGCATATCTTTAGTTATTTCATTTGTAAATACTATACATTTTCTTCTTTATTAATGCACTCTAACCTATAAATCCAATCATTTGATATTAAATCATTTAGACACTTTTCCTAAATTAAGTTTGTAATGATAGTGTCTTAGTCTGTTTAGGCTGCTATAATAAAATACCATAAACTGTGTGGCTTAAAAATATTTTATTAGTTTCATTTCTCACAGTTTTGGAGCCCAGAAGTCAGAGATCATGGTGCCAGCACAATTAAGTTCTCAGTGAAAGCTCTCTTCTCTGTTTGCCAACAATTGTTTTCTTAACTGTGTCGGTACATGGTGGGGGTGGGAGAAGGAGGAAAGAAATCTCTATTCTTTTTGTTTTATAAGGGCACTAATCCCATTATTGGGTTCCATCCATGTGACCTGTTATAAATGTAATTACCTCTCAAAGGCCTCACCTCTAAATACCATCACATTGACTGAATTACAATACAAGAAGTTTGCAGGTACACATTCAATCCATAGTACAATGAATGGAATATTTTATTTAAATAGTATTTATCATTTGGTTCTTACTAGTGTGTAGAAACTCTAGAATACCATTTGATATCATAATAATGATAGTGTTGACTTTATTTTCTCTGTACAATTTAATGGATTTTTTTGGTAAATATTTGTACAAAGTGTGAATGAAGACAATCATGGTTCTCCTTTTTACTACCTCCTCTTTGCATCCATTAAGGTCATTAATGAAATATTGATTAGAAAATGTGGTGAAAGTGGTTGGTATTTGTTTTTATTCAACCATTTTTTTTTACTACTTTTAAGTCTAATGTCCTAATGAGATATTTATTTGATTTTCTACCATACTTAATATTTTTATTTAACTCTTCTTTCTTTTCATGAATGTCTTTATCTTTGATGATTCAAGGCTTCATCAGGTTTGGGTTATTTTATGTATATTTTTTTCTATAACTTCATTGTGATACATTGTAATATTTGCTACTTATTGTCTTAAGATGATTCTATTTGATTAAATTTCTGAGTAGGATAATTTTTACTATTCAATCATTTTCTGATATGATGTACAATACTTTTCTTAAATTCTGTTTGGTCCCACTAGCAGTTTTATCTAAACCCATGCGTTATATTTCTCTTCTAATAATTTACAAGGCTGAGAGTTTATGAAAACATCAAAATCTCACCTACTTAATATCGTCTTGTTTTTGTCCCCCATCTCTTTATTTGCCCACAAGTTTTTTCTTCTCTCCTCTCTTATTCTAGCCAGCATTTTAGCACATGAAAACAATCTTGAAATGATATTAACATTCAATTCATTAATTCCTTTCTTCTTACCACTCTTTTCAGTAAAAACTATTATGAAGAGTTTTCCACACTACTTGAGGTCATTTATCTGTCTCTTTCTTGAGCTCACATTAAAAATGGTACCAAACCATGTAGTCAAAAGTGACCATTTATCCAGGGCTGCTTTATGAAATTCTAATATTTGATAATTTCTTGGGCCTTTTTCTAGTCTTTCTTTCTTTTTTTTTTTTTTTTTTTGAGACAGGTGTCTATGTAGTTAGTTCAGGCTGACTTTGAACTCACTAGGTAGCTGAGCTTGGCCTCAAACTTGCAGTGATCCTCAAATTTCAGTCTCCTAATTGCTGGGATCACACCTAAACCCAGAATTAACCACACTTTTTAATGTTATTAAAATCTGGCTCACATTGAGTTTTTCCCCAATGTATTCCTGCATATGTTTGCAAATTTTTAAATATTAACAGTATAACCAGGTTTCTAGCTCAAAATATCAAGAAATACTTGTAGATAACTGATTTTATTATGGATTTTTGTTAAATCCATATATTTAATATACAGAAAACAACCTTTTTTCAATTGGAATTATTTTATTCAATTAAAAGAGATGTTTTTTTCATTTGTTTAAGTCTACTTTTTTGGCTTTGAGGAGTTTTAAAATATTATTTCTTATGGATTTTACATATTTCTTAAGATTATTTGTGAGTATTTTATCTTTGTTGTGCTAGTGAACACAACTTTTTCTCTTCCACTATATTTTCTACATCATTGTTTGGAAAATTAAGGGCCATTGAACTTTGGATATTAATTTTACATTTTGTTTCTTCATTAATTTTTATTATGGATTCCTGTAAAAATTAAGGCTCAGCCATCAGCTAATAGAAATTCTTTTACTTCTTTTTTTTCTTTGCATGTTTTTATGCCTAGATTTACTTGTCTGATTATAACTCCAAAATGGTATTAAATAGCAGAGGGACACATGGATGTTCTCCTAATTATGACTAGGATGCCGTAACCTTTGTGTCACCACTACCCAGCAGAAGTCCTTGCCACAGTAGGTGTTTACTAATTGCCTTTGAGCAGGTAATCTACTTAAAGATCACACACACACACACACACACACACACACACACACACACACACACACATGACAACGTGTGTGTATGTATAAAACAAATGAATATAAAGATTATGAAGACTATCCTGAAACAGTCTTTTGGAGATCTGTTAATAAAAAACAGCATTTGCCAACATTTCATGCTTTTTTCTATGGTGTTAATATCCTGAGCAATTTTATGGTATAAAAAGTCTCATGGTTAAAATAGCTTCAGATTAGTGAAAGGGAACCTGCAGCAATACCTTTCACTGGAAAATTCTCTATCCCTTTAAACCTAATGTGGTTAATACAACAAAAATATCATTCCCACAGGATAAAGCTTCATTAGACTAAAAAATTACATCAATTGCATATTCTACTTTAATGGTATGCTTTGAAACCTACATTAAAAACTCTAGAATGTACCTCTATTTCACTTTTATTCATTTTCAATCCTTGCTACTTACATAAAGATTTGTAGAGCAAGACATTGCCGTACTTTCCCGAGGATTTAACAAAGCTTGACACCACGAGTTTTTAAGAAAACTTTCTGTTTCCCACAAGAAGGAGCAGAGATCAGAATAAGAAAAACATTCTGAAGAGAGTTGAGACCATCGCTGACACGCATCACCTGGTGTGTGCTCTGTTCTGCACCCTGGAATCTCTTTTCTTCTTGGAAGGTGACTGGATGTAAGCACGAAGAAGCATGCCCTTTGGAAATGTCAGTGAATACAAGTAAGGGCTACAACACCCTTTGAAACTTTTCTTCCTATCTCTCAGGGACTGAACATTTTGAAAATATGTGTGGATGAGAAAATCGACGTGGATTGCATGTGCTTCTGCTATAGGTGTACGAAATTATATAGGCAGGATAAACCATGCAGAAAATATGTCTATCACATTTACAGTGAAGCATGCAGTTATTTTATATGCACATTCATAAAGCAAGGGCACACTCAACCCCAAGAGGAAAACTCTTCAATATTAGAAAGATAACAGTGAAGATAGCTGAGTGGCTGGGATATTTAAGACGGAATGCTTAGCCATGAAGAAATGGCATGCTATCTACAAAAATAAATATTTCTGTGACCCCCAGGCCCAACTTGTGTCTGACAAATATGTAATATACCAAGGTTGTGAGATTAACACTTTTTTGCCTCAACAAAATTTTACATCTACAGAAACTTTCCAAATGCAAACTACGGAGATTTTTTTTTAAAGCAATAGCACAATTGACAAATTCTGAAGAATTGCAGAAATTGCAATTCAGACATTTGATAATTTACAGTTTAAGCATCTTCTATAAATTACTTAGTAATGATAAATAACTTTAAAAATGTACTCAAAGGCCACTTCAGGTATGACGTGGCACTATGCCTTAGATATTTTAAAACCAACAATACATCTAATACATGATTGCTTTAAATAGCGACATAATTTGTTTTTTAAAAATTTATATATTAATTAATTTTATTGGTACATTAAAGGTACAAAATGCAGTGACATTCATCATTGGACATTTGCACCTTTACATAATCCGTTTTGGTTCTTATTTTTTCTCCATTCTCCTGCCCTCCCTCCAACCCCTCTGCCTCTCCCCATCTACAAAGAGTTTGTTTCCATTTTTTCTTTTTCCCATGTTCATTCTAGTTCCATCTTTCTTTTCCCCTACCCTCCCATTTGCCCTTCCACTTTGAAAGGGTGTAAGTAGTATATTAATAATATACTATAATAATATATTATATTATTATTATAGTATATTATATAGTAAATAATATATTAATACCATTTATAATTTTTAAAGTATTTTCACTCTCATTAATTTATGAAATATTCTCAACTTACTATCCGTGACTTTTTCATTGTGAAGAGAGAAACTCATCTCGCCTGTGTCTGAGATCAACCAAATTCCAGCAATGCATTATTTACAATGTTGTAGCACTGTGTCATTCTAAAGGGTGCATGGGATTGTATGTGTGACTTAAAAGTATACAACAAGAGGAATGGCTAGATGCACAATTTCCAATGAAAAAACAACAGGGCACAGCTGAGGGGTCTGTCCTCTTCCCAATGGGATCATAGTCCCTATCTGCCAGAGTTCACTAATGATAATAAGTGTGGCTATTCTGCCACAAAGTGGACCTTGTGGATGTATCTAAGAGTTTCATACAAACCAGACTTTGGGAATTCCCAAAGCCTTATTATGCTAAGGAACATTTGACTCTACATAGATGTTTATTTTCTGATAATTTAGAATGGAACATATTTTATGAAATAATGATTTAGGTATTTCATTAAACTTATGTGTGATTCACACCAAACAAAAGATCAGATGAATAGACATTTCTTTCTAAGATGTGAAAACTTTTAATAATGGCTCATGGATGAGTAAGTTGGATGAGTGTATTAGTCAGTTTTCCAACTGCTGGGCCACAATACCTGACAACCACAGTTTAAAAAAGGAAGGATTTAATTTGGGTTATGGTTTCCTGAGAACTCCATATATGGTAGCTGGATCCAACACAGATACATTATAGCAGAAGGGGATGATAGAATAAAGATGTTTTAATTAAATGCAGCAAGGAAGAAGAGCAGGGAAAAGTCCAGACAGAAAAGAGCCAGGGACCATACATAGACCCCAAGGCCACGCTTTCATGACCCACCCAGACACACTCAGAAATATGCTTTACCTAAACCAATCTAGGCAGATTCCAAAGCCAATCAATTTGATGCTCTGCCTTAACCATAGAAATGAAGAAGGTGAATCTTAAGTAACAAAACTTAAAGTCTTTATGGCACAAAACAGCAATACATTTCAACAGCCATATATTTCTCACTTTATATGTCTATCATAGGTTGACCATGGGCCCTGTTACAAGGTGTCTGCACTCTGAACCACTTTCTCTTAGATATTGCACATGAAGACACCACTACTCATAACTCTGTTGGCGGAACTTATCAAATGGCTGCCTTCCTCCCCTCCAACAAAAGAGCTCTCTTTCATGTATTCTGAAAGGTACACAGCTGGAAATATTTGGAGAAAAGAATCAATGCCTATCCTGAGAAGCTGCTGGGGAAAGCCACTTGTCTATGGAAAAAGTGGAGTTTGCTCATAGGCAAAATAATTACGGCATCGCACTTGGAAAAGTCTTAGGTCTCACAAGGATGTGACGAGGGAACTGACTTTAGGGTGATAGCAGGGTGAAAGAATTCTTGTTTTGATAACCACAAATGCCTCCCATGTCTAGTGAGTTGGTGATTGAGAGTGAATCAGAGAGTCACCTCATCTGTGGAGGTAAGAGTTCGATGAGAAAACAGATCCATTTAGACAGATCCACAAAATACTGCACACCTAAGGGAAGCGGATGGTTCTTATGGTCAGTGAAACTGGAAAGCATGCTAATTGAGCATCCTAATTAAGAATAGCATTAGACCACTGTGCAGAACGAGCAAATTAATTTTTCTCTATAGTTTTTATTATTACCTTTTAATTATAAGTATGGAATACATTTCTTGTATATTATAATGCATAACATGCTTTAATGATTTTTCTTTATCTCAGCTGTGTTTCTCAGAAAAGGAGCAAGCTCTTGTCTACCACTGGATTGGGTGGTGTAAAGAAAACTTGTGAAGCATACACACTTGAGGACCAAAGTTATGGTGGAAGAAAAATTAAGAGAAGAGGAAAAGTAATTTCAAAAGTGGATAGAAATATATGGTGAAAGAGCCTGAACCTTTTAGGAATTTTCTGCCTTGATCAAAACAAAACTAAACAAATAGGAGTTTCTGTATTTTTGTTTCCATGAGGAGATAGGGGAAATTCTAAACACAATAACCTTCTTTATACCCAAGAATTTCTTATATTTATCTCCCTACTTGCATCAGAAAAGCATTTGAAGTCTCAAAGATGGATACAAAGTTACCAGTTTTTTTAGATGTTTTACTTTATTGCTACAATTTAGGTATTCAATACAGTTACATTACTCATTGGGATCTTGTACCTTTACATAATGTATCTTGGTTCTTATTTTTCCCCATTCCCCCTGCTCTCTCTTCACTCCCTTCAAACTACCTATTTACAAAGACTTTCTTTCCATGTTTTTCCTTTTCTCATTTTTTTCTTTTCCCTTTTTGCCTTTCCCCTACTCCTCCTATTTCCCATACTTCTTTAGACCTTTTTTTTCCTATTACACAATATCAATTATATTTTGATCCTTATTTACACTTTTCGATTTTCACACCAGAGGAACTATTCAGTATTTACACACGTGTGTCCCATTACTTTTGCTTAAGAGTATGGCCTCAATGTGCATCCACTTAACTATCAATGTCTCAAGGTTTTTCATTCTTTATGGGTGAGTAATACTTCATTTTATATATTTAAAAAAAAAAACAAACTTCTTTTTTCCAGTCTTTAGTTGATGAGCAATTCAGATGTTTCCAAGTTTTAGCTATTACAAATGATGGCACTATAAATATGAGTACACATATATCATTGTTGTATGATTCTTCTAATTCTTTTGGGAAGATATATAGCAGGGGAATAGCTGGGTCAAATGGGACCTCTAATCCTAATTGTTTGAGGTATCTCCATATTGATTTCCACAGTGGTTGCAGACAGGGATGTCCACTATCACCACTCCTGTTCATTATAGTTATGGAAACATTAGCCACAGCAATTAGACAAAAGAAAGAAATAAAAGCAATAAAGATAGAAAAGGAAGAAGTTAAACTGTCATTATTTGCTGATGATATGATATTCTGCGTAGAAGACCCAAAAAACTCTACCAAAAGACTTCTAGACTTCATTACAGATTCAGTAAAGTAGTTAAATGCAAAGTCAACACTCAAAAAATCAATAGCCTTCTTGTTCACAAATAACAGAATCACTGAGAGTGAAATTAGGGAAATAATCCCTTTCATAATAACATCCCCCCCAAAATGAAATATCTAGGAATCATTTTAACAAAGGAAGCAAAAGACCTCTACATTGAGAACTACAACTCTCTGAAAAAAGAGACTGAAGAGGATATAAGAAAATGGAAAGACATCCATTGTTCCTGGGTAGGAAAAACCAATATAGTGAAAATGGCCATGCTTCCAAAACTGCTATACAGATCCAATGCAATCCTTATTGAAATCCCAATTGTGCATTTCACAGAGCTAGAGAAAACAATCCAAAAATTCATTTGGAATCGGAAGAGATCTAGAATAGCAAAAGTAATTCTAGGCAACAGAGACATGGCAGAGGGTATAAAAATAACCCAACTTGAAACTATACTACAAAGCCACTGTAATAAAAACAGCATGGTACTAGTAAAGAAACAGACCTAAGGATTAGTGGAATAGATTAGAAAATGCAGAAACAACTCCTGACATACTCAGCTATCTTATCTTTGACAAAAGAGACAACTATTTTCATTGAAGGAAAAATAACCTCTTTGATAAATGGTGTTGGAAAAACCGGATTTCAACTTGCCAAAGATTAAAACTAGACCAATATCTTTTGCCATGCATTAAACTAAAATCAAAGTTATCAGCTTTTAAAGTACTCATTTTCAAAGTTTTAATTCCTTGTATATGGACTTAGTGGACTCTGTGTAATTTTTATTTATACTTTCATCTTTATAATTTTAATTAAATAAAGAATATTTTAATATTATGAGTTAATGAGTAAAATGTTTATTCTCGTTCTCATTTTAATACTGTTTTTTTTTTGCTCATTAGGAAACATATTTATAATCAATAACATTTAATTTCATTGATCTTCATCTGCCAGTTGAAATTACCCTTTTATCAGTGTATTGAAATATCTATGCAGATAGGTTTTATGTTAGCTTAGAGCTGGTGAAACAAATTGCCCCATACTTGAATCTCAAAATAACGAAAATGTATTTTCTCCCAGTTCTGGAGGTCAGCAGTCCTCAGTCAGGCTTTGGTAAGGCTTTGCTCCCTCCAAAGACTATGAGACTATCTTTCTTTGCTCTTCCTGCTTTAGTAGCTTTAGATGCTCCTTGGGTTGAGATGACATAACTTCAATCTTTGCCTCAATTTTACACAAGCTTTTGTTTTTTCTGTCTCTGTCCTCTCTTCTTATGGGACATTTGTCTTGGGATTAAAGGTCCATCCAGAAAATGCAGAATGATCTTGTTGCTTATTTAAAGTAAGTAATTTTGAATTATTCATTACACCTGTTAAAGACTCTTCTCAAAAAGGTCACATTCATAGGTTCCAGATGAATGTATCTTTTAGGGCCCGCAATTCAATATACTGCTTAGATCAACCTAACTACATTGTACTGTGATATTGCTCTATTATATTTATTTCATTCAAATTTGTATCAAAATAATGCCTGTTTTTAATTCATGTAGTTCTCTTTGAAAATATTTTTACTCTTTTCTTTAAATTTTAATGATAAATTTTATACCATTTATGTAAGCAGTCAGTTATATTTACTTGTATATTTCATAATAGTTTGAAGAAGATAACTTCCTCTGACCTTGCAAGTTGTTGCTTTCTTAGTATGATTCCAAATAGCAGCATATATCTCCAAAGAATCTATTCTTATATAGAGCAGCTTTTCTCACACATATAAAGATAATCCCAAATTACTTTTTATTTTTATTACAAAGACAATATTTAAGCTTTAAGTAAATGATTTAAGATATTTAAATTGTTTTAAATTTTAAAAAAAGACTCCATTCTAATGCCCTGTCAACTTTGATAGTAGTGAATGTCAGTGGAGTCTAGATTTTGGAGCCAGAAATCCTGGTTTCCATTGTTAGTTCCACAGAATATTACCCATAGACCTGAAACTAATTTTTGACCTCATTTTGTACCTACAAAATTCCATAATAATGCTACCAACTGAAGAATAGGTGCCTCTCAGTGTTTGGGATAGTGCTAACCTGCTAAGAAGTACTCAGTAAAAGCTCTTTATAATGATCCTTATCATTATTGAAGAGAATGTTCCCTAAGAATCAAGACAATGAAAACCTCCTTGACAGTCCATTTTTCTATTACTTAAAATTATCCAGTAAGAACTATTAGCCTTGTGCAAGATAATCAGTTGATTCCATTTTCCCAGGAGTCAGAAAGTTTCTTTCTGGGAAACATGTCCACACCGTGGTCCTTGGATCCTCTTAACACTTCTCCTTTCTTATCCATCAGTTACGATTTTATCTTTAACTGCTCAAGCATATATTATATTTTAAAATCTCACAAGGGAATTAAGAAGTAAACTTTCTGCCATATCCTATTTCTCGAGATCATCAAAAGGAATCAACAAATGGACAAAAGTATTGCCCAGTCACCTAATATCTACTTTCCCTGCTCCACCTGAGAAGTCCTATAAGGAAAGGGACCATTAAGATTTGAAGATGTTCACAGGTATTCATTTTGAATACCTGAGGAAACATTTTAAAAAATAATAACATTGGAAATAAATGTGACTTGGCTTGTCAGTTGGTAAAGAAAGTTAAAAATAGATGACATACCTGATTTTTGGCATGAGTTATCCATTGAACAGTTTATAGGCAAAATTACTTTCAGCCTATGGCAGATGTATAGAAATTTATGGTAAAAATTTTGATTAGTCTCATTTGTAGGCTGATTTTTATGTTTTGTTTTGTCTTATATTTGCTAAGTTATTCTTTCTTTATTAAGTTAATGTTATTTTACTGTGTTGAGCATTTTTAGTCAAAGCCACTTGAAATTGTTTTAGAACAAAGTAACGTAGTATTTAATAACTTGTGTTTATAGAAAATTATAAGATCACTTCATAATTTTATATATTCATAAAAAACAATAGTATGTGATTGATAAAAATGAAAACATTTAATTGATGAAGCAGCAAAAATTTAATTTTTATTGGGAAATAATGCAGTTTTAATTTATAATAAAATATGTATCATAAATTATCCCATTAATTTTATATATTAGATGCTAAATTTATTCATACAAAGCATTTTCATACAAAGTTGCTTCGAAGTCCAATGAGTGAACAAAATCCATTTAATGACTTTTGAATTTTACTTTCATAAAATTTCATTTCTTCAGAGTATACAAACTCTTGCCATACATCTAAAATTTTCTCTATAGAAGTTTTCTCAGGGAAAAAATTAAAATTGTAAATTAGTAAAAATATGCAAGGTAAATCAAATATAATCTATTAGTGAAATTATTTTTCTTTTATGAAGTGACACTCTTCAATTAAAACTTGTGGCACTGGATTTTGGGTTAATATCAGGTAAAATGTTAGAATTTGCATTTTAATGAAACATTTTATGAATACGTCTGAAAGTAAAAGTTATTTATTTTATTTATTTTTTCGTATCCATTTTGACAAAATGCTAAATTGTGAAACTCAAGGAAACATGTCTCATCTAATAAATATTTAAATAAAGTGATTATCATGGTCTTCCTCCACAAATTATGGATAGATATTAATTTAAAAAATACATGACAAGTAAATTAGCGAAAGGCAGTGTTTTTGGTGCTGAAATATTTGTCAAAAGAAATTATCTCTCTTTTAGATCTTGCTCTTGGAGCACTCAGAAACGACAAGCATTTGTTACATATGTTCTGCTGACAACAAGGCTGTGTCATCTGTAAGACAAATGGAAAGAATTGGATTAATTTAGTTATAAAGAGATTTACATTTTGCTGTTTCCAACACGTCTTTTGGAGATTGATGAATAAGAAATGAGATAAGAAAGCCTTTCAGAAGCTACGATTGCTGAATTTTGTAGAAAAATTGCTCTTGCTAGAAGATGGATCAAGCCCCTGTCAGGTAAAGCCAGGGAAAATTCTCTTGTGTTATCAACTAATCTTACTAGAGAGGGAATATTATGTAAGATGTATGATTTGCTCCCTTTTTCAGAAATCAAGTGCTTTTGTGCTATGCCAGTCTAACAAGGTTCCTGCACTTCCATTTTATTTATTTACTAGCTTAGCCATCATTCTAAGACAAAGAACTATTTTGTCTGATCTTTCCTGTCTGCTAAGTTTCTTCCGCAAGATTTTCACCATTTAAAATTAACAATGAAATCTTTTGTAACAGGAATACCACATAGTTATTTACTTTGTTCTTTTCTAAAACCATTTTGTTTCCTGACTGAAATATTTACCATTGAGCAGAAGATAACCCATCTAAATTTAAGGAACACATATTCTGTTATTTTGTCTACTTATAAGTGCATTTTTCCTTTAATCAGAAAATTTCTTCTCCAATAACCTTTATAATCAGTATAAAAATCACAAAATCACAAAACTGTAATTCTAATACTCTGTGGATTTCGGTAGTATTTTGCCAAACACAACACAATAACTGTTGTGCTTGAGGACCGGGGAGGGAATTTAGCTCAGTGGTTCTGCTACCTGCCTCGAAAGTGCAAGGTCCTGAGTTCAATCCCAGTACCAAAAAGGAAAAAAAAAAAAAAAAAATCAACTTGGTGGGGCCAAACTCCTTCCATGAAAAATATTTACTCATCCTAGACATAAGTATTCTGGAATGAATAATATGAGACACAAACTGGCCATTTTTTAAGCCCTATAAGAGCTTTTCAGGGCAGTACTTCAGGGTTCTGAAGTTAACACTCTCAAAGGGCATTTGGAAGAGTGTGGATAGTTGTAATAGCTGGTAGAGGAGTAGTACCCAGGCGGGGAACATATGCGATTCAAATATCTTTCACTTTTAAAACAGATAAAAATGGTTGCCATTAGACATACCTTTCCTTGCTTGCAACCCTGGATTGTTCACTCAGACTTGAATTTGTGTTCCTAACGTGACTTTCATCCCTGTTGCCTGCTTTCCATCCACTTTCCCACAGTCTTCATTCAAGCTGTTCTCCCTTAGACTAACTCTGTTCAATCCGTACCGGGTCCTTTCAGGTTTCTCTAATATGCTAAGTTCCTGCCTTTGGACCTTTCTACTACCTGTTCTTCCTGCCTGGAATGTTCTGCTTTTTCAATTTCGTTTTGGATATGGAAAAATTTAGACTGAGGAAAAATTTCTTGCTTATTTATTACTTCCTTTCTCATTTTACAAATGACAAAATGGAATCTCAGTGAAGGTGAAATGCAGGTCTCTGACATAAAGTTTGCCGTGTGGTCCTTCAATTTTATGTTGCTTTGGCACCAGTTTTGAATGGATTCCCGTTCTATACCTCCTTTCAGTTCCTCAACGTGGATGTGGTCAACCTACATATCTTTCTTATGCAGATGTCCCTGGTGCCCACCTCTTCTGAGATACCTAGACACAACCTGTTCAAGTCTCTCCTGTAACCCCTACACCTGGTGTGAACTGAGCAGGTATGGTACACTGACCACTTCTGAGGAATATCTGCTTTCTCTAAATCTGCTTATTAGAACTCAAGATTAGAAACCATGCCCAGGACCTGAAAAGTGGCCTCAGCCCAGAGGTCTATCTCTCTCTGGCTTTATATTTCCTGGTTGAACCTATCATACTTGCAGCTTTTTCACTGGCTCTTGTGGATTCCCATCTTCTCTCATGAACACATGAGTAATAACTTTTATTTTGTCATTTGTTTTTGTTGTTTTGCTTTCTCTGTGTCTCATACAAACAACACACCTACTTCTAAATTTTCTCCCAGGTAAGTCTCTCTAAAAAACCGTGCATCACTCAGGGAAGAGCCACAGAGCATCTGTCAGGGTAACGAAGTTTCCTGTGAGTGAGACACTTGGTCATGGGTAGGGGAATAGGCATTAAGTAATTTACAGGACAAAAATATAACATGATCTTCACATTGTAAATATTTGCAAGTCAATCCCCTGGAGCCCTGTCAGAGAAGGGATGGGGTTTATGGCTGCTTTCCATACAGAAACCTCAAAACCAAATTATAAAGAAATACAATAAAGATCAAGGGTCTTACCACAATGTCACTTGCAGTTTCTTAATGTTAAAACATTAGAAACACCACATTTCTTCCTGTAAACTCATAACATATGTAATTGTAATATTGTAAAAATTTATATAAATTGAAATGGATATTAATACAGTACTTCCTAGTGTTAAAAATCAAAGTTGAAAGGACTGGGAGGTAGCTCAGTGGCACCTACTCCTACTCGTCAAGAACAGCATGGTCCTTAGTTCAATCCCAAGTACCACACACACACACAAAGATGAATGTAGTATATTTAACAAAATATTATTCAAATTCAGCTTGCTACAAAATTTACATTTCAATGAGCGAAAAAAGCAAAATGAATATAATCTAACCAAACAATAAAGAACATAAACCTCACTAGTTTTCATTTTTGGATTCATCTATAATAATCCTTTAGCCATGCTGAAAGGAAAGATGGGAGCAATGCAAAATTTATTTTGATAAGGCAGAAGTATGATTCTCTTAAAATGGTAGTGTGGAGAAGTAAATCAATGAGTCACATTAGAAGTTTGGGGGTCATTAGTTAGACACATTTGCTCTTTGTTTGGAGAAGGAGCTTGGAACCTCTATTACAAGGGGATTCTTAATAAATTCTCAGTTTTGTTTTGGATATAAAAAAGTTTAGAATTAGGAAATATTCATGCTTCTCCATTACTTCATTTTTATTAAGTGTTTCATAGGTTGACACACACTTAATACAAAATAATCAAATTAAATATAGGTCAAGCAGTAGATATGTCCTTAACATGGATCAAAGAATGAAAATGTGGGGCATAATGACTGAGATCTGGCTACATACAATGTGTATCATAGAGTCAAATCCATGAGGATTTTTCCTTTGTTCCAGAGAAGTAGGTGGAACATCTTACCAGATGTTCTTGCTAGAATCTTTTGTGGCCACAACAACTACTAATCTGATTTCACCTGTACTTCCCTCACCTGCCACTGTCTCTTGTGACTTCTTTCCTGTTGATGCTACTCAACAGTGATTTCTCCCTTGAGCAAGAGAAAAATATGTCAAGAGCCTCTAAACAAGCATTTCATTTAGCAAATACAGAAGCAATTGTATTTAAAGGATCCTACAAAAACTATGGTTTACTATTCTATCTACAGTGTACATTGTCATTATGGAAGAGACCCCTATTTCAAATGTTCTAAATTTCCAATTGTAGCCCAAAATATTTAAAACATACAGTAGTGAAATACTAACTCCCATAGAATTATTACAGCCTCTTTCGTTCCGTTTTCATACTAATGTGAGTCAATGTAAATGAATTTAATTAGATCATAAATGTATAATTTGAAGTGATTTGTTTTTGCAAAGAAGATGCCTCATTTGTCAGCATTGAGTTGTTCATTTTATTTTAACTTTTAGCAGTATAATGAAGACAAAGGTTTCGGTTGCCAGAGATCTTATACTAAGACAAACATAAAAATCAATTTTTTTTTACAGAGTAAAAAAACAAAGAAGTCAACTTACAAAGATTTATCCTAGGTTGTGTGTCCCTTTTGACATATAATATATGCTATTTCAATATAAGTTTTCATTTCAAAGACCTGCTTTTGCCTGTTAACATACTAGCCATGTAACAGTTGAGTAGTGGTTCTCAGACTTCAGCATGTATCAGAATCAGCAGGGGAGCTAGGAAAATGTTGACTCTAAATCTCATGTTCAGAATTTCTGAATCTCTAGGTCTGAGGTGGGGCCATAGTCATTTCATTTCCCAGAAATTCTCAGGGATTGCTGATGTCTCTCTTTTAGGGACTACTATTTGAAAAATCTGATTTGGATAAGCCATTTTTAAAAATTTATTTCTTCTCTTCTCTTCCTCTACTTTCTGTGTCTCTGTCTCTGTCTCTGTCTCTGTCTCTCTTTCTCTTTTTCTATCTTGGGGATTGAGCAGCCCAGGGCTTCTATACTGAGCTACAACCCTAGTCATCTTAAAAAATACTTTATTCTGAGATAGATTCTTGTTATGTTACCCAGTTGCTTGGGCTGAGCTCAAACATGAGATCCTCCTCAGGCTCTCAGAGTGCTAAGATTACAGGTATGTGCCACTATGCTCAGCCCTCCATTTAATTTCTTGTTAGTCATCTATCTCACCTGTTAAATAATGAAGCTGAATTAAATGGTCATGCAACAGACATGTAATGACATTTATGTGTTAAGTGTTGTGTTAAGCAAGATTTTTCCCTTTGTAAAGATTACAGACAAGGGCTTGGGATTTAGCTCAGTGGTTTGGTGGCCTGCCTTGCAAGAGCAAAGACCCGAGTTCAATCCCTGGTACCAAAAAAAAAAAAAATTACAGACAAGAAAATTACCAATCCTGTCTGTGATGGAAGAATCTGGAGACACTTGACAGAGATATGAAATCAAAACCAACAAAGTAGTTTGTGAAAATGAAATTAAGATATATAGAAATACCTGGGGTACCTGGGGATGTAGGTGGATCATATATTTGTCAAATTTAGAAATTCTTCCAGGCAGCTATTATTAGAATAGTCTGGCATTTGTCTCACACACACTTAGAGAAAACATAATAAAGGCAGAAATAAATTGCTTCATTAATTCCAATATTTTTGTCCAACCACAAATTTTATGTATGTATGTTCGTGTATATTTAAATTTTATTTCATAGCAAAAATGAATAATTTTCTGAATACAAATAAATATATAATGTCAAGTTATCAGTTGGTCAATATATATACATTGGAAATATAAATGGAGTAATACATTAATCACAATAAAAATTGTACTAGTGGGGCTCATCAGTAGATTTAAAGTGACACAAGAATTAGCAAACTCAAAGGTAGACCAGTAGAGAAAATTCAATGTAAAGATTAGCCAGTATGAAGAGTGAAGAAAAATGAAGAGTCTCAGAGAAATATGCACCAGAATTAAGTACACCAATATCAAAGAGGGGAGTTTGCAGTTGGAGAGAGAAGAGAAAAAATATATGAAGAATGAGTGAAAACTCTCTCATACTGATTAAAAGCACTAAGCCACACATTCAAGAATCACAGTGAATAGACACAGCTGTATAAAGACACGCACCCCGAGACATCCTTTCAGCTCTTTGGCTATGGTATGTCGGTGTGATAAAGACCAATTCTTATAATCTCTAAAGGAAAATTGATTCATCATTTAAAAGTATATCCAAATAAGATCCACAGGTGACATCTCTGAAAATAATGGAGAACAGAAGACAGTGGGAAGCCCAGTTAGTGCTGAGAGTCAGATATTGTCACCAAGAACCTTACATAAACCAAACATTCTTTTACTAATGAAAGTGAAATAAAGTCACTCTCAGATAAATCAAAACAGAAAGAATATATTGCTACAAGATCTCCCTTAAAGAAAATACTAAGGAAATTCTTCAGAACACAAACAAATGTCATTAAGCAATAGATAAAATCCGCAGTAAAATAAAAAATTGTCAGTAAAGATAATTAATCTTTAAAAATATTGTTACATATTTTCCTTCATTATTTGCCTAAACTTAAAAGTAACTATTTACAGCATTATAAATAGAATTATATTGTTGTCTTTTACAAAAATGAAACATATTTGACAATAACAGTAGAAACAGATGAGTGGAAAAATTTAATGGAGTAAGGAAATAAAATAAGATGGCAATTTATAACTTCAGGAACAATAGAGACACTCTGACATCATAATTAAGAACTTTTAGTGTAAGGTGTTCCATGAATATATAGTTGCTCATCCTGCTGCTCCCAGCTTCTTTACCAGACAAGTCTATAAAGCAGTAATAACAAATTATTCTTGGGATTATAATTTGCATCATATGATATTTGTAACAGCAAAAGAACCAAAAAACTGGGAGGCAGGGAATAAAAGTATTAAGAAACAGTCCCACCTTCTAATGAAATAAAGTCATTTTAGATCTGAGATTAAATTTGATACATTGATGCATGCTTTATAAGCCCAAAAAACCTCAAAAATCACAGGACAAAACTATAATTAAATATTTGAACTAGTTAAGGTGTTACATTAAAAATCCGTTTTATAAAAAATACACTGAAAGATAAAGAAACAAAAGACATGTGACATACAAAATACAACACATTTAAATTCAATAACGCCAAGTGTAATATTAAATATGGATGAAGTTAGGAATTCAAACAAATGTTAAAGATGAGAAGATTGAATAAATGATAAGATCCAGCTATCTGCTATTTATACTTTGTATTCAAATAAATAAAAATTTAGAGCAATTAACTAAGAACATCAAGTCATGAAATAAAAACTGGTAGTACTGAAGGAAGAAACAGACATCTGAAAAATAATTAAAGACTTAAACACCCACTTCCAATCATAGAACAATTAAGTAGAAGATGAATAAGGAAATGGAATATATGAAAAATACTGTAAACCACACTTAGCTGTCAACTGTGGAATACTTCACCCAAGAATAACAAACAAACAAACAAACAAACAACCCCAAAAAACTTCTCAACTGCTTATGGAGCATTCTCAGGACAATCAAAGTATTTTTTTTACAGATAAAATAAAAAGTTCAACAGAATTAAATGTGTTGAAATTATTCAAAATATACTCTGAACCGCAGTGGAATTAGATATGAATTAGGAAGTTAACCTTGATTATACAGTTCATTGTAGATATTTGTGTGTCTTCATACATAGTATCAGATTCCCTGGTGTTATTATACATCTTTGATGGCATCCGCAGTCTTCTTTTATATGTCCAATTACTCTTGTATATTGGAGAAACAACTTATTATCCTGCTTTATCACTTGATATTTTGTCACTAGAAATCATATGCTTTTTTTATTATTTACTATTATAAATGTAATTTTGATATCTATTGCTAACTAATTTCAATGAGGAAAAGACAAGTTTTTTTTTCTGGTATACAAAAATGTATCCATACTATTTTAGATATGAATCTTGCATTCTTTTTTTCTCATAGAGTTTATTGGTACATTTTAGGTATTCAGTATAGTGACATTCATCATTGGGCTCTTGTACCTTTACATGACAGGTCTTGGTTTTCATTTTTTCCCCTTACCCCTGCCCTCCCTTCACCCCTTCCTCCCTTCCCTATTTACAGATGAATTTTGCATTCTTTAGTCTCACTTTAAAGCCTGCAGTAAGTTGATGGGCTGTTTTTACAGCCACCCTCTTGGTACCTACCAATAGCAAAGTGGACATACAATCAAAACCATGATATAAAATAATAGAGACAGGAAATTTAACAATATAACCATTATCTAGTAACTCAGAAAACCAGCATGTTTATTTTCAAACCCTTCCCTTCTCTTGTCCTTTATACACAATCTTTTATATAGTGTTATTAATTCTACTGCTTAAATATATCATGACTTTGAAATTTATGTCCACTTTTGCTACATTTATCTGGGAAAAATTTGCATTTATACCATTGTTTTCTACATGCTTATCCCAAAACATAATTTAAAAACAATTAAAACGCAATGATGTGCTCACCAATTTTGCCTCTAGGAATTTAATCTACAGAATGATTAAAAATTGAAAATACTGAAAATCAGACTGGGGATTTAACTCAGTGGTTCTGCAATCTACCTCACAAGTGCAAGGATCCTAGTTAGAACCCCAGTACCAAAAATAAATAAATAAAAATAAATAAATACATAAATATAAAATGCTGCAAGTGAATGAGGACTGTAACATACAAATAAACCAAACAATATTGGTTGCGGAATAAATAGACTTTTAAAAATTTCTGTTTGTTACCAAGGATATAGGACTAATTTAGGAGAGAAGAAGATTTTAGTTTTAAAATATAAGGTGCGTAATTGATCAAATTGAGAAGAGATTGATTCTCAACATAGTAAAATTTTGCACAAAAGAATATCAGAAATTTGGAGATCAGCACTGGCTTGCTTAGCTAGGAGTATGTGTCATAGACATCAGTTAAAGCTTACAGAAAGGGAGAGAAGAGTTGCTAACAACCTGGCCGTAGATGTCACTCTAAAGACAGATACATAGCCAGGAATAGGTTACTTGTGGAGGCTGTTTAGCATATTTTTGAAACTATAACACTTTAAATTTTATTTTGAAACTGTTTCTTTTTCAATTCTATAATTACTCCCAGTGAACCAAACATATTTAGCAAAAAACTGTTATTCACAATAGCCCCAGATGTGTCACGTTTTGGGGAAGGAAGGTATAACAATCCCATGCATACCCAATGCACAGAAAAGACAGAATAGCAGCCGAAGGACGAGAACTGAGAATGCAATGTAAAAATGGAGACAATATTGTGAATCTGGAGCTAGAGGTGACAGTAAAGCCTCCTTTGTACATTAGGGAATCCTGGGGATTACACACACACACACACACACACACACACACACCCCACATATATATATTCTTTTTTTTTCTGTGCACATTGCTGTTCAGATTTCTCAAAAGAAGGCATTATCATATGCATACTAAGTATCTAGAAGTTGAAAATAATGATTTGAAAGAGAGGAAATTAAACTTCTTTGAATTGGCAATTTGTATTCTAATTTCTACAGGCAATATTGTCTGAATTTTTCCTTGTTTTAACCGAATATTTAACACACTAAACTAATATAGGGAAATGTAAGGAGCTAATTGGGTAAGTCATAGTTCATTGTAAAAATCATAACTATTACATAGTTGATCCAATGACATTTTGAGATATTTAAAATACTGTTTGCAATTAAGATTTTTTTCCTAAGGCTTACTTAATATGTTATTTTTCCCAAAATTAGACTGGGTTTTATATTAATTTTTGATTCAAAAGATGCAATTAAGACTTATTTGCAGGGATGTTTATTTTTTATGTACATTAATCTACATTTATTCAGATAAGAGTCATGCCATCTTCCTATGGAACATGGTCATTACTCTCCAAACCCTGAAATCTGGCCTGAATTTCTTGTGATTCCATAAGTCGCTTTTGTTCTCAGACCAATTTCTTTGATAATCTGCTCAGCGGTGTGCATGCATGTGTGCGTCTCTGCACACGTTGTGTGTGTGTCTGCATTTGCCTACATAAGCAGATGTGAGAAAATCACAGGTTACAGGCAAAGCGGTGTCAGGTGAAATTGTTTCTACTGTCTTGTTCTGCATGAGCATTTATTACAATTGTATGATAAAGTTGATAAAAGGAAGGAAAAGGATTATAATTCTGGAGGCTGAGATTTAAATATACTTTAAATTTTTATTCTGGGAGCCAAAACTCTGTAGGTTTGTTACTGTATGGCATCACTGAATTTCACAGACCACCCCCCAAGAAAAAAAGGTTTTGTGGTCCCAATTTTATTAAGAAAACTGAATTTCAGAGACACCGAGTTACTTGACCATGGTCACATAATGAAGTGGTAGAGAAAATGAGTGGATGGGAACAAAACATTATGGATAAAAGAGGCATCATGAGTAAGTCAAAGAGGTGAGGAGGAAAGAAAGGAAGCAAGTCAGAGTCAGTGCATCAAGTTTTTAATTAAAGTCTGGTTAGTTGTAAAATTTAATACATCAAAAGGAAAGTGCCCCTGTGGTCTGCAACTTCCCAGTGCTAACAACAACAACAACAACAAAACCAATCAGTTCTAGTCAGCACATAATAATGGAAAGAAAACAGGATAAGAAAGGGCAAAAGCAAAAGAGGCTGTTACTCTTGTCCTGGTTCTCCATTTTTTAGGAGTCTTCACTGATTCTTACTAAGTTTTAGCCTGCCTAGCACTGTCCTCTGTTCTTATATACTGACTCATTTAGTTCCACTATCGACCCTCACCATGATCCAGAGTGTTTCCTTAATTTGCTGCCAAAGACAAAGAGTCCTGGGATGCAAATTCTAACGTTTTTCCCTCTAGAATTGCACTGCGCAGGATGACTGACCTTGGCTGCATGCGGCTACTGAGAACTTAAAATGGGGCTGGTTAAGAAGTGCTGTGAGTGTAAAATAGATACAGGATTTGTGAGGACTTTGCATGAATTAAAATCTATATCACTATCATTTACATATTGAAACAATCACATTTTGTGTACATTAGGTTGAATGTGAACTAATTGCGCCTATTTACATTGGAAAATTTGACTGTTTTAACTTAAACTTTATATCTGCATCTGGCATCCTATTTCTTCTGATTATGCTGCTCTGCAGCACAAATGAAGATGTCTTTGTTGCTATGCAATATTCCTTTCTATTATCTTGTATAACAGGATATATCAATCTATATTTCTGTTATTGCTTTAGTCCATTGAGTAAAGTCCCATATGCTCTAGGTAGAAGTGAGATGGAGAACACATTTAGCTATGCAAATTAAGGCTCTGGCCCCTCTGAGTTCGAACTTGTTTAAAAAGGAAATGGTTTGGCAAAAGCTGCATAATTGAGATATAGAGGTAGCAACTGGATAGAAAGTTAATACATTTTCACAAGGAACTCAAGGAATTATGAAAAAAGAAAGAAACCAATATTCCAACTTCATCACTCCAGCAGACTAAGTTAGGGAGTTATTTGGAAGGAAAACAAAAATTACACACAGCAGTAGGGAGAGTAATGAATCCCGGAAACTAAATGTCTTTGAGGACAGGAAATCTATTCTCATGGAAAGGACTGAACTTTTGTGTAAGATGATTGCTTTGGGCAATGGGCTATTGCTAGAGCTTAGACACAGACAACATTGAAAAACCCTGAGAGATAATGGATAAGGACGTGAACATGCATAAGAGCTGCACTTTTGGTCCCCACTGAGGGGGCCATTGATACATCAGTGAGGAAATGGAGGAGAAAAGCATCCCTCCTGGTAACAAGCATTAGTTTGGTACTTATTCATCAAGAACTATACTATAGTGTGGCAGGAGGAAGCAAGGATAGTAATGAACCCATCTGACTTAGGTTCTCTGCTTTACTTTTAGACTCAATCGCTGACACTTCTGGTTATTTTTGCAGGGGAGGCCTCAGCTGGTGCTTTGATCACCTCCTGCTCATCTTGTTGGTGCAGGAAGAATTCCTAGCCCTCGATAGTGTGGAATGGCTGAACACACAGTGTATGACCCAAGGAGATGACAGATAGCAGTTTACTAGTCATATACCCTCACAACCCAGTGGCGGTGGTAATGCACCCCACAGAGGATCACATGGGAATTGCACTAGAGAGCAACACAAAGAATAACTACTGTGGGAGGAGGCTTTTAGGAGGGGAGGTGTCCCCCGATTCCTGTGGGAAGGTGTGATTGGGCTGAGTAATTTCTTAGGCTAGGAGGGAAATGAAACCAGCTAAATTGAGGGTCAGGTAGAGAGCAGTTGGTCTATCTGATAAAGGAACTGGCCATTTCTGAGGGGAGTGGGATTTGTCTAGCCTGATGAGGAGACGCACAGGCTTGTAGGATCCAGTGAGACTCATAGATGTCATGAAATTGTAAGTTTTACAATACCGCTAGAAATGGCTGGATTTCTATGATTGGCCATGTAAACACCTGAGCAATTAACTGAAAAATCCATGAGGCGTGGCAGTAGTTTTACACTTGATAATACTTAGTAGAAATAGCTTACATGTCTGTAGTATGAAGTGATTTTTTGTTTGTTCTGGAGTATATGAAAGTCCTTCAGAAACTAGATGTGTTAAAAAATTGTATTTTTGTAAGAAACATACTAGAATGCCATTTTGGTGTCTTTTCCTTGGAATTGCTGAAGACTGAAATAATATTTAGAATCTTATTTTCAAATAAAAAATAATTTCATATGTGCTATAGAAAACAAATATTATTTGGCTAGAGGTGTATCTCAATGGTAGAGCATTTGCTTAGCACATACAAGGCTTGGATTCTAAACCAGGATACAAGAAAGCAAGAGAGAGGAGAAAGAGAAAAGAAACTTAGTTTATAACAATGGTGGTAAGCAAATCAAAGAACATGTTTATGTGTGTTTGCATAGTTATCTTCCTAATTTTCTTAGGGACCATTTGGTTTCTAAAAACACACTCAAATTAGTTTATCTACAGTGATCATTTTATTGGAGGGAAACAAGGGTATTTAATAAAACTGACAAGAACTACTGTACTGAAACTCAGTGAAGGAATAGAGCTGAAAGTTTATATTTAAGTTTCTAATAGGATGGTAATTTAGCAGAAATGTGAAGAAAATAAAAGAGGAAAATCAGGGACTTATTTCCTAAATTCTTCCTCTTACTATAATTTATGCATTCCTTTCTTAACAATAAAACTTAGTTATTTCCTTAATTGTTTTAGTTGCAAAAGTGTCTGGAGTAGAAAGTCCCTGAGGGCGAGCATCATGCTCACCTTGCTCCTCGTTTCATGCTGATGTCAGTCCCTCCATCCAGTGTGGGCAGAGGACGGGTGTATAGCATGTCACTTGTCATTTTTATTATTAGGATGGTATTTCTTGTAGGTGCGAATTCAATAATTTTTGTTTTATTTTATAAGAAATTATATCACCTTACATTATTAGGGAGTGGACTAAGGTGTTCCAATAGAAATCTAAGCATTTATGACTTAAATAGAGTCTGTTTATTTCTCTCTTTGAAAGGAGGTATCAGTGGAGGGAGGACAGCCAGCGATGCTCTCTGTCTGGATGGTTTTACAGTTGGCAACAAGTTGCCGGCCAGTGGGTACAACATGGCTGCTCACATTGTCAAGACTTCTCAGCTAGTAGGAAAGGAAAAAGGAAATCATGGAATGAGGAGCTTCCTTTCAGAAGAGTCACCTACATCCCTTCTTGAGCTTTTATACCGTAATTAGTATGTGTAACATTTAGTTTCACAGAGGGTTGGGATATCTGCCTGTCTCTAGGAGTTCTGTCCCTGGGTGAGGGATAGAATTGGCACTGAAAGACAGTACATACACATATGAAAATTTAGCTACCATACTTGTTGTATTTTTAATGTATAGATAAAGCTGTTCCAACATATGTATGTGTACATGTGTGTGTGTGTACGTGACATTTTTAATAAAACAGCAATTGACATGAATTTACAGGATAACTGAAAATAGAAAAGGATAAATCAAGAAAAATCCAGTGGTAGTTAAATGATAAGACATGATGTAATTTAGTTATATGTTTTATTTGTATATTATAACACAGATAAAAGCATTGGCAACATATGCTTATGAACTGCTGGCTCTAGCACAATATTAGGTGTCAGGAAATAGTGACTAGAGACGAGGTAGTGTTTCCCTGGAATAATGAGTTTTTTATTTTGCTTTTTGAATAGAGAAGTCTAAGCAGGTACACTGCTTACTGCTATGTACAGGTGAAAAAAGCTGAGAATAACAGGTGAGTATGCTTAGAATCCAGCCTTCCTGACTCTAAGTACAGAGGGTTTTCTTTATATCGTGCTGCTACAAAGGCAACTATAGATGAATAACACCATTTGTGAGTCAGTTACTTTTCTCTTGACGCTGATAAAAAATACCCAACACCCAAAGTTAAAGGGGAAGGGGTTTATTTAGTTTACAATTCATAGAGGTTTCAGCCCATAATTGGCTACCTCTGAGGAAGAGTAGCAGAGGGGCAACAGTTCATAGCAATGGAATACACCAAAAACAACAAAGAATCTCATGGCTGAGGAAAAAATTTCCTGGTGCATACGTGGTAGCAAAAACAACAAGGGACTTTAACAGTGTCTTTCTGCTCCTTTTATCTTATTCAGACTACCAGAATTAGGGCAGTGCTAAATTGATTACATAGTTTTACGGGACAAGTTTTGTGTATATGCTCTGCTATTGACTGAAATGTCCTTAGGCAGGGCAGGACTATTTGAGAATTCAAAATCTAAGCTCCCTTCTCAGAGAAGGTAGCCTAGAACTATTTCCAAGGAAGCTAGCTCACAGCTAGTGAAAGAAGAAACATTTTTATGTGAATCATTTAAAGTGAATATTTTTTCATATATCTGTAAAATGTACCCTACCAAATTGTTCTCATCAATTTCTGTCTTATGTGAATCTCACACTTTCTCCCTGTGGTTGCTTAAGCCACTATTGTTATCATAGCGTTACCAAGGAGTTGCTTCAGTGTCTCAGAAGTTAAGAGAAATCAGATAAGTAGCACAACTGTAAAAGTGAAGGAAATTAATAGAAAATACTGGATCTTTCTCTTCAGACCCCACCTCCCTGGCTTTGCTGGGTGCAGTCCATTTGGCCCCTCTCTTGGGCTGGCTTTGTTCATGGCTTTCAGGTTTTCTCTACAGACATTGCACGTTCCTGGCATCTCTGATTTCCTGGGGTCTCCACTGTGCCTTTTACTTTGTTAGGTTTTATTCACTGTTCTCTCAGGGCTTTTTGACTGACATTCTTTTTTTTTTTTCTGGTACCAGGGATCAAATTCTGGTCCTTGCGCTTGCAAGGCAGGCAGCAGCACCACTAAGCTGAATTCCTAGCCTGACTGACATCTTTTAAACCCAGGTGGAAGCCTCCCTAAGTCCATAGCTCTTGCGTTTTGCATGCTGGTAAAACCCACATCATTTACATGATGGTAAAGTTTGCTGCTAGTGTAGTTAAGCCCCCTCAGACCATGACTCCAGCATCCTCTGAGTACCTGGATGGCTGAACTGAGGGAAATGAATCCCACAGAACCAATTTTCTAGGTGTCCCTCCTCCATCATCAGGCCAGGGCTGTTTTAGCAAATGAAACGTTTATACTTTTATACCTTTGAGCTTGTGCTGGTAGGATCTTGAGGATTTCAGATTTGTCCTCAAGATAACTTTTGTGTCCCAGTTTAAAGTACTCGGTGTATTTTTACTGTTGCTACTCCCTTAGCAACCACATATACTTTGGCCCTAATTTACATGCAGGTCCCTTTGGGTTAAAATTTAAATTTCTAAAATTTTTCTGCTCTGCATTTTGCTCGGATACTTGCAACAAATCTGGCTAAAGAAGCCGGCAGTGCATATGCTAGAATCTAAAGTTTGGTCTGTCTTTAAATTTCCTTCTCCAGCTCAAATGGTCTATAGCCCTTAAACTGAGCTGATAGTAGCCTCAAGACAGGGGCAAAATGTAGACTTTTTCTTTTTTCTTTTTTTGCCAGAGTCCAACTTCCAAAAGAATCCTCATTTCTAACTGAAACCTCCTCAGGTTGGCCTTCGTTACTCACATTTCTATCATCATTCTGATCTTCGAGATATGAGCTCTGGCCAGAATAGCCCATCGAACTCTGCTTACAAAATTCTTGGTCTCCTACAGCCTTCCTCTCCAAACATTTCAAAATTTCTCCTTAGTACAGTTCCAAAAGTTCCTGAACCACATGGTCGGTACAGTCGCATCAAGGACCCACTTTTCCGGTCCCCAGTTTTCTGTATTATTTTCCCACCTCTAGGACACAATACTCAACATACACAGCTGAAAGGAGGAAAGGTTTAATTTGGCTCATGGTTTCAGGGAGTTTAGTCAATGAATGGCAAGCTTCAATATATAAACATCATAGTAGAAGGCCGTGGGGTACAAAGCAGCTCTCAGTTCCTGGTGTTGTGAAGCAAAGCAGAGAAACAGTGCTAGAGAGAAAGGGGTGAATAACCAGATACAGACCCATGCCCCAGACAGACACATGCTGAAGTGTGCTTTACTAATCTTTGGGAGGTTCCTGATCCTATCAAGTCCACACAAACCAGCTTAACCAACACCAACTTCAAATGGCCTTGGCAATGAGTATAGACATTTGGGGATTCAATGTGCTAACAAATGGTCATTTGAGGAACCTTTGCTGTAAAGTTGGTGCAGAGACATAAATAATGCTCAGAGGCACCCTTTGTCCTATGATTAGATGTAAATGACCTGTTCCAAGACCGCCCACATCCTCACCATTCCTTAGTGCTCCTGCCTCACCTTTGTCTTCCTCTTGCAAAGCTGCCTTCAGTTCTCCCCCTCAGGGCTTGCTCCTGCTACAGAAGCAGGCATGGGACTTAGAAACACGGGCTAAAAAAACAGAACAGTTAATGTCTTCTACAGCAAGGACAGATTTGGGCACTGAAAAAATTCCTCACTATTTCATTGCTTGTGTCAGGGAACAACTAGAGGAACTTGCAGCATTTTTTAGAGGTCATCAGCTAGTTTGAGTCACAGCTTCCCGTGCTGGGTAGCTGCACATTGACACCTCCTGTTTGACTTCATTTCTTTTCCTCTCAATTCTTCAGTTACCTGTGCTTCATGAGATCACTTTCTTAATAAAGTCATTGGAATAAATTTGCTTCTGGGAATCCAAAAATTATCTTCCTCCAAGTTTTAAAACAAATTGTATAGAAGGCTATAGGTAATGTCCAGTATTAAATAGCATTTATTAATGAGAGTTTATTAAATGTGAGGCATAGATTATTTATGTTTCAGACCTCTAATGGTAGGTATTAATAAATATTGCCATTTTAGAAATGAGGATACCGAGGCACAGTTCCAATTTACAGCCCCTGATGACCAGTGGGTTGTTGTTGCAACCCAATGGCCCAATCAGCTTTTTGGTTAAAAAAAAGTCTCACCCTAATTACACTTAGATGTAATTGATTTACCATCAGGATGCTTGCTGAACATGATACTTGGGAGAAATGATTATATTCTTTTGCTTAAGTGGTGCAAATATATGTAATTACTATTAAAAATTTATATATACAGAGGTTGCCAAAAACTGCCAAATACTTGAATTGTGAAGAGATAGCTTATATAATATTGGTTTCCAAAGAAAAGCATAATTGGGACAGGAATTATAGTTAATTATCATTGCCTTTGACTTTTTCCTATAATTTTTCCCATTTCATGACTTTCAACTTTTCTTTCTTCTTTTACTTTTTCTTCTATTACTCTTCATTTCTCCTGTATTCTCTTCTCACCAGTGTCCCCCTACCTTCTTTATTTTCCTATTTGCTTTGTAATTTGTAATGGTCCCAAAGAACTTTGCTTTACTCTTTCAATTGTTTGTGCTTTGGATTTTTCATGGAAGAGAAGCTATAATGCTTATGTTTCTGTGTCTGATTTGTTTTCCTGAGCATTATGATCTCAACTTCCATTTTTCTACAAATGACTCCAATTCATCTTTTTCATGGCTAAGTAGTGCTCCACTTTGTATATATAATAGGAAATAGAGATGTTTTGCAAAATGTGAGAGGGATCTATAGATACAAGGAGGGTGAAGAAGGCGAGGGGAAGGGAAAATAAAAAGGATTAAGATGTGATATATACATATACCGACTCTCCAATATGGATGTATTCATTATGTACCAGAAACTTGTACTAGTAATAAAAAATTAAAAAAGAAGAAAGAACCTAGCTTTCTTTGTTTTCCTCTTCCCCTCTTTCCTTCTCTTTTCTGACTCCTTTCTTTCCTTCTTTTGTTCCTCATTTCCTTTCCTTTTCCATCTTTCTTAAGCATTATAATCATATTGTGGAAATTCAGCAATTGATTATAAAACTAAGGAAAAAAATCAGACAAGTATTAATCATCTATTTGGATTGTAAAATGAGCAGTTATACACATTAGGTTTTGTTGAAAATGATGTGTCTGAATGTTTTTCCTTTCTTTTGCCTATTTAGGAGAAAGGAAATGCATCATTCATTACAATAAAGTCATATAACCACAATATGATAAAGTAGCCCACTGTGGACAAATACTATACATTTAAAAATATTATATTTTCAGAGATGTTTTCATAAAATGCCAAAAAGTCTAATGAGCATAAAAGACAAATAAAGCCTAAACAATGTAGGAATGAAGGTAGAAGGAAGGATGCCGAAATACCCTTCATACATGAATATCTATTCCTGGAAACAAAGTTTTTAACATTTGGGTGCGTATACTAGCTCATGAAAAATTTTTATTTGGAAACAGATACTTAATTGTAACAGATAATTTTTGAACAAACATGTTATAGAGAAGTTATTTTCCTAGATTTAAAATTTAGGTCTATTTCATAATTAAAAATTCATAGAATTTCAGAAATGTGAACTCTTCATTGACATTGACATTCTCATATAAAATTATGTTTTTCTTATTCCTCTCTTATTTAGAGGTGACTCTTAGATTCCTAGAAAGACATAATAAATATTTACAATGCATACTATCTGTTCATGTTAAGGACATATTATGCTGTGTGTATGAAAGAACAGTTTGTGTAGTCTGTAGGTTCGCATTTAGTAATATACTTTATGGAGTTACTTTGTATCATTTCCCAAATAAATTCCCAGCAAAGTTACCCTCAAAGTGTTTGTTATTCCTTGATTCTTTTCTTCTCAGAATATCTTCCTTTTTGTTTGTGTGTATGTGTGCAGTATTATTTATTTATTTTAGTCAGGGTCTCACTATGTAGTTTGGGCTGGCCTTGAACTCACTATGTAGTCCAGGGTGGCCTGGAACTTGCGGCAATCTTCTTACCTCAGCCTCCTGGGTGCTGGGTTTGTAGGCTTGTGCTGCCACATCCAGAGAGAATATCTTTCTTTTAAGATAATAGCGTTTTTGAAAAATCTGACATTATATTTACATATGTGAAGCTGTGTTCATTTGTCTGCTATGCATAATTTTTCCTTATATGTATTCCACAGTATCTTGTAAATGTTAGACACAATGAATGTGTGTTGAAATGATAAATGAACAAAAGATTTAAAGAATGTGTTATACAGTTCAGGGTAGGTACAGTGGGGTCCACTCAGTTCCTGTTGACAGATGATATGTAAGGCTTTGTACTTCTCAGGGCTAGACTTTCCTCATCAGTAAAATAATGGTCTGGGCCTGTGCACCCTCTAAGGCCCCTTTCAACTCTGACTTCCTATAAATTTATGAGGTATGGACAGACAGAATAATGAAAGTCCAAGAAAGAGGAGAGGTTATTATTACAAGCCTTCTGTAGCCTAATAAAAAAATCTTGCCTCTTGTTACTTTCCACTGGAACACACCCCATTTTCACTAAGGTGCTAACCATTGTGACATAGAAAATAATTTTCATGGACTTATTGCTTTATTTTACTTGTTCTAAGAACTTCTACAGCTATAAAAGAAATGCATGCATATGTATTTCATATCTTAAATATGAATAAAACTAAATGAAGAAAAAAATAGATTATTCATAATTTTTCACCAAATACTACAGTTGTTATTATTTTGGAGAGTTGTCTATATCTGGTATACTTCCACACAGTTCTGTATTCAAGTAAATTTTCACATGTGTATGTATGTATTTACTCATGTGTTTTTTACCAATGCAGATAGTTACTTATAGATATGAACAACGAAATATCTTTTTTGTGGGGGCACTGGGGATCGAACTCGGGACTTTGTACTTGCGAGGCAGGCAGCAGAACCACTGAGCTAAATCCCCAGGCCACAATAAAATATCTTATGTATTCTTTTAAATATGCCCTGATTTTCCAATCTCAGACATCTTTGGAGATATCTCCATAGACACTTTTGTGGATTGGGAGGGCTAAAGTTTAGGTTTTTCCAGTACGGTTTAATTTGTTCTTCCTCCTTTTTTTGGTAATAGCTACAGTCTATGAGGAATCCATTCCAACAGTTCAATGTTCAGATGTGCTACCCTAAAACTGGGCACATGACCAAGACATAGCCAATCAGAACATTCCATTTTTGGCAGCAATAGTGTAGGGAAAAACAAATGAATAAAGACAACCAGGGTGGAAAAGTACTTCTCTGAGTTTTTGGTAGAATCACTGGAAGAAAGGTAGCTTTAAGATGGATGCAAGTCCATCTCTTTCTGAGAATGTCCTTCCAGAAAATAATGGAGTTGAGAGTTAGTATCAAGCCACTAAAATGTTTGGTGTTATCTTCTAGTTCTCTGGTTCAGTATGCTTTATGTCAGTATAATTCTTAACTTTTTACTTATATGAGTCGCGGGAGTCTTCAGTCACCTCCTTAAGTGAGTCAACTTGTCATGCCTTCCAAAAAAACCCTGCTCTGATTAGCACATTTAGATATATATCATATGGAATTTAACACATTTTTCCTGTTTGTAATATATTTTTCCAGTTTTGTATAATAAACAACATAATTATGTATGTTTACAAATTAAATTTCCATATATCTGAAGGAAAAGGCAGAATAGTTTCTTCAAAAAGAAAAGTTAGGAATCAAGAGTCTGATTTTTTTTAAAAGATCATACATATTATTAAAATGCTGTCCTAAAAACTTGAGAGCTTGAATGGAATTAAAAAAAAAATCTTTGAGATATGCATCCAGGCTAATGGGCTACAACAACAGTCCCTTCATTTTTTTCATCTACGTCTATCATTAATTATTTTTGTGAGGTTGTGTCTTCCTTGATCCCGGGACTGAGCAGCCCCAAGATTTGATGGCGACTGTATCACCACACAAAGATTATTTCAGACAAAAAAGCACTGAAGTCAGGAAGGACACTTGAATGCCTTGTCTTTTTTTCCTTCTATTTTATGAACCAAAAATTCACCCTTTTCCTCTGGGGTGAAGCAGAAATAGGAAGAAAAAATTAAAACAGAGAAGAAAAGGTTTCATGTTAGTGCTACTTTTGTGAGTTCATTCTGATTTCTCTATTCCTGGGAGAGTAAACACTCTCTCCTGAGAACTGTTGGAGGTTCTTCGGGCTCTCCCAGCAACACAGACTGTACTTCCAAATGTTTCTCCCCTGTAAGTGCATTAATATCAATGAATATTCTCTCTCGCTCCTGACCGTTCCTGGTTTTGCCCCGTGTGTTTCTTTCTTTCTTTCTTTTTTAATGGTGAGGGCACAATGATCTGGTCTGCTGAAAAGAATGTTCCTATAACTCATGTTGGTAGTACATGATTGCTAAATAATGGAATAATATTCATATAATAGAAATCTCAGCATACAGCTTTCCAGAATAATAATTTTAGGCCACCCGTAATAGCAACTGAATGCAAAATACATTAATAGAGTTTAATCACAAAAATGCAGAATTATGCAGTTATGGATAGGAAGGCTGGTCACCTTACATTTTCCCTCTGAGTCAATGCTCTGTTTAGGAAGTGCTTATTACAAAATTACTTTATTCTGTCTCCTTCATAACTCAGGGTTCTAAAGCCTTCCAATGAGCCTTTTCATTGAGCAACTTTTATTTTTAAGATAAAATCTTTTATTTGCTCTACCATGTATTTCATACGTCCTTTGACATTTTAGAATGATCCAGCTCCTTTGGAAGGTGTGTATGGGTATCGATTTTCATTCTTTTTTTTTTTTGGTTATATGATTATGAGATTGCCTAGATTTTGAGTGTTATGCTCCTAATGTGTTTATCTCATAAGCTCATATTATTTTGGAAGGTTATTCAGAATCACATATATCATCATTGTTGCAAAATGTCTGCACTTTTATATCCTCTCTTGTAAGACCTATTTCAGCTTCCAGGTACCTCTTTTTGACATCAGGCCTCAAGATGAGTTAATGCTGATTCTCTGTCCCTTCTACATCTTATCATGAGGAATAGAATTGGTATTCTTTGCTCCAGAGAAATTTAAGAGCGTGACTATCTACAACACAGAAATTTCTTTTTTCACTTTGCTATGAAAATAACTGTAGTAATTACATAAGTTGCTTGTAAACTTGCGAGTAGGTATGGGGTATCAGTCTCTTGTGTTTTCCAATAAGGATACATATTTCACATTGTAAATATCTTCAAAAGCCTTCTCTTTCCTTGCTTGAGATGAGGAAGCTATTTAATTGACATGTTCTTCCTGGGAGCATATATTTTGCAGCATGGCTCTCTCCAATGACTATTCTTCAACATTCCTTTTTTCTCTCTGATTTCTTAATCCTTTTGTAATTTTCTTATGCATTACATTATTTTATATCGTTTAATTTTACAGACAATAAACATACATATTTATACTTTCAATAATCCCAACATAACAGATTAATTTCAAGTCTTTTGGGATTAGTACTTCTAATCGTAATCCCCTTTTTGTTATCAAGCTGATAATTTTATTCAATATTTTCTCTGACATTTAAATTAAATTCAAATTTTAATTGATACATTAAATTTGTGTACCTTTATGAGGTACAATGATATGCTATGATTCATACTTTTATTGGGTAGTAATCAACTCAGGAAAATTAGCATATCATATCCTTAAAGTTTTATCATTTCTTTACAGTGAGTACATTCAAAGTCTTCTTCTCTGACTATTTTTTATATGTTTTCTGTGGCATGGGATTCAAAAACACTTTATTTCATTCTTGGCCAGATTCTGTCTAATTTCTATACCACTTTCAAAATTGCTGGTCCTTATGTATTCTGGAACTTCCTTTTTAAATTCCTGTTAAATATATTTCTATATCTGTATTCATCTATAACTATTTTGAACCATATTGTCAACAAGCTGGTAAATTAGTACATTATATTTAACTCATGAAATATGTAAAGGCTGTATTTTCTTCCATTTTAGAATGGCTTGCATTTTAACATGAAAAGCGATTTAATTTAATCAACCAGAGTTTTAATTTATTTGAAAAAGTGTTATTGCTCTGAAAACAAATGGAGACACTTTAAATGGCTCCATGAATTATGGACACATGGCACACGGCTGTAGAGTGGTTATAAAAGGAGGTATCACATCCCTCAGAGTATACACAGTTTTATCACTTTGGTCAGAATAAATGTTGCTAGTAATCACGGGCTGTCTTTCTAAATATTTACCATGTGATTTCACCCCCACATTTTTCTTCTTGCTAGGGCATACTTCTTCGGGAGCCCATGGTTTCAGCTCATCATTCCGTTTCCAAAGGAATAAATGCCAAAACATACCATTGACAATAGTATATAAGTCCTGTGTGGCTTCTTAATCTTTCCCTGAGATATAAGTAACACCAGACTACAGAGACACTCTATCTGATTTAAGGTTTCTTTATTCAACTGTTAAAGGATAATTTTTTTAAAAAAAGATAAAATTGTGACTCATGAAAATTTAACCAAGCACATATCAGATTTATTTGACTCATTAATGAATGAGGAACTAGTAAGATTTGACAATTGGTTTGTAAGATAACTTGAAGAGCCGCACATTTATAATCAAATAACAAATGCCAAAACAAATTTATAAATAGATACAAGCTGGCAAGATTATTGAATATCAACAGGTTGACATTCAATTCTATTTTATTAGCTGTAATTTTCATTTATGTGAATAGAAATTATTTATGTCACTATCACATAGTAAAAGTTAATTTTTATATGCATAGTTTAATAACATAGCCTAGCCAAAGACAAATATATGGATAACCCATGTGGATTAGCTAGCCAGGGTATCTATCAAACCTCACAGCCTTTTGCAAGTGTCCTTTAGGGAAGTATATCTGAGAAGATTCTAAGCACCACTTCATATATTTGGAAGGACTGATAAATTATTTATATCCTACATATGCACAGCTAAAGCTTTGTGCAAAAATCACTGCCTCCACAGAAAACTACCCGAACCAGCTCTACAGTGTGCTTTGTCTCCGTAGCTGAGTTTCAATTGTCTGGTAGGTTGGTCCCTCACTGATGTAAGGGCTTTTGGATCCCTGGCTCACTCCAGGTGATTTGATGATGAGAAAGGACAAAAATGGTTGAAGAAACAATATTCTAAGGTCATTTTGCTAACTTAAATGATCATTTTGTTTTGTTTTGTTTTGTTCTCTAGAAGGCAGTGAAACCACTAAGCTAAATCCTCTGCCTTTAGATACATGGTTTGAAAAAGGGACCTTTATACTTGTTAGCGGGACCAATAGTTTTCATTTTCAGTCTATTTATTAAAGTTCTTTTTCATTCACTAGTACATGAGTGTAGTACATTATTTTTGTATTCTTTGTAAGAAGTTGGTACATGTACATAACACATTTTAATTCCTTTTATTTTTCATCTCCTATTCTATCCTCTCTTTTTTTCTCATTGAGTTTATTGGAACTTTTTAGGTATACAGTACAGTTACATTCATCATTGGGATCTTGTACCTTTACATAACAGGTCTTGGTTCTCATTTTCTTTGTCTCTTGTTCCCTTCTTTCCCCTTTAAAAAAGATCTGTCTCTCTGCTTCCTATTTTGTATTTTGCTCTTTATTTATGCTTCCAGATTTTCATATAAGAGAAACCATTAGATAGTTAAGTCTGTGTGTCTGATTTACTGCAATTAACATTATGGTCTCAGATGACCTACATTATGGTCCTACAGATGACTGGCAGAGTAGTACACCATTGTGTAGAAATGCCATATTTTCTTTGTCCATGCATCTGTTGATGGACAGTCTGTTTTTTACTTTCTTAAACATTTTTGCTTATAAAAAATATTATTGGAGGAAGTTGTGAATAATTTTATTTCTTTCTTATATTTTTCTAGGGTTCAAAGTATACTTTGTCCTTACTTTGGAACACTTGGTATTTATGCTCCAAGGAGCAGCTCTGGAAATGATAGAATATGCTTTGTGCACTTCTAGTGCTGCCAGTAATGTTTTTAAACTAAAAATTAATTTTTAAATAGTAGGTTTTTGTGACTGTGATGCTGATATTAAAATATTTTTGGCAAAATATTCAGCCTCCTTTAGTTATTGTTGATGTTATTATTTTTTAAAAAGTATATTTTATGCTACATTGGTAACTTTCCTCCAAAATTAATATTTAATCCAAGAATATTAGAAAATAAAATAGAATTTCATTAACATTACATAAGCCTAAAGTTAGGACAGTCTTAAACTTTTGGGAATAGAGTATTTTAAGGACAAGTAGAAGATACTTTTCAATATTTGGAACCAATGGTAAGTTGATAATGACAATGTAACCATGCATTTCCATAATTAAAACTAGTAGATGGAATATCTTAGGTATAAGCATTAATATTGTTTTCTTCTCTAACTGTAATTTGTTATAAAGATACTAAGCTTTGTGAGGAAGATGAAAATCAGAATTGTTTCTTTGAATTACTTGGGAGTTATTCTTCACTGGCGTTCCCTTTTTAAAAAATTTAGAATAGTTAACACTTGCCTTTGCATGCAATAGACAGAGGACTTAGTAGTAGATGGTAAGTTCTTTTAATAATAAAGTGAGGTTGCCAGGGGGTATCTGCTACTACTTTTGAATTGACTTTCAACTTCCAAATGGAGTCATTACCTTTTGCAAAACCACCAATCTAAGTGTGCTACTACCTGAGAAAAATTGCTTGCTAGTTCAGTTCAAGTAAGTTGATTAAGTGTCTCTTGATGGGCTATTATGTATCAGACTTTTTGTGATTTATAGACGTACAGAAATGAGTGACATTTTCAGAGTACAGGAAGAGATAAACAATGTAATTTACCATTCAAGGGCATAGGATACTAAGGAATCTAATAAATATTGCCATCGATGTAAGGAAATCTCTTGGAAATATGTGGTTCCTAGGATGAGGAATAAATAATCCACAGGGTGGAAAGGTGAGCCGCCTTTATGTGTTCATCACTTATAATTTTAAATTGAACATTTTTATTAGAAAACTTTTATATTTACAGAATTATTGCCAAGAGAGTTAACGGTTTCTGTATACTCGATACCTAATTTCTCTTGTTATTAACATCTTATATTAGTACCTTGCATGTATTATAGTGAGTCACTATCAATCTATTAGTATTATTTTATATTTTTACTTTTTATTGACATAATAATTGTATCGATTTATGTAGTGTGAAATTTCCATACCAGTATGCTGTAATTGGGATATTCATTATCTCAGATGTGCATCATATGTGTATTGAGAACTTTTAAAGCCTTCTCAACTAGCCATTTTGAAATATGTGATTACCTGTTGTCCACCATTGCACTATAGAACATTAAAAGCTATTCTTCCTACCCAACTCTTCCCTTGTGCACATGAACCATCACGTCTCCTCTATCCCATCCCTTTCCCACATGCTCTGCGGCTTGATGACTATTTTACTCTCTAATTCTATAAAATCAGTCTTTCACCTTCCTCACATAATTGAGAACATGTAGTATTTATCTTCACGACTCTAACATATTTCACTTAGTATAATGTCCACCAGTTCCACTATGATCACACAAATGGTAGAATTTAATTCTGTTTTATGGCTTGTATTCCCTGATGTATCTGTGTATTCATCACACAATGGACACTTGGGTTGATAACATATCTGGGCGGCTGAGAATAGTGCTGCAATGAATATGTAAGTGTAGGTGTTTCTTCAACATGCTGATTTCATTTCATGTTTGCACCCAGTAGTGGGATACTGGATCGTATGGGATTTCTTTTTCTAGTTTTTGAGGGAAACTCAATAATGTTTTTCATAATGAAAAAAATGAACTGAACAACAATTCTTCTACACCAACATCTTTTTGACACCTGCCATTCTAGCTTGGTTAAGATATCTCTTTTTGTGTGATGTTTACTTTCCTCATTTTTAGTGACACTCTGAGAAATTTTTTTCACATCCTGTGGTCATTCTTCTATACATCAATTCAGTATATGTGCTGCCAAAACAAGCACTATACATCTATTCAGATGATTTGTCAATTTTTATTGGATTATTGGTCCTTTTTGGTTTGTTTTAGCTGTTGAGTCCCTTATGTACCCTGTCTGCCAATCTTTTATCAGATGAAAAGTTTGCAGATATCTTCTCCCACTCTCTTTCTCTTTTCATTATATATCACCCAATGGATGCAAATATCAAAACATGTAAGCAAGGGGAATTAGAAAAAACAAGAATCATGTCATGTTTACAGGAATAAAATAATTCTTCAGTAACAGACCACAAAAGGAAAAAAATGACTACCAAATGTCTGTAAAGGAATTCAAAGTAGTAGTCTTAATACAGCTTGTTCAGCAAAATATAAGAGAGCACAATTCCGCAAATTAGGACAAACAATTTGTAATTTGAATTATGAATTCAGCAAAGAAATGCAATTTAAAAAGGAACTAAACAGAAATATTGCTGCTGAATTCAGTGAATGAAATAAAAAATACACGAATACCAGAAATGATAGATGATACAGAATAAAGAATTTCTTAACTTGAATATGGTTTATTAATTAACCCAGTCAGAGCAAAGCATAAAAAAAGCAGTAAGAGAGTGCAGAACGTTTATAGGACCTATCAGAAATTATTAAGAAAATAAATATACATATTAAAAATCCAGTGGAAAAAGATAAAGACACAGAAATATATTTAATTAAAAAGTTGTGGAAGCCGAGTGTGGTGGCTCACGCCTGTAATCCCAGCACTCAGGAGGCTGAAACGGGAGGATCACTGTGAGTTCGAGACCAGCTTGGGCTACTTAGTGAGTTCCAGGTCAGTCTGAAATACATAGTAAGACCCTGTCTCAAAAAACCAAAAAAAGTTGTGCGACTCCCTATTACTGAGAGATATGAATATATAGATTGATAAAACTCATAGAATCCCAAAGAGCCTCTCTTCAAGACACAGTATAATCAAGGTGCCACATTTTAAAGGCAGCAAATATTCCATAAAGAAGAAAAAGAAAACATCAAGCCACATATAAGGGCATCAGACAGTGGTAAATTTATCAGAAGAAACACTGTCGATCAACAGAAAATGGGATGGTATACTTACAGGGTAGGAACAGAAAATAAAATTTTCAGCCAAGAATATTATGTCCAATAAAGACATCTTTCAGAACTAAGTGAATTTCAGCATCATTACACTGTTCTTACAAAAAAGTTTAAGGGAACCCCACAACTAGGAGAAAAAGCACAGTAAGTTCAATAATTTCCATCATGAAAATATGCAAGTTATAAAACTGAAATGGTAAATAAATGAGAAAGAACATGGAATCAAACCTTGTTACTACAGAAGACCACCAAATCATGAACAAAAGAGCAAGAGATGCACAACGGATACATGAAACCAGGCAGTAGTTAACAAAATTATAGGAGTAGTTTGGTATCTTTCAGTAAGGAACTTACATGTAAATAAATTAAATTAAATTCTCTAATGAAAGAGCTTGACTGAATTAATAAATAACAAATAAGACTTAACTGAATATTTCCCAAAAAGCTCACTTTACTGCTAAAAACATAAAGAGCTTAAAAAAAATTTTTTAATGCAAGTAGAATCCAAATGGAGGCAGCTTAGTCAAAGAGATGTAAGGAATTGAAATCACACTGTGTGTCTACTCTGACCACAACAGACCAAAAATATTAGAAAACAACAGCAGGAAAAACTATAGGAATGTATAAAGATTATACAGTGGGCCTCTGAACAATGAATAGGTCAATGAAAAATTAAGAAGGAAATTTAAAATGCCTTGAAACAAATAAGAATAAAGAAAACAGTACGGAAAAACAAATAAAATACAATAAAACACTAAGAGGGAAGTTTATAGTATCGAATGCTTACATTGAAATTACAGTAATCATAGATATCAATTGACAAATCAGAATGCAGCTCAATGAACAAGAACAAAGTAAGAAAACACTAGTCAATTAATGGATGAACGGGCCACAATGAATATTTTGTACTAATGTAGACTATGTATAGGAAAAGGTAGTAGAGGAAAAGAAAGATCAGAGCACAACTAAAAGGAATTGAGGCCCCAAAATATTAAAGACAACTAACAAAAGATGGCTCTTTTGAAAGACCAATTCTAGAAACATTTACTTAGACTAAAAATAAAAGACAGCAGACTCAAACATATAGAATAAAAAAAAAAATTAAAAAAGATATCCTCCTGTTCCCAGATCCCCTGAGATGTGCAGCCTCCCCAGCACGGCCCAAGGGCATCTCCCTTTGTCCACGAGAGCATTCCAACAATCTGTGCGACAAAGGCACCTGGGGCCAGGGGGCCATTTCTATGAGCTCAGGAAGATGGTGCAGTGGTGAAGAGCAGAGAGAGGGCCTCTCCAAAGGTGGTGGTTGTTGTTGAAAATTGAAGCCCATGGTCTTGCCCCTCTATTTGCTGGTTTACACGTCAATCATCTCCAGAAACAGCGCCAGAGAGTCACCCAAGAGCGTGCTTCACTAAACTGCTAGGAAATGGTAGTCGGGTATTTTGTACAACGTTCCTTAATTGAAATTGGTTTAAAGATTTTCTCATTAGACCGAGGCAATATGTTTTGGGGCAAGGTACCACAGAGACAAACTCGCTCTGCCAACACTTATATCATGAAAGCATACTGTCTAGCTGAGGTTGTAGTTCACTGGTACAGTGCTTCCCTAGCCTGGGTGAGGGCCGAGATGTAATCCCCAGTACTGAAAACAGAAACAGCAAAATCATACTAGCAACATAACTCATCACTGGTGATGTTAAACTTGATCACCTGACTCAAGGTCGTATTCAGCGGATTTATCACCAGAAAGTCACATTTGCCTCCCTTCACAGCAGTACTTGCAAAAACGTTCCTAGCTCACACTTAGCTTGTTTTGTCACATTCTACATTATGTTCTAAGGTCTCTTGACCTGCTAAATAAACTTTCTGGAAGTTCCTTTTGATTTTGACAAATGCTCAATGTGCATCATTATCACGATGTTATATAAATAGTTGTATTACCCTCCCCCAACCCCTTGTGCATCATCTATCCAAGCTCCTCCACCCTTTCTACCTGAGCTCCTGTTAACCACTGACCAGTTAATCTCTACAGATTGCCTCTTCCTCATTATCAGAAAATTGGAGCCACACACATTATGGCTTTTCGAGTCTCTTTCTTTCACGTGGCACTGTGTGTACAAGATTCATTTGTCTTGCCGTGGCTTTGATAGCTCATTTGCTTTTTTTGTCACAGTATAATATTGCATTGCAGCTATAGATTTAATTATCCATTTAAAATCTTACTGAAGAACATTTTAGTTGCTTCCAATTCGAATTAAACCATTATAAACATTTGTATTTAGGTTTCGTGTGAATATAAATTTTCAAGACAGTTGAGTAAATGCCATGATGTATGATTTCAGGATTTTGTGGTGAAAATATGTGTAGCTTTGTAAGAAACTGCCAAGCTGTCTTCTAAAGTAGTGTTTCCTTTTTGCAGTGCCACTAGTAATCAATTACTATTTTCATTGCTTTGTATTTTTACCAGGATTTACTATGGTTAGTTTTGCTGATTTGAGCCATTCTAACAGTTGTGAAGTGATACTAGAATCTTGTTTTAATTTGTATTTCCCTAATAAATCATATTGAACAGTTGTCTTAAGCTTATGTATACCTTCTGTGGTAGCTTGTCTGTTCAGATCTTTGGGTTAAGTTTCATTATTTTTGTTTTTATAAAGTATTTTTGTTTCCAGATATTTTGAATATAAGTCCTTTATAGGTAAGCAATCTTAAAATATCTTTCTGAATTACGTAGTTTGTCACTTCATTCTTAATAGTGTTTTCTGAATAGCAGATGTTGTTAATTATGATAAAATGAGTGCATCAAGTTCTACTTTCTCGGATCAGTTCTCTTGTTTTACAACTTAACCTTTTGTAAAGATTATTCATGTTGTCTATCATCAGGACATCCAAATTTAAAGAAGCGTGAGATGATGTCACTATACACTGAATAGTTTCTCTGATATGAGAAACTGAAAGTGTAAATAGAATTAAAATGAATAATTGATAGTTAAATAGGAAGAAAAGGTACTCTGTAAATGTATTGTATACCTAAAATGTACCAATAAAAGAATTTGAGGTGGGGGAGAACTTTCATTCTTTCTGGTGAATACGTGAAATGGCATAGCCACATTGGAAGATAGCTTGACAGTTTTTTTTTACAATGCTAAATATACTTTTTACTTTATGTTATAGATATTGTGCTCCTGTAAGAAGGATTCCTTTGAAATGGATGGACTTCCAGGAGGATTTATCCTTCCCACCTTCTTGCAAGTAACCATCTCATGCTAGAAACAGAAACTGTCCTCCCCAGAGCCCTGGCCCCAGCAGGACCTGAGTGGACGACATAGAAGCAGATGGAAGCCTGATGGGAATCACTATACACACGCAGGCCTCTTGGCTCCCTGCTTCTGTTGTTCTTGAATACAATGCTAAAGCTGCTGTCAGAAGAGGGAAGGCAGTTTTCTAGCCCAGCCGGCTTCCCAATATTGCCAAACCAAACTAAACTCTTTTTCTGCCTCACTATAATTTCTTTGTTAGTTAGAAGCTGAGAGGGGCTGCACCAACAGCCTCAGAGTCAAGCCTCTAGCCTAGGACTCCAGGATCACCCCTTAGTATTTAAAGAAGCTGAACACTTATGTCAGCCCCGAATTTGCACAGAGATATTTGTAACAGATTTATAGCGACTTACGATAATTGTTCAAACTTGGGAGCAACAAGGATGCCCTTTTGAAAATGACTAGATAAAGTATGGTACATTAAAACAATGGAATATTATTTAGCGCCAAAAAGAAGTAAGCTAATCCTGAAAAGATGCAGGAGAAACTCATATGTATATATAAGTGAAGCAAGCCAACAGGAAAGGGCCACGTGCTCAATTCCTAGGAGTTTATGTCTACATGGTGGTTATCACTCTGCCTTGTGAAAAGCCTTCAGTTTTGGTGATTACACATGCTGGAAAATGTAAAAGTATTAAAATAGTAAAAAGATCAGTGGTTGCTAGGAGTTTGGGGTTGGCCAAGAGGCATGAATAAGTGAAATAAAAAAGATTATTAGATCGTTGAAATTGTTTTGTTTGATATTATAATACATGCCATTACACACTCATCTAAACCCATACAATGCACAAAACCAAGAGCAAAACCCTATGTGAACTATGGACTTTGTGTGTTAATTGTGTGTCACTGTTATATGTCAGTTGTCGCAAATGTATTACTCCAATGGGGGTTGTTGATAATGAATTATTGTTTTAATATCTTTATTATATAGAGAGAATTGTTCAAATTATCTACCTCTCATTAAGTGAATTTGATTGTTTTCTCCTTTAAAGAAATGGGCCATATATACCAAATATATGGGAATTTTCTCTTACCATTTTGTTATAATCAGTGAAATATATAATTCATCTTTTATATTTGATATTAATAATTTTGTTAAGTGTTGTTAATAATTAATTTTTCCAATCTTTGAAAAATGTTATTTTGATTTCATTGATTGTTTTCCCTATTGCTTTGTGCTACTATTTCTTTGATTTATGTATTACTTTTTATTATGTCTTTCTTAAACTTTAGTATTCAATTGCTTTTCATTCACCAGCTTTTTAAACATACAATCTTAGGTTACAGATGTAGATTTATTTCCTTCTACACCATATTTTCACTGAATTCTGCAAACTTTGATAAGTTCTAGCTTAATTTTTATTTAGTTTAAATTAGTTTCTAATTCCTTTTGATACTTCTTTGATCTGTGTTCTTTGGAGTATGTTGGGAGTTTTTTAAGCTACCTTTCTTTTATTGATATCAGTTATTTCTGGCAGCATAGTTTCTGTGATTTTATTCTTTCTCTCTCTTTGCTTTGTTTTTGTTTTTGTTTTTTTGAGGACAGGTTCTCTCTATGTAGTTGAGACTGACTTGGAAGTCACTATGTAGCCCAGGCTGGTCTTGAACTCACAGTAATCCTCCTGCCTCAGCCTCCCAAGTGCAGGATTATAGGCGTGCACCACCATGTCCAGTTTATTCTCTTAAAAATGTATAGGTGTATTTTGTGGGCCAGGTATGAAGGTTTCAAGTGACTATTAGAAGAATGTGTACAATTTATTTAGGGATTATAGGCGTGCACCACCATGTCCAGTTTATTCTCTTAAAAATGTATAGGTGTATTTTGTGGGCCAGGTATGAAGGTTTCAAGTGACTATTAGAAGAATGTGTACAATTTATTTCAATTAAGAGTATGGTCTCAAGGTGCATTCATTTACCTACAAATGTCGTGTTTATCCTTCTTTATGGCTGAATAGTACTCCATTATATTTAAAAAACTACATGCTTTTTATTTGTTCCTTGGTAATTTGGGTTGTTTCCAAGATCTAGCTATTACAAACTGTATTGCTATAAAAATGGGTCACATAGAACCTCTAATCCTAGCTTTTTGAGGAATCTCCACACTGATTACCCCAGTGACTACACTAGTCTATACTCCCACCAACAGTGGAAAATCATTCCTTTTTTACCACAGCCCCACCAGCATTTGCTGTTGGTTGATTTATAGATAATAGCCTTTCTTTTTTGAGTAAGATGGAATCTCAGCTTTGTTTTAATCTGCATCTCTTGAGTGATCAGTGACACTGAATTTTTTTTCATATATGTATTTGCTGTTTGTACTTCTTCATACTGAAAATGTAAATAAGGATCAAAATGTATGATAGATTTATGAAATAGGAAGAAATTGTACAAAATAATGCCATGTCAGAAACTTTGTTAATAATGTTAACATGTTTTATGCAAAAAAGTTACAGTTTTCTCTCTCTCTTTTTTTTTTTTTTTGGTATCAGAGATAGAACTCTGGACTGTGTGCTTGCCATGCAGGTAGTACCACCACTGAGCTAAACTCCTGGCTTAGGTATAGTTTTCTTAAGAAATGAGTTGAAAGATACATCAGCAATTAAAAATATATTAAGATCATGATACAGTATATTTATTATTATTACTCTATTTTGTTATGAAATTTTATTTTTTCATATGTTTTTATATACTCTATTAATATCTACTTTTATTACATTAAAATAAAAATTAAACAAAGCAAATGACAGAGGCAAAAAAACAATGTGTATTATCGTTAATGGAACATTCTACAAATGTCAGTTTGATCAAGTGGCTTCAGCTCTGTCTTCGCTCATTCTGCATATTTGATTTATAATAACTGCAATGGGATTTTAAAATCTGTACTTCCAATGATCAATGCCTATTTATCTTTGCATTTCTATTACTTTTACCTCATTTTTGTTTTGTTTTGTTTTGTTTTGTTTTGTGTTTTTGTTTGTTTGGTACCAGGGATTGAATTTGGGTCCTTGCGCTTGCAAGACAGGCCACTGAACCTCTGAGCTAAATCCCTGGCCCTACCTCATGGGTTTTGATGCTGTTGTTACTTGCATAGGACTGTTACTCTCTTACCTTTATCATTATGTAATGTTCCTCTTTCTCTTTGAAAAGTTTCTTTCCTATGAATTCTTCATCTAAAATTAATATAGCACTTTAATTTTCTTTATTTAATGGCTTATCTGTCTCAATTTCACATCTTAGTCTGTTACTTAATATGGATTTAGTATGGAGAAGATACATTTGGTTCTTGAATTTTTAAAACCCATCAGATAATACTTGTCATTAATTTGATACACTTAGACCATTCTCTTTTAAGATGACTACACTTTATTTGGCTTCCTATTTACCATATTTGTAATTATTTATTATTAATTATAATTTCTAATTATTTCTCCCCCCGCTCCAAACTTTTGCTTGGAAGCCTGGAAAACAATACAATGTGTGGCCCTTTCACACGCTAAGCATTTGGAGCAAAAGGCAACTTGGAGGCTTAGAGGCTGCCTTAGAATCAAAGCCTCCCTAATCTTCCCTTGTCTTCCCCTCTCAGTATAAATGTTCTTTCTGAATTCCTTCATCTGACCACAGAGACTTCTTCCAAAAGAGATGCAATCACCCTAAATTCTGTCTCTAGGAATCTCATCAAATAATCAGGAAGTATTAACCTCTAAAGAGAACTGATTAAAACTTGTAACCATGCCCAGACAGAATTTTCATTTATTCTTCAGAAGATAGCTGAGAGAAATTACCTGGAAACTTCATCTGCATGATATGACACTCTTTGTTCGTGATTAAATTCTGTGCCTCATGTTCCCTTCACTTGTGGCCACCACTTCAATAACTGTGAAGAACTGTGTTGCCACTGTCTGCTTTTGAGAGTCATTCATTTATTCTAAAAATTGTTTATGAGCCTTTAGAATTGCCTTGCTTTCACCCTTATGAAATAGCATATATGAGGTTGTGAGTCTCATGGAGTTATTGTGTGATTATTCTCCTTAGATGAACCATTACATGTTAAAAATGTGTATTTTGTTTCTTTTCCTTATCTGTTGTATAATAACAAGAGAAATTTCAGAAGGCATAAAGTAATTTCCCCTTTATTTTTACTGACATCTCTGATTTTTAATGCATTAATAGAGGCTACTATGTAGCCCCCCTTAGGTCTCACTCCCTAAAAGTTCCACCAAGTCCCAGTACTGCTAGAGGATGAGAATCAAGTCTTAAACACCTGGCCTTTGGGGAACATTCTGAAGACCCAAACAATAGCAGGGAATTTCCAGAATCTTTGACATTTGTGCTTCCATATACACAGACCCTTTAAGGAGCACAGCCCTGACATAAACTAGAAATCCAAAGTTCCACTGAGTTTGATACAAATATTTCAATGCTTAAATGTAAAATTTTTCCACCTATCATTTTCTGATAGGGAACTCTAAACTGAAATCTCTGGGATTGTTTTAAACAAGAAATAAATTCTTAAAGCTTTACTGCATGATATTTTAAATAGCCACAGATAATTAAAAGTACCATTTCAAGAGTGTAGTAGAGGATCCAAAGGAAATAAAAAAGATTTATTTGTAATTTAAGAAGCTTATAAATACTTAATTTGTGGAACATAGAGAAATAAGCCACAAAGATTGGGTAACAGGGCTATCAACAAAACACAAATTGTAGCACAATGGGAAGAAACTGCTGATGCTGGGACTGAGCTCAGCTTTCTGCTTCTGAAGCGATTCTCTTTTCATAACGAATATTTCCAGCTGACTCCCATGATGATTTTGCCAGATATGTTTGTATTGTGAGGTTTGGTAAGAGAATGTTTGTATCTACGTATGTGTGCAAACACACAGTTAACAGCAAATGTGTGTTTAGCTATGATAACATGCTTGGGGCATTTCTGGTGCATTGCATGTATTTAATTATTGTTCTTTTATGGCAATTTCAGCGATATCGTTACTATTCTCATTCTAGTTTGAGAGTGGACACTGAAATAAGAAACTTGCCCAGGATATGCAGCAATAAATAATTCAATTCTACTAAAATTCAAGACTTAAAGCCAGTCAGTCTGGCTCCAGGGTCCATGATCTTAAATTTCTATGTTGCTCATAGTTCTGCATTCATTGTGCTATTTTATTAATATCCATGTGACTAAGAGCACAAAATAAATATCATATTTTGTTTGTGTTCAACTCATCAAATATTTTCACTGTTAGAGTGGTTTTAAAATAGAATAACGGGATGGTTTTGCTTCCTTTCAAAAACACTTTTCTATATGGTGTTTCACTTCCAATTTCTTCATATTGCAAAATAATAATATCAAATGGGAGTCAATACTAAAAATTAGTAGTGTAATAGATAAAATAAATAGTGTATTATTATAATGCAAAATGAATATTACAAATTCTTATTATCCAATAAGGGAAAATAGATGAGGATTAAGTGGATTTGCTTTTATAACAGGGTGACAATTTGAGTAACACATTATCGGGGCTTCTTCCTCCTTATACAACCTTTAGGTGTCTTCCACTAGTTTCTGCTAATTCATCATTCAAATTGCAATCAAAAAGCTGACTCTAAGCTAGTCAACAATTTGTCACAGTGAATGTAACATGAGAAGAAACCATATTTCTTAACTCCAGGATGTCAGGGTGTCTTCTGGGATAAATGGTATTTTGAATATGTTCACTATTAACTTTCCCTTTCAGAACCCAGATCGACTTCATTATCAGATATTGATGAGTTGTCCTCAGATAGTGGAAGACTGAGGATGCAGGGATGATTGAAATCTGTGGGAGGAAGAGACAACTGCCGTCCCTGGCGGTGTTAGAAGTCTGCAGTGTTTGGGAGGTCTGGTGCTGCCATTTATATTTCTCTTCCCTGGAACTCTTCCTTCATAACAGATTTTGATCTAAAAATAAAGAAAATTTCCTATACTCTGTTAGAAGTTTAATTTTTCAAAGAAATCTTGCCACCTCCTTTGGAAAAACTTCTAATGAATTTTACACACTCCCTTTCTTTTACTGTATTTACCAATCTGGCCACATTTTTCCTTTTAGAATAAGAATGTTAAGGTTAACATTGCCTTTTGCTTTCACAACTAACTTATTGTTTTATTTCTAATAGTTTTAGAAACTGGATCCTTGAAGAAAGTTCTCATGATCTTTATACTGTGATTACTTTCATGATTTCTATTGGACATTTAGTAAACACTTGTACACAATTATTTAACATATTATTCTGTATTTGGTATCTCTGTGAAGCACAAGCACTTGAGCTTTTCTGTGTAACTAATACAGATGAATGAGCTTCACATAGGAAACACATGTATTTTACCACAGACAAGGTTTTAATGATAAGTCTGTATTTATTCATTGGACTTACATATCAAAATGTCTGCAAAATATTTTAAAATGTGTTTTATTTTTGGCCTTTTGCAAAACTCATTCTGAAGAAATTTTTCTAGAGAGTAGAATTATAAAAGCTTTTTAATATGCAAGGTAGACCTACATTACAACTGTCCCCAAAAATCTATCTGGTTGTGTGAGAAAATAATTAATATGGCAATAACTATATTTTTTGAAATTTATTAAAATACATAAATAGCATAATTTAAGCACTATTAAAAACCATCATTTTAGGCATTTGCACTTAGTCTACAGTTTAAATTTAGTACTAATAAACAGGATACTTAGATGAAATAATATGCTAAAGAAATATGCTTTGCTTTGGCTTTAAAAATATAAATTCTGGATTAATTTGGGAATTTTGAACATTAATAGAAATTTTCTATATGCTAGAAAAATATTTTTTGAAATAAGAGTATGAACTCTCCATAGCACCTTCTAAAGGGACTACATTTGGGCTTTGGACACATTTCTTGAGTAAAATATGTTTAAAGGCACATGATTACATAACCTTCAAAAAGAAACAATAAATCACAGACTTTTAGGTAGGAAATGATCTTGTAAGTTGCTGAGTCAATCTTCATTATGTTTGAAATCACCTTTTTTACATGTCTGATCACCTGGTAGTCAACCAGTTATTTTTTTTGGACAAATTTAGGAGAGAATTTGGAACTCTCTTTTTAAGAGTGGTTCTGATTGTTTTTGACTTTTCTATAATTTCATTAGATGAAAATTCTACTCCTGCAATACATTCTTCCTTTTGAACTTAAACATAATTTTTGTTTAGTTTAAGTAAACTGTCCATGTTATTGTTTTTTTGCCTTAAACTTAGCTTCGTCATTCTGATGGAGAAATACTGAAAAATGCGGTTAGTCTTCACTCTTTGGAGTCCTGGTTTCTTGTTTCCTCTCTTCTGAATCTCCTCTCTTTCCTCAATTACTACGTTTTTATTCCTATTGCTACCTGTGATTCCATGAGCTCCCTTCCTCTCTCCATCCTCTCCTTCCTTCCTTCTTATTTTTATCCTTTTCTATTTTGTTCTTAACTGAAGTCAGTTAGAATTGCATTTCATTGTTTGCAATCAGTGAGCTCCATAGTAGAAGAGGTATTGTCCTCATCGTCATTATGTGTTGTTGGGAGCAATTCTACATAATGTTGGGGAAAATCATTTGATTAGGCCTAGTTCTCCTGTCTGAAAGCCAGCTATGGCATGTTGACACAGAACTCCATTTTGGCCCTCGGTCACAGCTATGGCCTCAATGGTCCAGTGATGCTGTGATGCTCCAGAACAAGATTACACCAGCTGAAGACATCCTGGGGAGGGACAAAATCTTCATCTGCATAGTGCCTCATTGTCCTAGGATTTCCACTGTGCCCTGAGTCATCTGTTACATTTGTTTCTACTGATGTACTGAATAAAGGTGTGGCAGGTTCACCACCAAGAGCAGCATTGATCAGGCCCAAAGCTCAGCTTCTTCTCAAAGTTTCACTTTTTCTCTTTCCTGTATAATAATTTAATTCACCTTGTGCTGTCGTGACTCACAGGAGACTAGGGCTTGCTGCAGAGGTTCTAGTGACGTCCCCTTTCCCTGTTACCTAAACATGTAGCTTGACAATTATACACATTTTACATTAAACCCTTTAATGTATTGACTTGATATTTAAAAAAATTGTTTTGAGTTTCTTTCCATTGTAAATCGAGGGAAAGGGCACACATCTCCAAATTCTGTCAGTGCCTCATGGTATAACACTGTTACTGTTGGGAACAAGGTCACCACCATTGATTAGAATACAGTTATAGCTTGTTTAGAAGAGGGATGAGAGTTGGTATAGGTTTAGAATTCAAAAGGTAGAGAAGCATATTTAATTTAATTCCCATTATGGTTGAGATACATGATTTGACTGTTAGTAAAAAGTGATGTCTTGGACTCTAGTAGTTAAAACACAGTCCTGTTTTCATTTGTGTTTTTAACTGGAAAGCAGATCACTACTTAAGGTATCATCCAAAAAATCATTAAGAAATTAATTCTGGCCGTGTGCTTGACAGCTAACTTTGATGAATGGCAGCTTCAGTTCTTATTTTTACTGTCAGACCAACTCATGTTCAGAAATACCCCATGCTGGCTTACACCTGAGGAAAGTTAATCTTATTCCTATATATGGACAATTTTAATACGGTAACATTTTCAGTATCCACTAAGACATACAAGAAATAGTTAAGTCTGCCTGGCAGGCACATTCAACCTTGCAAACCTTGCTGAGCTCAGCGGGGCACTGATGGAAGGATTCAAAGCCAGCTATGATAAAACACCACAAGAATGAAGATTTACTTAGAAACGACATGTTCATGAACATTTAGTCATTGCTGAGAATGGACAAGTCTTTTATCAGTTTTGCTTTTATTTCCCAAAGAAAAGACACCTGAGGCTATTGTCTATCAGGGAGTATTTTATGCATTTGGAATAGCTGTAACGGATTTGTCATTATACCTTTGGTTTTGTTTCTTTTTTCTTGGTAAGTTCAGTTATACCCACTTTAGGAGAGTGAGACTAATCGACTGTGCAAGCAGTTACCATAAACTCTACTTTCTCACTCCAAAGTGGGACACAGATTTTACAGCAAACAGATATTTACTAGGGTCATTCCCATGTCCTTCCTTTTCTCAGGAGCCAAATACATCATTTGCAATTCATTTTATATTTTTGTTAAGTGCATTCAACAGGCCCAAGAAAGGGGAGTCAAATAAATACTTTAAAGTTATATAATATCTGTCTACCTTTATTAATATGCATTGTAATATGAACAGAGAAGGGATAACAAAAAATGTGGCAAAATGTTAATAAATGTAGCTGTGCAAAAGCTATATAGATGATTGTATCATACCTAGGTTTTACTGTAACTGTTCTGAAAATTTAAAATTATTTAAAAGTTAAAAAGGGGCAGGGGATTTAGTTCAATGGTGCTGCCACCTGCCTTGTAAGCACAAGGTCCCAAGTTCAATCCCCTGGTACCAAAAAATAGTATTAAAAATAGTATTTCAGTTGGATGCCTAAAGCATGACAAAACATCACATGATGCCTGTTGAGTTTTATGATAATTTAACTATTTTTTGCATAAAATATTTTAATTTTTTTTTTTTGGTTTTTTGAGGCAGTGTCTCATTATGTAGTTGAGATTGAGCTGGAACTCACTATGTAGCCCAGGCTGGTCTCAAACTCACAGCGATCCTCCTGCCTCAGCCTTCTGAGTGCTGGGATTACAGACGTGCACCACCATGCCTGGCTAAAATATTTTAATTATTAAAGTATGTCATACTCCACATAACTTTGAACAATTTCTTATTTCACAGTAACTATTCTTTTTGGTCCTTATCTACACTTTCCGTTTTTCACACCAGACACACAATATAATATTTACACATGTGTGTTTATTACATTTAGAAATATGCTTTCAAGATACATTCATTTACCTAGAAATATCCAAAGTTTATCTTTCTTTATGGCTGAATAGTACTACATTATATTGAAAAATATATATTTTTTATCCATTCATCAGTTGACAAGCATTTGGATTATTTCCAAGATTTAGTTATTACAAACTGTGCTGTTATTAAACATAGGCACACATATATTGCTGTAGTATGATGATTTTAATTCCTTTCGAAATATACCCAGAAGCTGGGTCAAATGAGACCTCTAATCCTAATTTTTTGAGAAATCTCCACTCTGATTTCCCCAGTGGTTGTACCAGTTTATTCTCCCACCAACAGTGGAGAAGGGGTCCTTTTTCCCCACAACCCCGCCAGCATTGTTATTGGTTGATTTTTTTGAGAGCAGCCATTCTTTCTGGAATGAAAAGGAATCTCAGTGTTATTTTACTTTGCCTCTCTTGAAAGATCAGTGACATTATGTTGAACATTTTTTCATGTGTTTATTTTCTGTTTCTATTTCTTCATCTGAGAAGTGTGTGTATTAATGTCAGATACGCATTTTTGGATTAGCTATTTGAATGTGGCTGGTGAAGTTTGGTGGCTTTATATGTTCTTGATATTAGTCTTTTGTCTGAGGAACCACTGGCAAATTTTTTTTTCCCATCCTGTGGGTTGTCTTTTCACTCTGTTGGTGATTTCTTTTACTGTGCAGAAGTTTTTTTGTTTTGTTTTGTTTATTTTAATAAGATGAGGTCCAAGTTGTTGACTCTTTGTAGTTTTTCCTGTGTGGTCCTAGCTTTGTTCATGAAGTCTTTGTCTACTCCTATGTCCTCGAGCATTTTACCTATTCTCTCTTCCAGCAGATGTAGTATTTCTGTTTTAATATTTAGGTCTTTGATCCATTTTGATCTTAGTTTAGTGTATGGTGAAAGACATGGGTCTAGTCTTAGTCTTTTGCATGTAGAAAGCCAGATTTTCCAGCACATTTATTAAAAAGGCTATTTTTTTTCCAGTGAACATGCTTAGATGCTTTGTCAAAAATAAGTACATTTTCTTGTCTGTTTGACTGATCTTCAGTTGTTTTTTTTTCTTTTTAATCACAGAAGCTCTGTAGTACAATTTGAAGTCAGGGATTGTAATGCCTCCTGCCTTGACTTTTTTACCCAGAATTTTTTTTGCTATTCTAGGTCTCTTCTGATTTCAAATGAAATTTAGGAATGACTTCACTAGTTCTGTGAAGTATGCTAATGGTATTTTTATCGGATTTGCATTAAATCTGTATAACAATGTTGGGAATATGACCATTTTCACTATGTTGGTTCTTCGTACCCATCAGTAAGGGATATTTTTCAATTTTCTAACATAATTTTTGTCTCCTTTTTACTGTAAGTTTTAATATTAAGAGCTTTACTTCCTTTGTGAGATTGATTGCTAAATATTTCACTTTCTTTGATGCTATTGTGAAAGCTAATTCACCAATTTCTCTCTTGGTGAGTTTGTTTGTATACAGGAAGCCTACTGATTTTTGAGTGTTTACTTTATATGAAGCTATGCTACTAAATTTGGTTATTAGATCTAGAAGTCTTTTGGTGTAATTTTTGGGGTTTTCTATGTGAAGTCTCATGTCATTTGCAAATAATAATAATTTAACTTTTTCTTTTTGTATCTTTATTCCTTTCATTTCTTTTTTTTTTGTCTAATCGCTCTGGCTAATGTTTCCAGAACTATACTGAATAGGAGTGGTGATTTATAGGGAACCCGATTTTAGAGGGAAAGCTTTCAGTTTTTCTTTTTGTTATTGTTGTTGTTTTTCTTAGTACCAGGGATTGAACTCGGTCAGTTTTTGAATAATAACTTTTTAATAGAACAATTTATTTTGGTGCTGGGAATCAAACCCAGGTTTTGCATATCGAAGGCAAGCACTTTACCACTGAGACACATCCCAGGAAAAAAAAGAATGTATATGCAGTGTGACTGAAAAACATGGTGAATGTTTACATTTTTTAAATGATGACAGTAAAAGACATATTGACATTAATCTCCCTCAAAATACTCCCTCTCTTCAGACCCACTTCTCTGTAATCTATCTCTCCTTCCTTTCTCTGTGTCTCTCTCTACCAACCACAATTACTTCCTAACTGTCCCCACCTCTAAATGACAAATGAAACTACTTTTTCTACCATGCATGAAAAATAACATTCATTGATTTTTTAATGAGATTATAATTGAGAATATGTTTTCAGAAAACTTACTGTTTATAATCTATAATTAGGGGTAAATAGTTTTTAGTGTGCCTTTTTATGTTATCTTCTTAAGTCTATAGATGAAGAATAAATGCAGTTAGATAAATAACAGAAATCAGATATAGTCTCCAATCCTTACAATACATACAAAAGGGTAAACAACTTTTGAATAGTATTTTAACTTCTGTTGAGTTGTGACACATATTATAAATTGGGTGACATTAAAACAATCACCCATTTCTGTAGTTCAATGTGCTTAAAATAAGTTGAACAAAAACAAGAATTGTTAAACATATATAAATATTTATGTGACACTATTTCTATACTCTAAGATGGTCAAGTCTTGTTGGGTTGGAGAGTCACACTTTATCATTGCTGCTAATATTTAGCCTCTTCAATCTCACAGGATCAGAGAGGTGTTTTAGAGTAAGAAACCAAAACAGAATAATACAAAATGTAAAAGACTTTATTAGAAATGGAAGATCATAACTGAAAACCTATTTCTGAAGATACTTAGCAACACGTATGGCAGTAACATTGTTGAACTGTATTAGTCCATTTTCTGTGGCTCTAAGAAAATATTCAAGGCAGTGTACCTATAAAAGTCTATTTAGTTCATGGTTCTGGAGATTCAAGGGCAGAACACCAGCCTAAAATTAGCTGTGGTAAATTCCTCATGGTAAAACGCAGGATCACATGCAAGAGGCAGAGGTCATACTGCCCAGGCAGAGAGATTGGGGCCTCAATCCCTTCTAGAAGCACACCTCCAAGTCCTAAGAACCTCCCTCTGTGTCCATCTCCTTAAAGGTTCTATCACCTCTCACACTGCCACACCTGGAGACCAAGCTTTTAACACGTGAACCTTTATGGGTAAAAACCCATTCATACTGTAGCAGTAACCAAGTGTTACAATACAGATTTTAGCATGTGAAGATTCAGGTAGACATAGATAATAGTAAATATATGCCCATATTATGTTCTCTTGGATAATGCCAGAACATGGGAAGTAACATACATTCTTCCAAGATACAATGAGAAAATTTCAGCACACTTATTCTTGCTTTCAGTGGCTTCAACATTACATGCCCACTGTGGGAGTGGTGGACAGAAAAGGAGAGTGGTATCACCATTGCTGGTAGCATATTCTGCTGCGATGATCAGGAGTTAAACTAACAGAGGAAAATTGGAGTTCTTACTTTGTTGGTTACTTAGATGGCCATAAGCAGTTAGAAACAACAAAAAACTATTCCAGAGTTTCCTCATATATAAAACATAAAGAAGTTGGGCCAGGAACACAATTTCTGTAATATTATGATTTAAGAAATCACTTTGCAAAAGTAATGGTGCTTGTCCTCTTTTTCATATTCTCTTTGTTGAGAAGCTGATTACAGTGGAGGCAGAGTGCAGGAGTAATTTTCCTAATGTAGAATTATCATTTGGGTCACCCGATTCCTTCAGTTCTACCATTTTATCAGAAATTCTACCATGCTCATCCCCTAGGGTAAAACATTGCAAATGTGGCAAACTACAAACTGAAAGTGGAGCGATTACTCCTAGAAGACGTTTTCTGTTTAATCCTACTATTCTCAAGCAATTTTCTTCTGTCTATCTATTATATTCTGCCAGGCTAGTATATTTTAAAATGTTCACTTTCTGAGAAGAATAAGTAATATTTATATCAGCGCAGAGCACTTTCCCGCAGTCTCATGGAGGTCATTAGCTACATCAAGTAAGTGATGACAATGACAAGACTTGGGACCATTTCAACATGTGCCAAAAGTTTATTTTGGTTTCTTCTTTTTCATGTTGGACTGTCAAATGGTTAAAAACAAAACAAAACAAAACAAAACAAAAAAAATCTTTTACATAGTGTGGACTCATTTTACCTCTGAAGTTTGTCCTACTCAGGTGAGAACAATACCCTGGCCGAGAGGACATGGAAGACCTGTAAAGAGCGAAGGTGAAAACAGAGTCAATGAAGAAGTCTGGGCCACTACGCCAGGACCATTAGCATTAGAATTTCACTGTTTCTATTTCTTAGTATTGCTTCCCATGCTTACTACAGTCTTTCCATCTTTTCTTTTTTTTTGCTTTAATTCCTTAAAAATAACAAAAGCAACTTGGCGTATAGATTTATTCATCAAAATAATAAATGATCCTAATGCTTAAATAACTCGTATGTTTTTGAATAGTTATTACATTAGTTTTCCAGGGTAGCTGTAATGAAACATCACAAGCAAAGTGTTTTAAACATTAGGAATTTATTTTCTCATACATCTTGGAGCTGGAAGTCCAAGATCAAGGTGCGGGTAGGATATTGCTCTTAATGTCCAGCTTCTGTGGTTTGTGGGGAAGCTTCAGCCTTTCTTAGCTTTTTCTGCATTACTCCCATCTCTGCTTTCATCTTCTTGTGGAATTTTCCATTTCTCTATGCACAAATTTCTTCTCCTTATAAGGATATCCATGATATTCGATTACATGCATCTATGCCAGTATGACCCCATTTGATTTAATTAACTATAGGTGCCATGATCCTATTTCTAAATGAGGCCACATTCTGAAATTGTGGAGTTGAGGACTACAATAAATTACTTGCGGAGAGGCAATGCGACTAGTAATTCTGTACTAGAAAATGATAAAGGTGGCTATCTGCTTTGTTAAGGTTTGTGTCTAAGATGAAGCTACACTTCATATTTTTTATTGTACTGGTAACACTTCTTGTGAAGTTTCCTATTTTTTTGTTTAGTTGTTATCAATAGTGAGTAAATAATACAAGCACTAGTACACAATATATCCTGAGATTAAATTTAAGCAGTTAATACTATTGAAATATGCTTTTTATTTCCTGGTTTCCCCTCTGTTTCAAAAATTCCATTTTGTCTCAATTCCCTCTACTCTTTGCCCTCCGGTCATCAACCTCATTTGTAATCTGGTCAATAAAGTTTTTATTTTGCCAGAACTAGCTTCTGTGCACATGAAGTTTGTGAAATTTCTTAAAACCATACAAACACTTCTCATTTTATAATTTCTATTTCCCTAAAAAAAATTATAAATCAAGACTAAATCCTCCTCATGTGAATAATTCCATGGACACATTGATCACAGTAATTATACTACTTTATTTTAAAGTATTTCAAGTCTGTTACAGATTTTTTAACCTTGTGATTTAGAGAATGAATTCTTGTAGACTATTTGCTCTTAATAGATTCCTTTTGTCAAATGTCCATTTGGTGTGAAATAGCATAGAAATAATTGCAACCCTTATCTGATGCTGAGGACCAGTATTTTATATGACATCTGAATTTGAAATCAATGTACTATCAATGCTTTGTGATGTAATGGTTTCTAGAGATCCTAAACTGGAAGGTTAAATGCAAAATACATTGATAATGACAATGTGCTGAAGTCACTCTTTGTTTATTAAGGTGGTCAAGGCAATACAAAGATAACCCAGTTCCTTTAAAGATCTTGATGTAGTGGGCACTAGTATGTTTTCTAATTATATAATTCTAAATGGCAATCTTAATGTGGAAGATACTTTTGAATAAAATGAGGCTATTCTTTTTTCTCTTCCCCCTTAGGTACTGGGGACTGAACTTGGGACTATGCACCATTGAGCTACCTCCTCATCTCTTTTTTATTTTTGAGACAGAATCTTGCTTAATTTTCCAGGCAGAACTCTAAGTTACTATCCTCCTGTCTCAGCCTCCCCTGGTGCTGGGATTACAGGCATACACCACCACACCCCGCTGAAGGTTTACTTTTTAATCTTTCAAATGACTGTACCACCTTCTTATAGTCAAGTGGTGATTTTGAGTAAATATATCTTGGAAGCAGACCAAATACTCTATGGACACCTTAGAATTAGACACAGGATATTGTTGCATGTTCAGCCTATCAAGTAACTCTTGAGACTAACACACGTTAGTACTCTTTCATTTCTACAATGATTTTTACCCCCAAAACCTAAAATGATGAGTAATTCAGTGAAGATAATAAACCAGTCAGTGCTCCTATTAATGCTTTTACAGAGAGGATATGGAAAATTTATTGATTGTCTCTCACTCTTGACATTTATTTTACATTTTGTTTATATGCTATTTAATGAGAATCTTCTATGGTTAAAAGTTAGATGGTATAACTCATTAATACCTCAGGATATAACATATTTAATACTTATTAGTTCTATGCATTTCAGAATCCAGGTTAAATTTAAAAGTTACATATTTCACAACCAGGACACTAGAATGGAAAAGAATAGGGTGAGAGTACATCATACCTAACAAAGACAACATCTTTTTAATATATGCTACCTCACTTAATTTCCCCAAGACAGAGTAATGTAGGCATTATAGCATCTTTTTAGAAATGAATGAGTAACCTTCTGAGGATATGCTATGGGAAAATAATTTTCAAAGCTAGCATGTCTGATTGGAAATTTTCCATTCTGATTAAATGCATGCAGATTAAAAAAACAAGGCAAAGGGCAGGCAAGATAACACAAGTGGAGAACACGCCTGGCCTATATTCCCAGCACTCAGACACATTGAGCTTCTCATCAACACATTAGTTTTCATAGCAACCTATCCTTTAACTTCTCAGTTCTGTAGACAATTTCTATTAGAACTTTGTTCTTTATACTTTTAGTATGGATCAACTTTGGTCATTATTCTAGTGATGCCAAGATTCTAGTATCTCCAAGGTTTATTTAAAATTATAACCTCAAGAAAACACTATTCTCCCCTACCCCAAACATTCACACACACACACACACACACACACACACACACACACACACACACACACACACAAGAAAGAAAAAAGGAAAAGGAAAAAGGAAAAAATTAAATCAGGCAAATATACTTTAGGAACCAGGAAGACTTCAGTTCAAATCTAAACCTAAAACTTATAAATTATGGGGTCTGATAGTAACATTCAATATTTCTGAGCATTAATTTCTTTATAAGTTCAGCAATTATTCTCAAAAATTGAAATGAGAACTGTAACTGTCTTGTATGCAATGAGCACTTGAAGTATGGTAGGTGTTTTCCCTGGTACTGCGGTCTGGAATGCCTCTGTCCATGGTACTATAATCATGCACAGGCTGCCTTGCTGTGCAATTATTCCTTAGACAGACACACTCTCCTTTCCCTGTGCCCATTTGTTCTTGGGGTATATATGTGAATATCACAAAAACCTTCATTTTCAGTTCTGCTGACAAAATGCCACCTGATTGCAAATGCAAGTAGAGTGCAATTGTGTTAACCTTTATCCTTCCGTGTCACCAAAACCTGGTAGTTAGTGCAGCTCAGTCACTGTTACAGTGAATGAAAGAATGCTTTCAATTACTTCCCTGTGGAATTTCTCAATGCCTGAAACTCAGAATATTCTTCCTTCCCTAATAATAACTAGCATACTCCCAAATCCATTTGTTCTCCACCATAGTCATATTAGTCTAGTACTATCATCATTCTCTTTTCACAAATAAAGACGTTAAGGGTGTTATATAACTTGTCTTTGATTACATAGCTAAGACTTCAAAAATTTAGTTTTTATCCTAAGCAGGCTAGCTTTAGATACTGAGTTTTTAATTACTAAAATGCACTACATCATTTCTGGAAAGAAATTGTGTTTAGTGAGATCCTGTGAAAATGATTAGTTCTATCACAGAGAGGAATATAATCAAACCGGGACTCAATACAATTATATTCTCATTACTTTATCTGGAGCTCACAAATACAGAATGGAATTAAGATAACAGGACAAGGGAGAAACATCTTGTAATATAATGTCCTTCCCCATTAAAGGGGGAGCTAAATTTTAACATAATCTATTACCTTATCCAGGTCTAAGTTGAAGTGAATTAGACCAGTTAGAAATAATCACCATAATGGCAGCTCATCCTTTAGGGTTTTCAGTGGAAGAAACTGATTTTATCTCATCTAATTAGCTAATAAAATAAATTTTAAGCAGGCAGTTACTTAAATGTTGAAAGGACATGTGGGAAGAAACGTTAGGTAGAAACTAGAAAAGAGAATGCAGCTCACCAAGAAGAAATCAGAGAACATGATTTGCTAATGAGTTGTTTAGATATTCTAATAGTTAAAGTTAACTAAAAAGCTTCTTTTTAGAGTAAATAAAGTATTTTGAAAATAGCTATTAACTCCAGCAGTCATTCTTTACATGCTCACTAGTTCGGGTGATTATCAAACATGATCCTTCCTGCCTTGATTTCTTATAACTTTTCACCTGGATATGCAATTCCCCACTGAAGAGAGGAAGACCCTAAAATTTATTAAAGTAAACCAATGTGCTAATTAGGTAGCCATGGGATTAGAATTTTAATGTATGGGCTAAGCCTTAAAAACTATCAATATTTTGGCTTATGCACATAAATATTTCTTTATATAATTCTACATTACAAACATCCAAATTTCATGGTCTCAATTACCAAATTATACTGCTTCACTCAAAGGGCATAAGAGTGGGGCTTCATAATCACCATGAAGGGTTCCACTTTTATTTCAATGTCTCTGATTTTTAATCTTTCTCTGTTCTTCTTTCACCCAAGTGATAATACCAAGAAGATTATGGAAACTACTCAAAAAATGTTGGTTTTTCTATTCTCATTGTCTCTGTAATGGTTTTCCACAATGCTATTTACTAAAGCATCCTATACTTAAAGATAAATAGCTCAAATTATGTTGCAATTCTTTCTGTCTGAAACAGCTGCTGAAAGTTGTTACTTCCCACATTTCTACAGTTGATACTAGCAAAAATGCCAAGAAGCAACTTCCTACATTTCTACCTTCCATTCTCAAATAGTTTAATTTGTATAACTTTGAAAAATCAGAAATACCCTGAGTATCTGTTTAAGATATAAAACCATAGCCATTTACACAGGTATAGTATCTTCTTAGCCTCCGGAGTATCAAGATTTTAAAAATTACTTTAAATTATTCTCTAATGAGTTGTTTCTTTCTTCACAAAATTTTTGAGAGGCTTTATGCTTCTTAAATTTAACTTCACAACCAATCTCCCTTAAGATTAATCTATTTTAAAAATTGTTCCTGGTGTACACTGTACACAGTTTATTTGTAAGAATAAACTTACTAGAAGGAACATCAAATTAATTCTTTAAAACAAACTGATCAAAGTAGGCTTTCAAGCAGCTCTGTTTTGCTGACAAAAACAAATAAAAGTGAATAAAGCTGTAGAAAATGTAATATTTTGTCTTTGGATAAATAAGTGATTCCACTAGGTGGCAATGTTGATTCGTGTACACATGGAGCTCAGACAAATTTTTATCTGGAGAGCAGTAGAATCCTTGAGTTTTTTCTTTCCTTTTCTTTTCTTTTTAATCTAATGAAATTTCCTGCATAGGAAAGAGCTGATTTGAGCAATTCTAAACTTGAAAAATGGGTGCTTCTTGCCATTAGAAACCTTATAAATAAGCCTGCACCAAATAGGTTAGTTCTTTTGGCATACAAACAAGAAGGTTGATGACATATATAACTTCCATCTGGATTCAATAGGTTTAGAAGCAAGCTGTTTTTATGTCATTTATCTGTCACTGTTGAGAGAAGAAAAAAATTGTTTAAAATGGGGCTTATGTCATTGAAATACATTTTCTCCCTATTATCTGCTTTCTGTGCTAATCTGAGATTCTGGCATGCCCAGTGAATCCGCATTTATAAAGGCTTTAAGGTTCCCTGTTGAGACACAGTATACCATGAGCCCTGAGTGTCCCTGAACATGTTGCTGGATTTTCCTAGGATGGAGGGTTCTGACCACATGGGCCACCTCACAGAGCTGTGTTTGCAGCCAGGAACCTTGAGGAATGAGGTAATGTCTCCTGCCAGAGAGGAGTAGATGTGCTTTCAATTACTGTGAAAGTGGTGATTCCGCAAAGCTCAGTGTCTGTTCCTTCAACCTCATTAATGCAAGTATACACTGTCTGTCCTTGACATTGTCCTTGAGTTTTATCCAAACAAATATGAAGATCTGGATACTTTTTGCCATAGTCACTGAACAAGTAATTTCATTTATTTTCTTTCCAGTGTCCATGAAATAGTAAATCTCAGACTTTATAGAGATGCTGACAATGTGTCTTTTGTTGTCCATTCTCTTTATTTCAGAATGGACCAAAGAAGTCATCCATTTGAGCTGAGTTTTCTAATCTGATAAGAAGGACAATTTGCAAGTTCTCTTAGTAGTGAGTTGTTAATTCTCAGGTTTAACCATTCCAATGACAGAGCACTCACTATAGGTTAAGTAGACTATCATAATTTAGAATAATAGCTTTCCCTAAAAAATATTCTTCACGGTGAGTCAAATTCTGTTACTGCATGCCTTTCTCCCAGGAGAACTAGGTCAGCCCTCCAAAGCTACCTGGGTGTACTTCAATCTTCTTTCTTTTCCAGGCTAAATAGTCTCTATATTTTTAGTCACCTTTTCTGTCTTAGGTCTGATGTTTTCCCCATTGTGGTTCTTCTTTATAGGTACTGTGAACATATTTCATGAGTATCCACCTTACTCAATTAATACCTAGGAGATTATAAAGCACATGTCTGTGGGTGTTTCCAGTGCTGATAGGCATGTAGGTCAGCAAACTGAAGGAGGCAGAGCCACTGTGATTGTCCAATAGGCCCGGAGTCCTGATGGAATGAAAGGGGAAGAAGGAAGAAGTTGGCCTGAGTTTGAAAAACTCCATCCTGCTTCAGTGAGTGCATTTTTTGCTGTGGCCATTAGCTGTGGATATCAGACTTTAGTTTCTTTAGTCTTCCATTGCACACTAGTACCATTGACTCTCTAGGCAACTTCCAAGCTTGGGGCTTTGAAACTGGTGTTACATCCTTGAATTATCTGGCTGTTTGGCTTTAAGTTTCTTGGGCTGAGCAGCTATTACATCTTCTTGGTCTTTGGTACACAGACAGCCACCTCTGATCCTATAAGTCTATCTAAAATAGATATTGGAACTATTTCTATAGTGAACCCAAACTACTACATGTAGCAATGTGTTCATTATTATTTAAAATACAGTCCTAAAATATGGCAGAAATACACTATAATTTTGAAGTCATTAGATTTTTCTTCATGCCAACCACCTCTTCCCATCCCTTTCCTCAGGACTAAATTAGCAAAGTCACTTGTGTGTTCTACCTCATCAATGGAGTTAAGTAAAATGTCTAGGACTTGGTGTGCTCTCATAAGTATTACTTAAAATAACTGAATAAATAATATGCAGAGATAAGACTATTATCACTGTCACAGTTCTGGGTATTATACTTCTAGAAAATCTGATGTTTGTATTTTATGAACTTTCAATACTCTTTCCAGTTATACCATGTATTTGAGCAAGAAAATAAAACTCTGTTACATAGAGTAGTGACACCAGACAGGTTATCATTCACTCTGATTCCTCCTCAGTTGTAAAATGGGTAATAATGACCAACTCAGAATTTTTGTGAAGTTTACAGGTACTAACAAACCTGTAAAATTTATACACATGTGGATGACATATACTAGGTACTACTTTGGCTATGTGGTTACAAGTTGCCATATGTTATGGTTTGAGTCTAGATGTTCCTTCAAAGCCTCAGTGATCATAGATGGCTGTGTGATGCTGGGATTAATGTCCTATGATTACCAAAATAATACACTGATTGGTTTGGCACTGCCCTAATCCTGGTAGTCTGGATAAGACAAAAGGGGCAGAAAGACGCTGTGGAGGTTCCCATATCTCTTTTGCTACCATATAGGCACCTTGAACCGTTTCTCTGTGACACCCCTCTGCTGTGTGCCACTCGGCCTTGGAGCCAGATGATTATGGACTGAAACCTCTAAAAATTGTGTGCTAAATAAACCCTTTCTCCTTTAACTTTGAGTGTCAGGTGTTTTGTCTCAGCAATGAGAGAAAAGTAACTAACACACAGTGGAAGCAAATGTTATCTAATATACATTTAATCATAGCAAAAGCAATGTAAAGAAAGCATGTCTAGGTCACATGGAAAAGCAAAGTTGGGGAAGGGTTCAGTGAGCAGCTGCCATTTGGGGAGAGGATAGAGTAGAGGAGTGGTAAAGACCATGCCAAAAGACCTGCAGCGACACAAGTCTAGAGTTGTGCAAAAAATATTGTCTTTCTATTGCCACTATTAGTTAACATAACATACAATAGATATACTGTCAAATAGGGTATACAAGTGCATAGAATTTTTAAAAAGGTGGTAAATATATGACCACTTATAAAACTATCATTTATACTGCCTAATTATTATATAGCACATTGCGGTTCATAAAACAGATTTGTGTACATCAAATAAAAAAACAACAAAACACTAAACAATACTGTCTTGTGTGTTAAGCACTACTCCTTTTCTTCTTTACAAGAGATAAAAAATTCAATGTAATATCTAGAGAACCAATCACATTCCTATTAGCTAGCTAGATAGACAGACATATAGCAAAAACCAATCTCCATTTATAATAACAAAATCTCCAGATAACATAGAGTATACTAGAAATTTTCCCACTGAAGACCAGCAATGATTGATGGAAAAAAACTAGGAACACTTAAATAAACATGGAAGTAATTTTAACTCCTGGATGGGAAGAACAGAAGTAATCGCTGTACTAGGAATGCTCTTTTTTATAAGAAAATTTATAGATTTAATGCAATGTCAATGAAACAATAACATTTTCTATGGTTTGTATCTATGCTATATGCACATATATATGGTGAATTTGTTTTTTAATAGGTTAGTCAAAAGATACATATATAGAATGTGTTATATGCTTAACACTGCACTAGTAGTTATGAAGAAGACGGGGCTTTTGTTCTTAATGAACCTATATTTAACATTGGAAGACAAGATAAGCCAACTTAAATTGGATAATATCAATATTAATAAATGCTATGAAGAAGATAAAAGTCTAAAGTAAAAGAGACTAATGAGAAAAATTCATTATCTTAGGTGAGTGAAGAACATCATCCTTAGGAAGTTATTTTGTGTCAAGCCCTGAATAATCAAAAGGAGTAAGAGATACAGAGATTAGAAGGAATGCTCAAGAAAGAGGCACAGAAAATGACAATGCTAAAGAATAGAAACAAGTTGGTTTGTGGAAGGATAACATAAATTTCCCATATTCATTAAGTGATTATAAATAAGGATAGATCAGAAGAAGATGAAGTAAGGAATATAACCAGATCTTTAAGAATTTACATACCAAGGAAATACTTTTATTTTAAGATAAAGAAGTTTAAAATTTGACTGTAATGTGATTTCAATCAATCTAACTTCTGAGTGAAAGATGAAATTTGTAAGTGGTAGGTGGTGATTATAAGGGCTATTAGAGCAGTTAGAGGGTGATTATACCGTCCTAAGAAAGAAGGTAATCAGGGTGATGTTAAGGAGGGAGAGGTGACAGGTCTTACACACTGGAGAGTGATTATGTAGATGAGAATTTATGTGCTTAATTTGGAGGGGAAAGTATAGAATTTTTGCCATGTTACATTCAAGTGCTCAATACATAGCCAGACAGAAATGGCAGATGGAGCTGGATATATAAGTTTAGAACTGCAAGGAAGCATGTGGACCAGAGACATGAATTTCAGATTTCACATGATATTGATGGCTTTGGGAACGACAAAGATGAGCTTACTCAAGGAAAAAAATGCACATGAAAATAAAATAAGACAAGGTGGAATCAAATTGTGGAATATAGTAATTGGTCTAGTGTAAGATCGAGTAAAGGAGACTGAAAAGATAAAAGTTATAAGGCACGGGGCAGCATGTTTGAAGCATTCACAGACCCAGTTGAATGCTCAGTCTAGTTAGATGGGTGCTCAGAGTTGACAAACAATGGGGGCAAAACCAAGTCGTAGGCTTTATACATATTAAGACCAGGGTTACATATGGCTGAAAGTCTTAACTTTGAAGGAAATGTGCTAACAAGTATATTAAGTTCCACAATAATCAATAGCTTTAGATCTCAACTTCAGTATTAACTCCCAAGTACTTGTTAATCATCATTTCCATTAGAGTCTTGTCATTATTCATTTTTGGAGGAAGATATATTAATCATTCCTCAACATTAATTTGTTTGGATTTGTGATATGTTATAACTGATCATAAAGATTAAACAACCTAAGCATATTTTTGATTCAAATTAAAGCATATATTTGCCAAACTCTTTGTGCTTTAATATATTTTAGCCTTTTTTTTGTTTCTGGAGCACTGCTTTCTCTTATATTTTCTTTCAGTTAAGATTTTTTGGTCACATATTTTTTGTTTGAATATTTCCTTTTAGTTTCCATTTTCTGAAAGCAATGAGAAAGTTAAATGAAAGCACACATGTTTTGATCAAAATGAAAATATTTTTAGCTGTATCTGGAGGTTAATGAATGGAATTGACAGTTCTGAAAGACAGAAGTTTTCATACAGGGAGGTACTTTCGAGAAAAGTCACTTTCCTTTTTATTCATGGTCTAGACACAAACTGTCCTTCTCCAGTACAGTGACCCTTCTCAAGCTACTTAATATTATGGATACAGGATAGAATCTCCAAGAAAATTAAAGTCTGAAAATATATGTGCATTTAGAAGCCAATGAGTAATATTAGATATTTTCTGATGAAGATTTACACATCTGACAGTTCGGGTTTTTATGCTACTCCTGGGTTTTTGAAATTTTCTTCAAAAAAGTTCTCTCTTGCTTCTCACTTATTTTTTATACTGGCTTTCCATGGATTTAAAAAATAAAATATCTGTTTTTAGTTATATTCCTTTCTTCTTTCCTGTAAAACTCAGTGAGATCACACTTCTCCCACCCATGTTCTTTTCATCTTAATTCTCCACTAAATTTTTGGCAATGTCAGGATAGAAAAGTGTCACGCTCTAGCAATGAACCACAGGGGTGTGATTTGTGAATTTTTCTGAGTCTCTAGTCTCAGCCTCCTTGCCTATAAAATAGAAATAACCACAACACCTGCTCATGCTTCCTCAAGATTTGAGTGGGAATCAGATAATATCATGCATGTTTTAGTGCTTCATACCTGAGAGAATAGAATGAATTTTAAATATGCACCACATCTATACCATCCAAGCTTTGTGTAAAAAAGGATTGAAATAACTTCAAATTACATATCACAGTTACTTCGGCTGTTTGTTTCACATAGCCAGAATATAGCTAAGTGAAAAAAATAAATGAATGTCACACTAGAGATCTTTAAGTCTTCAGGTTAGCGGTATGAAATGTTAATTTGAATGGCAAATTTCTGGGGTCTTTACTAAAAGTAGGTTCTGGGGTCCAGCATGTCAATATTTTTGTCCAGTAATTTTAATTAAAATATACAATTTTATTTATTAAAATATACAATTTTTATTATCACTCCTGCCAGTGATTCTAGTATAGACCAAATGCTGCTCTAATCTTGACTATTGCAATCCTATGAATATTTAAGTTAAAAAAATTGTTACAGTAAAAGACACATTGCTATTAATACCCCTTAAAATATCCCCTCTTGCTTTAAACACAGTGTTTTATCGTTTTTACACTGTATAAATCAGTCCCCAAAGTCCGTTTTCACCAATGTTTTTATGCCCTATGGTCAAAAAAAGGTAAGTGCTGCTGACTAGTGTCATCCAATGGAAAGACTCACAAAAACATTACACTGTGCCCTTGCCTACTTTACTGACTGCGTGTGGGAAAAATGTGACTTTTGGCTCTTTCCCAAAGTCAAAATGATGATGAAAGGTAAACATTTTGAATATTTAGGATATTGAAGCAGCAGTCATAGTGCAACTAGAGACACTCGTGAAGGTGGACTTACAGAACTGCTTCAGAAGGTGGCAGGAATGACGGGACGAGCACGTCTGAAGGAAGAGAGAGGTGTTTTTTGTTTTGTTTTGTTTTGTTTTTTCACTGGGGATGGAATTTGGGACCTTGTGCTTGTGAGGCAGGTGGTGGCACCACTGAGCTAAATCCCTGGCCTAAGAGGAAGCATTTTGATGGGGATTAATAGGTCTTTTGCAGTCATAAATTTTTTTATTTAAACATTCACCATACTTTTTATCACATTTTGTATTCTCTCTCACAGTACTAGAGCAGTGGATTTTTTTTTTTTTTTTAGAGCATTGGCTTTTGAAGTCAAATTTCAGCTGGACCATGCTTTCTTTGAAATTTCTCTAGGAGAATCCTTCCTGATCTCTTGTAGCTTCTGTATGCTCTGGGCATTCTATGGCTGGGAGCTGCATCAGTCTAATCTTTTCCTTTATGTTCACATGGTTTTACATTCCCATTTTCTTCTGTCTTCTTCCAGGTATGTGTGACATTTTTTCTTACATATGTTCCAATTATTCCATCTAGGGAATATCTTAATCTAGTATTATCTCATCTTAATTTGACTAATCTGCAAAATCCTGCTCCCCAGAATAATTACAAGTTGAGGTTCAAAGTAGGTATGAGTATGGACAGGTTCACTATTCATCTTATTAGTGTCTCTAAGTGGCATAGTATCATTGTGAAAATTGAACCATTGAATTATCATTTCTTATTAACTGTAATTAGCCACTGAATTAATAATGGATTAAATTGATAATGGAACTGCTAATTGAATAATCTGAATCATTATGGTAATAATTAGAAACATCTACATAATATCTGGTAGTTGTAGATTATTGTAAATAATAATTTTTCTTCTTTCTTGGCAAGTATGCCTTTAGAGTCTCAAGCACAAGAATGCAAACTATGAAAAATTGTGTAAGATTTTTCCTGGGAGCTTTTGCAAAACAGACTGAGGAGTGGGGTCATAGCAGAGCATTTACCTAGCATGCTGTAGGCTCTGGATTCAATCTCCTACACCACCACTAAATAAATGAGGATAATAAAGGAAAAGAAAAATACAGAGTCCAGGCTTCTAACTATGGCTTAGTGTTACTTTAAAAATGCAGGATGAGAACTACAAAACTGTATTTAAAAAATAAAAAAAAAAAACAGTTTCAGGATATTCCATTGTTCATCCAGGCTCAGGAACAAATTTCTTTGACTTAGATCTTGTTGTTTCATTTGTAAAGCTGGAACTCAAAGATATCTCATTTTCAGAAAACTTCACAGAAAGTGCAAAAAAATTGTCCGCTGTATAACCCACATTTATTTCCTGAGTGATGATGATAAAATTCAACCAAAATTTCAAAACTATGCAAAGAGCTTGCACAGCTATATTGGGAGTAAAAATTAATATTCTGATTCCTGTTTCAAATAGAAAGGAACCCCTCTCTTTTCTTGGTTATGGCTTTATATAGAAAGAAACATGAGTTAAGAAAAATTGAAATTTGGGCCAAATACCACGGATTGCAAATTGTTCTTTCTCCCATATATTCAGACCATTCTTCAGTTTAGCTAATGAGGCCTGAGACTCATTTCTTCCACATTCCTCTTGATGAATTTACTTTTACTAACATTGAATTTCTTCTCAGTCTGAATAGATTAAAGTTTGACTACCCCTGGAAGCTCTCCATTTGCTTTTTGAATTTCATAAATACTCTTTCTTACTGAGTACTACTAAGCAAAACAATTTCCTTGAAGCCCAGTGAGCCCATAGACATCAGAAGTCTTTAGCATTACAGGTGGTAGAAATCATAGTGTCTGTGAAATTACTGAGAATACAATTCATTTTGCTGATTATAGCACTCCTCCACTCCTGGGGTACCCTGTTCTATTATTATCATCAGCTGTCACATTTCATTTAAAACAAATGTAAATACCTACGCTAGAAGAAAAGTTAGTCTCATATAATTCATATTTGTTACTTAAAACTTAAAGAAGAATATTCAGCTCCCATTTTTGTTACCCTTGTGTATTAGTTTTGGCAACTGAGTCTGATGTAGTAGAACAGAATGTAGATATCTGCTCTTTTAGCAGGACAATGCGGATTTCCTGTGAAGACTAGTTTCTTTATGCTGAACTCAGGAAGATAAGCTAACTTTCCCTGAGTTGCCAGGGGCAACTTGATTACACATGAAATTAGGAGCTACTCTGAGAAAATAATGTCTAGATACATTCTTATATTTCATTTCAGGGAAATATCAACCTAATAGCCATTATCTCTGGCTGTCAAAACACTGCTGATGAATATAGCCTGGCCCTAGAATCCCATATCTGAATTGTATAAAGCATTAAGCATGAAAGAAGCGATAATATTTCCTCAAAGCAGGAAACTTTATCTCAGCATGGATTGTCAAGTGGCACTGATACATTTGACTTGTTCTATATATTTTTTAAATATTTGAAATTATCAACATATGTCTAGGTAATGCCTAGAAATTGCTTTAGAAATGCCACTTGGTGGGAGACTGTCTTTTCTGCCTCTCCCTAGTTTTTGTTACACATTCCAGCTTCTCAAGTTCTAGCTATGACTTAAAAGAACAATTGATAATTTATATCATTTATTTATTTTCTATAACTAGCTTTCCTTCTGATAAGAATATCAATATTGATGTGCTTAGAATGGGTATAGCAACCACTATAAAAAGTATAAGATAAACAAGATGTCAGAAGTGGAGACTGGTGAACCTCCCAGGCTTTTTGTAGAAGTCTGTCTCGGCAGTCATAGTGTCTCAGCTTTTGTCACGAAGGTCAAGAGTCTTTCATACTCAGAGTGAATTAGAAACTAGCTATGATTCGTTAAAATAAAACTCATGAAGTCTGGTAGATAAGCCACACATGGATGAAGTCTTTTTTTAATGATACTAGCCTGGGAAGAAGAGCATAGTATTACAACAGCCCCTCAGGGCAAGATCCAAATTCACCTGCTGGAAAGTGGATATACAAAATTAAGTTATACCCTAGACGTTGGTAGGTAAATGCCAATTAGAGAAAGAGAACAAGCAGATCAGAGGTACATGATGCATCTGGCTGCATCTGACATGTTCCTGCTGACTCTGCAAGCATGATAAGGATGACACCTTTGTCCTGAGAGTGGCTGCGGACACAATGACAATTGTTTTTCTTTGGTTCCAATCTTTGGATTTCAGATAAACCATTCTTCTAATTTAATTTCCTTGATATTGTAGCATATCGGAGTTTGACTTTGTCGCCTTTAGATGCCCATATTCCATGAATAGATCTTTATACATGACATTTTGGTATTGGGCCTTTGAAATACTGGTTTTTAAAGATAGTATTTGCAGACCAGGGTTTTCCTATAGTAGATCCTTGCTGTGGACAGGCTTCAGAGGTTGAGTTTCCTTCCCAGTTGACAGTGACACTTAATTGTGGCTCCTTTGTATCTGTTCTATCATATGTGCCCGCCACACATAGTGTTTCCATTCCCTATGTATAAGTAAGGAAAGTTTAGAACTCTGTGGGGAAATTGAAACTCTCATCTAACAATAGTATGCAGAAAACTAGAAGTGGTTAACAACAAGGAGCTAATCTATCAACTTAATGAAGCCACTGTGATCAGATAAAGAGAACATTCCAGCCCAAAGTGCATGTGAATACTTTTTGGCCTTAGGAATCGTAAAATATTATGGTGTCTAAACATTCTCTTGTGGTGTCTTTCTGCAGATGTTTCTTGTGTATCTACACAAGATAATGTGCTGATAATGTGTGTTTGCCTCCAATAAAGCAGACAGTCTTTTGGCTCCACTCTGCCTAGAGTGTCTTTCTTTTTCAATCCTCACTCTCTCCTTCAGGTACTGTTCGACTAGTGGGGGCTGGTCCCCCACAGAACTCTCTGTGGACTACATCTCATGAGGCCTTACCTTTTGGCTTCTTGCACTGTCCAACCCAGATGTGTTCAGAATGCCTTTGAGGTGTCTATCAGCTGTTCCTTCTAACCTCAACAGCAATATGACATGGTGGGAGAGGTGTAGTACAGAGTATCTTCTTTATCTGTGTCTAGGGGAAAGGGAAATAATATAGAGACACAGAAAAATTTTGAAAATCGTGTTTATAAAATTAATAACAAATAATATTCACAAAAGTCTACTTTTACAACATACATGATGGTTTGGGCAGTGAGGAACCTTAACAAAGGAGGAAAACCTTTGGGGAAAATGCCTTGGGAAATGCTACAGGAGTGAGGTTTCTTTGATTTGAACATGGCTGGTACCTTCTGAAACTCAGACTGGAGATTAACCTCTGAGGGAGCTATTGACAGGGTAGAAACTTAATAGACTATGATGTTTAGAGGTGAGACCTCCAGAGATAATTAGATTGGGTCATCAGGGTGGGCTCCTGATGTGGACTTTTATGAAGAGTGGGAGACATCAGCAGCCATACACAGATATGCTGTCTCTTACCATGTGACATCCTGCTCCACAGAGGGCCTCTGCCAAACAGGAAAAGCATCTGCAAGTACATCTTCCAGCTTTGAATCTGAACTGTGAGCCAAAAAAGTACTCTTTTCTTTATCACTTATTGAATGTGTGGTATTATGTTATTAGCAACAGAAAATGAACCAACCAAGAATGTAAGGAAATTCTACTTGCATGAAATCCAGATCCTTATAAGTGACCACTTGAAGGGATTCTCAGTGGATCAGGACAGCTGGCTAAGGGGGATAATTACTGTTCCTTTGGATGCATTTTTTTTTTGGAGTATGTATAATTGCCTCATCTTAAATTGCAGGCTCATCTTTTCATGCCTCTCAGCAAAACCTAGAGAGCCTGGCACTTCCAAACAGATTTAACTAAATATAACTTGATAATATGAAGAAATTAAATAGTGCATCCACTCACACTCTAAACAATTATATTTGCAAGAAATAGATTTTCCCTCCTAAATGTATCTGAACCCTCTTTTTACACATGAGGCTCCAAGGAAAGTCAGGTCATGTTTAGATTTCGTTCTTTCTTTCATGTGGTCATTGCTGTCTTTAAACTTCAGAATATCTAAACACCCTCTTTGAGAGCATAGAAAGGGAGCCAAAGGGAGCTTTGTTGCACAAAACTTTTTCCCCTCTAATTTTTCAGTAAAAATTTCCAGTAAAAACCACCCCTTCTAGTGACTGCCATGAACTCACCTTTCATAGCAAACTTCATAGGTACATATCTATATAGATGATAATATTTAGACTATGCATTTATAGTCCACAGATTAATAGTACAGTTTGATATTCCTGTGGAAAAAATTTCTATGTAAATTTTTCTTAATAGAGTGCCATTAAGGAGATTTGTGAACCTTGCTACTCCAAGTGACCAGAAATACTTCAAAATATAAAACTTGCCATACTTTCTTTGTAAAATATAACAAACATGATGTGCCGGCTAAAATATAACAAAATCATTCAGAATTCCAGATGGAACAATCAAAATCCAGAGGAAAAAAAGAAGGAAAGAGGAAAACCACAACTGGGGGCATAAACTGAAGTGCAGACGTCCTGTGAGTGTTTGAGGAAGTTGGTCAGAGGAATCTCGGTTTTGGGGGTCCAGTGGGGTCAGCAAATGGAGCTGTAAGTTAGGAGGTGATTTGGGGAAAAAAAAAAAACAAACTACTGATTTTGTCTATTCTTTTCTTCTCCAGTGTTATTCTTGCTCAATAGTGTTCAATACATTTAAAGAATGCATTGGCAAACATTTCTGTTTGAAATAAACACCACAAAGGAAAGCAGGAATAAATGTAGTTATGCATATACGCACCTACAAAAAAAAGTTTTCAAAGTACCTTTGAGCTGTTACTAAGCTACCCTTTCTGTTAACTGAGAACTTAATCTTAGCTTTCATATAAGATCCCTAAACTATCATTTAGCTTTTCAATCTAAACAATGATATTTGAAGATCATGGTTTATAAATTATTTAATATATATAATATATAGTATATTATATATATATTTAATTGCCTCAAAAATTTCAAAATATGAAATACCCTAGAAATCACTTAGGGCTCAAATTCTAGCTCAGAAAATATTTTAAAAATGAATGAAAGAAGTAGTAAATCACTTTTGGCCATTCCAGTGAAAAATTCAGAAATAAAAGCAAGAAATAAAAATACTGAAAATCAATGAATATTTCTGGGTTGAATTCTGATTTTTGTATCTGACCTTGTGAAGGTTTCCTCTATCTTTTCTCTCTTTTCTCTTCAAATGGAGCTTTTTGTTTTGCTTTAGGATTGTTTCAAAAAGGGCATCTCTCATGTACTGCTTCAAATAGTTTTTGGAATAAAGTGTACTATGAATTATTAAATAAATAACATCAAATGCTGATGGTCTAGAATAAAAAAATTATGGATAGAAGAATAAAAAATATTTTTGTTCTGTATCTAATCCCTGAAATGAAATTTTCTCTTCTATGGTTCTATTCCTTGACTGACATGAAGAAACCCATGGAGATTTCATCCCAATGAAAACTTAATGATTATCTGTTGATAATGAGGCTGGATTAGAGTGCGTGTGTGAGAGACACTGTGACAAAATATTAACCAGTCTTTTGTAGTTTTGTCTCTGCTTTATGGGCCCAATTAAAATATTGATTGAATTTTACTGAAACAGTTGTTTCTACTTCCACTAACTGAATATTTTAGGTTGTATCAGTGGGCGCTGAGAATTAAATGGGTTTTTGTCTCACTCTTGGGACCATAGACATGTTGACACTTTTCATAATTAAAAAAATCTAAATACAATGACTGCATTATGCATAATTTTATTCAACAGTTAATGCTATAGGAATAAGCAGCAAAAAATAGTAAATTACCTAGTAATTATTTCATTCATTTAAGAAAGTATGCCTACCAGCCATATATTTTTATATTTTCTTTTTCTCTCTCTTATTTTACTTTTTTGCTAGGGATCATTGCTAGGGTCTTGCCCTACCACTGACTCTACCACTGACTCATACCCTTAGGCCCATAAGAAGTTTTCTTTAACATAATAGATTCCATATATTTGTACCTGTAACTACACACACACGTACGCACACACACACACACACACAAGCACACGTATATATATAACTTTTATTTTACCGTCTGAGATTCTAGTTGTATTAGAGTGTCTGACTTTGTCCCTAGAAATTAGAAAACATATGTAAAAAGCCGTTCATTCATTTTAACTTCACCTTGCAGGATATGAACTTCCAGAATTTTAAGTAGATATTCCTTTCTTCATTTGTCTTTTTTTATGAGACGTATCTTCACGACTTTATGCTGATTATTATGGGAATTTCCAACTTTATTCTCTGACTACGTTATGATGATCAGGGATCTCAGTAATTTGGGGCATCCTTGGTCTTTTCATTTTCACAGCAGAGATACTGAGTTTCTTTTGTTTTTTTGTCTATTGCTCTTTTGTTATTTTGACACACTGACATTTTTTTTCCAAAGAGTGTTATGGAAATTCATATCTTTACTCAAATTTGAAGGTACAAATGCTTCGCCTATACTTTATGACAGTGGTCTCTTGGGATCTATTGATGCATACCTTGTCTTTTCTTTTGGGGGTCAGAATTCTCTGACATTTCATTTCAGTCATGCTGTTATATTGTGGGTTGTTCCTGGCACTTGGAGCAAAGTTCAGAAAGATAATCCATTCTTCAATTAGTCATCTCTCAGTAGATATTTTTCTTCGTGAAAAACATGATTTTTTTTTCTTTCGCTGAAATTCACATGCAATTTAAAACTAACCTGTATTTGCTTCTTGTACTAGTATAACAGCGTTCCTCACACTGGGTAATTTACTGTGGACACAAATGTATTGGCTCATAGTTCTGGAGGCTAAGGAATCCAAGACCGAGGAGCTGGAGGATCTAGGGACTGGTGAGGACGTAGCCAGTGCTCCCAGCATCTGCCACAAATTCTGCAGTCTGCAGAGGTGAGAAATGATGTTCCTTACCTGGCAGAGGGCAGAAGAGCTATGAGAGAGCCCATTCTTTTTGTTGTTGTTGTTTGTTTGTTTGTTTGTTTGTTTTTTGGGACAGGGTCTCACTATGTATTTGAGACTGATCTGGAATATCACTGTGTATCCCAGGCTGGTCTCAAACTCACAGCGATCCTCCTGCCTCAGCCTCCCAAGTGCTGGGATTACAGGTGTGCGCCATCATGCCCGGCTTTGAGAGAGCCCATTCTCCAAGTCCTTTTATTGTGGACTTTTTGTGTTGTCACCACTTCTCTTTTGTAAATTAAAAATTAATTGGAACATTTAAACATAAAATGTTATATATTAATGATTCCCTTTAATGTTATGATCTGCATATAAATCGATTAATGTTTAAATCATAACCATACATAATTTATTTATAGAGAAATCATTCAAATTTTTTTCTTCTACATTTTCAATGTACAATACATCATTGTTATGTATAATCAAACACCCCTACTCTTCAAAACACCTCAGAATTCCTTGCTGATATCTGTCCCTTTCCACGTCGACCTCTCTCCATTCCCCTCCCACCCAGTCTCCTCTGACGATCACCTTTCCTCTCTCAAGTTCTATGAGAGCAACTTTTTATATTCTACATACGAATGGGATCATGGGGTACGTGTCTTTCTGTGCCTGGATAATTTCACTTAACTTAGCACTCATGTGTTCCATCCATGCTACCACAATGACAGGATTCCATTTTTATGGCCTACTATCTAATTGGCAATTAAATCTCAACAAAATTTTGGGTGGGATAGACATTCCAACTGTAACAATAGGGAGCAAAGTACTGGTATTCAGACTCAATTCCTAGAAATATATTTTGGCTAATGAAAAGTAAAATTTATTAACTTGCCTTGTATTATTTACGTAGAATCTGCTTACTTCATTTTGAGGTTTAGTGCTCCTCTAAATTGTAATGTTGATATTTAAAACTATCTCGTTTCTTCTACTGAAGAAGTCTTTTATAAAAATTTTACTTTAGAAATTATAAATCAGCTCCATGAATATTTATCACCCACCTGCAATTATTAACATATTGGCAGGGTTATTTCATTGACCACATGCCTCTTTCTTAAGATATTTTAAGGAAATCCCAACATTATCATGTAATTTCTTGTAGAAGTTTTTCAATGTGAATTTAACTGTTAACAATCTTTTAAAATAGCGTATTGCATTGTTACCCAAGCAAAATTAAAACAAATTCTTCAAATCCATTAATAACTATCCACATTTATATTGATCTAGTTGCTTCAAAGCTGTTCTATTAGAGGAAATGTACTGAAATCAGGACCCAAATGTGGTCTACACATTGCCATCCTTGTTGCTTTTTCATGGCATTGATTTGTTGGAAACATCAGGTCATTTATCCTTGTAGTATATCTTAAATTTGGCTTATTGCTTCCAGTGATGCAATTTATCTTACTCCAATATCACTCACAAAGCCTGCATAATAGTAGTTAGATGTGGAGATTTAATTAGATTTAACTTCAGCTTAGGAGGGAGCAAGGATGTTTCACATAAGATCATATTAGGAATTACATGATAATGATGTTTTTCTCACAGTTAGCAATGCATTAGCTGACTAGTGGGTGAGACAATGCCAAGTGATTTCTCTTTCATCAAATTTCTTCTCAGATTTCATTCAGTGATTTTAGTGGATCATAATCATCAAGCTCCATTATTTCATTAGGTAGTACAAAATGATAATTTTATAATTCTGTCGGGGCTTTTACATTTATTAGCTGGAATGCTCCTTTAAGGAACAATTTTCACACATCAACTATTTTCTTATCTTGAAATAGAGCTTGTTCAGTAAAGGCAGTATAAATGATTGATTTATTCTTTTTATTATTAAGGTTTTAACATAATGAGTTCATGCCTTAGGAAATTTCAATAGAGACACATATGTTTATGTAGGGAGTAGCATTTTGAATTCATGGATATTGTATATTTGATTTGATTCAATTTCTTGAATCCAGTATTATTTTATCATGTCTTGTAAGACAGATTTATTAGGAATGAATTTACTCTATTTTTAATGTCTGAAAGTGATCTCCACCTTTTTCTTCACTTGATCTTAGCCAAAAGGCCGAGAAGCGATCTCTCCACCTTTTTCTTTACCTTTAAATATAATTTTACAGTAGTTAGAATTTTAGGTGAAGTGTGTCTGTGATTATGTGTATGTTTCTTTTAGCACTTTAAATAGTTCATGCCATGTTCTTCTTGCTTGTATAATTTTCTATATAGGTAAGATATTCTACATCCACCCCATATAGTTTCTTTCAAGATTTTGCTTTGTCTTTTTTCAGGTAGACTATAATATTCTCCAGTATAATTTTATTGTTGTTTTCCTGCTTGGCAGTCTCTGAGTTTCTCAGATCTTTAATCTTGTGTCTTGTCTTTAGTCTTGGAAAGTTTTCTTCTTAAAATTACTTTAAATATTTCTTCTATGTGCTATGGCTTCTTAACTACTATTCAAGTTATGAGTATATGTCGTAATTATGAAATTATGTCTTTTAGAATTGTTGCAAAGTTCTGCAATGATCTGTTGTCTTTTTACTGTTTTCATTTTTGCATTCCAATTTGGTATCTTTCTGTTAACATATCTTCAAGCTCACTGATTTTTTACCTCTGTCATATCCAGTCCACTGATGCTTATCCAAGGCAGTCATCATTCCTGTTCAGTGTTTTTAATCTCAGGCATTTCACTTTTCATGCTACTGTGACTTTACTGTCTTTAGGCTTACATGCTGTTCTTGAATGCTGTCTTTCCCTTTAGAATCCATAACATATGAATCATAGTTACTTTAAACTCTTTGCCTGGTAATTCCAAACATTTGTGCCATCTCTGAATCTGATATTGACACTTACTTTGTCTTTTCACACTATATTCACCTTTTGTTGTGCCTTATAGTTTTTCTTTTGTTTGTTTGTTTTATGCCAGACATACTGAATGAGGTAATAGAAGCTGAGAAAAACAGGTCTTTGCTGTGTAGATATATGTTAATCTAGGTAGGAATTTAGCTGTTTACATTTTTTAATATGTACAGTAGTTTCAGATGACAGAAATTTCAAATTGCTCCAATGTCCCACTATATCTTACTGCTTTTAGCTTCAGGTTTCCCTACATACTTCCACAAAAATACAGTCTGTGTCCTGCATTTCTTTCATACATCAGCTACTGTCATTACAACTATGTTCTGTTGCTGTGATAGCACAGTGTTAGGAAGGATAAGAATCCCAGTTTTTTCACAGACGTCTTTTTAGACTGTAATCTTCATAGCTATTCTCAAATGTGTGACTTATTTCTCCTCTAGATCTTTACTCTGTTCCTCAACTCCAGCTTTTCCAATCAATTTCCATGAAGCCTTGACCTCTAGTTGTGAAGTTTTTTTCTGTCTTGATTGAGACAGAAAGTCTGGGAGAGACTGGAATGGGAGAAAATGTTTCCCCGGTGGGATAAGGCTCTGGCAAACTTCTTCTTTGGGAAGTAGGATTATATTATGGAGAAGAATTTGACAATATTTCATAATGGTTACTTTCCCACACAATGTGAACGTTGAGCTGGGTTGTCAGCTTCCTTGGCACCGGAGCACCTAAGGGATTAGTAAAGCATTCTGGGTAACTCTGTGTGGGTGACAGAGGCATGGAGTTCCCTCGCGCTCTGCTTCCTGACCGCTCTAAAGGAACCATCTTTGCTTCACTGTGCCCTTTTGCCATGATGTTTCTGCCTCACAGTCAGCCATTCTGGGCTAAAACTTCTGAACTGTGACTCGTATTAAACTCTCTTCATTTATGTTGCTGGTTTTGGGTGTTTTCTATGGGGCATGGCTAGCTGACTACTCCAGAAAACTGGAACCAGAGAAATGGGACCGTTTCTACAACTATGCTTGAGCAAGTTGTTCAGAATCTTTTGGAACTGGTTTGTGGGAAGAATTAGGTAAGATCTAGAGATGTGAGCTAGAGAAGCCCTAGCATACTACAAGCAAAGCCTGATGGATGAATCTAATCAGAGCTCAGAGGACCAGAATGCTGATAAAAATTCAGACTGGAAAGGCCAAGTTTATGAAGTTTCAGATGAGGTCGTCACTGGGAATTGGACTAGGGGTCATGCCGCTCATATTTTGTTGAAGAACTTGTCTACACTCTCCATATGTCCTGAGATTCTTTCAGAAGGCTGAATTGAAGGGCCATGGACTGACTAATTTGGGAGCAGAAATTTCAATCATCCTGGTATGAAGGCTGTGGTATGTATATTGCTGGCTGCTTTTAGTAAGCTCTGCATTAATTATTGAGAGCAAAAAAAAGAGTAGAAAGATTGAGAAAGCTTTCAGTCTGGCCTGAAAGTTACCAAGTGTAAAATTGGGGCCAAAGGAGATATGACTGTCAAAGAGAGTAGCACCATTAGAAAGAAACTGAGGATTTTGTAAACCTGTGAACAAAGAAGGCTTGAGGGCATCTCAGAAATTGGAAAATTGCAGGCTGAAGGGAACAAAAGTGCCTCTGGAGCCACTACTCAAGAAGGGCCATCTAGGAAATTGGTTTTCTGGGATTTATTCCACCATGATCAGTTATTCAGGCACTCAGAGACCACTGTAGGTCCAAAGGTTCTGGTTACATTTCAAGATGGAGCCAGACATTGGTATCATCCATATGGTGCTGGTTGTTCTTGTATACAGAATACAAGAGTTGTACGGTCATGGAGGTTTCCATCCAGATAGTAAAGTAAGGTCCTAGAAGCCAGACAATGTGCCCTTGAAAAGTGGGTGTATAACACTGTGTTAGTGAAGGCAATGATGCATTGGAGACTACAAGAAGTGGAAGGCATAATGTTTGCTAGGAAAGTCACAAGCAGTGAGTGGAGTCAGTCCAAGAGAGAAGCCAAGCGGGCTGGATGCCAGACAAGGAGCTACCACTTAATATTTGCACCCGTGGGTTTGGTCCTACATTGATCCCATTCTTTTCTATTGTTCTAGTCTTCTCTTTTGGAATGGGGATGCTTAATCCTGTACCATTGTAAACTTCAGGTATGTAACAAGCTTTTTAAATTTTATAAAGGTTCAAAGCTGAGAGTTTGCTTGACTCTCAGAGGAAATTTTTGAACATTTGAGTACTGCTAGAACTGTTGAGATTTTTAGGAAAGGATTATTACTTAGTTGTGTGATGTGAGGAAGAATTATTACCTTGTGTGCATTTGGAGAGCAAGCATAATTTAAAGAGAAGTTTGGGTGTCAAGTTGACAAGAAGTGAAATATGGGAGTTAAACTAGATTATCAACTCTATTTGCTTGTGAGCTACCTAAGGGATGAGAAAAACACACTTCTGGGTATGTCTGTGTAAGTCTCAGAAGTGGGATGTTAGGTTCTGAGTCTGGTCTCTGGCCCCTTCCTCTCTGGCACTTGTTTGGTTATGGGCCACCATGTGTTAGCATTTCTGTTTTATCAGGTCCTTCCACCTGTTTTTCTCCTGGAACAGGCCAGCCATGCACTAAAACTTCTGAAAGCATGAATGAAATTAAATCTGTCCTTTTTATGTTGTGGGTATTAGGTACTTTCTCCCAGCAGTGAAAAAGCTGACTCACACACATACCAGATCAAGGAAGGGGCCTTTCTTCGGTCTTCACCTGGAAAGTTCGATGGCATACTTGAAGGTAGAGTCTATGAAAACATGGAGACTTCCTAATTCTGTGGCCCCAGGAACTTTTCATCTTGCAGTGGTCCCTAGTTTTCAACAATTTTTAAAAATTATTATTTAAGTCTTTCCAGCAGTTCGTTTTAGAGACTTTGAACAGTAAGAAGATCTTGGGTGGGACTCTGAGTCTATGTCCTGGCAGATTTCAGGTGGCAGTTTTGCTCTTCAAGCTCAGTTCTCTCACAGTACAACAAAAGCCATACATTTCAGGGTTTTTTTTTTCCAATTTGTTGTTTTGTAAAAATAGAATTGGTGATTTCTAAGTGCCTTAGACATCTGAACTAAAACCATAAGACAAATTCAGTGTTGTTGAATCTTCAAACGGTTCCATTCTAGGTAGACCTTGCAAGTGGGATTGTATACCATTTAGGTATGATCCCATTCATATTTTGTTACAATCCTTTCTTTCTGGCCTAAAATATTCTGGCAGGAACTTTGTGTTCATGAAGCCCTGAAAGTAATAATTAGAAAATAAAACAAAAAATAAGCAATTAAAATATTCTTTTGGTAATTTTCTTTTTTTTGAAAGGAGGTGGTCGTGTTCCAGGGATCAAACTCAAGGGGTCCTTGTGTTTGCGAGGCAGGCACAGAGCCATTGAGTTAAATCTTAGTCTTGTAATTTTCATTTTATTTGAAGTTATCATATGCAAAATCAAATGCATCAATAAGCACAAAGCTTAACTAATATTTACTCAATAATTCACTAGTATTTATTTAGTATATATATCATGCCAGGCACTATTCTAGGTGAGTAGAGATATGTAAGTAAACAAAAGAAGACTTTTACACTTGTGGCTTCTCATTACAGAAAGAACAGGAAAAAAAACACAATAAAAATAATGAATAAGAACTATGACAGAAAAATATAGAAGGGTCTGGAAAATATGCATGTTTATAGTTGGTTACAATTTAAGAAGATTGCTCAAAATAAGTATTATTGAATATAAGATAGGTCAGTCTTAACAGAGGTGGAGATTTTACCCATGCTGCTATCTGGGAGAGAGTGTTGCAGGTACACCACACTGTCATAAATCCAACTGACTACAACTTGTCCAGCTAAACAATAATGATGAGCTTTCTTCACCCTTGTTGGATCCCAGTGAAGCACCACACTGGAGATATTCTGCTGTTTCTAGGAGATGTGGGGAACCAATTTCTATGCTGCAAAGAATTTTGAATGTGTAGAATGTGATATTCTTTGTTAAAACAAAAAGAAATCCTAATCTACGAAGGAAAACAATTCTAATACATGAGTAATATCCCTAAATTTAAGCATATTTAAGAAAATTTCCCTAATGATTTTTACTGGATTGTGACTACAATAAATAAGAAAGGATAAGACAATATAAAAAATATAATGAATCAAAGAGAAAATTCTAAACTGGAAAAATAAGACAAAAATTATGAAGAATGAATCATAGTTAACATATAGTTAAATATATTTTTCACTTGAGCATTTTAGCATATCTTTTGAAGTGCATATGTTAATTTATAATGTTTGCAGTCAAAATTTTAATGAGTCAAATCACAATACTCCTTCATGCATGAAAGCCATGCATGACTTTAATAATTATTTTTATTAATTAGCCACAAATTCTCAGTTTTAGGTAAGGCAGAGATTATTATCTAAAGAAGAATCAGAGAGGTTGAAAGAGTGAGTCTAAATTTCAATAGAGTTAAAATTAGAAACTATATCTCACATATCCTGATCCAAGGTAACTCTCTTGCAGATCATGCTGATGTAAAGTGAATATTTGACTAAAAGTCAGTCTGAATCACTGACTATTTCTAAACTAATGACTTTAGTTTGGAAATTTATGAGGTAATGATACAAAGAGATAGATCGAATGAAAAGGTAAAAAGAGATAACATAATGTAACATATTGTTCATATTAAGTTAATTATTACATTAAATGCTGTTCTCATTGTTTCATAAAGGAAAAAAAAGAAACAAAGCTGCATTTTTCTAAAAGTTGTGATTTCTTACTGGTGAGAAACGAAAAGATACTATAAAAAAATCCTCATTTAGTGACAGTTAAAGTTAGCTGAAATTTTTTTTGAGATTTTTTTTTCTGTTGAGGATTGGGATCTATGTCCTCTTCTTTTGAATTTGGGTGTAGTGTAATGTAGTGTAACTAATGCTCAGTTATTACTGAGTCCGGTTCCTTTTTTTTTTTTTCTTTTTATTGAGTTTATTGGTACATTTTCGGTATACAGTACAGTTACATTCATTACTGGGATCTTGTATCTTTACATGACAGGTCTTGGTTTTCATTTTTTTCCCCTTGTCCCTGCCCTCCCTTCACCCCCTCACCCCTCCCCATTTACAAACACTTTATTTCCATTTTTTTTATTTTTCTCATAGTTTTTTCTTTTCCCTTGTCCCCTTTCCCCTACCCTTCCCACTTTCCATACATCTCCAGTTCTTAAGAAAGTGAACACCATCCTGAATATTGTCAAACACCCTGTTGGAAGACCATGTGCAGAGGCCTCAAATGACGTGAAATGAATGGAGGGCCTCAAGGGTGCCCCAGCTTCCTAGCCATCTTATCAGCACTGTCCTCTGCAGACCAACCTCTGCAATTAGTGCCTCTAGTGGCTGCCAACTGAAACATAAGAATCACTCCACTGAACGCCATCCAATTCCTGATTTACTACTCTGTAAAATGCAATAAAATAGATGTTATTTTAGTGAGCATTATGGAATTGGTTGTTATGAAAAAATAGATAAGTGGAACATCATCTTCCCTTGTTTGCATCTCTTTTTGATATATAGGTCTCACTTAGATATTTCTGAATAAGCTGCTCATGAAATTTAAAAAAGAATATTTTTTTCCCTTAGGAGATAAGTATTCTTCATACCTCAGTGCAAACTTTTTCCTCTTCACTTAGTCATGGACTCAAAGCTTTAAATTAAAAAAAGAAATAACCCGAGTTCCTCAGCCTTTTTGCAGCATGTGTATCCAGGGCCTCCCTTTGTTCCTTGCAGCCTGCTCTCAAAGTAAAAAACACATAACCAAAACCTGCACACCACAATTTTATTGTTTATCTCTGAAATTTCCTTTTACTGGCAAATTATGCCTATAAATCCTTGCTATGGATGATCATCACAAGAGGAGACCACTGTGATGTGATCTATCAAAGCCTATTGTTTCTAATTTTACTGTGCTAATCATTCTGCCCTACTAGGTAAAAAAATCTCCTGTCCAACTAGTGCAAACACCACGCAGTTTTCCATAAGAAAGTGAATGCTACATCAAAAGCATTGTCACCAAAAGGCCACTTCTGAAATGCTTTGGAGAAGAGAAGAAACTTGAAGATCTAGCTCAAGGCTACAAATTGTTTTCATCGAGTGTATAAATTCCTATGCATATCCCAGTGGCCATAAGCTGTGCTTTCTTTTTTTTTTTCTTTTGTACTGGGCATCGAACTGTGGTGCTTGCACTTGCGAAGCAAGTGGTGGAACCACAGAGCTAAATTCCCAGCTCACGCTGTGTTTTTCGGGGAGAAGAGTTCTGACACTGAGCTGAGAAGGAATGAGTTCTGTGGTTAATGATTGATACTGTCCATGGGTAAGAAAGAATTTGCTACTGATGATAGAACCTTATACCATAGGTAAGAGAAACTCGAAAGCTATTGAGATATATAATGAAGATATATGATGTATATATAACTGTGTGACTTAGACTTGCATAGACCAGAGGTCTGGTACTCTGGTGCCTGTGGTCATGAACAAAACCATAGGTCTCTTAGAGCCAAGGATTTAGCTCAGTGGCACCACACCTTCTTGCAAGCTCAAGGTCCTGAGTTTGATTTCCAGTACCAAACAACAACAACAACAACAACATCAACAACAACAAAACCCACAAAAAAACACAGTCTCTTATAGTCTCTAAGAGGTATATTTCTGGCCCTATTCTTCCCTGCAGCTTTCCTTGTAGTAGTCATTATTAGAGTAATTAGATTTCTTATACTAGCAGTAACTTTGCATTTGTGTTTAACAGTACACTAGTAATATTTTTTTTCTTTCTTTCTTTCTTTCTTTCTTTCTTTCTTTCTTTCTTTCTTTCTTTCTTTTTTTGGTACCGGGGATAGAACTCAGGTCCTTGTGCTTCTGAGGAAGGCTCCGGAATCACTGAGCCAAATCCCTGGCCCTCACTATTAATATTTCATATGCATTTCACCATAGCTCTGTGATCAGGCTAGATAAGAACTGATACTCTTTTCTGTCAAAAAGAAAATAAACACAGAGAATCTACCTAAGCATCTTGCTTAACATGATATATCATGAGAAGAACAAAGATTTCTTGATGCAGAATTATTGTGCAGTTTTTCCACATAATGGAAACCTCATTTCTGATATTTCATTTAGGCATTTAAAATATTGCATTAGTTGATGTTTTGCTCTAAAGTATCTATTAAGACTTCACAGTGAAACAGAAGACTTAAAATGAAATACTCATCTTTTATTGAAATTTTGTAGAATGTTTGATGTGACAAGTTAAGCAGTGGAGATAATTTAAAAGGATAACATCAGTTAGGTCTTCAAAGATTTTAACAAAACTTGCTATAAGCAACTAAAAATGCAAAACATGAAGGACAATGCCTAAAAAACCGCAGGAATATACATAGGAAACTTGACATCTTTTCTACATGATCAATAGTTGAAAAACATTCATTGAGAAATTAATGCTACAACTGTCAGAATGAAATACAGTTCACCTTTATCAAGAAAATGTGAATGTCAGCTTCTAAGTGACATAAGTTTAAAGATAAAGGTAGATATCTCCCCCAGAAATAATATCCCAAAGGCAAAGTTTCCTATTGGAATTATAAGTAAATCTCCCCTCTGCCTCTTTTCTGGTATCTCATTACTGTAAGATTCATGGGCCTCTATTGCAAAGCCTTGAGAAATTGTAGACCTCAGCAAATGAGGAATAAAGAAATGCTGATTTTCCTCAAGACTAAGATTTCAGTACTGCTGTTTCTCTTCATGTTTTGTCCCTTGCTTCGTCTCTGTGTCCTTTTCTAAGAGTCTTTGTTGTTGTTTCATTTCTTACCTTCTGCTAGCCGTCCCTCTCTCTCTGGGTTCAGGACCTTACTTGTGAGTTCAAATGTAAAGATGTGTGCAGGCTTCATTTATCGTCACATCCTTGAGATGGGAACAATGTGATGGCTTCGTACAAGTTCCATCTCTTCTCGATATCTCTTCAACATGTTTTACCAACTTGATTGAGAGGCAGTTTTGTTAAAATGCCTCAATGTCAATAAGACAGTAAATGATATCACATTTTCTTTGTAATTTATATGTGCAAAGGAATAAAACTGTTTTTCAAAAAAAGTATCTATATAGGTCAGCTATATATCTTGCCTGTTTCTCATTGTAAAGCATAGGTAAGTTTTTGAGGAAATATAATTAAAAACAAAAAATCTCAATCCAGGTAATTTCTCCTTAAAGGCAGTAGAGAAAGAAAACACTTTTATTTTTGTATAAGGATCACACCAGAATGCGATGAACATTCTGGTCTAACAGACTTCAAAGACTGACAAGAGCATCATCCTTTTCTACTGTCATTTAGGTACACATTATTTCACGCGTTTTCAGAATAATAACTAGTCCCCTCAAGTGAACTTGACACCACCATTTGTTGCACATAATTCACTCTCACTTTTCTAGGTAATTGGGTAACCATCTCTATTTGCTGTCTTCACCCAGAGGAAGAATAAACTCCTCCTGTACACACTTGGAGCTGTCCCTCCCCACCCTAGGCTCTCTCCTATCCTGCCACAGGAACTCTGAGGCATGCATGCTATTTCCTTAATGCTGACATTTCAGAGAGAGCAAGTACCTAGGTCTCTGACAAAGAAATCGCTAGATCATAAAGGCAATGTCAGTCCCATCTAGCTTTTAAGTAGCTTTGGATTCATTTGAAAGAGAGGAGAAATTACGTAAAATTTCATATATTCTAGAGTAAACGCTCTAGAGAAATGAGAGTTGGGAAATTGCTTATATTCAAAAGAAAGAATTCAGCTGGCTTTTACTTTTTTTAAAAAAATCTCTGTATTCTTTCACACACGTCTTCAGTTTTTCCACAGTGCTTTCATCACAAAGGAGTACAGCACTTTTAACCCACTGCACTCTCCTTTCATTGTAAAGAAGGGTGTTGGTGAAAAGTAGTAGTTATTTTTTTCAGGCAGGAGATCATGATTATAATTCACTGATTTTAGTTATTAAAAAATAAACAACAAGACTGTTAAATGATGAAAATGAAATAAGTAAAAAAATACAAACTTTTCCAACTATTTTACACTAATAGAAACTTGCCATGAATTGGAACTTAGACTAACACAAGATTCCAGATAATTATCACCTATTTTTTTTCTTTTTTCTTTTCGTTTTATTGAGTTTATTGGTACAATCTAGGTATATAATACAATTACATTCATCATTAGGATTCTGTACCTTAACATAATATGTCTTGATTCTCATTTTTCCCCTTGTCCCTGCCTTCCCTTCACCGCCTCCTCCCCTCCCCATTTACAAACACTTTATTTCCATTTTTTCAGTTTCTCATATTTTTTTCCTCTCCCTTATTACCTTTCCCCCACCCTTCCCACTTTCCTTACACCTTTAGCCCTTTACTTCCTATTTCACATTATTAATTGTCTCATTAGGATCCTGTGTACTATTATAGTTTTTCACACCAAAGAAACTATTCGGTATTTCAGTTAAAGAAATCTCTGTATGAACATTAAAAATAGGGAATCCTAAAATAAAACTAAAAAGGAAAGTAAAAGAGAAAAGGCAATCATGTAACATCAAAATAATCCTTAATTCTGGAGATGAAAATGGCCTCTGAACATATTTAAATTGCTTCTCGCTCTTACAGTCTTATCTTATTCTTTTTTCATTATTTAGAGAATACTTTATTAGTTTCTGTAATCAAACCCACGTAGATATGACCTTACATATTTAGTACGATGTGTTACCCCTGTACACGTGGAAAAAATAAAAATAAAAATAAATTAACATTTCTAGACCAATATGTTTGTACATTTCTGTACAATGCCAAGTCAACACAGTAAATTGGGATGACTTTTTCCAAAGTTGGCAGCACCGTTAAAGTTTCCCAAAATTCAATTTTATATATATAAAAAGACTACTAATAGTATGTTATGCATCGATAGCAGCAACAGATTTTCCAGGTTCTGCAGTCATCTGAACAAAATTATGGACATTCAGCACCTTCCATTAAAAAAATAAAATAAAAAAAAACAAAGAAAAGAATAATATCCAGACAACAGCAAAGTTCTGTTGCTGTTGTGGTACCTGGCACCATTTTTTAAAATTAGCATCTTAATCACCTGGAAAGGGAGCATTTTAGAGTAATATCATTAAATGTAGCTCTGATAACGCACGGTCCCTACTATGTATCATAAAGCAGGTACTAGATATTTTATATTCATAGAGGTATGATACAGTACTGTCCTATATCACTAATACTAGATTCAGTTTTGGTTTGAAATTTACTTTGTCTGCAAATAAGATTGCTACCCCTGTTTTTTTCTGTGCTCCTGTCACATGGAGAATTGTTTTCTATCTTTGCATTTTCAGTCTATGGGCTTCTTTTTGCACTAGGTGTGTTTCTTGTATACAACATATTATTGGATTTTGCTTCTTATTCCATTTTGCCAGTCTATTTCTCTTGATTGGTGAGTTGAGGCTATTGACTTTGCTGGTTATAACTGATATGTACTGACTTATTATTGACATGTTATTGGCCTTTTGTTGACTCTTTTTACTTTTTCACCTTCTCCTTTTAATTTCTTGCCTTGCCTATTTGATTTGCTCTGTTGTGCCTTCATTGTCTTTTTCTAGGATCTTGTTTAGAATTGCTTGTAGTGCTGGTTTGGTATTCATATAGTTTCTCAGGTGTTCTTTGTCGTGGAAGTGTCTTTTTTCCACCTATTTTTAAAATTTGATCTTTTGCAAAAGGGAAGGGATCAAGAGATGGTGGGAGGCAGGAAAGGAGGGAAAGGGAATGAAAAAAGAATGCAGTCTGTGCATAGGCCAACTCCCCAGAATGAATGTAATTACTATGTACTGCAAACATTTGTTGACTAAAAATAAAAGAAACAAAATTTGATTTCAGATCTCTTAAAATCAAATAGATAATTTTAAAGCTTCATCTTTAGAGCCAACAAATCAGATCATTTGACACTTTGTGTCTTGATTTATAAAATTAAAATACATAAAAATGATTCCTATGTTTGAACTGTTTATTTTTGTCTAGTATTGACTTTAGATCTGCTTTTTAACTAGCTAAATTAAATTTTATGCTTCTTTTCTCTGTCTTTCTTCCTCACCTTCTTCGTCCTCTCTGGGTGTTATTTTTACTTTGAACTGGAGAAGATGTCAAAACATTTTTGACCTTAATTCTACCCATCATTTAGGCATCCAAATGTTCCCCCAAACAAATCTCTAAAATAAATAATTAACTCAAAGGTTAACTGTAATTTATTTGCAATTTAATGACATTTTCAAGTAACAATTGTATTTTTTCATTGCTGCAATGATACACATAAATTACATCTTGTTTATAAGCCTAACAAATGTGTTTCCTAGAGATAAGAAGTCTATTTTCACTGTTTTTGTTCTCTGAATGGCTCAAATTTTTGAAAAAGTTTTATAAATATTATATATATTTGTTAATCATGTTTCTTTTTTAATTATGTATTTAGACTCAATTTTGCATGCTGAAATTGCTGTCTCTGTTTTGTTACTTTTGCAATTTAGCATGATCAGATTTGGAGTAATGTAAAATTACTCTTACTTTTCACAAACACATATGTGTATTAACCCACACACTGATAATTTAAAATAAGCTAAATGCTAAAGTCTCATTGTTGATGTGAAATGATATTAAGCAAAATTTTTACTACACTTCATAACTTTTCGGAATCTTCCTCCTAAGGATGTCATTCCTTGATTTAGGTTTTTACTATCAGTATAAATATAAATTTCATCAAAACTTTTCTTCAAATTTAATAGAGGATGGTAGTGGAGAATATGCGCAGATTTAAGTGTAATATCCTATGAGATGTTAAAACTTACTACCAAAGATTTTCCCACATTTAAAAAATTTTCTATACATCATCTGATTTCTTTTTTTGCCTTCTATTTGTTTCTTTTTATTATTACACATTTTGGTGTTAAAATAACTCATGGAAAATAAAAACAGAGCAACTGACCTATCCTTTTTAATGTTTGTTTTATATTTAACAGATTAATGTGTCCTTGAGTACTTGCATGTGTAATTATTTATGTTATTTCAAAGAGCACCATGAGAAGCAAGGCCTATTAACTGTTAGTGTAATAAAGGAAAGAGCCATTGTTTATTGAGTTCTTTCTATATACTAGCTATTTTGACAACAGATTATGTGAGGTATCTTGAAAATCTTCATAATAATCCTGGGAAAGGCAAAAATTTATTATTTATGCTTTTACAAAGGGGGAAGTCATGCCTCAGAGGAAATAGGTGGCTTGTGACCATTTACAGAAACCAGGAACTGCTAGGACTTGAGCAGTAATCCAGTTTGCTGTTTATAAACACCATGATTCCTCATCAGTATACTAAGGTGCTTTTAGAAATTGCCTGACATAGTAAAGTAAAATTAATTGGGCTAAAGAGTATAATGTAATCCTACTGAGAACAAACTAGAACTGAATTTTCCTTTCTAGTCTTCTCTCTTATTCTTCATCAATCAAATTGTATATTTTCCTTATGTATGTATGGCAGGAAAAACTCCTGCCTCTGGTTATTGATTCATTTCTGTCTAATACTCTGTGCTTCCATGTGTCATTTTATTTCATCCTAACAACCACTGACTATGTAATACTTCTTAGTATGCAGAAGGATATAGAGAATCAAACTAGATGAGTTGACTAAGATCATGTACTACATCACAGAAACAAAGTTTGAACCTAAGTGTTTGAACTGCAGACAGGTTTTTCTTTTACAACACTATTGTGGCTAATCTTGTTAACTTGGAGGATGATTTGGATAAGAACATTTAAATTAGTGAACTTCAGGTAACACCTAAACTTGAGGTAAAATACGTTGTTTTGCGTACTGTGAAGAAATAAACAAAGCAAAAAGACCAACCTCTTTGAGAAAATGAAAATTTCTTTAGCAGAATACTTTTGGACTTATTCATACATACCATCAGCTTCCCTGGATCTTCAACCTGGTAGCCTACGCTACAGACATGGGATTCAACAGTCTCTATGATCATACAAGACAAGTCCTTGAAAGAATACTTTTTTAACTGTGCACACACACACAAATGCACATACACACACACACACACACACACACAGTCCCATGCTATTGGTGTTTCTCTAAAGAAGTTGGAAAAATACAGACACATATATTGGTGGCATATATAAGTAATATCAGAACACTTGGCAACAGGCATAAATTCTGCACAAACCTCCTCCCACTGTGCCCATTTGAGGCTTTCATTCAGAGTCTATTCAGCCTTTGTAATGTGACCTTCTGATTAATAAAGAACACACAGTCCCATGCTATTGGTGTTTCTTTAAAGAAGTTGGAAAAATACAGACACATATATTGGTGGCATATATAAGTAATATCAGAACACTTGGCAACAGGCATAAATTCTGCACAAACCTCCTCCCACTGACCCCATTTGAGGCTTTCATTCAGAGTCTATTCAGCCTTTGTAATGTGACCTTCTGATTAATAAAGAAACTTAATAATCAGTAATTAAGGAGAATAATACTTGCACACATCAATATTCAATTACAAATGCAAATAAATTAACATAGACAGCATCTTTCATGTCAATTCTGGGTCTTCATTTAGAATTATGGCTTTAAAAAACCTTGAAAAGTGTTCTGAATAACTGAGCATAAAAACTCTGCCATGGTGAGATGTTTACCTTGGTCCATACAGTTTTACCTTTAGTATTTTTATTCTTAATACCAAAAGCTTCAAGTTTCTCAGGGGTTATTACTAAATATTGTTTTCTATTTATTGGAAAATTTACCAAAATAATATAAACATAAAAAATAGTAATTTAAGTACTTTATTAATATCTGAAGATGGAAAGTTAATTTTCAGATTTTTTTCTCTTACATTTGTCCTAGGCAACAGTTAGGGCTTATGACCATTTCACTTTTTTAAAGGGCAAATTTGCAAGCTACCAAAGAGTCTGCATGTCTATTGAATTCATTATTCAAAAAATCCTGTTTAGAAATTAAAGTTGAATACAATACACATACATAATATGATCTTAGAAAGACTAGATAGCAAAAAAATCAGGCAGTTCAATTGAAACAGAACACATATGAAACAGACTTAGTGAAAAGAATGGGAGAAGCAGAAAATGAAATCTTTATTCACAAAAAAAATCTAGAAGACTGAAATTTCAAAAGAGGAGGTATAAGATCAGGAAAGAAATTTTTAAGTGAAAATCATTTTGACAAAAATTTTAAATGGAGACAAAAGGAAACCTTTCCTCTACTCTATAGCAAATACAATATGTGGGTTTTGTACTCCGAGCACTTTTCTAGTTTTCTTCAAACACCAAGTGGGTATCCTACAATCTAATTCAATTTTCACTGCAACCACTCATAGTCAGCACAGGCTGCCAAGATAAGGACTCAGTTTAGCAAGACTCACCCATGCCCACCTCAAACACAAATCCTGATAGGTTTAACATGAGCCACACTTTTATCTGACTTGGTTACAAATTTGTGGTTCCCAGAATATCTTTCCAGGTTTAATGATTCTTTTTAACAGATCATAAAACTGAGAGAAACATTACTTGTATTACCAGTTTATTATAAGGCATTTTTTTTCTTTTGATTGAGGTTATTTGTACATTCTAGGTATACAATACAGTTACATTCCTTACTGGGATCTTGTACCTTTGCATGACAGGTCTTGGTTCTCATTTTTTCCCCTTGTCCATGCACCCTCCTTCAGCCCCTGCTCCTCTCCCCATTTACAAACACTTTATTTTCATTTTCTCATATTTTTGTGTTTTCCCTTATTAACTTACCCCTACCCTTCCCGCTTTCCCTACACCTTTACCCTTTTCTTCCTATTTCATTTGTTAATTATCCCATTAGGATCTTGTGTACTATTATAGTTTTTCACACCAGAGAAACTATTTGGTATTTACACCAGTGTAACTTATTTATTTCACTTAAGATTATATCCTCAATATGTATCCATCTTCCTAAGAATGACTCTAATTTATCATTCTTTATGGTTGAGTAGTATTCCATTTTATAGAAAAACCACATCTTCTTAATCCAGTTTCCAGCAGATGGGCAGACGGGCTGTTTCTAAGTTTTATCTATTACAAACTGTGCCACTAAAAACATTGGTGCACATATATGACTGTGGTATGAGTCTTTTAAATCTTTTGGGAAGATACGCAGCAGAGCTATAGCTGGGTCAAATGGAATCTCTAGTCCCAGCTCTTTGAGAAATCTCCATATTGACTTCCATAGTGGTTGCACCAGTCTGCACTCCCACCAACAATGGAGAAGAGTTCCTTTCTCCCCACAACTCGGCCAATATTTGTTGTTGTGTGATTTCTTGATAGCAGCCATTCTTTGTGGGGTTAGATGGAATCTCAATGTTGTTTTCATCTGCATCTCTCGAATGACCAGTGATGTGGAAGATATTTTTCATATATTTACTTGCTGATTTTGTTTCTTTGTCTGAGAAATGTCTGTTCATTTCAGATGCCCATTTTCGAATTGGGTCGTTAGATTTGGGGGGCCTGATTGATTTGAGTTCTCTATATATTCTAGATAATAGTCCTTTGTCTGAGGAGCAGCTGGTAAAAATTTTTTCCCACATTGTAGGTTGTCTCTTAGTTCTGTTGATGGTTTCTTTTGCAGTGCAGAAGCTTTTTAATAAGATGAGATCCAAGTTGTTGATTCTTTCTGCTAGTTCCCGTGCTACTGAGGACTTGTTCATGAAATCTTTTCCTATACCAATATCTTCCAGAGTTCTGCCTAACTTATCTTCCAGCAAGTTTAATGTTTCTGTTTTAATATTTAGATCTTTAATACATTTGCATTTTAATTTAGTGCATGGTGAGAGATAAGGGTCTAGTTTTAATCTTTGGCAGATTGAGATCCGGTTTTTCCAACACCATTTATTAAAGAGGCTGTCTTTCCTCCAGTGGGGATGGTCAGCTCCTTTGTCAAAGATGAGGTAGCTGAGTTTATCTGGAGTTGTTTTTGTGTCTTCCAGTCTGTTCCACTGATCCTCAGGTCTGTTTCTTTGCCAGTACCATGCTGTTTTTATTGCAGTGGCTTTGTAGTGTAGTTTCAAATTGGGAATTGTTATACTCGCTGCCAATTGTCTGTTGTCCAGGATGGCTTTTGCTATTCTAGGTCTCTTCTTTTTCCAAATGAATTTTTGTATTCTTCTTTCTAGTTCTGTGCAGTATAGTGTTGGAATCTCAACTGGCGTTGCATTGCATGTGTATAGCAGTTTTGGTAGTGTGGCCATTTTCACTATGTTGATTCTTCCTAGCCAGGATCAAGGGAATATCTTTCCATTTTCTTATATCCTCTTCAATCTCTTTTTCAGAGTGTTGCAGTTTTCAGTGTAGAGATATTTTGCTTCTTTTGTTAGATTGATTCCAAGATACTTCATTTTTTTGGTATTGTGAAAGGAATTGTTTCCTTAATTTCTCATTCAGTGAGTCTGTTATTTGTGCACAAGAAAGCTATTGATTTTTGGGTATTGACCTTGTATCCAGCTACTCTGCTAAAAGTGACAATTAAGTCAAGAAGTATTTTGGTGAAGTTTTTGGGTCTTCAGTGTAGAGTATCATATCATCAGCAAATAATGACAGTTTAACTTCTTCCTTTCCTGTCTTTATTGCTTTAATTTCTTTCACTTGTCTAATTGCTATGGCTAATGTTTCCAGAACTATATCAAAGAGTGGTGATAGTGGGCATCCTTGTCTTTTAACTTGAAGGTTTTCAGTTTTTGGCCATTTAATATGATGTTGGCTGTTGGTTTTTCACAGATAGCCTTTATTAAGTTGAGATATAGAGCATCTATTCCAATTGTTTGATTTCTTCTTTACTTTCCTCTGTTATCCATTGATTGTTCAGGAGAATGTTGTTCAATTTCTATGTGTTTGTGAAGTTCCTACGGTTTCTTATGGTATTGCTCTCCAGCTTTATTGCACTGTGATCTGACTATATACATGGGAAAACTTTGATTCTTTTGCATTTATTTATACTTATTCTGTCTACTAGTATGTGATCTATCTTGGAGAATGACCCATGTGCAGCTGAAAAGAATGTATATTCTGATTTTGTGGGGTGGAACACTCTATAGTCATCTAATAAGTCTATGTGTTGAAAAGCTTGGTTCAGTCCAATATTTTATTTTTGATTTTTGCCTAGATGATCTGTCTATTTGTGATAGTGGGGTATTTAGATCCCCCACTACAATTTTATTAGTGCTTATTTGGTTTTTCATGTTATTTAACATTTGTTTTATATAGTTGGGGGCATTTATATTTGGTGCATATATGTTTATGATTGTCATTTCTTCCTCTTGAATTGTTCCCTTTACAAGGATGTAGCAACCTTCTTTGTCTCTCTTAATCAGTTTTGGTTTGAAATTTACTTTGTCTGTGAATAAGATTGCTACTCCTGCTTTTTTTCTGAGTTCCTGTTGTGTGGAGAATTGTTTTCCATCCTTTCACTTTCAGTCTATGGACTTATTTTTGCATGAGGTGTGTTTCTTGTATACAACATATAGTTGGATTTTGCTTCTTAATACATTCTGCCAATCTATTTCTCTTGATTGGTGAATTGATGCTATTGACATTGATGGTTATAACTGATATGTACTGACATTATTGTCATGTTATTGTCCTTTTGCTGACTCTTTTTAATTTTTTGCCCTCTCCTTTTAGTTTCTTGCCTTGGCTATTTGATTTGCTCTGTTGGGCCTGATGGTGTTGTTACCTTCATTGTCTTTTTCTAGGATATTGTTTAGAATTCCTTGTAATGCTAGTTTAGTATTCATGAAGTTTCTTAGGTGTTCTTTGTCATGGAAGTATCTTACTTCCCCATCCATTTTGAAAGAGAGTTTTGCAGGATACATCAGTGTAGTTTGGACTTTTTTTTTTTTTAGGGTTTGAAATGCCTCACTCCAGGCTCTCCTTGACATAAGGGTTTGTGTTGAAAAGTCTGCTGTGATTCGGATGGACTTTCCTTTGCATGTGATTTGTTTCTTTTCTCTTACTGCTTGTAGTATTTTGTTTTTCTGTTGGGTTTCTGGGATCTTGATTATTATATGTCTAGTTGCAGATATTTTTGATCATGGCTAGTTGGAGTCCTATATGCCTTACTAATCTCTATGTCAAATTCTTCCCCTCCATTTGGGAAGTTTTCTGTCATTAATTCTGTGAACAGCTTTTCTAAGTCATTTGCATTTTGTCCTGGTACTTCATGCATTCCTATCAGTCTTATGTTATTCTTCTTTGCATCATCTAGGAGTTGTTGTATAGATTTCTCCTGATCCCTTACTGGTTTTAAGAGACCTCTCTTTTCAATGTCACTGTCTGCAATCCTATCTTCTACATCTGAGATTCTATCTTTGCATTCTTTTATTCTGTTGCATACACTTTCAAAAGAGTTTTTAATCTCCTGATCTCTGAATCTGTTTAATGGATTGCATTTCTTTCTTATGTTGCATGTTCATTGTTTCCATTTCTTTCTTATGCTGGGCCTTCCTTGGTTCTATTATGGTCTGAGCTCATCTATTTTTTTCTCAGTTTCTGTTCTATAGTCTCAAATCATGACTTTTCATTTTGCTCACCATCTCTATGGTTATCTGGGAAATTATCTCTGGTTTGAATTTTTCTATAGCCTGATTGATCTGTTTTGTTACTTCCTGTGCTGTGAGTTCTGAGTGTCCTGGAGGTTCACTATCAGACTTTTCATCCTCCTTTGCCCTGCTGTTTGCCATTGGTGAACTGGAAGGCTATCTTTGTGTCTTGCTTAAGTGCTTTTTCATTTTTATTTTTGCTGTTGGGTTGTCCTTGATTCAATCTCTGGGTCATTAATTCTTCCTGATCACTGTATCCCAGCCTTTGATTCTCTAATAACTTATAGGCATTCTCACTTTTACAGTATCAGAGAAAATAACTCATCAAATCAATCACCATCCTTTATCCCAATTGATACAATCAACAACACAATAGGATCAATCACCACCTGCAAATTGACCACTTGTGGTAGCTATCAATCCATCACCCCCAAAACCATGTGAATTAAGTTAAAATCAAGAAACATCACAAAATTTTTCACAGTGAACAAACTCTTTAACATAGCACATTTACCAATTAGGATGGGGGCCCAGACAGAGTTCGGACAAGAAGAGTAAACAAACATAAGATCTGAAGAAGGTTTCAAGTGAAGCTAGAAGACAGAATGACCACACAATCCCTAGGAAACTGTCAATCTGAAAAGGTATAGACAGAGTGCAAGTGTGCGGACAACTATATATTCACTCAACAACAATACAGGCTCAGTTTCCCTTGAAACTACTGATGCTTGAGTGAGGCACACTGATAGAAAAATAGAACATTAAGAAAATAAAAAAAAATGATAAAAGAAGAAATATGAGTCAGGACAGGAGCAGGAACAGAAAGGGAGATGAGGGACAATATGGTGGATCAAGAGAGTGAGTTGGTGAAAGAGGACAGAAAAAAGAACTTACAGAGTGTAATAAGGAAAAGAAAGTAAAGGACAAAAAATGACTTTGAAGGGCCTCTTTCAGACTGCATTCTTGCTGCCATAATGCACATCTTGTGTATTCATGTGCAGAACCAAATCCCCCATCTCAGCTAGCCAATGGCAGACCCCCTTGACGCAGACTGACCTCAGACCACAAGGCCCAAACTGAGCTCCCCAACCTCCCACAGGTTGGAACTCGAGACAATTCTGCCACAGGTTTTCCCTGCCCCTTCTTTAAAGATGTTCAAATTTGGGAGCTCAGAAAATTACCCTTTATAACCAGCCATGCATTTCAGAGTAGGTCCAAGGACTGGCACAATCAGGTGATCTGAGAGTGTGTGTGTGTGGGGTGCTCAGTGGCGCTGGTGCCTGGCTACCCTCCTGGCTCTGGAGAAGCAATGGTGCCCACAGGGGAGGGCCCAGCTACTTGGACTGGTGGACCAGGCCCAGGCCAGCAGAGGGAGATCTGAAGTCTGAGCCAGCTGCTTCCCCGAATCTCACCTTCCTGGCTTTAGAGGAGCAGCAATGGTGCCCGTAGCTATAAGGCATTTTATAAAGGGTTCGTGGGATAACTTTGATGAAAAGGTGCTCCTACTTAGGCAAACTCAGGGAGAGTCCTTCATGGAGAATCAGAGTTGGCATGTGTCATCCTCCTGCTTTGAAGATGTGTTCACCAACATGCAATCTTGGCCATGGTGATTAACTCAATTCCCAACCCCTTTTCTGTCCTTGGAAGTTGGAATTTTGTGGATGGGGTTGAAAGTTTGAACCTCCTATTTATGTGTTGGTCTTTTTGGTGACTAATGCCTATCCTGAAGCTACTAAGGATGCCAGTTACTAATCATAACCTTTAGCACATAAAAGCACACTTTTATAACTCCAGAGATTCTAAGGGTCTCAGGTGCTTTTGTGTCAATAGTGAAGGAGTAATATCAAATATAACAAATTATGTCCTTAAAACTTCTATCACATGGAAAATTATAAAGGTTCTAGAATTTTTGTGTCTGGAACTGGGGGTAGAGACCAAATGTATAATTATTTCTATGTCAAAGGAGAAAATAATCATTTGATTGGGTGTTTCAGGAAAAAAGTATCCATTTGGAGACTAAGATTTGAGGGAGATGGGCTAATGACTTAGAAGAAAAATGATATTTGGAATTAGGATAACAAAGGACAGGAAATAGTGTTGGAGTGGTAATCACCAAATAAACACATATGTTTTTCAACATGAGAAAATATTTGAGATAAGATCAAAAGAGATGGATAACTTGGAAAATTTAGTGAAAATAGATACCTTACGTATCCTGCAAAAACACAAACAATGATCAAAAGCATAAATTGGGGTTATATATTTTTTGCCTGATGACTAAAGGGCAGAAATCAATACATTAGCAGCCTTGAAAGAAAGAAAAATAATTATGGCCTAAGAATTATATACTCAGGTAATCCACCAATTGTTTGCAAAGTCAGGAGAAATATTTTCTGATATTCAAGAAGGTGAAAATTATACCACTTAAGTTTTCATAATGAAAAGATTATGTTGGAGACAGATCACATATCGTACAAACAGATCATATATTATATATGGAAATATCCTTCAGTGTTTATTTCTCAAGAAGAGAAGTTAATGATATAAAAACATCATGATGAGGTTTTTGATGAGCAGTGAGACCAGAAAAAGTTACAAAGAAAAGATTACTGTTAATAGAATAAAACTTCATCAAAATCTAGTTCTGTAAATATATTTCTTTAAGGAAAGATTTGAAGGAAAACTATTATTAATTTGTAGTAAGCTTAAGCTATTTCAACAAAAATAACAGTGAGAATGCAATAAAAGGGTAGCAATTTTTCAGTTAATAAGTTAATAATTCATCATTAGCTACTTGGCACTGAACTTTTAAGAGAACAAAGCAGTTGTTTCTAAGGATAAATTCATATTACAGTCACCCAGGCAAGTTAGTAAACACATGTATCTTTAAGACTCATTTTTTAGAGCTTTGGAAATATAATTTTGTTGTGGATCTTTTGTTTTTCTTATTGAGCTTATTGGTACATTTTAAGTATACAGTACAGTTACATTCATCATTGGGCTCTTGTACCTTTACATGACAGGTCTTGATTCTCATTTTCTCCCCATATCCCTACCTTCCCTTCACCCTCTTCTTCCTTACCTATTTAAAAAAAACTTTATTTACATTTTTTCATTTTCTCATATTTCAGAATCAAAATTGTTAGAAAAACAAGCTTATTGGCATTTTAAGTATACAGTACAGTTACATTCATCATTGGGCTCTTGTACCTTTACATGACAGGTCTTGATTCTCATTTTCTCCCCATATCCCTACCTTCCCTTCACCCTCTTCTTCCTTACCTATTTAAAAAAAACTTTATTTACATTTTTTCATTTTCTCATATTTCAGAATCAAAATTGTTAGAAAAACATGGCATGCGATTTTTGTGTTTGTGTGCAAGTATCATGTAAACATTTATTTTCAGCTTTGCCCAGTTCCCAATTGTTCTGGTTGACAGCAAACATCTCTTAGGAGAACTGAAAATCCTTTTATTAATTGATTATTATTATTATTTTTTTTACCTTTGCCTTGGACAATCCACAGGGATATGAGAAAATCATGACTTTTGTCTCAGGCTTAAAAATTTCCAGGAGATTACATATTAAAATAGAGAAAGAACAATTAATGTCTTCAAAAAACTATGACAATTTTATTCTTGCACTCTGTTCCACTTTAAAATGTTACTGTGAGAAGACAGACTGTCCTTTAAGATTTTAAAAGAATTCAACAAAACAACAACAAAAACAAATAGAGTGAAGCATATCATTAAAGATTTCGCACTCTTACCCTATGTTTCTCACACACATAACAGTCTGAAGAGGATGTCATTTGTTACTGAAAAACCCTCTTTCCCTAGGTGATTCAAACACAAGAAAACTTTGTCTCTTCTGGCCCTTACTTGGCATGCAATTGGGAGAAACAGAATAAGAATGTGTCCATTAGGAGAAGCAAAATATGAGAGAAGGATGAGGAGTGAGAAAGGCTCTGAACTGTAATTCCTGGCTGGAGAGCTTTCCGTACAAAGTTGTCACCACAAGATGTAAAAACCTTGGATTTCTGTTTTTCAAAATCTTGGTACTTTCATTTCATTATTCTGCAAATATTTCAAATTGATCTTGGCTCTATGAAAGATTTCATCCCAATAAACATGACTGGAAGCTTACAAATTTAATTAGAAAAATAAAAGAATGAATGTTTACCTGAAATATACATGAAGGATACAAATCCACAGAAGAAATAAACATGGAAAATACAAGTAAGAAAAATATTCAATTTCACTGAATCCACAAATGCAATAGATTCCTTCCCCTGTAATGACAAAATGTTTAGTAATATTTAATCTCAATGATATCTCACTGCCTCTTTTTATTCATTGCTGTTAAACATTTTCAAGAAAGTGAATTATTTGATTTTCCTTTCTGAAAACTAACTCAGAAATATGTAAGTTTGGTGTTTAGCCTTAAAAAATACTCAGTAAATTCACTTCCAGGCACAAAGCTTCAAGAAATTGCAGAGATATGGATCATGATTTATGAATACGTAAATTTATTGTAACAGTATTATAATACTGAAAAAATGACTGACAACATTTAAGTATAGTAGAATAACTAAATAAATTTGGTACAGGCATATGGTACAGTTACACCCGGTTATTCAATGATAGATCTTAAAAATTATGCACATAGAAATGTGTTCACAATATAGCATCAACCTAATTATATGCATGAAAGATATATCATAGAACACCAACTGGGTAAAAAATAATAATTAACAACCCAAATTAAAATAATGCATCTTGAATAAACAAGTCTTAAAATTTATGCTAAAATATTAAGTACAGCTTTTCTTTTCTGTTTTAATTTTTTGGTACTGAGGCTCAAACATGGGACCTTGCACTGTGAGGCAGGCAGTGGAACCACTGAGGTAAACCTCCAGCCCTCTTTTCTGGTTTTTAATACAGTTCATGATAAATATTTTCTCTCATTTTTAGGCTTCTATATTCCCATAATTGCCATAGCTAATATATACCATTTTAGTATTTTAAATATCCTGTTCAATATTTTCTAGACAGAAACTTACATTTACATTTAAATTTAGATGTTATGTATTGTAAACTTTTATCTAATATGATAATCTTCTTCATACTGAGTGATTTCTAACCAATAGTAATTACTAAAACTGATTTAACTTTGAAAAATTATTTATGAGGGTTAAAGTGAAGGCAAGAGAATAGGAAAAAATCGGGAAATAATAAGAACCAAGATGGATCATGTAAAGGTGAAAATTTCCAATGATGAATGTCATTATATTGTATACCTTAAATGCACCAATAAAGTTAATTAAAAAAGAAAATATATATCATGTAAAGGTACAAATCCCAATGATGAATGTAATCATATTATATACCTGAAATGTATCAATAAAAAGCCAAAAGCAAAGTGAAAAAAAAGAGAAAGAAAAAAAAAGAGAAATCATTTTTTTATTAAATGAGCAGGTAGGAAATCAGTAGACAAAACTATTTTTAAAATTGACTTAATGTTTATTTTCTTCCAATTGATTGCTTCAGGTATCTGAATAAAAATTTCATACAATAAATAATTTACAATGAATGTTTTCACTAGCAGTTTGGATGCTTCTCAACAAAAAACATCTTTTTTTTTTTTCTCTTTGCTAAATGAATGCTGCAGCACCTTTATGATAAGAGAACCTCTCTTACTTTCAGAGATGTTGACTTTTAAAAAGCCACATTTTCTATATAGAATTTCAGGAGAATGCTTTTAGGTAAGTCTATTCTACTTGTTTTGAAAAAAAAAGTACCTCTAATCTATTGTAAAGTATGAGGTTTTCCAAAAGCCATAGCTGGTTGCTTAGCAACATACTTGGTTATGTCATATAATGAAAGCAATATGATAAAATGAAATTTTTCAGGTATTAATTTTTAAACACATTTCTAACTAAAAGAATGCATTTTACACATGGACAATTTGAGAGATGGATCTTGTAAAAACAAAACAAGGAGGATAAATGGTACACTCATTGAAAGTCATTTTCCTAATGACACGATATTAACAGTTAAGAGTAACTGTAAGAATTTCAATGCTCTTTGCCAGGTCCCCAGGCTCTGCCCTGTGCTCCCTGAAGCACTCCCTGCTTTAGAACTGGCAGTAAGAGGATAAAATTGCATGTCTGTGAAGGGACTTAATGGCATTATGACATTCACTGAACACACAGGGTGCCTCAAATACAACAGGAAATGTCTTAGTTTCTGCAAGTTCTTTATTTTGTTAAATGTCAAAACTATTAGAGCAATAAAATTTGAAAAGCTAAATTTAAATTCAAGCATGAATAGCAGAACATCACCTCTTGGAGTTTTTTGGTACTCATTGCTATTGTTCTTTTCATCTGTCTGAGTTTGCTGAAAAATCCAGGACCACATATTTTTTGTCCTGAACATTTTCCTGATATTTACTAATATGAAGAGACCAGTCACATCTGTTACTTTTCCCTATTTATTTTTCAAAATTTCTTCTACTATTTCTATTGTCCATAACCTTTCTTCCATTGTCTTGTGTGTGTGTTTGTGTGTGTGCGTGTGCGTGTGCTCCTGTGCATGCCTGTGTGCTGTCTCTTGTGTTGTTGGTGGTAAGACACAATGGGAGAGTTCATCAAAGATGGCAGAACATCTCAAATGAAAATACACTTAACCAGCAGTTGAAGACATGGTCTTTCCTGAAAAGTTAGTTTGAGAGCCTACAAATTGAAACCTAAACTGCAATTCAGAATCTTTAATTTGTATCTGATTTCCATTCCTTTGACACTTAATAGTTATTGACATACTGCTGTACATTATACTTTCATATTCCAAGATGTTGCTATTATCAGCAAGGGATGAAAATGACAGGCGAGGCAAATGACTAGCCATCAGTCATTTTAATGTTTCTTTCATTGGAAAAGTAGCCATTAGTGTTATGTTACAGTTGCTGGTAACAGAGCCTAATTTTACTAAAGGCTCTGCCCTTATTTTCTGTCTTACATAAAGTTAGTCATAAAAGTCCTGGGGCAGAGACACTAATATATATTCATCAGAGATTTTCTTCAAAAGATAGTGATATGTTTTTCTCCCTTAATCTAGGTTTCCCAATAATGTAATCTCTTCCACTAATGTGAGGGTAGAAGGGAAGTCTGGCATCTGCAGGTCTGACAGAGGAAAAAAAAAATTTGCTCATATGACAACATTTGTAGCAATGGCACTGAGGAAGGTGGCATCTATGATGCCTGGTCTCCCTGAAACTCACTGACCACTTGTAAAACCAGCAACATCTACATCTTATTTTAAGTATGAAATATTTTTTTTTGTGCCAAGTCATTAAACTTGGGAGAATGGGTTTTATTGATGGAAACTGATGTTACTCTTGCTAAATAGTAAAAACCCTTTCAATTTGTGGTCACATAACAACAAGACTGATGTTTAGCTATGCATGCTATTTTCAACACCAGGCCTGCTTGTGCCAAAATATCTTCCAGTAGGCCTGACCAGTATGTGATATTAACAGTTAAAAGTATTAACATATTACAATAACTCTTAATTCTTTCCATATGACACTCTTAATATATAAATTATTTATTTCCATGGGAGATAAATAAATAATTTATATAATACTTAAGTTTCATACTAATGTTGTTTATCACATTACTTTAAGAATTCAGCCTTGCCAGGTGTGGTGGCGCACTCCTGTAATCCCAGCATTTGGGAGGCTGAGGCAGAAGGATCGCTGTGAGTTCGAGACCAGCCTGGGCTACATAGTGAGTTCCAGGTCAGCCTCAACTACATAGTGAGACCCTGTCTCAAAAAACCACAAAAAAAAAAAAAAAAAAAAAAATTCAGCCTTGAGCTGGGGATGTAGCTCAGTGGTGCCATTCCTGCCTGGCAAGCATAAGGTCGTAAGTTTGATTCCTGGTACAAACAAAAGAACAATTCAGCCTTAAGGTATAGAAAGTCCCAACCAGAAGTGAGAATATGGCAAAGAAAATATTGGTATTTATATAAGAAAATAACATTTAGGGAAATTTGAGGGCTTTAAGAGTTTAGTTATCTGTGGTATACATTTTATGCCCCTTGTAACACAGTGATGACTATGGAAGTTTTTTTTTTTTGGTACCGGGGTTCAAACTCAGGTCCATGCATTTGCCTGGCAGGCTCTGGAAGCACTGAGCTAAATCCTCGGCCAAATTTTGGAAGTTTTATTAGTCTTACTGTTAGTTTTCTTGCACTTCTTGCCACCTTCCCCAATCCATCCTCCTTGACCACTTTGGGATAATGATTATTGTTTCAAAGAAGTAATGTATAGGTTTAAAATAAAGTCTAAAAATAGTTTAAAAAAAGAGTGAGAAGAAACCAAAACACTCTAGTCAGGGACAATATGTTTTAGGGAAAAACATGTTCAAATCATAACTTCAGAAAAAATTGTTTCTGTCTTAGATTTATGTGTCTTTCCTGTCTTGGATTCAGAAAACAAAGTTGAAATAAAAAGTTGAAAAATCCCATAGGCCTTTTGATGCAAGTTGAAAGGAGAGTAGGGTTCTTGAGAGGACATTACTTTAGGATGTCCTTATCGGTAGAGTTTCATCCAGACCAAAATAATTCTGTAAAAAGGACAGATTTACCAAAAAAGAACCATGTTTATACACACAGAGGAAAGCCACTCAGGCATAAAGAATTCAGTCATGAGTTTGCACAAAAATGGGTAGAATTTGAGACCACTATATTAAATTAAATATGTCAGACACAGAAAGTTAAATATTGCTTGGTTTCTTTTGTACGAGCAGCTTACAACATAAACAAATACAAAACTAAAGGAAAGAAGTAGGAAACAAATATGCAGATTTACTGGATATAGGAAAGGGAATTAGGGGAGGTGGAAGGACAGGGAGAGGGAGTAAAGGGTATGAGAATGTTATATGCATACATCAATTCCCCAAAATGAATTTAACTTTTGTGTATCATAAACACACACACACACACACACACACACACACTCTGAAGAACAAGGCTGCAGTTTGAATGTTCTCTTCAAACAGGTTGAAATTTAATTACCACCTCGGATATATTAAAAGGTGGGGCCTTAAAGGGAAAATTAAAACTTGGTAGTTGAGGCATTATTGATAATGCTTACTGATCATGGGTGAAACTCTGTTACAAAAGCAAACTCTGTCATGACCCTGTTCTTTCTCTGACCCTCTCACACGCCTGTGCGCTCACTTCCCTTTCCATCCTTCTATGACACAGCTTCAAGGCTTTCATCGGATGTAGCCTCTCCGTCTTGGACTTCACAGCCTCAAAAATGGAATAAATTTCTATTATTAATAATTTACCCCACACGTGCCTGCCACTATAGTGGACTACGGCAAGTTGCATGAATGTTCTGGACCCAGGGTGTCTGTGGCAAACAAACTTCATTTATTTAAGAACAGCCAGCAAGCAGGATCATATATAACACATTAGAATTGTTACAAAAGAAGTAAAATATTACCTGCTTCAAACTGACCAAAGAGTTGCAAGATTGAAAACGTTACCTTTAAGAGAAAATCGAGAGCTAGCCACACAGGAATATTTAACTCTTAGTGGGTATCTGTCCAATTGCAGCGAATACATGTGGTGAATTCCACTGATGACCTAAGTTCAACCCCATCCCATACGCTGTGTTGTGGTTTGGGTGTGATTTGAACTCTAAAAGTTCTCATGTTGGAGCTTTATTCTTCCATGTGGTGATATGAGTGGACTGAATCCGTAAGAGCCGGGGCTTAGGGGGAGAATCTTGGATCCGTGGGGTAGCTGCTTTCAGAAGAACTTCCCGGTGAGCCCTGCCCCCTTAATCCTTATCGAACTTCTGGATTTGAGATGTGACCTTTCTCAGACACTTGTTCCCACAATCGGGACCTCGTTTACTATGAGGTTTTCACCAGAGATGAACCAGTGTGGGTGCTGTGTCTTTGAACTCCCAGAATTGTGAGCTAAATTAATCTTTTTTCCCCCGAAAATTCACTTTTCTCAGGTGCTTCATTACAGTAACTCAAAACAGTCTAATACATTTTTTAATGGGTCTAGATTTTAGAATCAGTTTCAATGAAGAACACATGAAGCAGGAAAAAGATTATTTTTTTAAAATAGTGAGGAGAGGTTTCATATTAGAAGTTAATTGAGAAAATCAGTTGTGTATTTTCTACCTACTTTCTTACATAGAATTATAATTTATATACTAAACATGTTTATGTAGATCCACTTTCTCAAGCCTTGTTTCTTAGTTTCCTTTGGGGCTCTACAGATGCTTCAGATTTATTCTGATCTCTCCTTTTCAGCAGTTTACTATGGGGTAGTTTTTCAGGCCTTTGAAATCTACCCATCATTTACCTATATCCTCCCAGCTGGGTTATAATGAATTAAGTGGTTTCTTGGAAGTTTCACACTAACTGCAGTTTCATGGCTCATCCTGTCTTACTAAGTGTTGTCAAAATTAGATCTCTGCTGACTAAAGCTCCATGAAGGCAATTATGTCATTTGGAGCTAGAAGGAACCGAAGACTTTCAAAATTCTGGGGGAGAGATGTACGTGTAAGAATTATCAAGAGAGCAATTTTAGAATTGTCTACCACACAAAGGATTTGATATAATTTTTAAATATAGTTTAGGAAAAGATAGCAGTTTGAATAAATTTTGACAAAACTGGCCTGATAAAGTCAATACTCTTTAATTCTGGTTAATAATATTACTCTGAATATGTTCATAAAGTTTAAGAAAGGAGAGTTAATTCATTCAGCATTACTTATTTTGCATCTGTTCTGTGTAAGACATGGTTCTAAGGGTTGGAAATATAAGACAAAGAAAATATATGAAGTTCTTACTATCACGAGACTTAAAAAGTATCATAGAGAACAAAAGTTTTAAAAATAAATATGAGCATGAGGCTTTCAAAGTATTGTTGAGAGAACAAAAATAAAAAGATTTTGGGGTAGTATCATTAATAAAAAGTAAAGGACAAGCATAAATCAAATAGTATTGGGCTGTCTTTTTAGAAAAAACATCTTTGAGAGGCTCTTTATATTTGTAAGAATTTGGGCACCAAGTCATATCACACTGCGAATGACATTCCAGGAAGATAAAGACCAGAAAGAGTAAAATCCCAGACATGGTAGCATAACCCAGCATGCTGGAGAGCTGGCAGTTCCATCAGAGAGACTGCAAAGCTATTGAAAGGACCCACTGAGGTTGACTCTGACGTCAGTGTTCATTTGGCTAGACTATGCAGAACTTTTAAGGAGTGTAGATTTTACTTGTAGAGGGACAGGATGTCCTAGGAGAGTTTTAAGCAGGGGAAGACTATTTCATAATCTAGGTTTTGACAGTATTACAAGTGGACCAACGAGGAAAGGAAAGATTTGGGGAGATTCATTATGTGGCCTTTCAACCATATAAGAAAGAGGTAATGTCTTGGGCCAGGGCAGTAGCAGGGAAGGTAGTGAGAATGATTCTTTTTATGCATTTATTTTGAGTTAAATCTGATAGAATTAGCTGATGAAATAGAGACTATGTGGACCAGAAAGAGGAAATTGTTGCCTAGACAGTCCGACACTTGAAGTTGTCCTCTTCTGAGATGGCGCTATTGATGGAGGACTGGATGTGGAACATATTGTACCCATGCTAAGTTTGAGAGCTATAGTCTTGATTATTGTATACTAAAGAAGAAAATTGAAAATTTAGCCAGATAAATGATTTAGGAGTTCCGGAAGCAGATATTGGTGGGAGACACAAACTTGAATGTTTTTAAACATCAAACTGATGATTAAAATCATGGAACTGGATAAAATCACCAAAGAACCCACTATAGATAGACAAAATGTTAGACTAATCTCTGTAACTACATGATATTTAGAAATCAGACTAATGCAGGTATAGAACAGGAAAATAACAAGGAGCATGTATGAAATTTAGAAAATCAAAAAGGGAGTTAAACAAATTGACAAGAAAGGGTTTTAAGAATATTAGAGAGATTAAATATAGATAATAATTTAAATAAATAATAGATTAAAATTACCCATTATATTTACTGTGAGATAAATCACTGTGAAAGTTATCATTGACTGTTTTAACAACATATCTAGGAATTGGAGATAAAAATGTTAATTGTCATTAATTCAAGAAAGAATGAGAAGAGTAGTCATGGAAAGGTTTATCATAAAAAAGAATAGAAGATTGGATAGGCACATAAAGTGGACTCAAGAGTTATTTTTAAAGTGTGAAATAATTTGTGTGTGTGTGTATTTGTTAAATAGAAGAATACATATATTTTATGCACAATATGTATGAGTAAGATAGACTGTTTACATTGTAAAGGAAAATTAAAATCTATGATCCATAAGTGACCTACAACAAATGCCTGGAAAAGCTACTGTGTTATCTCTGGCAAGAAAATAAAAATTTTACCATGGAAAGTAAAAACAAAGTATCTGATTATAGATATAACTAGACTGATGAATTTGGTAATGGGACAATATGGCAGCTCTCCACTTCTTCATTTTCTCAGTGAAATAAGAAACTAAGATCATCAGGTGAAAGTTAGAAAAGAGCAAGTATAAAATAGTTATTCACTTATAGGAGAATATACTGACCAGAGAATTGCAGGCCCTTAGGGCTGGCGCTGATACTTGAAACTCATTTGGTATTTATTTTCACAAAGGTTAGGAGAAAACAGGTAATATGGTGTTCGTTTGTTTGCTTTATCTATTTTTTCTTTAGAAACTGTCAACCATTAAATTTTAGAAAGAAATAAACAGAGATGGACAGATCCAGCCATATCCGTATGAAGGAAGAAGAGACAGACGACTATTTAGGTGTTGTAAAAATGGATTCTCAATATAATGGTCCAAAGCAAAATAAAGTGATACCTAAGTACTTGTCAGTAACTGGTTCCAGGAGGTATGCAAGTACTGAAAATGATGAGTACCAGAAAAATTCTGTTATCAGGGAAGAATAAGGACTCATGAGGCAAGTGACATGGACAAGTTGTAGCTTGTGCATCAAGCATCAGACTGTGAGCATTACAGCAAAACTTTCACATTCAGTTCAGTGACTTTCAAAGCAGGTGAGTACTGAAGTTTGATTATAAATTTATTTTTTACTCACATTTCATGTTGGTGGACATTTCTCTCCCATTAGATGATGCAAGATCTTTGACTATTTTTTTCCTCCAACTAGCAGAAGGAACATTGATCATCGCAAGCAATTTAGCTTAACATACACCACACCCATTCACATTCTCCTGGGAAGTACTAATCATATGATTAGGCCTTCACATGCCTAGGAGAGATGAGTCTTGGTTGGATAACTGCTTTTCAGCTATAAATTTATTACTATAGAATGGCAGAATAATTTTAGTGGACTTTTAGTTATTTTTGCCATCCCGATTATGATGGTGGGAGTGGAAGTCAATTAGGTATGGATGAAGTTGGGAATATTAAGGGTTATTAAACTGAGTGAAATTGATTGAATAACCTCATGGTATTGAAAAAATATTGGAAATGGATTACTAGAGATATCAACCAGAAAGATAGGATGTAGAGTCAGCAAGTGGGATATTTTCAAGGAAAAGGAAGTAGTTTGATTGATTGATTGATTGATTGGCTACCAAACTGTATGACTCAAAAAGTCACAGTTGAGCAATCCTAGGAGAACTCAGAGTTACAGCATTGGTCAATCCTAGTTCTAATTCTTTAATTGATAACATACGTATTAGAAAGATACCTTGGGTTCTCTGAATTTTAATTTCTCCCATAACATGGAAATCAGAAGTTATCTCACTAGAATATTGGAAAACAAAGTGAGCCTGTATGAATGATTTGGACTGTAATTTTTATACTTTTTATGTTTTTCATGTTTCTATCTGAATTTCAGGCTCTTGATGTCTTTATGATTTTTTAGGACACTTAGAAGGTTTAGGAAAAAATAAGGTTTAGGGCTGCTGAATTTTAACACATCTTCTCTGACCAGAGAAATAATATATAATGACTTTTACAAAATTTAAGTCAGACAATTAACACAGTAGGTTGAGAATACAGGTTGAGATATGAATTATATTTTTATTTTTTTCTCATTGAGTTTATTGGTACATTTTAGGTATACAGTACAGTTACAATCATCATTGGGATCCTAATGGTATAATTGACAAGGAATTATATTTTTAAATATGCAAAACTCTATCGATCTCCTTTGCAAAGGTTAATTAATTCATGATGTTTGGATTTTCATTAGAACCATACCAATGTTCAAATGAAGGTTGAAAATATTTGGTTATCATAAAATATCTTTTGCTGCTTTGTTATAAAACTGATAAACTTATTCTAAATTAGAATTAACATCTCAGCAGTTTTATAATAGATAAGAACAAATGTGAGCTTAAATATTAGCTACAGTAAGAAGCATCTCCGCCAAATAATTATATCCTCTTCACTTACAGAGTAAGTGAAAAATGAAAGGTATTTGAAATTTCTTGTTCTCTTTTCTTTTACTCTATTATTTCCTGAGAAACCCCTTGCATCTGTGGCAATAAAAACCAACAAGCAAACTTGGAGCAGATTGAAGATAGAGAAGTGTTCAGAATTTCTACTTTAAAAACCCCAAGATAATTTAGGGAAGAAAATCATAAAATTTGCAGAGGGAAGAAAAGAGGGAAAAGAAGTTCCAGAGTCTGTGAGTACTTGACTGTATTTTGAGGAGTTTTGAAAGGGGGAACAGAGAGAAATTGATACCAGGTAATTGCTTGTGGCTTTCCGTAGGGTGGTAAAACAATGGGAGCAGAAAGGGACAGAGATGGTGGCAGGACTAGAGAAAGCTTGGTGGGTTGCACAGGCAAAACCTGAGAGAGAGGGCTGCCTTTGCTTTAGGATCTGACAGGATGCTCCAACCTCTGCCTCAAACAAACTCCCTATTCAACCTTTTCCCCCTTCACCATTTGCTCTCTCTTTTTACCCTTTTCTCAATCTTGTGATTTTTTTCAATTTTTAATGAACTTTATGGATACAATTTAGGTATACATAATGATCACATTCATACTAGGGAATTTGTACCTCTACATAATATATCTTAATTTTTATTTTTTTCCCCATTCCTCTCCCTTCCTCTCAACTTTTCCCCCTTGCTTATGTGCAAAACTTTGCTTCCATGTTATCTTTCTTTTCTTGTTTTTTCCCCTTCTTTCCCCCTTCCCTAGGGACCCTTCCCATTTGAACTTTCTCTTACTACTTCACAATATCTATTGTACATTTTGTTCCTACTGTCAGTTTCTCACATGAGAGAAATCATGTGATATTTATACCTGTGTGTCTGATTTATTCCACTATAAATGTCTCAAGTTTATCCTTTCCATTATATAAAAACACCACATCTTCTCTAGCCATTCACCAGTTCATAGGCATTTGGGTTGCTTCCAAGTTTTATTTGACCCAGCTACCCTCCTTTTTGGTATCTTCCTGAAAGAATTAAAAGCATTATACCACAGTGATATTTGCATAGCTGTGTTCATAGCAGCAGAGTTTGTAAAAGCTAAATCTTGGGAACAGTTCAATCTTCAGATTTAAACTCATTCATACGTCTGTGGGAAAGGGTTTCCAGGTGACACGGTCTTCATTGTTGCTGCAGAAGTCCACTGACAAACTTCTCAAGACTAGGTATTATCTTGTTCATTTCACCGAAATAGTTTTCTCACACTACACTGTGAGTTGCACGAGTCATTTGTGTTTGCTCATTACTTTCCCTAGTGCCTTGTTTACAGTGCACACTCAATACAGTTTTGTTCCAGAAGTTAATAGTAATAAAGTCTCAAAAGCATCTTGATAAGTTCTTGGTAAGATAGCGAAGAGACAACAAGCTGGACCGTGTTGCCATTCACAAGAGAGAAAAAAACAGATTTTGGAGTGGGGGAGAAAGAGCTAAAGTTCCCTCATTTTTTTCTGAGTTCAAGAAGTGTGTGAGTCAAGTGGAAACATTGAGTCAGTCCTGGAGTATTGCGGGGAAGTGCTTCAGACTCTTAGATGAAAGATTTAAAATTCATTCAGTTACAGCAGAATCTAGAAAAAAAAAAGAGTAGACAGATAAGTAGGAGATAAGCCAGAGAAGAACATATTTTCACAGAAGTAAAATTGCCAAAAAGGTAGAAAACTTCACTGAGTTTCCCTCACTCAGAAAGAAGCCAGAGATCAGGCAGATTTTTAACAGCTGGTTTGTTACTTAGAAGCACACCAATTTTAATACTTAATCAGAGTTTCCAACACACAGTGAAATTACTTCTCCTATTTTTATTCATATTTATATGAATCTATGTACTATAATTTTGCCTGATATGAAATAGCTAAAGACCTTAGTGACCAATCATTTAAATGTATATCTAAACCAAATGAAAACTTAAGGAATCAGGCTATAAAATGTTATCTCAGAATATTTTTGCATACATTATCAGAAGTGGCTTCAGACTAATTTCTGTAACTTATTGATGCAACACAAGGCAATTTGTTAGTTTGAAAGCCAGTTATTTTTTTCATCACAAACCCATAAATGACAAAGTTATAATTTAAGCAATATATGTGTTAAATTGGGCTAGATAACCTTTTTGTTTTATTTTTGTTAAAGCATTGAGAACTGCATTTCACTACCACTTTACACTGACTAAAAATATTGCTCTGCTATTGTCCAAGCAAATTTAATTTCTCATACAGCATTTTAAATGTTAATCACAAACAAAGCCAGCTCTGGCCAGGAAGGGCTATGCTTTAGAAACTAACATTTACACTGCACTTTTCATTTGCAAAGCCATTTAAGAACATAAATTAATCTTTACAACACTGCTGAGAAGTAGTTAATGACAGGAAGGATGATCATTATTCCCATATTACAGATGAGTAAAACTACACTGCAAGTTTAGCGACCAAATTAAAATTATTACTCATGTGGCAAATCATTTCCGACTATCCCCATCTGATATTTCATGCTTCAAGTTATTTTAATGTATAATCATCTCTTGGATGAATAACTGTATTGCTCCCAGGTTTTTAAGAGAAAAAATACTGAAGTTGTAAGACAGGGCACATGGAGTTTGGTCAGCACATGGTGGAATACTATTACTGTCTACTGCACACATGGTGGGAGAGAAAACACACATCACTGACATCCTTCATCACTTTCCATACAGACATCACATTCAATTAAGTAGAGAGCTCTCTGTCAACACACTTGACATATGCTCACCTAGGGAATGGCACAGACTCCCCAAAATCAATATTCAAGTTATGACAGACTGACAGTTCCACAGATGAACAAGTGTCCCTTGATTTTTACCCATTTTGCCATGGAATGAAGGAAAGCACTCAAAGCCTGAAAAAAAAAACTTAATTAATCTTCAGGGATATGGCTGAGTAATGTAAATCCAGAGCAAAGAAAGTCACGAAGCATTAAAGAACAGCTTAATGAAATTCTGATCAAAAAGAAATAAAAAATGAGCAGCTCCTTCAACTGATTCAATAAAGTTGATTCTTGGTGATTTAGGAAGGCAAGTGCTTACTTGTAAGTGGTTGCATTGGAGAAGTAATTTTCTAAAATCTTTATAGACTGATGCACATCTTGAGACTTTCTATAGTTTCTGATGTATTTGACATACTACTGACAGTTTCCCTTTTCTTCTTTGATCTTTATAGTGATTCACAACAGGCTCTAGATATGGAAAAGTAAGCCATCTTGAAACTTAACCAGGAAGGCATTAAAACTAAAGTTATCAAAAGATCAAGTTCTCTAACCTCAGAATGTTTGACAGATGTCATTCTCTAGAGAGAATGCTTGCTTTATGGAAAAGGATCTTTTCTGATACAATTGAGCTAATCTAACTCACCTCTGTTCTGATCCATTCTTCTGCTCTCAGACATTTTCTTTTAGCAGCATCTTGGGAATATTTTATTAGCTACTTCTTTCGGTTAGGCTATTTGTGAACTAAACAAAAAAAGGCAAAAGTTAAGACATCTAAGCACTAATTTAAGTTATAAATGGTAGCATTAATTTACAACTTAGTAAAAGCTGACATGTGAATCAGCTGGAAAACTTCTGGTGAACAAAGAGTGAGAAAGTTTTACTGGGAAAAAGAAATGACGGGAGAAGTGAACTGGAGAAGGTCTAGTAGAATCATTTTAATGTTCAGAAATTGTCATCTCTCTAATTTTATATTATAGATGTTGCTCTGTTGAAGAAAAATAAGGGGGGAGAAGTAAAAGAGTGAGAGATCCATTTCTACAATGGATTACAGATTTACCAAAAGGAAACTTCAAAATTACATCTATGTTAAGGTATACATTTATATGTTTTTTTTTTTTTCCTTTGGATAATTTCACTTTTTTCCAAGGGAAATACGGGAGAGACCTCGATTCTTAAAATTAGCATACACACTTTAAAAAGTCTTTGGAAGCCTAGAAAAGCCCAACATGTCCAACAATTTTAGTTCTTCCAATATAATTCCAAATCAAGAAGTTACCAAGGGGGAAAAAAAGGCAATGCACTATCTAAATAATGTGGCAAAAGTTCACAACATATGCTAACAACATATGTTCATCCATACTCTTTTTATTGCACTGAGATAAAGTTCTATAAGGTTCACCTAAAATTTCCCAAGCCAGTATCAAGAGAAAGGCATGATTAAGTTTCTGATTTTTAAAGGGGGGGATCTAAGTACTTAGCAAAAGTTTAAGTACTTTCTTCCTATATTTTTTCTTCCATTCCTTCCTTTTCTTTATTGATACAATAAATATCATGCGCATGTCATATACACAACAGTGCTGACATTCTGTTTTAAAAGGACAGGGAATTTCAAGAGGTTATACTTTATGCAGATTTCTATAAAAACAGGCTAGAATAAACCTTTTTGGTATTTTTATTATTATTTATTACAAAGTTTACATTCTTGGAAGACAAGATGCTTTGTGTTTCCTTCTACAAAAATAAGAAAATAAGATATCTTTCAGCACCTGGTCAGAGCCTGGCACACGATAGTCCTGTAGTACAGTTAGTGTCACTCGTGGAAAAAGTAAGTTATTTCACTTCTCAGCCTTTTGACTAAGATCAACTGTAAAGGGGTAAGTTTTAGCCATTCTGAAAATGTAACTACTTTAACTCAGTTTACACTCAAAATGTCTGCATACTTAAATTTTCTTATTTTTTATTTCCTTATTGTTTCAGTGTCCTTTCCTTGTAAGGGATTTCAAGTACATTTTCACCTTGTAAGGAGGAAAAACAAGAAATAGCCAAGACGTCTAACATTTTCAAGTCTTCTAATGTAATTCCAAGTCAGTTCTTGGAATTCAAGAGATTTCAAGTATGAGGCACTCTCAGCACAACTAGGGAGAGCATGTATTTGTGTTTCAGGGTGTGGTGAGGCCTGGACAATCTAACTTATTTTCTGCTCAACGAATCTATGATATAGTTTATCAAATTCTTTATTTTCTATTATCTTTGAAAAGAAAATGTGTATTTAGAAATTTCAGCTTTTATACAAATGTTACCTATTTATTCCAATTCTAATTCTTAAAAACTGTTCTTTAAAAATGAACAACTGATACATCAAGTTTCACCATAAAATGTTGATTTGGATTCTTTACGATATATAATGTTACTTCCAGAATGATTACGATTATCCAGTAATTCCCAGAAGCAAAATTTCTTATCTTGTTGAAAATGTAGCAAGCCATGCACAATATCACCCAGAGCTGTAATTGTAATTATGGGTAAAAAATTCATGGCTTCAAACCAGTTAGAAATATTTGCAGATAAACACAAACATAAATGTGACTCAGTATTTGTGCTACTTTTTTGTCTCCTGAGTGCCGCCAAACAACTGTGTTGGAAAGAAAAAGCACATAACCGGCCTCTGATTCCTCCCTCTGTATGTGTTGTGAGATGGCACACTAGGGTGTATGCAAGCAAATAACAAGAGGACATGTGGTCAGCAAGACTCATTACCCTAGACTTGTGCAGATTCCTTGTGGCAGTTTTGTTGTTGATATGTTGGTACCTCAAGCACCAGTTCTGTGGTCCTGAACAGAAACTATTTCAAATCCCAGTTAAAGACATTAATAGTTGCTCAGTTCTAGGCATTTGAATAAAACTTCTGAGGCAGTTTATATTTACTATTACCTGAAATGGGGAAAGATTCATATCAATCTCATTTTTAATAGACCTTATTTCTTTGTGATTTTTATTTGCATGGCACAATGGTTCTTACTGTCATCAGAGTCAGTTTCCTATTTCTGGTACCAAATACTTGACATCACAACTTCAAGGAAGACAGTTTTGTATGGCTCATGTTTTCAGATAGTTCAGTCTACTGTCATCTGGCAGAGCCTTCATTCTTGAAAGGTATATTGTAGTAGAATTGCTCCGTTCATCAAAGTCAGGAAGTAGAGCCTGGGGAACAGTGCCAAAGAGGACAGGACTAGGAACCAGATACTGTTTCTAAAATCATGGCCCCATGACCTACCAAGACACACACAGAGCTGTGTTAATAACCATCTAGGTGGCTCCAAAGACAATCAAGTTGACAATTAAGCTTACTGTCACAAACATTTTCCTCATATTGGCAGTGTTTCACATATCACAAATTTGTTTTGTTTGGTACCAGGGATAGAACTCAGGACCTTGTGCTTGCAAGGCAGGCACAGTGCCACTGAGCTAAATCCCCCAGCCTTACATATCACAAATTAGAATTAATAAAGGTATCACCTCGAGTGCTCCATTTTATGTCTTGATATTATAATGGAAGGATGAATTTATTCACCAAAGCAAATTCTAAGGCCCAGGGTGATCAATTGGAATATAAAACCATTCACTATAAGAGTAAGCATTTATTTATTCACATTTATTATGTGCTAAATGTTACGCTAAGTTGTTAGATATACTGTGGAGGAAAAATAAACAGAGTTTCTCCCTGATACAGTTGAGTATCTTGTGGAGAAGAAAACTTAATTATATAATCAAAAGTTACAAGTATGAGTCTAAGAAATGAGATATATTATTTAATTGGGCAAGGAGGAGAGGGAAGAGTAATTTATGCTGAAGAATCAACCCCTTAAAGGTCCTGCAATAAAGGATTTAGACTTTTGGAGAGAGACTGAAGCAGGGGAAAACTCAAAAGTGAGAACAACATCATGTGTGCTATTATGTTGTTAAAGCAACCTGCAACCATGAAGACAATTATTGTGGTTGCAGCATAGAATATGAATGATTAGAAGGGACTGAGATTGTAAAAAGATGAACAAGTGTGTACTAAGGAATTGGGCTTCCTTCAAAAAGAGATTCAGCCATTGTTCCCAACTTCTACCACTTTCTGGGTGATAGAATCATTTTTTTTATACAGTACTACCCTGGGGTTGTATCTGGTAGTTTATACTGATGATGTGACCTAAATTGATAGCCTTAGGCCATATGGTATCAGTCAGAGGAAGAATATGGGCTAGAAATTGAGTTCAACTTTCTGGGCAGTTTATCAGCCAACCATACCTAGGTAATGACGCTTCAATAAAACTCTGGACCCTGAAGCTTAGCTGAGCCGCCTGAGGGGTCATATTTCATTCCTATGGTTACGTATCGATACCAAGAAGGTAGCACTTTCTGAGTGGACTCTGAAACTCCTCTACCTGATGCATTGTTTTCTTTAGCTGCTATCCTGTATCCTTTTCTTATAATAAATGCAACAGTAGGTACAGGTTTCCATGAGTTCTGTGAGATTTTACAGTAAATGGGGGTAGTATTGAGAAACTCCTATGATGGTTAATTTTGTGTGTGTACTTGTCTGGGTCATGGCGTCAAGATAGCTGGTGTAACGCTATTTTGGATGTTTTTGTGAGGGTATCTTTTTAATGATATCAACATTTAAAGTGGTGGATTTGAATGCATTATTATCATGTGGGTGGGACTTACCCAATCTGTTTGAGCCCTAAGAGAACAACAATTGATCTCTTTTACATAAGAAGGAATTCTTCAGAAAAATGCTGATGGCCTTGAACTAAAACTCTTCCCTGGATCATTTGTCTGTTGGACTACCTTGAAGACTTTGATTTTCCAAGACTTCATAATTGTGTGAACAAATTTATTGAATTCTCTGTTTTGTTTCTCTCTCTCTCTCTCTCTCTCTCTCTCTCTCTCTCATGTCCAAGTATGTATGTGTGTATGTCCATGTGTTCTCATGTAGCATTCTGATGGCACTGTTTCTCTAGAGAAAACTTGACAATAAATTCATCCAACTTGCAGTTGCTGTCAGAAATGAGGGTGTTCCTGGGTTGAATTTTCTTTTCCTCTATGTAGTAAGACCTTAGCTTTTGCAGTGTGGTTGAAATTCTGGGTAGGCTCAGAAGTGTGGAAGACTGTGCCCTTAACCTTGCAGTTCAGCTAACACTGGATGACAGGTTAAGAGGAATTGCTACAGCCATAGAGGAGATATAGGTGTGACAAAAATGGAGAAAAGGGAATGCATTTGAAAAATATTTGTTAAGTAAAATAAAGAGGAGCTAGTGAATAAGGGTGAAAGAAGGCAAGATGTGATGCTGACCAAACCAGGGATTGCATAAATGCTATCAGAGATAATTTTAAAAATATACTGGTTTACATGGAATAAAATCAATTTGGCCATTCTTTGAAGATCACGATACCCAGCATATTAACTAATGTTATTCTTTAATTAATTCTATTATGAAATTGTTTTATTTTTCATAGAAGTAATAGTGTTTTTAATGTTTATTAATATTTACTTGTATTACATTGAACAACAATCAATAATCAACACAGATAATTAGATTAAAAAATACATTGACCACAAAAGGATCACTGGAAGAAACTAATCCTTTGGGCAGGGAGATAAATTTATTATCAAGAATTTATGCATAGAATAGTGTAGCCAGGAGCTATCCTCCTTGTCCCTCTACTGATTTATCTCTTCCCAGGGGAGCTGGACTAATCAGTTTACTTCAGCTGAATGAGGGTGCACAAATACTCACAAGAATGAGCCTCGTACTTCTAAGCAATTCTAAAAGGTGCTCACAGGAGGAAAATCACCAAGGACAAGTAAAGAGTCTAAAAAAATTGTAAGACATTTGAAAGCACAAACAACAAAGAGAGAGATGTACATTTTTCTAGGGGAGGATCACAAGACAATGCTTAAAAAGTAAAGACGTAGAAAGTGAGCAGAGGAAGAACCAGAGATAGGAAGAATTCCTGAAAATCACTTTCTGAGCATATTGAAGCCATCCTTACTTTTGCTGCTGTGCCTTCCCGTTGAGGAAGTCTGGGTGAATGTTCTCGGAGGGCTTAGGTATCCATGGCCCGATTCTCCCTCTTTATTACCTGTGTCCTTCAGTTCAATGCCGAGGTCTTCTGTTTGCTTTGCATACCAAACTTCAATACTCTTCAGTTAAAACTGATTAAACATAACTTCTTGAGGTGCTCAGAGTACTTTCTGCCAATAATTTGAATAAGTGAATTAACCACTAAAATAAATGGAGAATGAATAACTCCTTTCTTTTGCAGAGGCAAACTCTAATAGCATCATTTTTGTGAATTGTGTATTAAATAGCATCTTTCTTTGAAGAACAACCTAATTGCAGCAACAGTATGGTAAATTACTCAAATTCTTCTCTCCATAAATTTTTACTCTGTAATGACACATATTTCCTGGGTCAAGAAGAGAATAAGCCTACCACAATACAATTGTTATATACATGTTTTAACTTTTAGATTGTAAAGTTCTTTGACAATAATACACAATAAAAAGATTCTAACTCTATGACAGTCAGAAAAAGAAGCTTTTGCATTCCTGAGGTGATGCTCTCACTCATTTTGAAGATAAAGGAGAACAGATATTAATTATGACTTAGGCAATTCCAAATAGGGACAAAATAACTACAGGTAATAATATAAAAATAGTTCTAAAATAAAGTAAAAAAAAAAGTTCTAATTTTATTAGTTTACTCCTTCTAGTAGCACCAGTGGCCAGTGAAGTAATACAATTGGAGAATTTTTTTAATTCATTAAGTTTACTGGTACATTTTAAGTATATAATATGATGACACTCATCATTTGGAATTTGTACCTTTACCCTGAATGCGCCCTATCTCATCTGATCTCAGAAGCTAAGCAGGGCTGGGACTCGTTAGTACTTGGATAGAGAAAATTTCATAGCTTGACTTTCTGCTTCCATCCAAGGTACATGGTCCTCCTAGCATGTCTGACTTCCTTTCCGAAGGAGTCAGATCATTGCTCACAGAACGAGCGCACTATTATTTTATAAATATCCTCAATGATGGTAGAGGTTTTGCAAAGGTTAGTTCAGGAAATAATCATGAAGCACAAAATTCTAACCATGCATGTATCAGGCAAACTGTTTAAGTCAGTGCCGGATACAGTATAGGCTTTTAAATGTGTCCAAATGCATTAATAAAATAATGAACATGCTTTAGTAGTTTTAAGTTTTTTATCATTTCACAGCTACATAGGACATATGGTTTAATGCTTACTTCCAAAGTCTTACAAACACAAGTAATAAATAGATTTTCTGCTCTTGTAAAACATTCCCCTATTGGGGTACGTATATTTCTTGGCTTATTGTGAATAAATGATAAAGTCTCAGTTGCCTGCTGTAAACACTACAAAATCTTAAAGCCCTCTTCATCTTTGGTTCAAAGTAGTTTTTTTATAAGAAAATATAACAACTTACTTGCTTCTTTAAACTTAGCAGTTTTCACATGAAAACAAGAAATCAATTGTCATTTTAGGAGGGAAATTAAATAATGTTTGATCATCTTAGGAACAGTTCTGGGAAGAATGTATTTTTCTTGCACCATTTTGGAAGTCTGGTAACTTAATGGCTTAAAAGTATTAGAAATTCTGTAAAAATGGAGGTGTATTTACTCAGGATATTTTAGGAACATGTAATTGAGAACATTTTAAACTTGGGTAAGCTTTTAAAATACAAAATGTACCTATATAAGTCAATTATTTAAGATTTTCTAAGGTTAGCTTTCCTCCAAGATGAAAATGTTAAGGTGACATTTTCATGAAACTGAAGATTTAAATTTGGCTACTGTGCATTTGTCAGGTTGGAGAGACTCGTGAGGAAATGATAGTAACTATGATTACGAAGTTTTCTACAGACAGGAATCTCTCTTGTTCTTTCAGTGTACACTGTGATCTTCCCCTGCCCAAGCTGGAAACCAGCTAGAATCAGAGGATGGGCTTATTCCTTTGTTTTTTAAAACCTGTCCAATCTGGGCTACTTTGTGGAAATCAAGGCATGCAATATTAACAAATCAATACTTACCAAGCAGAATAGGGAAAAATCACCAGAAGATATGATAAACTTCGAAGGTTTTAACCAGTACTTTAAAAAAGCCTCTTCTTTCTTTTTAAAAACAATTTGTAAATTGAAAAGCACTAAAATATGTTACTTATTATCATTTGAGCCTTAAATTCTAGACTGTCTCCTGAATCTCAAACTGCTCATAGTCATTCTGTGAGGTACTTGTGAAGTTAATACCTTCATATAAAAGATGAAGAAAGTGGACCAGGGAGGTTATGAGACTTTTCTTTATAAATCAAGGTTACACTGTGAATTAGAGGAAAATGAGATTGAAATCAGCTTTTTTGGTAATTTTAAACAATTTTATAACATTACCAATATTGATTTTTTGACATATTAATCTTGAAGTATTAATTAAATCTTTTGTCTTATTGCCAAAACTTGCCTTGACTTAGTATATTGCAAAGTGTCTACGTCACCATGAATGACAAAGATGCCAGTGAAGAGTTGAAGTCATTCTATGTACAATTTCATTAATGAGCAGAGAAAGTCTATGTGATTGCTAAGATTGGGTCAACAAAAGTAGGACTAGATCTGTTTGTTAGACTCTGAGATTATGAGGAAATTTAGCATTAAGCCTCAATATAAAAAGGGAAAGAGTAGAATTGAAAGGTGTTGTCAGGATGGAGAGAGTAATATGTTTTGACCATGAGCTCTGGGACTACAGGTATATGATGGTTGCCTTTCTTGCAGATCCTTCTGCTTTATTCAGCTCAAATTTGCTCTATTATCATCCTGCCTCTTCCTTTGGATGGAATCATCTGACCCAGGTGATAAGTAGTTAATATAAGAAAATCATGACACTTTCCTTTCCTTTTGTGGTAGGTATGTGACCCAGATCTAGTCTATAAGATATAAAGGGCTATCTTCTAAGGAAATTACCATACTCAGCAAAAAAAAAGAGGTAAATATAAGTTCTCTCATCACTTTCTTTTTGACTTTGAACTTATTTGTGTAATGATGTGATGTTTGAAAATGCATGTCTTTGATCATGAAAGAAAATTAGGAGATGCCTGAGGAAGTTTAACTGGTGCCCTGATATCACTAAGTAGCTGAACACACTCTGAAATTTCTTATAGTAAGATATTTAACATTTTTTTAATAAACGAAGAATAGTTATTTTGCTTAAGCCATTTTTAGCTTGACAACTAGTTGCGTACAGCCAAAAGTATCATAACGAGCTGTTATAATGAACTGTTATAATAAGTTCGCATTATTCTCATTTCGCTAGTAGGTCTGTTCTCTGCCCTTCCTTATCTTGCGCTGAGCCCTGGAAGGCTACTGGGATGGACTGCATTGTCAGAATCATTTTGTCTTCTGTTTGGCATCAGCTACAGGAGACTCTCATGAGTCAGAGTATTTTCTCTTACAATGGTGCCGTGCCTCTGCTTCATTGCGGTCCTCCCTATACCGTTCCTTCTGTGATGGCAGTGTATTGTCAGGTAGTGCTTTTACTGTAGCTTCTGCTCTCCAGCAGGGGTCAACAATTCCACTTTCTTCTTCAATCTGGGGTGATAGTTTCGGTGTTAACAACACGGTGCTGTTTCCTGGGTGTCTCTGCATATTTTGTGTGTTCTCTATCCTTGTCTATACTTCTGCAAATAGTTTCTTCTTTAAGAAATATCTCTGTTGAGAATGTTGCCTGTTTCATTCTTGGTCCCTGACTGATACATATTCTTCTAAGAATTTAACTTAGAAACATTAAATACATGAATCAACGCAAAAATGTGCCATCTTTTCTAAAAATTAGAACAGTTAGAGAACAATACAAGATCTTCACAATTAAAATGGGGGTCCTACCTGCATAAGATGTAGATCTACCATGTTAAAGTGTCATAAATCAGATGACTTAAACAACAGAAATGGTTTTTCTCACACTTCAAACTAGAAATGTGAAGGCAGGGTTGGTTCCTTCTTGGGGTAGAGAGAGTCCTGTTCTGTGCCTGTGTAAGCTTTTGGAGGTTTGTTGGAAACCGTTTACTCTTCTTGACTTCAAGTGTCCTCTTCTCTGCTTTCATCACCACATGATCTTCTCTTCGACTGTGTGTCCACCTATATCTCTTCCTTTTACTAGGAACTACTCATTCTGAATTAGTGTTTCCCTCCCTAATAGTTCTAAATAAAGTTTTATTCTCATGCTTTGCAAGTTAGAACTTCAACATGGAAAATCTGGAAGGACACAAATCAATCTATACTTCTTTGTCTAAAAAAACCAGTAAGGACTGATTTTTCTGGTGTCGAACAACAGCCACAGCAGCAACAACAGGATTTAGAAAAGTTGGTCAGACACTTGTTATGGGTGATGATAATGTCGACTATGGATGTTAACTCTCTATATAAACTCTAGAGTTTGAGTGACAGGAAAGTCTTGGGCATCATCAATGGATACAACACTAACTTCATTTACTGAGAAATAATATAATTTATTTGCTATTTCTACTTCTTTGTCTGAGAAATGTCTGTTCATTTCAGAGGCCCATTTTTGGATTGGGTCTTTAAATTTGGGAGGTCTTATTTTTTAAAATTCTTTATATATTCTAGATAGTAGATCTTTGTTTGAGGAACAGTGGGTGAAAAAATTTTCCCACATTGTGGGTTGTCTTTTCACACTGTTGATCTTTTCTCTTGCTGTGTGGAAGCTTTTTAATAAGAAGACATCCCACTTGCTGATTGTGCTAGTTTGTGGTCAACTGAGGTTCTATTCATAAAATCCGTTCCTGCACCAGTGTCTTCAAGAGTTTTATCTAACCTCTCTTCCAGCTGGTTTAGTGTTTTTGTTTTAATATTTAGATATTTAATCCATTTTGATTTTAGTTTAGTGCATGGCAAGAGATATAGGTCTAGTTTTAATCTTTGGCAAGTTGAAACCCAATTTTTCCAGCACCATTTATTAAAGAGGCTATCTTTCCTCCAGTGAGGGTGTTTGGCTCCTTCGTCAAAGATGAATTTTCCCATTTTGAAATTTAAATGTTTGTTAAACATTGAAGGTGTTGTGTACATATTTAACATCTTTTACTTGATTTAATCTTTATAAAGTGCTATGGGGAAATTAATCTTAGCTTCATTATTTTTTCAGACGCAAAGCCTTTGGATCAAGTTGCTTACATAAAATACCCTGGCTGGCACATAGTGAAATCAAAATAAAAGTAACACATCTAGTTTCCAAGTGAGTGTTTTTGTGTTACTATGCTTTACTTGATGGCAATAAAAGAAGGTGATAGCTCAGGATCATAGTGTCATATTGTATTAATGGATTGTTTTATTGTTGTTTGTTTAAATTATCAAGCTGGAAATCTACTGTTCAAATCAGTGTCAAGAATTTATTGCATGTTTTGTTGCCCTAGGAGAGCTAGATATGTTATGTCTTCAGTCGTTCTTTGTCATTGTGACAAAATGCCTGAGCTAATAAACTTCTAAGGAAGAAGAGTTTATTTTGATTCATTGTCTCAAAGGTTTAAAATCAATGTTCTTGGGCCCATGGGCCTGTGGTGAGGCAGCAAACATAGTGGGAGACAATGGCAGAGGAGCTGCTCATCCCGTGGCTTCCAGGAAGCAAAGAGAGAGAAAAAGATCCCCGTGTTCCAATATTCCCTTCAAGAGCCCACCTCAGTGAACTTTCCCTGACTCCTATCACTTCCAAATAGTGCCTGGGGCTGGTAAACAATGTTTTAATACAGGGGTCTTTGGTAAATTTATTTCAATTTCACTATGTACCAGCCAGGAGATTTTGGGTAAGCAACTTGATGCACTTATCCAAACCAGAGGACATTGTCAACTCTTCTTTCAAATACCTAAAGCTGAGTTTCAGTACTGGTTCCAGCCTCTTCATTTTCAATGAAACTTGACAGAGTCAGTGGAGTTACTCTGAGACACATTTAGTTACAACAGATTTTTATCCTTCTCTACTATGCTTCCTTTTATAAAAAGTTAATGTGATGAACAGAGAGGCTATTCCTCAAAATCATTCATAAGAAAGGATAAGTTTTAATAGGAGTGTACTGAGTAGGTATGGGAAACTGGAAAGGAGCTTTGAAAAAAATGTAGTATAATTAGAATATTTAATCTTTGACTATGTCCATGGGCCATGGGCATTGAAAATAAAAATCTTCTCCTTTACTCATTGGGAAAAAGAGAGTTAGAAAAAGAGGGTGCTATTGCAAAACAGGTAGACCTAGGGGATTGAAAGATTAGTGTAGCTACAGGAATCAGACATTTCAACATAAATTGCTTCTCCTTTCACAGATTACTTACTAAAGGATATAATTCTTTACGTGTACTTAGTCACTGACAAATTACTTTATTTGGCCAGATAAACTCTCTGAATAAATTTCATTATCTTCAAGGGTGATTAGATGCCTATGGTCAGAGTGGGTGTGTTTTTGCTGCAGTTTTAGCATTTGCTAAATGCTAAATGTAGTTTAAAGGAATTTGATTACATATCAAACTCCCTATATTGTCTCCTTCCATCTCTCCATAATTGGGGTTAAAGAGTCTTGAAATACAAATTGGTGTAGATATAAGGTCATAAGTAGAAAATGCGTGGATATCAAGTGCAATGAAAAGCTTTGATTTCTCAGTACTGTGGAGATATGGGAGATTAGTATCTGTGATGTACCAGCCTGTCTTTTTCGCATAGACAGATTGCTCCCTTGATTTCTTCAACAGTTTTCTGGTTTACCTTTGCAAATTTATAAGGATGCTAGCACTCAGAGACATGAAGTCATCTAAATTTTCATAGGTAACAAAAGAGCTAGAAATGTGTATATTTATGATCACACCTAAATACCAAATTGAATTACTTAACACACATTATTGTACAATATTTGCAAAAGTGTGCTTTGTGGCACTTTTTCCATACGACTGATATAATAAATATACTCCATTCCTTCACTCTTTCTTCCTTTTTTCTGTCCTTTATTTTCTCACTCATTTCCTCCCTTCTCCCCAACACATATTTATTGTGCTGTACAAGTGAGCCACATCATGTTCCAGTCTTGTGGGACATGGCTTATGTCTTAGTTACTTTTCTCTCATTGCTGAGAAAAAATATCCAACACACAGTGAAAGGAGAAAAGGTTTACTTAGCTCACAGTTTGTAGGGGTTTCAGCCCATAATCGGCTGACTCCAAGGCAGAGCGGCACATGACAGAGGGGTGTTGCAGACGAGAAGCAGTTCATGGTACCCACAAGGTAGCAAAAGCATAAGGAACTTTTCTGCTTCTTTCTCTAATTCAGACTTCTGAGGGCAGGTGGCACTCATACTCTTAATCCTAGTACCTTTGGGTCTAGCACTGCACTGTGAATTGCATGTTTAGATTCTGTCCCCTCTAAAAAAGCCCCACCTAACACCACATGAGGCTTTGGGGAGCCATCTAGACACAAGCTATAATAATTTATTAATCTATTATTTTCTGGGGATAACTGTTGATTCAGAAAGGGTCAAGACTTCACAGATCAGTTTTTGGACAATGTAGTAGCTGATATAGGAAATTACTTCTCATGCATTCTAGGTGCACTGTGTAAGGTATGGTGGGAGAAAAGGGAACTTCACAGAATGAAGTACAGCTTAGGCACTTCTAAATAGAACAGATCTTCTTTTCATATGGGGAATTCATAACCTTATTTTAGTTACTAGAGTAAAGGAAAGTATATAAATATAATGTAACATTGATGTCTTAATCTACGCTTCTTGCTTATATCTGTAAATCAAAGTGGGAATGATCGGTATTGATTCAGAGATGTGGCTGTTGGGCAGTTCTTTGTCACAATTCTTTGGTGTCAGACTCAATTCCTTTTTGGCGTGTTACACACATGTTTTTGAACACTAACTAGAGTTCAGTTGTCTGTTTGGTTATATGCTCATGGTGTATTTGCAGTTGTGGTTCTTTATGTTGGTTCATTCATCTCTCTATTTTTTCCCCGTACAGTACAAGCAGTACAGTACAGAACAGGCAGGCACAGTGCCACTGAGCTACATTCTGGCCCTCATTTCCTTACCAATAAGCAAATATATATATGTGTGTGTGTGTGTGTGTGTGTATGTGTGTGTGTGTGTGTGTGTGTATAATGATATTCCAAGCCATTTCTGGAGTTGCAGGAGAAAAATTATAGGAAAGCTCTTTGTTTTTCTGAACTTTGCTCAAAGTGTTGCTCCATTATACATGCTGTGTTTTCATGTTTTCTATTCAGCCTTTATTAACAAGCACACCCATAGTATTTAGTATTCTCAAATACAAGAGAATACAGGTACTCTTGTATTTGATGAAATGGGTTGGCATGTTCTACATTTGTATAATTTGAACCTTGAGTTATTCCATCTTTGCCTTAAATTACATAATGATAAGTACGTGTGATTTAAAAGTACACAGGGATCTGCCATTCAGAAATAAGTAGTGGACCAAAAGCTTTTCAGGGGAAAATCCCAAGAAACCACTTAAAAACTTTTCAGAGGACTGTGGGATGTGCTGATTGTCATCTTGAGACAAAGAAGTGTTGAACCTTGTCAAAATTTAAGCCCATTCAAGTACCTTTTAGCTTTTCACTTTCAAAATTTGGTTTTGCATTCAGCACAGTATCTTGGTATTTGAAGCTCTGTCAAACTACACAGCTCTGTTTTAGACACATGCTTTGAAAAGCCTCCCAGACTCTATTTGCACATACAGTTATTTTTTAAAATAATGTAGCCTTGAAACACCATTGAGCTATTATCTTCATAAAAGAATAACTAGAAACCAGCAAAGCTTACATATCTGCTGAATTCACAAGTAAAAGAAATGCATTATTCCCTTTATTTTCACACTGCAACAGTTCTTCTACTTTGAGACTGTAAACATATACTTTTTTTGCAGCTAATTTAGAGCCAAAATATGAGCTTAATTCATTTCTCTGTAGACCTAAGAGGGAAGTTGCTTTAAAACAAATATTTTAAAAAGTCTGGACACACAGTTTTCCCTATTGTGTGCATCTTGGAAGTGCAGCAAATACTGTCAGTGACACATAAACTCAGTAGCAACAGAAAGCGGTCTCCAAAATTTGTGCTTGTTTTTAAAAGGTGTGGCACAGTTTATTGGGGAAAATATCACTCTTTCACATATGTTTTTGCTATTCCGTGTTCCTGCCTTCATTTTTCCTTTTAAAATGTTTTTTTAAATGTAATAAATACAAATAGAAATTAATAAAGAAAATATAAAAACAGTTCTATGGAAAAATAATTTTTCCAGACAAAAAAAACTAGAGAATAATATCTTAAACTCTTTATAGGATAGTATGCCATTTTATACATTATATTACATTTCCTGCCAGATATATTTATCGCACTATTTATAGAAAACAGGGATATTTGTCATTGAAGCAATCACTTCATATATGTTTTTCCTTCCTTTTTTCCTCTTCTCTACTTTCCTTATTTTTTTTCTTTCCCACACATTTATTGTGCATCACAGTGAGTCAGCTCCCTAGTGTTAAAAAGTTTACCCCTCAGACACAGATGCAAGTGGAGAGTGTTAATTTTGACAAAAGTGGCCTTTGGTGACCTGAGGAATAGCAGAGACAACCGTTATCATGACTCATGCATCAGAGGCATTATGTACATCAAGATGATGGGGGATTAAAATATATTGCTTAGTTATGTGATCTCTGAAAGATGTGATTTTTTTTTTTTTTTTGTACCAGGATCAAACTCAGGTCCTTGAGTTGTGAGGCAGGTGTCAGCACCACTGAGTAAACCCCTAGCCCTGAAATTTGTGATTTTTAAAGTTAACTAAGTACAATTAACTAGAAATGAAGCTACGGGTTTATTCAGATTTTCCCCTCACATTTTGTATAATTCAATCCTATTGACTCACCCCCAAGGTCTCTGCTTTGTTTCCACTGACACTCTTTCGTTTTCATAGAGGAGTTGAGTTCATCTGCTCTTGCAGGAACTAAATGAAATCTTCCTGGCCTGTTGAACTTTAGTGCAGCTTTTGCCTTTGATATTACTTAGATAATTTAAAGGCAAACTTGATTCTTGTTTCCAAGAAGAATAATTTTATGTTTTACAGAATTTTCACAATTATACATCAACAGTACATTTTTTAATGTCTTTGGATTTTAATCCCTCATTCCAATGTTAATTTTATTTTGTTGTGTTTTACTTATTTTCCAGAGAGCAATTAAGTGTTTTTGGAAAGTGCTGGGAAGAAATGTTAACTTGTATTTGCCAGTTACATCTGTTACAGTGGGATGGTAGTTCCACTGAAGGGGACAACAGACACAGTGAAAGATTCTTTTTTTAAATATTTAAATGTTTTTTATTTAAAAATTTATTTAATGTAATACAAGTAGATATTAAAGAAAATATAAAAGATGTTCTATAAAAATAATTTTTCATAAAAAATTATTAGAGAATAACCATGTTAAATATGTTATGTATCTTATGATTTTAAAAAGCATATATTTTTATTTGCTAATCTCTCAGCTGATTTCCTAATAATACTATACTTTTTTTGTAGAAAACATTTTAAGTATCTTACATTTTTTATAATTTTGAAAAATTTTTCCTATTTCACTATCTTTACTACTCTTTTTGGTCGTTACTTAAGCTTTCAATTTCTCACACCCGAGACACAATGTAATATTGACACATATGGATGTGATTTATTTCACTTAAGAGTATGTTCACAAAGTGCATCCATTTACCTAAAAATGTCTCAAATCTATCCTTCTTTATAGCTGAGTAGTACTCCATTATATAAAAAAAATCCATGTCTTTTTTATCCATTCATTATTGATGGGCATTTGGGTTGTTTCCAAAATTTAGCTTTTACAAACTGACCCTAGAAACATGGGGTTGCATATATCACTGTGGGATGATCCTTTTCATTCCTTGGGAGGACATTCAAAAGGGGAATAGCTGGGTAAAATGAGATCTCCAATCCTAATTTTCTGAGGAATCTCCACACTGATTTTCAGAGCGGTTGCACAAGTCTGCACTCCCACCGTACGTATCTCCACCAGCATTTGTTCTTGGTTGATTTCTTGATAGCAGCCATTCTTTCTGGAGTAAAACAGAATCTCAGCATTGTTTTAATTTGCGTCTCTTGAATGACCAGTGATGTTGAATATTTTGTCATGTATTTATTGGCCATTTCTAGTTCTTCATCTGAAAAGTATGTGTTTATCCCAGATGCCCATTTTTGGATTGGGTCATTAAATTTTGAGTAGGCTGATTTTCTTAAGTAGCCAAGATCAGAGAAAGTCGCCAAGGTGATTAGCGAAGGACAAGGAAACAGAGTGCTGTCAGGAAGGCACACTTTTCTGGAGTTCTCTCACACGTATAAGTAGCTGTGGCTAAGAATCCCTGCTGCACCGAGGAGAAGGTGTGGAAAGCTCTCTGGTAGTTCATTTTTCAGTGCTTTTGTTTTGTTTTAAACCTAATATTGTCTAACTTCTCAATGTTCTACACTAATGGTTTCATGTGTGCTTATTCTTAGTGGTAAATAATTATTGCAAAAATCTCTTCATTGTATTTACTGTGAGATTAAATTAGTCAAAGTTTAACTTCCCTACTGCAGCACTCTGTGGGTCCAATATTCGGCCCTTCTGATGTCTGTTACTGCGTATCCGTACCTTGTGCAGTGAGGTCTATCAGTAGAATGGCACTTGGCAAATGCATTTTTACAGGTTTTATGCGAATTCCTCACTGAGGAATCAATGCCTCTTTTGAGCCTTCACCTCTTGAGTCCCACTAGAACCTCCTATGCTAACATTTTAATTTTTGGAAATAATTATATTTATTAAAGTCATCTTTATGCAGAAGAATTACATAAATCTATCAATATAACATATTTTCAGTTAAAAATAGCTATTTCAAAAAGTATAAAATCTTAATTATTTTTAATACTCTTCATTTTAGGATTGAAAAGTGATTTGGTCTAGAAAATAGTCACACTACCTCTATTGTAGTAATCATAATCAGATTTATCACTCATGTAAAAGGGCAATGAAAAATTTAAAGAGATAAATCAGCCATAAAAACCTAGATTATTTTATGGCAACACATTCTCAGTATTTTATTGGCTTTAAACAAGCAGTGGCTTGTTTGCTAGTGCAAAATATTTCTTCCTATTCTTCCTTCCTTCAATATTGTCTTTACTTTCTTTAAATATTTAATCAAACATTTATTTTCTTTACTGCTTTCTACTCTGAGCTGCAAAGATACAGAATGAGCAATGTTTCAGGAACTTCCTACAAGCAAGCCCTAAGCATAAGAGTATAGAAAGCTAAGTCAGTGGTATCAAATGAGATTACAGTTGCATAACTATGTATTTATTTAAATATATTTTCTGAAATGTCATTCTACATTAGGCATTGTCTGACAGAAATATAGAAAACGAGAAAGTAAGAAGAAATTATTTCTTCATGGATTTTACATTTCAATTGAGAGGTCAATTAACAAGAAACTAAAACTTTTAATTTCTTAGGCCTAATAATTGTTATATCATCAAGAAAAGACACCCTGAGAGGTATTAGTTGAGCACAAACTTTCAGGAGTTAAAGGGACAAGCCATATTTTTATCAGGATAAGCATTAAAACTAGAATTAACTCATACTTGAAATATAAAATGAACAGCGTTTTCTGATGGAGAGAGTTATCAAGGAATGAAGTTCTTTTTATTAGTGTAGATTATGCTTAAGTAAAAAAGTTTGGATGTAGTTCAGGAGATGGGGAATTTGGACATGAAAGGACTGATATAGGCTATTGAATGTATGTGTTTGAGGTTTAAGGAAAAAGTTTCTGGTCTAGATATAAATGCAGATGATATTTAAAGCCAAGGGTCTATATGAGACAACTTAGAGAGAAAGTGGGCCAAAGTCACAATGTATACTGGTTAGGGAAACTAAGAGCTTACAACAACGAAAACTCAGAATGGAAGAGGATGGGAAAGAAAGAAAATTAGAGAAGTATCATATCGTCGAGGCCAGATGAGTGTTTCAAAGAAGTGTAATAAACTTCTTTAAACGCTGATCAGTAGAACCAGGGCTGAACACTGACTCTTAGAATTTGCAACGCAGAGTTACTGGTGATCTTGGTATGTGTATTGCAGTGGGAAATGGTGTTCTTTTTTATGAGAGGGTTCAAGACAAAATCTATGTAAACATTAAAAATAGTGATTAAACACAAGTATTAGAAGGAGTATAGAAAGGAATTACTAGCTAAGGAAATAGTAGGTGAAAAGTATTTTCATTTTAAGTTGAGAAAAACAAAAGAATTGGTATTCTTGAGGTCAATTCATTGGAAAAATAGGAAAAAATTGTAGAAGACTGTGTGACAATACTCAGGAAGGACAGAGGCTATGAAAATAAGAATCAGTCCTTTAAGAAAGAGGGATAGATGACTTGCACCATCTCTTAAGAACTGAAGACTTTTGTCTATTAAACATGACAGAAATATTTCAATATTTTTCTAGCTTTGATGTAAGCCCATTTTGTCACATACATGTACCTGTAGCTGGAGAGCTACTGATCAGCATCCCTACAATGAAAGTTCCTGACCATAAGCAGGTAAAATTCTTTGCCTTATTTCTCTTCCTTACCTCTTAGTCTTTTATTAAATCAAAAGGCTGATATTTACCTGTCTTTATTTCCTTGGTCTTAACCATAAAACTACATGAAGTTTGATATATGATCTATGAACTGTCATATATAAATCATTTATTTTGTATTTATTATTTTTATACTCATGCTCTATCTCCATAATATCAAGAGCATATTTATTTATGTATTTTATTTTTTAATTGAGTTTATTGGTACATTTTAGGTATACAGTACAGCTACTTTCATTATTGGGATCTTGTACCTTTACATGACAGGTCTTGGTTCTCATTTTTTCTCCTTGTCCCTGCCCTCCCTTCACTCCCTCCTTCCCTCCCCAATTTACAAACACTTTATTTCCATTTTTTCATTTTCTCATATTTTTAAGACCTTTTTACTTGCCTGTTCTTATGTCCAATTTAACAAAATAAAATATACTTAGATGTACAATAATTTTGTTTAAACTATGGATTTTTTCAAGTGTAAAAATGTATGTAACATTTATCGATCTGTAGAGAATATTTGTTCAGTTAAGGATTTTTGCAAGGTGCATTTATATGCAATTCAGTTCTACAAATGTCCTTATCAGTGATGAGGTCACAATTGTTGGACAAGTTTTTTCTGTAGCATTTCCATCATCATTATTTTAGAGTGCTTTGCGCTTTCAAATTCTTAAGATTGAAATCCAGTATGATCATGCCTCTGAGTTATTCTTTGGAACTCAAAATGTCATTATATTTTGAGGTTAATGATAATTACTTATATTAAACTAAATGTCACATCTATATATGGAAATGTCAGCCTTTGGTTTCTGTTGAGGTCATTGTGATTTTCTCCCTAATATTCATTTGTATAAGTTTTAGTAGTGATTGAATTCATTCCCAGTTTAAACTGATTTTTAGTTTGTACAAGTTAAGCAGGAAGTTCCCATCTTCCAGAAGTAAACAATACCTGGCATTTCTTCATGCACCGGTATCAGTTCAAAGATTGTATAATAAGTACAAACCTCATTATATTTGGTGTGCACATGTCATGCCTAAAATAAATACTGAAATTTTGCTATAATGACATAAATCTACTGTCGATTTGAATTCTATGCTTAAAGTAAGAAAAAGGGAATTGCAGGCAAAAGAAGCAAGAGCCTTAAAAATTTACCTAAAACTGGCTCTATTTCTGGACTTTTCAGCAATACAAGCAAACCAGTATGTTCTTAAATATCTTTTAAGCAGTTTGAGCAAAGTGCCTTTGTTGCAACAAAAAGCATAATAATGGATTCAGTTTAGCAATCAACAATGAAGGAAAACCAGATTCCCTTTCTCTTTCATCAGTCACTTTGAATATAATGAAATGAAATAGTCCATTGACACCATACTTTGTTTTATGGTTCTTTTGTGCAAGCATATTTTATATGGCTTTATTTTATGGTACTGACTATAGAGCCAACTAGTTCATATTAATAGTACTTTTGTTATGAGCAAGTTTATGTAGGATATTCCATATGTGTTTAAAGAATATAGTTAGCTACAGATTGAATAGTAGAAAATTACCAATCAGCAAAATAAGTCATATTTTTCTGCTGTTTATGATAATTGACAAAATATTATTAAAGAAATTTCTCCTTTTGTTATATGATAAATCAGGCATATTTTCTAGGCTTCTAATATGTACCCTGACATATCCTACATAATTTCCTGAATTTGAAAAGCTTGTGGAATCTCCTCTCCCAAGGTGCTTACAATTTAGTTAGAGAGGTAAATGCTTATGAAACACAAGTAGGAAATCAGAGATCATATATAATTATCTGCTGAGCTCATCCTAAGCTCTAATTCCATACAGGAGATATCAATAAAGGTTGAAAAAATTAGAGAAAGTCTCTATTATGGTTTGGATTGAAAATGTTTCCCAAAAGTCTCATGTGTTTGGAAGGACACTGGATCTTTAGAAAACTGTATCCATCAATGGGGGTGAAGGGAGGGCAGAGGTAAGGGGAAAAAATGAGAATCAAGACTTGTCATGTAGAGGTAGAAGATCCCAACAATGAATGTAATTGTACTGTATCCCTAAAATGTACCAATAAACTCAATTAAAGCTGAAAAACAAATTCACTGATTAGCTCAGTAACTGAATATTCTGTGAGGTGGTGGGGACTGGTTGGGGAGGGGGGATCACTGGGGAAGGGACCTGAAAGGGTGTTTTGTCATCTCTGGCTCCTCCATTTTCTCTCTGCTTCAGGGCTGCCATGATTTGAGCAGCTTTCTAGAGCATGACATTCTACAACTCTCTGTCTGCCTTGGAGCTAAACAATAATGGACTAAATCCTCTAAATACTGTGAGTTGAAACAAACCTCCCCTCCTTTAAATTGTGTGTGTCACGTATTTTATACCAGCAATAGGAAAATATGAAATACAGACTCCCTGATTTTTGTCATAGCTGTGAATGGTGTCATATGAAGTTGTTACATAGTACATCATGACATTCACTACCTCAATGATGAAAGGTCCTTATAGTATGTACATTCACCCCTTTACTTACAAACTCTATTCCCTAAAAAGACCTAGCTCAAACTCAAGTTGGTTGCAAGTCAAGACTATTTTTCCCCTATGAAGTAATGGAAATACCCATAATGCATTCCAAACCTCCCAAAGCACTTCTTAACTAACCTTTCCATAAAAAAAAGTTGTAAAATGTGCATAATTTACCAGAAACACCAATAAATTTTCCTAGTGTATTCACCAAAAAGTTACAATATGTGCCTGGTTTACCAGAAACAATTTCATACTGTACTCACCATTCACATTGGCATCTTTGGCTTGCAGGAAGAGAGGATGGAATGAAAGGTGGTTATTGTTTGGAAGGAGACTCTCCTCCCATAAGAACATCAGGAATCTGGATCTCTGTTGTCCTTTCTTTTCTTAGGAGAGTCTGTAGCCCACTAGGACCTGCTTCTGGCTCACTAGGTCTCAACATTTTCAGGACTGAAAAATGGTCTAACGTTGTCTGTTTCTGTCTTCTTTAATACTGATTTGTAGTATGTTATGGCATTGTCATTAAACCAGTGAATACAATGATTGGCCTTTTCTCTGTGTAGTCTTCTTTACAAATGTTTATAGCTTTGTCCATTTGTTTTTTAGGTATTCCTTTATTTCAGAACTTTGCTGCATTGATTGTTGATATTCCTCTCCTCTTCAGAAGGCGCCACAGCTGCCATTCTCTGTTGCTCTGCCAGAGTTGCTGAAGTTCCTCTGTAGACAGTTTGTTGAGTGCTCTTCCACCAGTTCCTCAACATTACCAATGTCTACATGCAGACCTATGGCCTCTGCTATAGTGACAGTGTCATCAGCCACAGAGTCAAATGGAGGCTCAGGCTCCTCTGCATAACCTTCAAAGTCTCTCTGCTATATAATTTTAGGCAACAGTTTGTTGAAAGCAGATCTCAGTGTTTTAGAGAGACATTGGCCTAGGATTTCTCAATTAACCCTGTACAGGAAAGACTGGCATTGAGGTCATAACTCAAGACTTTGGTTAAAAGTTAAAACTAAAATATCCAGTTGTATCCTAAGTTATTTATATGTGTGCTGGTTGTAATTTGAGGGTCCACTGTAACCGAGATGCCCACTTTTAAAATAAGTATTTTGTAGTTACTCTTGTAATTGCATTTAAAAAGGCCCGTCTTTAGTTGATTTCTGTGTGTGTTTTTGGGACTGTAGATATAATTTAGATATGATCTAGCAAATATTTATAGATAGGAGCATAGTGCTAAATAAACTGCTGAATCACCCCCTTGTGGTGTACATTACAAGAAAGGTATTGGAAGGTCTACTGTTGGAGAAAAAGGAATAAAAATCTCTCCAATTTACTAGTTTTGTGAACTTAGTCAAAGCTTTCTCTGAGTTTTGTCTTTTTAATGTGTTAAAAGAATACAGGACGAATATATCACTAACAGTTTCGCATTTTTGTGGCATTTATAATTCTATATACAATATAGATTATGAAAGTACCTGTAAGATAATATATGTATATGAATGTTAGTTATTGTTGCTTGTTCTAGGTATTTCATGAATTTGCATTTTAATAGCTGAAGTGACAAGTTGCAAAACCACTTTCTATAGTAAGGGTGATGCAATAGAATTGAAAACTTAAAAATGACTCATCATTTATGGTTTTTTGTTTAAAATTTTAAGCAACTAATAAGAATGTCTCTGCTAAATATTTAACAGAATGTATTTTTAATATTGTAAAGGAAGTCTGTGACTTTGCCTTCTAACATAGATTAAAATTTCCACAAATAGCTGCTTCTAAAATTCTGCAAATGTGGAAAGTTCAACTGGTTGGAATTCAGAAGATTACATGCGAGAAAAGCTCCACAAATAACAAAAAAGAACCTAGCCTAAGTCTGCGTGGAAGAGTGCTTTACAAGCTGTGACCTCCTCATTTCCAATTTGTGATGGCTTTCACTCCGTACTCTCAAGCAATGCAACTTCATTCCTAGAAATACCAGAAAAGGTGATAGGTTAAAATGGGGAAATAACTCAGATATTTCCTCTTTAGATAATTTTGGTTTGTTTTCCATTTTAAAAACTCAGTGTCGAAGGAGGAACCCAAAGCCATATTCTTTCTATAAAGCAAACATTTCTAAATGGAGACTTTGAAGCATCAATTAAACAACTAATTGAAGTTTTGAAATCCTGATGATACGAAGGGTCTAAGTTCAAGAACAGTTTACCTCTGTGCTAAGGAGCTATAGAAAATTACATGTTTTTCCATTTATGGTCTCTGCTTATGGCTTTTAAATCTAAATCTAGGAACAAAATAATATTCTTAGAAAATTATGATGCATGATAATTTTAAGCTCCTCTTACTTTTATATAAACAATTCTCATATCCATATGTATAAGAAACACAGATGGCAGAATGGGGAACGATAAAATTTTTTTATTATTCATATACTATGAAGTATTGCTCTTTTTATAATAATATATGTTTGTAAGGAAAAATTGATAATCTTTGGGAAGAAGATGTTTACTATAATATTTCACTGAAATTGCAGCGAACAGTGAGTGATAGACAATTCACAGAGAACTAGTTCAGGGAATTTAAATGACTAGTTAACCTGTTGTGTTGTTGTTTAATTCATTTTCCATTGATTTATACTAGTCATTTCTTCAACATGGCTGATATGCACAAACAGGATGGGCTTATCACAAAATGTTGAAGGATCTCACAATTCTGGGTAACACTGAAATATGTTCGGGTTATTATACAAACGGAATCCTGACACATTTCTATAATAGTAACTACACAACTAGCATACATATCCTTTTTCTATAAAGAAAACATCTCTCTGCCTTGTTTTCAGCATTACACACAGAATTCAGTTGTTAATGTTGATCAGAATATTCCAAGCAGAGAAATATTTGTATGAAGAAAGGTTATGTTATTGAAATAAAATTTCTATCTGAGCTTATATGAATTTTTTCTACATAGACAATGCTTCTTCTGTCTAATAATTAATCATTGGTGTTTATCATGTTTATTACTGAAATTGCATTCCAGTTTGGAAGATTGGCAAAATATATCATAATCATTGTTAGACTGCAAAATGAGCATACTGTCATAGTTACCATTACATTTCATTGACTACTGAAGATACACGAAAATGAAAAATTATTTTGTTGGTTAGGAAATTTTTAACCATCAAACAGGCACACACATCTGGTACTCGTACTCTTTTTCAATGCTATCATCATTCATTGAGTGTCTTCTCCATGTTTATCATTTTGTTAAATAATGAAGACAATGCCAAATAAGGATGGGAAGGGCCAATGCATGTCAGCAGCAGGGAAATTATCATGCTGCAGTTGTGCGTAATGATATAAATAAAGTAAGTCTTTTTTCTTATGACACTGTTTTTGGGGATTGTTATAGCCTCTATGATTATAGCTCTCCAAAACTGCACAATTTAACATTTTTACTGTTTATATTGCTAGCCATATTTTCCCTTTGTAGCATTGTCACCCCATGGTGCAGACTTTGAAAATTGCATTATCATTTCTTTTCTGGCCCTATGACACTTAACTCAGTGTTGAACACAAAGTGTATGTTCAGCAAATTGCTGTTACGATAAATGCTACAACAAAGGCAATGTTAAGGCTTTGATCTAGAGTAACCCCAGAAGCCTCTTGTGTTAAGAGTCAGGGACTTTGGGGGGTGAATAGATCATAGGGTGCGATCCTCATCAGTGGATCTGTCCATTGATGTATTCAACGGCTATATGTGTTGTTAGGAAGTGGGGCCTGCTTGAAAGAGGTGTTGTCACTGGGCTGTAGCTTTGGGGACTATTTCTTGCCCCTGACCCCTCCCTTTTCTCTCTGCTTCCCAGATGCCATGGGTTGTACATTGTCTGTCCTCTGCCATGGCCTTCTACCATGCTGTTTTTCCCTTGTAGTCAGGTACTATGGACTGAATCCCCTGAATTGTCAGCCAAAATAAGCATCTCCACCTTTAGATTGACAGTGTCTACTATTTTGTATCAGCTATGAGAACACTAACACAGAAAATTGGTACCTGACAAGTGGGACAAATATTATGTTTGCACCCAACCATGTCTTTTAGAAGCATCAGAAACTGGTTTATGGGAGGTGTTTGGAAAGGTTTGATGATAATGGCTACAGAAGTTTTAAAATATTGGACACAGATCTTGATGAACTAGAAGCTTAGTAGCCCAGCATGCTGATGGAGATAGGGATAATAAAGGTCAGAATCAGGAAATTTCAAAGGAGAATGGGGGATGTATTAGTAACTAGACTAAAGGTCATGCATGTTTCATACTGGCAAATAATTTATCTACAATTTACCTGCATCCTAGGACTGTGTGAGGATGAATTTAAAGATTGTGGACTGATTAATGTGATGGAAAAATAAATTTCAAGAGAGCTCAACATTCATGTTGTGGTACAGGTACTTCTGGGTTCTTTTAGCTAGATTTGTAGTAAGAATCAAGGGTACAATTTAAAACAGAAAAAAATGAAAAAGTTAAAGTTTGGCCCAGAAAAAAAGTATGTATAAAGTTTAAAGAGTTTAACAAAAGAGTTTAACTGTTGAGGAAATCAGTGCCATTAAGGAGAAACCAAGTACTATTTATAGGGAAAAGAAGAAGAAAGATGCCTAAATGCCTCTCACCAGCCAGCAAGACCCTGTCTATCACAGCCTCAAATACGCGAGTGTAAATCTTTCATTTCTGAAGAGAATCCCTTGGCCCACTGCTCAAGAAGGGCCACCTAGGGAATCCTTTCACCAGGAAGAATTTTACCTTGCTTAGCTTAGCTTCCAGGTAGTCAGAGGCTGTTCCAGTCATGATACAAAGGAGACTGACTACTGCATTAGCTAGCAGCAGACCTTGACATTGTCCATCTGATCATGATTTTACTAGCATGCACAATGTAAGAATTGTGCAGGAACACCTGGCAGGTCATTCAAAGAACTTCAAGACGGTAGTGCACAGTATGCAGTGAGTGAAGACAAGAGAGATCTCATGAAAGGTTCAAGCAACAAGACCATAGCTGTAGGGCTAACCAAACCCTATGGGACCCACATCTGAACACCTTGTGATTGGATGCCATATTCTGAGCTTTGGGACTTAATACTTGTCCTGCTGGGTTTCAGAATTGCTTGGGTCCAATTATTTCTGATTCCCCTACTCTTCCCTTTTGGAAGGGTAATGTTTACTCTGTGAAATTGTATCTTGGAATTGTGTAACTTGCTTTTGATTTTATAAAAGTTCACAGTTATAAAATTGTCTTGATTCTCAGAGGATACTTTGGACTTGAACTGTTTAGCACTGCCAAAACTGTTAAAATTTGGCATCGCTTACAGATTGACTAAATATATTTTCCTAACGAGATGAACCTGGAGTGGAATGTTATGACTTAGATCTAGAATGTTCCCCCAAAGTCTCATATGTTCAGAGGTGGGGTGTTTAGAAAGTAATTGGATCATGGAGGTGGTATATTCTCTAATGGATTCATCACTGCTGATTTTATAGTTACATCTGCAGTTAGGAGGTAGAACTTTGTTGGGAAAGGTGTGTTACTGGGAAGCATCCATTCTGTCTCTGCTTTGTGGCTGCCATGGGTTGAGCAGCTGTCTTCTAAATACTTCTCCATCACAACATTTCTGTCTTGGAGCCAGGTGATCATGGACTGAACTCCCCCAATTTAAACCTTTCTTCCTTTAATTTGGGATTATTTTGTTCTAGTGGCGGCAAAGCTGACTCATGCATGTGGGAAGCAATACCCCATCATTAACAAAAATATAATAAAATAAAAATATGTTTATATTTTTTGAAGTTTGCTGAATATAAAGTATTTTCTGATATGGCTCTTTGGACAGATAACCTTGAGGTACAGTACTTAGGTCCAGAAAAAGCCTTTACCAGCAATTGACTGAGTATCAGCTTGATATAAACCAGAATGAAGTCATAAAGATCTCAAATAATAAACAAGACTTGGACATTTAAAACAAAGAATTCCTTGGGATCCTTTGGATCCAGGCTGATAACAAACAATTTTAAAAATACATTTTGTTGTATTGCTCAGTGCAAAGAATATAGACAATGATAATATACTATAGGTCTCAAAAAGCTAAAAGAAATGAATTTGAATGCTTGCAAATCAAAGAAACAATAAGTGAGGAGATAGATATGCTTGCTAGTATATTAGCATTGTCTATATTCATTCTACTGAGCAATACAACAAAATGTATCAGTTTGATACTGGATAAAGAAAACGTGGTTTTTCTATAAAATGGAATACTACTCAGCCATAAAGAATGAGAAATTAGAATCATTCATAAGGAAATAGATGCACATTGAGAATATACTCTTATGTGAAATAAATAAATCACACATGTGTAAATACTGAATAGTTTCTCTGGTGTGAAAAACTATAATTGTACATAAGATCCTAATGGTATAATTGGCAATGTAAAACAGAAAGAAAAGGGCTAAAGGTGTAGGGGAAGTGGGAAGGGTAGGGGAAAGGTAATAAGGGAAAATTAAAAAATATGAGAAAATGAAAAAATAGAAATAAAGTATCTGTAAACTAGGAAGGGAGGAGGGCGTAAAGGGAGGGCAGGAGTAAAGGAAAAAAATGAGATCCAAGACCTGTCATGTAAAAGTACAAGAGCCCAGTGATGAACATAACTGTACTGTATACCTAAAATGTACCAGTAAACTCAATGAGAAAAAAATAACATGAAAATAATTTTAGTACGAAGAAGATAGGCATGTACTATAACATTTCTTCACTAAACTATTACTAGCTACTGTTATCATAGTACAGAGAAATTAGCAAAAATAATTATTTATATTACAAACCAAAGAGGCCATTTTAAAATATGTGACACTTTCAGCCAGTTTTTTTCAATATTAGAATTCTTCTATTAAAAAAAATTATATTTAGGTCCTACCAGATGCCAGATACTTAAACAAGCAAAAATAACTTCTAGAAGAGGAAAAATATGGCACTCTAGAATTACTGCTACACTAATTTCAAGTTTCTTGACCCTGCAATGTGTTAAAGATTGCAAAGAAATCTAGACTTGTGTTTCAATTATCTTCTTTCACTTCTTTGCATTATAGCTTTATACCTGAAAAAGAAGATGTGATCGTTAGGTTGTTATGGCATCATTCAAGATGAAGTGTGTTTTATAACTGGACAGAACACATTTCAGCTGGGATCAAACTTTACAAATGTGACTTAACTCCCTCTAATTTGGTCATATATGTTAAACACTGGCCTTAGTTAATTAACATACAGTTCCACTCTATCAGAGCACAGCTGAACAGTGGGAAAGAGCGATAATAGTAATTCCTGGCTCCATGACATTAACCTCTTCTTTTCCCTTGCTTATTAGCAATTTGAGAAGCAGTTGGTACTGCTAAATCAAGGCATCACTGCACTCAATGTATTTCACCCCCTTAGTATTCATTGATTAAGGCCATTCCTACAATGGTAATTCCTGTAGTGGGAGGCAAGAGTCATCTTAAGGGAAAAATGAAATGCAAGAGGTTTGCTGAGAATTCTAAGGCAAGTTACCTGTTTTTAAACTATTAGTCTCAGGAAAATACAATCTCTATTCTCCAGGACATTATTTTGCTATGGGCAACACATACACTTATGTTGCTTTTAGTATCTCCTAGGTAAAACTTCTTAGGAAAGATGATAAAACCAAGAAATTGGTTATCAGCATAGGCCTGCTTTAACCTATATTCCAAGGGTGTTCTTATTACTTAAGTATAGTGATGGTGTGTCTATTACTTTCAGCAGAAAACATTTTTACCAATATAAAGCCTGTATTCAAAAATCCTGCCTATATTCCCTGAAACATAATACTAAAAGGCTAATGGGGCAAATAATTGCGTTAATCACAAAAGTCCTAATAAAAGAGACATTTTATCTGCACTACAATAAAATTATATTTTCAGAGTAGTACAAGTCCTTTGGAAAGTCAAGCTGCTGCTTCCTTTCTCTTTGGTGTTTCTGACTGTGACATACACATTAATCAGCAGCTGTAGGACTTCATATTATGCATTTGAGACAAGCTGTAGATGATGTTAATGATGTTGGACCATGAACCACGCTGAGTATCTTGCAGACAACAGACTGTGTGGATAGTAAGATAAATACACATGAGAAATTACTGGACTCTGACCATATATTACACAAAAACCCAACTTATACATCTTAACAGAATTCTAAACAGATCTCCATTTTATACATTTGTCATCACCTCACACATTAAAAAAATCTGAGCTTAAGAATTTCTAGTGCATTATTAGGAATGATAGAGTGCTAGAGGGGAAACTTCTTGATTGAATTTTCTTTTCCCACTTAATTCAATTTTATAGAAATAAATTGACTGACTATGCAAAAATGGGAAAAATCATTGGCCTATAAATTGGATAAAATAAACAATTCCAAGATAGTTATACAGATTTATATGAAGAAGCAATGTGCATGGTATGGTTACCCAAATAGCTTAGCCTATTTTTCTTTGATCGTTTTCTTTGGGCTTTCATCCAAATGCTTTCTTTGCCATAATTAGTTGTCAACATATTCTAGACTCTTTTTAATTATTTCATTACTCTTTTTTCTTTCTTAGGCAAAAAAGCACTTTTAATTTTGTGCAATAAAATGGAAAAATTCACAAAGATGCAAATTGTGTGTGTTCCAAATGAATATTGTAGATATTTGAAGGAAATGGAATAATGAATCCCAGACCATTACATTATGCCGTATCTTGGGAAATATAAAAAACGGATTCTGTTTTGGGCTGTTTTTAGTCTTGTACAAATGCATAATTAGTAGAAACATAAATATTCAGGAACTATACTGATTAAATGTATCTGATTAGTTGAGTAACTAGCTTTTATAATATCTTAAACAAATATGTCTTAAAACCATAGAAACATTCTCACTCATGATCCCCATTAAAGTTTCGTTTTGGAAAGTGAGTAGCTCACCTACAAGTTGTACTTTCTTTCCACTTTTTGGCTTCTCCTTCTTTAATTCCTTGAAATTCTGTATATGCATCCTATGGAAGCTTTCATGTGAGTATAAAAGCCCTGGTCTTGAAATGATATATTAGTTTGGCTAGAATTTTAGTGTTGAGGACTAGTCATATGTGTTATAGGTGTACTGGAAAATGTCGTCCACAGGTGAGCAGAACTTTCTTAGCAATAACTCAGTAATCTGGAAGAGAAAGCACAATTTTTGGCAGACAGGCATTTTAGCTGTAGTAGTTTTTGAGCAATATCTGTGAGTTGGACCAGGTTAGTCACTAGAAAGGTGAATGAGACTTTGAATAACATTGCCTAATGAAGTAAACAGCTATGTAAATAAAAAAAAATGTGGTACAGTGTGCTCAGTAGGAGTTGATGCAGCTAGAAACCAATGTTCATTGAGAAAATCTGCTTTTTGAGAAGCCAAAATAGATGTAAGAGATAGAACTTAGAAGAAAGTTGCCACCACTTCTATAAGCCCTGAAAAGAGCTTGCGACTTGATACTGATTTTTTTTTTTTTGTACCGGGATCAAACTCTGGTCCTTGCGCTTGCGAGGCAGGCCACCGAACCGCTGAGCTAAATCCCCGGCCCGACACTGAATTTTTTAGGAAATTAAAAGTTACAAGAGAACACTAGTGGGTAAATATTAATAAAATCATTTGGAAATGCACAGCAATTATATATTTTGTAGTAAGGACAGTGATCAGAAGTTGATATTGATATAAAAATGGTAGCTAACCCAAGGAAGTAGCTGAAGTAGTAAGGAAGAGGCCACATAATCCGAAGAGATGTTGATGAAAGCCTACATCACAATTTCAAAAGAAACTGAAATAGAATCAGAAAGAAGTTAGATTTACTATCAGATTTTTAACCGATAAAATAAGAGATCAAATAATAGTATATAGAGACATATGCACAATTGAACCTACTTCTAATGAATTCATGTTTTGTGGGTGATAGACATTTTAATAACTACTTTTATGTATTGGATTCGCTGGGTGAAAGGATATGCAGATACCTCCACTATGATATTACTAGTGTGGAAAAATCATTATTTTGGGGGAGTCTTGGATGTTTTCAGGAGAAATTTACATTTGAAGTGGTAAACTGAGTAGAGTCAGTTGTCCTCCTGAAAATAGTAGACATCATCTAATCTGATGATGGCATGAACAGAACAAAAGAGAAGATGATGTTTAAATTGTTCTCCCTGAGTGCTGAGCTGTGACATAGCTCTTCTCCTCATGGAAAAGTCCTGTAGATTTTCAGGCTGTTGGGTATGGACTGAAATTGCACTACTGACCTCTTTGGGTTCCTAGTTTATAGATGGTAGAGTGTGGAATTTTCTCATCTTCCATTGCCATGTATGCCAATTTCCCATAATCTCTCTCACAAATATTTATCACTTCCATATTTCTGGAAAAACGATTAAAGTCATATTTAATAATCAGTGAAAAGCCACATCTTCTATTTTAAAATATGTACATGTTTACATGTACATCATTGCAACCAATTTGTAGGTTTTGTAGACTTAGAAATGCATATATTGCACAACAATTCCAGTTATCAATTCTGCCACTATGTTCCCAAAAGAGCTTAAGATACAAAAGACTAAGTTTTGAAAAATTTAGTTGCCTACTTCTTCCTTTAAAACAGAGTCATGAGTATATTTTTAATTAATAACATTGATATAGTTTTTCAATAGAAAATTAAAAGATTTAACGTAATTAAAAATTTAACTCTATACATTTCAATTTTTCTCTTTTGTAGGAAAATCCTGAAATATAAGAAAACATATATTTTATATTAGTTTTTATTTATTTAGTTTCTTTAAGAATGACATTGTTAACTCTGTTACTATTTTCATTTCACAATTTTTCAAAAAATCTGTGACATTTTCCTCTTCTAATTTCCACTAGTAACATTTGATTTCTTCTTCTAAGTTGCTTGAGTATTTTGAGAGAAATGTGGAAATTGATATTTGACTGTTTATGCTCTTTTAAACAAAAAAATTAGTTTAGTAAGTACCCAATATAGACAAAATTAATGCCTACCACTGATGGAAACAATCATAGGAAAAATTAAAAAATAAAATGTCAGAGATTTAAGTCAGTTAGAACATTTTCTTCAGTGTATTGCCTGGTATCTTCTGCAATCTGATTTTAGAGGACCATTGTAATTACTATTTTCCATATTTTTGGAGGAATGTATGCATTTGATTCAATTTAGCTTTTTAATTTGTAGCAGCCATTCTCTGATATAGTTTATAGAATGGAGATTACCCTTTCTCAATTTTTTCTTAAAAGCTAGCTAAATTTATTTCCTATACATTTCAGCCTTAAGAATAATCAACATCAACTTTTAAAATTTTGTTCATCTTTTACTTGTCAGTGAGTTATTAGATTTGTTAGTTTATTTTGTTTTTATTTTGTAGCAAAATCTTTCTAACAAATGATTACCTCATATCTAAACTTCAGGGTGGCAGGCACTTGAAGAATCTGAGAGAAAAAAATTAGTCATAACACTGCATAGTACTTATTATTCCATCATAAAATCCAAAAGCAAGCTCACATGTAGTCTCCATCTACTGGTAGGACAGATAGGTTCCTGATGGAGTGGCCGTTCACATAACACTGATTTTACTCAGTTCATTGTCCTAATCATTTTCCCATTGCTGAAACACATTACTTAACACCCCAGACCCAAAGGAGGAAAGGTTTATTTTGGCTCAGTTTAGACGTCTCAGTCCATGGTCAGTTCTCTCCCAGGCAGGAAGGGCATGGTGGAAGGGTCTGGCTTAGAAAAGCTGATCACATCACGGAGGTCAGGAAGCAGAGAGAGAGAGAGAGAGAGAGGAGAGAGAGAGAAGGGAGGAGTTAGCAAGGGAGATATACTCTTCCACGTCAGCCCTAGTGACCTTCCTCCAACCAGGTGCTGCCTCATTCCAGCAAGACAGCTACACTGGCCTATAATATAATCATCTTCCAAAAGCCTTACCTCTGAACAAAAGCCTTACCTTTGGAGGACATTCTAGATTTATACCATCACACTCGTAAAATGCTAATTATAGTCTCTGCATTGGAACTGAGAAATTAGTATACCAAGTTATGTATCCTGAGCGCTGAAGGTAATACAAAAAAATCTTGGTCATCATTATAATACAAAACCAGATTTTATTACATATATATTTAGCCACTAGTTATTAAAAATCGTTTACTGGAATTGTTCTTTCTCTCCATATCCACAGTCTATATTCCCCGCTTTTCTGGGTCTAAACCAAGTGGATCTCTCTTCATAACAATAATCTTGTACTTTGAGAATATTTCAAATAATGGCAAAGAGCCTCTTAAAAATGCAAATGCATCTCTCCGTGACTGGATTGGAGCCAATTCCTTTTGACAAAGTTTGTAATAAACACACTAAATAGTGTATTGGAAAGAGATAGGTAAATAATGAGATTTTAAGTCATTCACAATGAAACAAAGGAAAGACGGAAAACATATCCCCCATGGGAGATCAGATGTGTTTTCTCCCGATTTTACATTTCACCCCTGCTTTCAATACACGGTACACCTGCGGAAGAAGGCCACTGATAAGAGTGTGCTGAAAGCAAGAACAGAATCTGACCATGAGCCGAAAGAGTGCAAAAGGTGAAGAAGGAAGAGGTCAAAGGCTCTGAATTTAGGATGGCATTTAAAAAATTAATTTTATGGGTACATTTAAAGTATACAATATAATGACATTCGTAGTTGGAAATGTGCACCTTCATAATCCATCTTGGATCTTATTTTTTCTTCATTCTCCTGCCCTCCCTTCAATTCCTCCATCCCTCCCGATCTACAAAGACTTGGTTTCCATTTTGTCTTTGTCTTGTATTAATTCCATTCCCTTCTTTCTTTCCCTTTCTTTTCCCCTACTATCCCACTTCCCCTTCCCTTTTGCACCTTTTCTATTATTCCACATTATCCATTATACCTTCTAGACCTATTTATACTTTGTTTCTCACACTAGAGAAACTATTTGGTATTTACACATGTGTATCCTATTTATTTCACGTAAGAGTGACGCCTTAATGTACAACTATTTAGCTATAAATGACTGTCGTTTCTCATTCTTTATGACTAATACTCCATTTTATAAAAAAACTCTTTGTTCTGGTGTGTTCTTGGAAACTGTTGAGCTTTTATTCCATTGTGTTTTTACTTTGGAGACTGAAAAACTAAAATTATCTGTATTAGCAACTGGGATTCTCAACACAAATTTTATTTTATAAGTTACATTCCATGCATTTAAGTGAGATTCAAAAATCAAAATGGGAGTTGTGTTCCTACTCTTCTGCTTTCTTTTGCTGGTAGAGGATGAATTTGTGGTTAACTTTCCTTAAGCCTCCCAACTATAGCCAGATGTTGTCCTTGCAGTTCCCAGTGGAGCTCAAGTTCCACAGAAGAACTGGAGAAGTGAGCAAAACTTTAGAAACAGTAAAGTGACTTTGTACCAAGCAAGTTTCTTCTTCAAACCTTGAGCGGAGTGGATTGCATTTGCATCAGGTGGTTAAGCAAAGCATAACTGATTGGCTAATAGGATTGGACACACTTCCCTTTCAACACTAGAGAAACTGCTTTTATGATGTTCATTTCTTCACCACATTGCTATTACTGATGTAAAAGGCGATGGCTAATCCAATAGATACTGAGCTCCTTAATTCAAGTCAAAATTTTTTTCATTTTTTTATTCATTTTTTAATTGGGATGTACCACTTGTGCTTATTTATGAGATATACTATCAAGCTTGATACATGCATATAATGTAATGATCAAATGAGGGTAACTATCACAAATGAGAATAATCACCTCCTAAACTATCATCGTGTGTGTGTGTGTGTGTGTGTGTGTGTGTGTGTCTTGCAAAGCTTCAAAGTCTTCTCTAGTTACTTTGAAATGGATAATTAATTGTTGTGGACGTTGGTTACCTTATGATACTGTATGCTATTAGAACTGCTTCCCTCTCTGTGTTTCAACAACCATTATTCACCCTTGCACTCTCTTTCCCACATCCATTTTCCAGCCTCTAGAGACCTATCACAAAACTCATAAATGATTACTGAGTGAATAAGTGATTTAACGCATGTTATATACACTGGGATTTCTGGATCAGACTATTTTTTCTAATTACATATAGTATTGTTTTAAAAATAATTACTATATTTTATTGTCATTCCAAAATATATAAGAAGACAAGACCAAATTCTCTAGGACTAAGAAAAGCATTTTTAGATAGTTATAACTAAAATAGTTTAGTTAGATACCATGAAAAAGAATAAGTATAGTAATGTTCTTTAGCTTATGCCTACTAACTTAGCTTGGATTATGGAAAGATTTAGTACCAAGAAGAATTTGCAAGCTGTGGAAATACAGATTCCTTCTTAGTATTCATTTGAGGACTTTAACATTTTTATTTACCTGAAGGAATTTATTTGATTAAGTATTTAATTTAGCATTTGTCACTGTGGCCCAAATTCCCTAATGTTCATGTTTCCTATTTTTAAAAGTAATTTAATTTCTGAAACATAGATTGAATATGCCAAAGGGTTACACATTCTTGTGACTTACTGCTACTTTCTTTTTTATGACATATCTCCACTTCATAGCCCCATGAACCTGAACTTATGTAGGCTACAATATAAAAACAGAATTAATATTAAGAATTTTATTACTGCATGTCTCATTTTGTGACTCAAGAAACTGCAGTAGTTAAGCTACATATTCTGCATAGAGACCAAACAGCATAACATCTTCAAAAGGATATCTGTGTGAATATGTATGTATATTCTTTCTGCAAAAGCATTTTGTGGTCCATGAGAATACACTTACTATTTTCCAAAGTGAAAAATAGCAGAGTTTATTGACTGCTGTTTGAAGAAGCACTACAAATTCATTTCACACCTCATTTTAGAGCATTTTTTAGAGAAAAATAGGAAAACTTGGAAAAAAGATGTATATGTTCTCTATTTTTTGTCCTTCCAAGTATCACTTGCTGTATGTCTCATCAGTTCAAATCAGCCTAGACATGAAGGTCACATTATTGATAATAACAGGCCAGTTCTGTCTCCATAGTTACCGCCAATCAATAGAAAACCAGGAGCTTATTTGCTTCTAATTTCTCCTGGTCCTAGGGGATTGTCATATTTACTGCTCAACACACTGTCCTCTTATGCATGGATATATGTCATTTGAAATGACCTAAAAGTAATTGCTCTGAATGGAAGTCTTCAGTATTTTTTCTTCCTTGTGTGTTATAATTTTTAAAGGCATATATTATCAATATAGAAAAATACACTTTCAAAAATTCCTTCTGTTATGCCAGGATTTTATGTGAGTTCCAAGGGATGGACAGAGCCAAAGACCAGAGTTAATCTTGATAATCAACTTGGTGCCAATCTTACATCTTTGGACAAAGCACATGAATTCTGAACCATTTTTACCTTTGGTGAGAACACCATGGTTCTTCCAAATGGATGGGATGTGGCTTCAAGGGCACCCCTAAGGACTGATTTGTGGGGAAAAGATGACACCAGATTTTAGAAACACCATCGCATTCAGATGGATTTGTCCTCTAAATTACACTTGTACAAATAGACTTTTTTTTTTGCCTTGCCCATATAACTGTTTGCAATCTCATTTTCTAATTCACAAGAATAGTAATGAGACAATATTCTGAAATGAATCATACTATATCTATTTGGATAACCTCAATGTTGCTTTTACTCATGATATAATTGTGTCATTAGATGACATTCTCAGTTTCATGAATCTAGCTAAATGGAAGATTTTCCCCCTTTTCATATGCACTAAAAAATAATTCCTCATTGTGGCTGCAAGTAATTCAGCTAGGTTTAAAGAAATATAATGGATAGTAAAAGAGTATGTGATATACATTTTTAGCTTTGTAAGTAGAATATATATGAAAAAGAGATTATAAAGCTCTGGGACTTAATAGAGTTGTACATAATGCACTAATTAAGTGGAAGAAAGACAGTGTTTTTTAAAACTAAATTCTCATTGAGTTTATTGGTACATTTTAGGTATACAGTACAGTTACATTCATCATTGGGATCTTGTACCTTTACATGACAGGTCTTGGATCTCATTTATTCCCCTTGTCCCTGACCTCCCTTCACTCCTCCACCATCCCCATTTACAAAAATTTTAGTGCCATTTTTTCATTTCTCATATTTTTTTTTCTTTCCCTTGTTACCTTTTTCCTACCCTTCCCAACTTCCCTACACCTTTAGCCCTTTTCTTCCCATTTCACAATGTCAGTTATCTCATTAGGAGCTTATGTACTATTATAGTTTATTAACACCAGAGAAACTATTTGGTATTTACACATGTGTGACTTATTTATTTCACTTAGGAGTATAACCTCAATATGTATCCATTTACCTATGAATGAATGTAATTTATAATTCTTTATGGCTGAGTAGTATTCCATTTTATAGAAAAGACACAGCTTTATCCAGTTTCCAACTGATGGGCAAAGGGGCTGATTCCAACTTTTAGCTATTACAAAATGTGCCACTATAAACATAGGAGCACATATATCACTGTGATATGATTCTATTAATTCTTTTGGAAAGATACCCAGCAGAGGGATGGCTGGATCACGTGGAACCTCTAGTCCCAGGTCTTTGAGGTATCTCCACATTGATTTCCATAGTGGTTGCACCAGTCTGCACTCCCACCAACAGTGGAGAAAGGCTCCTTTCTCCCCACAACCCTGCCAACATTTGTTATTGTGTGATTTCTTGATAGCAGCCATTCTTTGTGGGGTGAGGTGGAATCTCAGTGCTGTTTTCATCTGCATCTCTGAAATGACCAGTTATGTGGAACATTTTTTCATATATTTACTCGCTGATTTTACTTTTTTATCTGAGAAATGTCTGTTTATTTCAGATACCCATTTTTGAATTGGGTTGTTGCATTTGGGGGGGCCTAATTGTTTTGAGTTCTTTATATATTCTAGATAATAGTCCTTTGTCTGAGGAGCAACTGGTAAAAATTTTTTCCCACATTGTAGGTTTTCTCTTAGTTCTGTTGATGGTTACTTTTGCAGTGCAGAGCTTTCTGTAAGACGAGATCCCAGTTGTTGATTCTTTCTGCTAGTTCCCGTGCTACTGAGGATTTGTTCATAAAGTCTTTTCCTATACCAATGTCTTCAAGTGTTCTGCCTAACTTATCTTCCAGCAAGTTTAGTCTTTCTGTTTTAATATTTAGATCTTTAATCCACTTGCATTTTAATTTAGTGCATGGTGAAAGATAAAGGTCCAGTTTTAATCTTTGGCAGATTGAGATCCAGTTTTTCCAAAACCATTTATTAAAGAGGTTATCTTTCCTCCAGTGGGGATGGCCAACTCCTTTGTTAAAGATGAGGCAGCTGAGTGCATCTGGAGTTGTTTTTGTGTCTTCTAATCTATTCCACTAATCCTCAGGTCTGTTTTTTTTTTTTTTTGTCAGTACCATGCTTTGTAGTATAGTTTCAAATTGGGAATTGTTATAACCTCTGCCATGTGTCTGTTGCCTAGGATGGCTTTTGCTATTCTTGGTCTCTTCTAGTTTACAATGAATTTTTGGATTCTTTTTTCTAGTTTTGTGTAATATAATGTTGGAATTTCAATTGGCATTGCATTGAATCTGTATAGCAGTTTTGGTAGTATGGCCATTTTCACTATGTTGATTCTTCCTACCCAGGAACAGGGGATATCTTTCCATTTTCTTATATCCTCTTTGATCTCTTTTTTCAGGGTGCTGTAGCTTTCAGTGTAGAGGTCTTTTGCTTCTTTTGTTTGATTGATTCCTAGATACTTCATTTTTTTTTTTTGATTCTACTGTAAAGGTAATTGTTTCCCTAATTTCTCTCTCAGTGAGTCCATTATTAGTGTACAAAAAGGCTACTGGTTTTTAGGTGTTGACCAGTAATGTTGTTTTTAATGAACAACTCCTCTTCTCTAAAGAGGAAGCGGCATTTACTTCTAACTCAAAATTAAAGTTTAACAAAATTTAACTGAGACAAGAATATTTGAAGAGATTTTTGGCTGAGATAAATTTTATTGATTTTCTCATTTTAAGTCAATGTCAAATGTGTTTATTCCTTTCTCCAACATATATCTTAAGAGATCCAATCAATCTACATTTTATTTGTAAATGTACTGAAATTCTGGGAGCAAGTTACTACACACAGGGCATGGATCTTCTAGCTAATTTGAACTGTGGTACTAGTGTGACTATATCTTACCATTTTATAGCTCAAAAATTTGAGGCTGAGAGATATCTTAGAGGTTACACAGCAAGTTTTTTAGCCAATGCTACATTTGAATTCATACCTATGATATGTCAATTATTATAATCTTCCTAGTGCCTCATACCTTGGAATCCATCAATTCTTGTCAGGTTGTAGAATTTGAGAGAATAAATTTGCATATAAAATAATCTGCAACATTTTTGTATGAATACAAGTTGGCAAAATGAGGAAACATTAGCTAATCAATGAAAAGTATGATTTGTGGCCTTAGAAAAATATCTAAAGCTCAGAAATTTTCTTCTAAAGCTCAGAAAGGTCTCTTTGCATAAATATTATAATTTTAAATATTAGACCTGAAATAATTTATGCAATCTATTTCTAATTGTTTTCAAATACTTTTATATTTTCCTTTAGCTTTGCAAAATGAAAATTAAATTAAGATTATCTTGAGTCAGTAAAGCTAATTAGATGCTTTTGCATTATATTTATATGTTTGAGACATGATACTTTGTAAAAGGTTGCAAATCATGTGAGCCTTAAATATTTCCTGCTTCAAATTAATCTGTTTTTGTTTATACACATAAAATAAGCTACTCAACTCATTCTTTGTTCTATGGCTTTATTTTGATTTTTTAGCTTTTTTCATTTTTCCACAACATTTTTACTTCAGTGATGTTTGTTGTTAAAAAAACCTAAAAATTTGAAGTACTTAAAATTACTAATACAGAAGGCAATTATATGTCTAGAAATAAACATTGTTACTTTTTACATGCCATGAATACAATATACTGACTATAGTAGTTAAGCAATAAAATTCAAGATGAACATAACTCTCCTAATAAATGGACCACTGTAGTCCAACTTAATGCAACATTTTTATACTCATCTATGATTGCAAATATTGGAAATTAAATAGCTTATATTTATGTACTCAAAGACATAATTTATTTCTTCACTAATGTTCTTGGTGATTATAGAATATTTATTTTGATGCTTGTTGATTGCGATTTTATTTTTAATCCTATGGTTGACAGCTACTGAACAGTCAGGAGCATCTTATTCTTTTGGAATATATGTTAAAGATGATTCACTGGTAGAAATTACTGAAAGAAGAAACTTCACATACAACTATGAGCCTTGTATCTTTATGTTGAAAAATATAATGAGTATAATGCATTATGATTTCTAAATTTTAGACCAGTGAATTTATTAATCAGCACACCAATAATTAATTATATTACTGTGCCAATAATTATTCCCTCTTAAACATTTCATTTTTTGTTGTGAATTCTGTGTCTAGAGAATTTCTGAGAAATATGTATATGCATTTATTCATCTTTGACAATTTATTACTAATCAACAGATGCAAAGGAACTAACATCAGACCTATTGTTATTAAATTTTTAGAAATACTACCCATGTAGTAAGTAAGATTTTCTGACCTTGCAGGTTAATAAAATGTTTTAATGTATCAGAATCAGCAGAGCATGTGGGTAGATAAGTCACTGAGCTAATTAGTCATCCTCTCCCAAGAGCTGTGTGTGGTTTAGTGGAGTGTGTTTAGCATTACAAGTAAATCAACACTGTTGCGGCAGGGAAGCATCATTTCCGAGTCATTTTCATAACTGCCACCTTGACTTTCCAATGAAATCCTCCCCGTTTATGACTTTCATAGCTTGTAAAAAGGCAATGTAGCAGGGCACAAAACCGATGCTACACACGAAGCATATGAGAACCATAGAGCATTAGCTTTAAGAGTCAAAACTGATTCCCGAGTAATGGAAACGAAGACACAGATATGTCATTTTGTCTGCATATGAGAACAATGGTAAGTCACTTTCATTACAGGTTACCCAAAGTCTCCTCTGTGGCATTTTTACTTGTTTTCTATTTGTATTACGGTATTCAAGAAGATGGGCAGAGTTGGATAGAAAAAAAATTAATTGGATCTATAGTCAAAAGCAGATGAGTTCAGTCTCAAGTATTCATAAGGGAATAGCAAAACAAACTCAGGTTGCTTTCCTTGGAATTTTATCTAACTAGTGTGGAACAGCATTAATGATAACACAAATTATTAAGATTTCTGATAGTTTTATTTCATTTTAAACTTTTTATGATCTACTTTATAATCTGTATTACCAACATTTCTATTTTGCTCTGAGCAAAGCTATGAGGCAGCTCAGAATTAAGAATACTATTCTTTTAATTTTCCAGACTGAAAATGAAGTGTCAAGATCCATGTATACCTAATAATACCGAGTTCACAGTACTCATAGCTGCACTGAAGATGAAAAGAGGGACGGAAAAATTCCCATAAAAAGGATGAAAAATTTCCACATAATTAATGCTTTCTGCATTTCTCTCCTTTCCAGATTTTATCTTAAAAAAGGCAAGTTCTTTGGTCCTAAAATTTATGGCTGTGGCTTTTATTTTATTTTATTTTCTTGCCATTGCATCCATTCTTCTTCTTAATTCCCAACACTGCAAAGGAGAAACAAGCTTCCTTTTCTTACCAACTATTCCCTTTGTCAACATTTGCAATCTGGCTCCTGCCTCTAATTACTCTGAAATTGTTCTCTCGATACTCACCAATGTTTAGCCTTAACTCCAATATTTTGTTCTCCATAAATCCTCATCCCTCCTTGGGCTGTCCGTAACATTTACAACTCTTGAAACGCCATTATTTAAACTGTTTTGTTTCTGGACTGAAGCCCCAGCAAGAGGGAGAATTTCTTTATTTCCTACTTGATTGATCTCTTAAGAAGTCTTTAAATGAGGCCTTGCTATGTTTCTTTTTTTGGGTCTTTTCCCTTTAAATATCATTTTGCTGAGGTTTTTCAAATGTTCTTTTCTCAGCTTCCACTTTTATCTTGAGCGACTGACTCCTATTTTCAATTACATGTCCGACATCTTCATATAAACTTAGCTTAACTGAAGCTAAACTTATTACGTTGTTCTTCAAAACTGTCTGAATTATTAAGCTACGATCCATCGACTCACCAGAATGAAATAAAAAATAAAAACAAAAACAAGTAAGCACACTTGAGCTGAAAGCCTTTCTTCAGACTGAGAGTTCATCACTTTCTTTTGATTTTATTTCTATTCTGTCTTTCCCCATTTTTCTTTCCTATTTCACACCCACTATTAAATTCCTGTGTTATATCTGCTACTTAGAGTACTAAACTTCTCTGCTGCTCTAGTTTTTCAATTATAAAAATAGTTGTATGGCACTATTATGAGGCTAGACAAATTATACAAATAAAACAATTAGAACAAAGTCTGTTGTAGAACAATTACTTAATAGATGATAGATTTTGCTGTCATTTTTCCTCCTCATCTTGTTCCTTCTACTCATGAGCGAGCTGGAGACACATTCTCTAATCTTAAGAACTAGAAAAGTTGAAGATGTATATTCTAGTCTTAAATCTGGGATAATGCTCAAGACCCAAGAAAATTAATGTTTCAGGTTGGACCTGCAAGTAATATAAGACCAATATCAAAGCTGCAGCCTTTTTTTTTTTAAGGCATTCCTTCTTAATGGAAGGTCTGTCATTTTTGTTCTATTCAAACCTTGAATTGTTTGGTTCAGGTCCATTGACATTAGGGAGGGCAATTTCCTTTACTCAGTTTAATTCATCCATTAAAATGTTAATTCATTGAAAAACACCCTCAAGGGGACATCTAGAATAAAATTTGACTAGGTCTCTATGCATCACCTGGCTTAGAAGACTTGTCACAGAAACTCAATGTACCAGTCAGCCTTCACATCACTGGGACAAAATACCCAACAATCACAACTTAAACAGGGAGAAGTTTATTTGGCTCATTCTTTCAGAGGATTCAGTCCATAATTGGCTGGCTCCAAGATAGAAATGGCTTGGTAGAGGGGCATGAAGGATAAAAGTGGTTCAATCAATGGCAGCTTGGAAGCAGAGAGAGCAGGAAAAGCAAGAGTTAGATGAAGAGATCCTCCAAATGCATGTTTCAGGCTCCTCCTGCCTGGCTCCTTATGCTAACAACACAATGTATTCTAAACACACCAATGGAATGATACACTAAGGGTTATAGTGCTCACATGGTCCTGTCACCTTCTGGAAGCCCCACTTCTGAACACATGAAATTTTGGAGAGACATTTTAGATCCACTATCAACTGACAATATTGCTATGTAGTTTCCCTTTTAAGAATTTAATAAATTGGATAAAGGTTATAAGGCAGTTTAAAAATTGTAAATGGATATTTTTAGTGAAAACAACCTGATGAAAATAATTATATCGATTTAGGTATTAGTGTAGAATTATGAACTTTAGAGTTAAACTAATTTCTACATTTTGAAAAACTATAAATTCTGTTCATATAGTTTGGAAATTTAAATTTTTGCATCATTTATGTCTTTGTTTATATTTTGCTGTATGCATGATCTTTGGTGCTTTGACAATATGACAGCAATGAACTTAGCAGTACAGGTTGGTAGTTTCAGAAAATCTTCTTTTGGCAAAATAAATAGAGACAGGTTTATGGAATCTATAGTTTTCCCGTCAAAGATCAATGTTCTTCAATTTAGTGTTATTACATGCCTGGATCTTGTTATAAAATTTTATTACTATAATTAAATGAATAATGAGTATAATAAATATTTAGTAAGTGTACCTATAGCACTAAGAACTATGGAAAATAAGCTTTACCTTATTTTACTTACCTATCTCCTAACCCTGTAATCCTTTTAATTTGAAAGGCCCCTTTCAAGTGTGATGAATGCTTCTTTGTTTTCTAGGGGAAATCTCTGGCAGCCTCAAACTGAGGCTTTTGAAGTATCTTGCATGTTAGGAAGCAATCAGGAGCATAGTATACCCTCTAAAGAAAGTCTTTCTGAAGATTTTATGTCCTCTTTTCTATATAACAAAGCCACTTCACATTTTCACCTGTGTCCACTTGATCAAGGTTCTTTTCAGTACAGACATCAATCATATTTACAGTAGATAATTAGTAAGGTCATGGGAAATAAACCAATATCCATCATTTCAGGCAATTTTAAAGATTTATTTGAATCCTATTTCAGGTAGTTATTAATTCTTGAGTTTCTGTATGTACTGCATGTATTTACTATCTCTTGGGAATTGAGAATTTATCAGACCATGAGAGAGCATGGATCCACTCACATGTAGTTTGTAGTTTTTGTTTTAGTGGGGAAGACAGGGAATAGTCAAATAAAACAAATAATACATGTTACAAAGAAGAAAAGAGGATTGGGAGATAGAAGAGATAGTGTAGGTTACAATTTAAGATTTCTTGGAGTGCTGTGGGTAAATGGAGGATGAATGAATCACCAAAACAATAGGACGGATAGAAAAGTTCAGAGATTTAATGACTAAGCCTTGTATAATTTCCAATTTTTATAGGTTGAAGGCCTGAATAGATTGTCACAATAGACTGCAGAGAGATCAAAATCAGGACATTGTCTCAAAAGCTCAGTGAAAATCTAGTGAAATGACTTTTATAAGAAAGACTGAATGAGTAATGTTAATTGGTTATTGGATTTAGCAATGTGGAGATTTTTGGTGACTTTTAAAGACACAGTTTCAATGGAGTGGTAGGGAAAGACAATAAATTGAGCCTTAGCAAGTATTAAAAACTCCCATTGTTACTGATAAATGAAATCATAGATATTGGATTTAAAAAAAGTTTATTAAAGAGGGGATATATTGTTTTATATTTGAATGTCTATGGGATATATTCTGTAGAAGGGGTTATTTTAGTAAACCTAATGTCCTTTAGAAAGTTATTATGATAATAAAATTTTATCCTTATCAATGTCAACTAGAGAATGTGAAAGAAACAATACCATAGGTAAGTTAGTAGAAGGGGCTGAGAATCAATGGAAACTATACATCTTTATTTTTGAAATACTTGAATCTGAAAATTAGGAAGATTTCACCTGCCTTGAACTTATATAGTAATTTTCTAAGCACATGTTTAGGAACAATTTTGTTTTTATATCCTCAACAATCTCGGTTGTAAATGTAAGATTCTGTATTTTCACACTAAAGCAAAAGCAGTTCTTCTCAAAATTACAGGACTTGACTTACGTTCTCTAGCAGTTTTCGCTCTCACGTAGTATTTTAATGCTACAGCATAGACCAAAGCCTTTAGATTTTTACTCTATATATTTTAAGATGACTGGTAAGTAAAGATAATCATTTAAATCACTTGCAAGAGAAAAGTTGGGAAGTACAGTAAGATATATTTATAGTCAAGTAAAATATATTAAAGGGTAGTTTTATGTAAGATGATGAAATCATAAATATAGAAATAAAATGAGATTTTTATTAAAAAAAAAACTGTCTAGGACTTCAGCTAGGACCAGAATATCTCAGAATAAACCTCCATAAATTTAGTTTAAAAAGTTTGACAAGGAGGGTGCTTAATGACAGAAGGTGCTGTCTGTTATCTGTTGTAATAGGAGATGTGATGTCCTTTTAAACAGAGTTTTTTTTTTAAATTAATAAGGAATCATACACTCTAAAGAGGACTGCCAGTTTGCTGAAGAATTAGAAAACAATAGAATATGCTTAATATTAAATTAAACCAATCACAACTCCAAAGTTCACTAGAAGCACCTTACATATGTAAATGAGATTCAGCAGCTGTGGAATATGAAACAAATATAAGTACACAGTAAGAACCAAATTACTGATTGCATTCTAATGGGGGGGCTAATAATAATAAAGTTTAAATTAGAAAATTCTACAAATATAGCTAGTGATTGTTATTTAACAAAATAAGACAAAATTATTCATTTATTCATCCAGCATTTGTGGAAAACATGCTGCAAGCTTGGTACTGTATTAATTGTATTTAGATAAATAGGAATTGTGCTAACAAAAGTTTCTGTCTTCAGGATACTGACAGTGGTGTTTCCTAGGCAGAAAGATAGTAGCATATGCTTGACGGTATGGAAGTAGAGAAGAAAACTTTTTTATCTAAACTTGGGTTAAAAGAAAGGAATACCTGGGAAGTTCACATCTCTCTAAATTGAAATTTTGGGCTTTCTTGGCCAAGATATAAGATATATGGCAGCATATTTAATGGCAAGAGAGATAAGTGGATGCAGTCAAATAAAGAACTGAAGGTGAAAGCCTTGGCTGGTGTTCATTTAGACTTCTTAAATATATTAGAGGAAAATCCCTGTTGCAGACCTTATGGTGATAACTGAAATGCTGCTGGAACTACTTTTCACCGAGTTAATAATGTTCAGAATGGCCCATGTTTTCCTTAACAATGTAAAATATTTACATAAGACCTTTATTTATCAATGGACTACACAGATAAAGGAGAAGCTGAAAAGTTCACAAATAGGTTTCATGTATCAATAAGAAAATGTTTGCAAAGGAATTTAAGAAACCATTTACTAATCTGTAATATGACAGATCCAGTCCGGAGGTAGAAACTTTGCAGTAGTTTGCTTTTGCTGTCATTGCTACTCATTTGTTTTTGCTTTTTTAAATAAGATTATTTAATCTAAAGATTTGATATCAGTTATTTCAGGTCCATTGAGACATAAATGATACACTAATAATGTTTTTGGATGGTAACTACTGGAAGTTGCTTCCCCTTAAGCTGGCGTCAATTAAAGGTTATAATTACTAAAATAGGAAATCTGCAGGAGAAACTCAGTGTCTGAATTTCTGGAGTCTAAGGAGGAGCTGTTGCTCACTCTGCTGAAACTGATGTCTCCAGGGGGATAGGGTGAGGTTGGTTCTGAAAGTGTCACGAAAGTGCAAACTGAAATCAACTGCTGCTACTGAAATGGAATGTCACTGTCAGGTGAAAAAGTGCTGCTGTGGTGATGTTAGGAACAGCTGGAAGCAAAGCCAGGAACAGGAAACCTACAGGAAAGAGCGATTCTCTCCCTTTTCCTCATTGCTCCAAGTGCTTTTCTGGTGTAGCATAAGGCAGCTCCGCCCAGGCAGCCAGCTGAACACAGCAGTTAACATCAGTAGCAAGCTTTAGCCCCAGCCTTGCAATGCAGAGTTCAAAGGGGGAGTTTGGAGCTGTGAGTGGTAATAGTAACTGCAAAAAATTTATAGCTCAGATCCCTCGCAACCAACAGGATTGAGCATACTATTGCATTATCCCTATAGAATTTGAGTTGAACATGAACAGTGGAATTTATGAAAAAATTTCCTTTTTGTGTCACAGAACTGAATGTTGATTACTCAGTCAATACATTTGTACTTTTTAAAAGTTTGGTTTGAGAGACTATCTAAAATATTGCCAAGTGGTGTCTCAATCCACTTAAATAAAAGCTCAACTGAGTGTATGAGTCTGTTTTGAAGTCGCTTTGTGTCATGGTTTTCCTTTAATACATGTCAGAATATAAAATATAAAATGTGTATAAAAGATATAGATTTGTATGTTTAACTTACTTTTCATTAGTGAATATTTCTCCTATAATAATTTCACTCATTTTTTGGAATTGGTATATATAAATATATATATGAATCAATATATATAAAATCTTGGTCATTTTTACTCCCTGTTACTAAAAGAATGCTTTGTTTTAATCCTGAGATAGTTTCATTTCAGTTTATTATGCTTTCATAATATTCTAGAACATCAATCAACAATTAACAATGAGAAGAGGTGAAACAGGACTTTTCATTATTCAGATTAAAAATCTGAAACGAGCATGAGATTAGAGTAGCCAAGAGCTAAATTATAGGAAGTCTTAGAAAAGCTATAGAAATTGCTCAACTCAAGTCACTGAAAAATGAAATAACTTTTACTGGAAATTATTTATCTTACTTTATTAGTGTTAGTGTTTAATTGTTCAATGGGGACTCATCAAAATGCAGCTTTTTTGTTTCTCAAGGGAAAAAGGTAGACAGAAGAGTTGATCAAGCAAAACAATAAGAAATAAGATTTTGTAAAATAAGTAGACTTTAATTTCATCATTTGCTACAGTTGTTATTCCCCCAAGTGTTCTTTAGTTTTTCATATGCATCACTGCATAATATGAAAGTTACTTATCGACTTCACTTAGTTTCTTGCTTCAGTTCTTAATTCTTTTGGCTAAATTGTTACATCTGTATATTTTCCCAGGCCTTCATAATGAGGTACTAGAATTTTTTTTTTTAATTCAATAACTCTGTTAGTTACTCTGGGTGTCTTAAAAACTGTTATAGAGTTATAGAGTTCTATAAGCTTTTCAATTTATTCTCTGATGGTATTTCTTCACTGGAGGAACATGAACATCAAAATAAAAGTTTATACCTAAGATACATTATAATATATATTTATGGTATAGAAGACTAAAAATGACTTTACCTCTTCGTTTTCAAGTCAGTTCTTTCACATGACCCTTTAAACAGTTTTTTTTAAGTAGGCAAAGAATGATGATGCAATTAATTAATTTAATAAATATACTAAGTTTGGATTTGAAATGGTAAAGATGCTGATTATAATCTCATTTCAAAAATATTTTAAAGTATTTTAAAATTTATATTGAAAGCCAAGTATAAATTGTAGCATTTTCTAACTTTTTCATGTATTGTGATAGCTAATCTTGATTGTCAGTTTAATTGGCTTGGAAGATGGCTAGATAAATAATCCACACTTCTGGAGGTTCGAGGTAAACTTGGCCTTTTGGCATCTTCCTCTCTAGGGCTCTTCTCTTGCTTTGTGGACACAGTGAGTTGAATGTCTTCGTTCCATGATGATGTTTCTGCTTTCAAATCAGCCAAAAATAGACTCAAACTGCTGAAATTTAGAGCCAAAATAAAATTATGTCTTTTTAAAATTGTAGGTGTCAAAGTCGTTTTTTTTGTTTGTTTGTTTGTTTGTTTTTTTAGACAGTGTTTCACTATATAGTTTAGGCTGGTCTCAGACCCATGGAGATCCTCCTGCCTCAGCTTCTGGGATTACAGATGTGTGCCACCACACCTGGCTTAGGTGTCAGGTATTTTTTCTCAACACAGTGACAGTTGACCATATATATATATGAAATTTTTATACTGCTGCACATAAAAGTTTACCTCAAAGATATAAGTAATAATGTAATAATGATAGCAATATCAATGCTAGCTATGACTCACTGAGCTTTCTCTTTGGCAATATTATGCTAAATTTTATTTATTCCTTTATTGAACAAAAAGTTATTGATGCATTTTTATGTATTATACATGGAACAAGATAATCAAAACTTCAAAATTAATCGGAAAAATCTTCCTATTTGTAGTGCTGGGGATTTAATCCAGGACCACACACTTGCTACGTAAGTACTCTATCTCTGAGCTACATCTCCAGCCCCAGTCATCTGCCTTCGTAGAGAATATAGGATAGTGAAATATGGTTTTTAACTTTCTTCTGCATTTCTCTATTCAGGTGTTTATTTAGCAAGTATATTATCTATTCTGCTAGACATTCTACTAAACAGTCATTATTCAAAGATGAATGGCTACAGATCAAAAATAAGATTGTAGTACACTCGGTACAAAAAAAAAAGATTGTAGTAAGGTATAGGAGGCAGGAATTAATTAGATTAATATTACTATAGATAAAATTTAAATTGAATTATTATAAAAGCTACAATAGAGGCTACACAGAAATGCAAAGTGTATAATGGAAATATCTTCCTTATTTACGGAGATGAAGAAAAAATGATGTAATAGAGATTTGAATGATGACGTGTACGTATTTAGGGAGAGAGGAGCCAATATTTTGGTAAAAAGACTGCAGAAATAAGGCCTCTTGGCAAAAGGGAGAAGATATATTTTAAAAAGGAGAAAATATGATTGGGTAACTAAAATTCAAATTATGTAAAACCTTCAATTTCAAGTTAAGGATATTAATGTTTAGTCTAATAAGAGAATGCTGAATCTGTTTAATGTGTGGTGGTATTGTTGGAATAATATATTTTTCACTGATACCAGTGAAAATTTAAAAAATAAGCTATAAGTGGCACATCTGATGCTGGGATGCAATGAAGCATAATTTATTATCCAGTAATTTGCATTCCACTCAGGAGTTCATACTTGCAGATCACTTGGACCTTGATTGATTGAATAAGAACTACTATTCTTTGGACAGAGCAATTAAAACAACATGTTAAAAAAAGAGCTAAGTAACACTAAAGAATAAAAGTTTTATCACAGAGATAATGAATACAGCTGAGTTATGGATTTTGAAAACTTCCTGAATAGTGTGATTTGCAGACAGGGATTCTAGACTTATAATATGACCACATCTGCACTGCAGACGTCTATTGATCTTATGAAGTTTGTTTTGCTTAATGTAGTGGAAAGTTCTTATAATCTCAGCATTCTGGAGTTCTAAATAGGAATCTTTAAGATTGAGGCCAGCCTGGGCTACATAACAAGTCTAAGCCTAGTTTGGGCTATAAATCTGTTTTATTTATTTTCTTGTTTTGGGAATAAAATATTCAACACTCACAAATTGAAGGAGAAATAGTTTATTTCAGCTCACAGTTTGTAGAGGTTTCAGTCCACGGTCAGCTGTCTCCAGGCAGAGCAGCATGCCTGAGTATCATGGTAGAGAAGAAACAATCCATGGCATGGAAAGCAAGAGGCAGCAAGCAGTGAGTCATCTTTTTCCTTTTATTTAATTTAGGCTATAAGTTCCCTGGTTGGTGCTTCCCATACCAGGTGGGTTTTCTAATTTTTGACACCTCTCACTACTAAACCAAATGGTTAACTAATTTAGTTACCACACACCCTTAATACATATCCTAGATCCAGCCACCTCCAAAGAGCCCCACCTTTGAGTGTGTGAGACTTTGTGGGACATCTAGATACAAGCCATGAACATAGCAGACCCTGATTTTATATTTAATGACTTTGGGATTAAGAAACACATCTATATAGCTATATTTCTCATTATTGGTTTTATATTTGTTTATCATGATTTAACACCGTGCTGGGATAGTATGTGCGATTTCAGTATTCATTTGGAACCCATAATAATGATGATGCTGGCAATAAAAACTACTTAATAGCTATTTATGTTGGTGGATACAATGAAATTAATATTGTTATCTAAGGTAAAGCTATTCTAATTTTTAATCTGAATAAGTTGAAACTTAGAAGAGTGACTCACATAAAATTATATAGCTAAAAATCAGAAAATATTGTATTCCAGTCAGTGTCTGTTTGACCCTAGAATACATATTCCAAGTTATTTTTTGTACTTCTCCTCATTAGGAAGCAGATTAAGTGGGGGTATTATAAATAATGAGCAAAATTATTCTTAGCATTGCCATTTTTAAATCAGCTAACAGATGCATTTAGTACACCAACCAAGGTTTATTTGATGCAGAAAATAGTAGAAGTAAGACAGTTTTAATGACTCCTGGAAGAATCATAAGAAAATAAATAATCTGAATCAACACAAAGATTGATGTTTTCAACTTCCTATTTCAAATAGCCAGGTAACATTTAAATCAATGGTGGCAAATATTTAGAATAATTTCCTCCCTTTCTTTTCTCATACAGGACAAAAAATAATGTAGTGTTTCCTTTTTTTCTCTCCATCATTCTCCTGCTTAAAGCTTTTTGTAGCACAATTTGCCTCTCTGTAAATGAGTGAAAGAAGTTCAGTATAATTTAACTGTAATTTTTTGACATTTTGGCATTTTGAAAGAAGTAATAAAAATGACATTGGACTTGTTCAGATGGTACAGTATGGTAGTAGGATAATTTCCTTTCTCTCTCTCTCTAGAGTGCATCGGAGGCCCCGCCATATTTTCTCATTATCACCAGTGTTGGAAGGAGCTGCTACAATTGAATATCTTGTGTAGGTTTATAAAATATTTTGTAAGAAAAACCTGCCATGCTTACTTCTGAATGTTAAAGATATTCTGCATTCAATTTTTTAAAATATGCTTTGTAACTTATTTGATATAGTTGTTTTTGTCGTTCCTTTAAATCAGCCTTCTTTCTATATTTGGTCTTAAAGGAGGTTTTACAGAAAAAATGGAAACAAAACAAGACAAAACTCTGAGTATATCTGTTTAACTTTACACAAATAAAAACCAACTCAATAAATCAATAAAAGGTTTCAGTACCCATTCCCCCAAAAAAGGTTTCAGTCCCATGTTTTCTATTTTTAATGAGATAGATTCTAACCATTGGAATTATCTAAGCTATGTTCAAAGTCTATTTCAAATTATTGTTCTAATGTGCAAGAAAATGACGTTCTTTATATAATGCTTGCAAATAGAGGACATTCTTGTCACTGGGAAATTATATTTTATTAAGAGTCTACTTCATCCTTAAAGAAACGCATAATGTGAAGATATAATATCTTGTTTTTTCCTATTCATACATTCCTAAAACACTCTGAAAGAAAAATAACAAGCTAAAGTTGTTTTGTTCTTTGCTGTTCTTTTCAGGTTTAAATTACACCCAAGTCTGCATAATTTCCTCCATGATCTGGCCATTCTTGCTCTGCTTATTGCAAACTCAGTAAAGCTTTTCTACCAGATAAAGGTTAAGTTCTGGGAAAAGCCATTGCAGAAGTCCACGAAACAACAGTGTAATGAACAATGCTAACCTCCATTTGTTAATTGAGGTTACTTGGAAGAACACTGTATGCACAATTAAGCAAGCGTTTCACACTGCTCTTCCTTGTTAAGTAGTTTTTTTAACACCCCCCCCTTTGTTAAGTAGTTTTAAGATATTCTGCTGGACAGAAAATTGATAGGCATGGTAAACATGTTCTAGTTTCCTAATTAGCTCAGGTAACACAATTACTGGTGTTCAATATCCATCAACAAAGCAAAGGTGCTTTAAATGTCATATAAACACTAGAAATAAAAAGAAAGCACAAAGGGATTTCACATGACTAGCCATCTGAATTAAAGTTGACTTCTTGTTAATCCTATCTTGTGATGTAGAAAACTCAACTTAGGAAAGGTAGCAAGAGAAGAAAAACTTTTCTTTGATTTTTAAACTCCCCCTTTGGGAGAGTTAGAGATACACACAAGAGCATGGCTTCTACCTTTATAATGTCTCACAATAACTTGGAATAACAAAAATTGTATTTAAATAATTTAAATTTATTTACATATAGCAGCTTAAGTAGATACTACCATAAATTCTTCCATTTGTAGTTCCTTCCCTTATGCTGTATAATTTATCATCAGGCTTCAAGAATCAAGGAGTCATGCTAGGAAATACCACAAACTCTCTGCAACTACAAATGTCTTGGGCTTTAAAACTAAATTTTTCTTCTTGTATAAATTTCTAGAATACTGTTTTCTTCAAGAGCCATTTCACACACACACACAAACACACACACACACACACACACTTGTGTACATTACTTTCTGCAGGGATGGTAGTAAATATATTTGAGATAGTTTGTACTCCAAGGTACATCATGTTGTAAGAAGCAGGCTTTACTAGATGTCCACAGTTGATTTTTCATTGGCATTGTCACACCTTCCCCTGTGTACTCCTGTCATTCAGGGAGAATGGGCACCATCCTGAGCTCTAGGTGACAGGTGATGTAAGTGCGGTTCTGTTTCCCTTCCCAGAGAGTTAGTAATGGGCTGATCACCTCCCGAGCAGTGGAAATATTCATACAAATTTACAGGGACTTTCAGAAGTTATTTCTGGCTTCCAAATTCTTTCAAGAGAGTGTCCTGACATCTTTGTGTGTGTGTGTGTGTGGATACTGTAAAGTATGAATATCAGGACAGGAAATGCTTTTGTCATTTTTCTCATGAAGATAAGAGTTTATAGAAGAAAGAAACATGAAGAGAAGAGCACGTTCAAGGTAGCTCTAGTGCAAAGAAACAAGAGCTGTGTGATTAAACTAACCTCAGAAAGTTCTTATTTACACACAGAATTGCTTTTACGCCAGTGTTCATTTTTTGGTTCATAGAGGCACACTACTTTAGTTGATAAATTAGAGAAGTTTCTAATTCAAAACAGGAAATATAATGTTCTTCCATTTATTATTGGAGGAACTCTATAGTTCTATTTCTTATTGTGTCTTCTTTCTGACACAACATGCTATTAAAAATACATATGCTTACTCCTTTTGACAGGTTAAGACCTCTTGCTTATTAGTATATTATGTAAAGGACTTTCTTAATTACTGCACTATATTGCTAATGTAATACAGAAATATATTTTATATACCAAATAGTGCTGGGATATTTATATATGGCTTTTGGTTTCATTTTTTCTTTCACCTTCCTGAAAATACCATCTGATATTTTTGAAGGTTTCTTCTGCTCCTGGCATTGTCTTGGTTTGTCCTAATGAACTCCCCTTATTTCTGAGTAGTTTAAGAAAAGAAAGGGGCTTCTTGACTATTTGTTAAGAGTTGAAGTTAAAGTACTAACAGACATTTAAATGCATGAAAAAAAAACTTGAAATGCTTGCATCAGATAACTCTTGGCTTCTTTATTTCTGTATTAGCTGTCTAATTACTGGGACAAGTATTGTTCAGAAGGTGCAATCCATGATTAGCCGACTCTATGGCAGGAACATCAGACAGAAGGGCATGGTGAAGCCAAGTTGCTTACATAGTGAAGGCCAAGAAGCAGAGCAGGGGAATAGTGTCACAGAGAAAGGGACCTGGGACCCAAAGTCATTCTTCCATGACTCTACTGTATCTTAAGCCAATCAAGTTGACAATTAAGCTTAACCATCACACTCTTCATCATAAGTCTCTCTATGTCACAATCTCCTTGGTTGGCTTTTCTTGTTCACAAATTTCAAATTCTATTCTTTTTTTTTTTTTAATTTTTTTTTATTTTTTTTTTTATTGAGTTTATTGGTACATTTAGGGATACAGTACAGTTACATATGGGACCCAATCATTCTTCCATGACTCTACTGTATCTTAAGCCAATCAAGTTGACAATTAAGCTTAACCATCACACTCTTCATCATAAGTCTCTCTATGTCACAATCTCCTTGGTTGGCTTTTCTTGTTCACAAATTTCACAATCTATTCTTTTTTTTTTTTAATTTTTTTTTT
>NW_022900947.1:26854513-26992613 GCF_012274545.1 Fukomys damarensis | reverse complement strand
TTTTGGAGAATGATCCATGTGCAGCCGAAAAGAATGTATATTCTGGTTTTTGGGGGTGGAATACTCTATAAACATCTATTAAGTCCATGTGTTCCAAAGCTTGGTTCAGTTCTATTATTTCATTGTTGATTTTCTGCCTAGTAGATCTGTCAATTTGTGATAGTGGGGTATTTAAATCCCCCACTACAATTGTATTAGTGCTTATTTGGTTTTTCATGTTACTTAATATTTGTTTTATATAGTTGGGGGCATTTATATTTGGTGCATATATGTTTATGATTGTCAGCTCTTCCTCTTGAATTGTTCCCTTTACAAGGATGTAGTGTCCTTCTTTGTCTCTCTTAATGAGTTTTGGTTTGAAATTTACTTTTCAAATTCTATTCTTATTAGAAGTTCCCATCCTCAAGAAATTCCCTATGGAACATATTACACATGCTATTTATCGCCACATGCTCTCTGTCCTTCATGATGTTTTGAAATACTAACCTTTGTTGGAAAATATATGACATAACCTTCTGCACTTATGATCTCACCCTTTTTCTTTCGTGCTTAAATTCTTTGAGGGTACAGGTAAGATCTTATTCTAATCTGCATCGCCATTGACTATACTATCTAGAATATAATAGTTTTTCTCTAAACATTCATTTGGATCTCACCTAAATCAGTATTAAGTTCAATGTGTATCTTAAAGTACAGACTTTTATTCAGACTGTTTTTGATTGAGAGAGGAAATATGTACAAAGAGTTTCCAGAGCAGGCACGGCACTTTATAATCTCTGAGGTGTTATGTTCAATGACTGCACAGTAGAAGGGCTAAAATGCTGCATCAAAAATCATGATGAAATACTCCTAGCATTTGTTAAAAATTAATCTCAATGCATATATGTTTAGCTTCAGGAACTACCTGATTGGGATAGTGAAAAAATTCCTTCCTAAAATGTAGTGATGTGTTCAGCATAACTGTCATTCTGTCAGAAAAAAGATTAAGCAACTCCTTTTATTTAATCTATGGAAAGTTAAAGCAGTTCCTTTGGATAAATGTTCATTTTGCTTAAAGTTAGACTTGGTAAATAATGCCCAACAAGGCAAACATCTTAAGTTCATCAAAATTATTTGTATGTGTTAATAGAGAAATTACTAATAGATAAAAGAGAGCACCCAGATACCATTTCTAGCAACTATTGTGAGGTGAATCCTTCGTGTCTTTGTGACTTTTATTAATATGGAAGTATGAAAAGTGTGCAGAAAGCTTTTGCTATTCTTTTGCTTCTGTGTATTCAGATATTAGCCTTCAACAGAGGTCAACAAGTATTTATTGACTGGTTTCTGTGTGGAAGTGCTGTTGGATTTAGTTACAGGAATACATAGATGACTAATACGGAGACACAAATCACAAAGCCTAGGCACTATTGCAAAGTGAAATGAAAGAGTGGAAAAGAAACAATTTCTGGTTTAGAAATATATGGCAAAAGGCAATCTTGGACATTTGAACATTTGACAACTATGCACACTTGTGGTTTCAAGTACCGTGGGGCTTGATACTGAACAAGATTATTCCACATTTGGTAGGGAGGTAGTGCTCTTAGCAATTTGGAGAGTGAGTTTGCTGTAAGCCACAGGGATCGGAGAGAGCAGTTTGTGTTCATGCAGACTCGCTTGTACGTTTGTGTGTATGCTAGGCGGAGACTGAGCCACTAGAATGGACTCCGGTTACATTTTAATACGGGTTTCAAACTTTAAAAGTTTGATTCACACTTTTGATGCCTCTAATTCAGGCTTATATGGCAGCAATATGAGAAGTTGTTCCAATATATGACTCTTATGTTTCAAAATAACCGACAGGGTTGAAGAGCTTGTCTAATTTACTTGCTTTTAAATGTAGAATGAGCCTCTCAGCAAGCAGCCCAAACCGTTCGTGACACATGTGTTTAGACTCCTTGATTATATTTACAATTCCTAGAAAAGAGAACTTGACAGAATAAAAAAAAAAAAAAGGCAAACCACCAGCAATTACTTTGTATTCAAAGTAGGGAGGGGAAATAGGATCGAACCGCATAACTCTGCCTCCCAAGTACGGCAGTAAATTTCCCCGGTTTGGCTGTCTTTTCCCCTTTCTTCTTTGATCTTGGAACCTGTTAGGTTTTACTCCTCTGTGGCTTACAAGGTATAACATTTATTAGCTAGACATAATGCGCTGTTGTTACCATTAATTAGTTTGATAATAAATCTGAATAATGCTACTTAGTTTTAGAATAGATTCAAAGTTGTTTTTTTTTTTTGGAGTCTTACTTTTCCAAAGAAAAGAAAAGAAGACTCATAAGAAGACTCATTGCCTTTAGAACACAAACATCTAAATTGAGAGCAATCTACTATTGAAGCAAAATAGACAAAGTAAACTAAAATGTTATTTTTTGCTTCAATTCAATAATTTAGATAAAATAATTTTTGAAATGCAAAATAATTTATTGCATACTAACTACATATCACATATTGTGGTTTCTCATTTCTTATAAAATATTAATAACCTAATTCAGACAAAAGAAAAGTAAAACAGGCAATGCGTATGCCAGTGCTTATTTTATACATTGTTTCTTTTAAAATAAGAATTCTGGGCCGGGGTTGTAGCTCAGTGGTGCTGCATGCGCAAAAATACAAGACCCCGAATTTGGTCCTTGGTACCAAAAAAAAAAAATTCTGCTTTGTTTTACTTCTTGTAATTGTTTGGTTAGAACAAGATTTTAACTTTGGCCTTCAAGGGCTTTACCTCTGAACATACTACAAAAAGAAAAAAAAAAAAAAGCATCTACACGAGTGCATATCAGTTTGAGCGCTGTCAGACTTTACACAAAAGAAATTTCATAATTTATGAAAACGGAAAACTCTTATATGTGGGCATTTGGTATCAGAGGTAAATTTAGGTGTAAGATCAAAAAGTCTAGGGAAACACAGCTATAGGTTTCCTGTGATCTGCTAACCTGTAGCCTTGAAAAAGACAAGCTTCCCCCTTGCCCAGTAGAGGAGATAAAAACCCAAAAGGCAAATGGTTTGTTTTTGTTTTTTTGTTTTTAGTACTAGGGGATTGAACTCGAGCCTTTGCGCTTGTAAGGCAGGCCACCGAACCGCTGAGCTAAATCTCCAACCCCCAGGCAAATGGTTTGTACAGAAAATAAAGACATGCCGTTTCAAAGTGTCTTCCTTCTAGGAAGAAATGCTGCATAAAATGTTAAGTGCCTCGTAATACTGTATATCATCTTATGTATAGAGTCTACTCATTTTCTGAACTGCAACTGTCTTACAAAAACTTTCTTTTTCCTTTGTCATTTTAACTATGTAACATTTATGTAAGGTACCAAATAATAAAGGAGAAATTCTAAAAGCCAGAATACATCCTATCACTCTGATATAAGCTACAATAAAATTTTAAAAATGGCTTTTCATATATTTTTGTATGGATATAACTGTATGTGACGTGATATTATGATTTGTTTTAAGAATAGAATTCGTTTTTCAGGCTTAAAACTTTTTCCTTGCACCTCCTCCTTATCCCTCTTAACAATCTCTCCTGTTTTTTTTTCCATGTAATTTCCTGGGCTTCTATCATATGGAAACATTATTTTACAGATATTTGGGCCACTGTTTCAGCATATGAGATCATATTGTGCACATTGCTTTTTTTTGTTTTTGATCCTCATCCATACTTCTTGGAAATCTTTTTCAAACTATCTGGTTAGAAAAAATCAATTCTATATTATGTTAATTCTGAATCTCAGTTAATCCAACTAGAACACTATTAATATGTAAATATTTAGTTTCTAAATTTTTATAAATACAAAAGATATTGCAATACCCCTTCTGTAGTAAATATTCTAATGTCCATGCACTTTTAACTCTATAGGTGAGGTATGGAATTTTTAATGGAAAAGCAAATTACCACATGCCCTCCAAAATGGTAAAATTTGTTTCCAGAAACCATGCATAACATATTATTTTCCACTTCACTTTGAATATCAGTAGCTACCTACAGTTACTGTTGTTAATTTTTGTCAAATGGATGAGTGCTATATTATTCTCCTTTCATGTTCATCTAAAGAGTACTGAGTTTTTTTGTTTTTTTTTTGGTACTGGGGATAGAATTTAGGTCCTGATTCTTGGAAGGCAGATGGCGGAACCTCTAAGCTAAATCCCTAGCCCCCGAGTTTTTATGTTTTCATTCATTTATTGATTGGCCTTTGGCTTGGTCCTTTTATATGTCTATTTATGTTTATTCCCATTTTCATTAATTTTCTTGGCAGCTTAAAAATTAGTTTCAAGCAGCTGTTTTATATTATAGATAATTTTCTTTATTCCTACTGTAAAATAATTTCCTCAAATTCTCAGATGCATTTGATTTTGTGTATATTATATTATGGCATGTGAAATAATCTCAGAACAAAACATGTTTATAATCCAAATGGTATTCTTATTCTTAGCTTATCCTAATTGTCTAAAGGTTTTTCATTTCTTTATTTTATTCATTTAATATTTGTTTATAATACTTCAATATTTTGAGGTAGTGACACTGTTACTTTATTCTAATATGATTTATAAAGAATATTTACTAAAAACATTTTTTCAGTGTTTACTAAAAACACTGAATGATTAATCTCTAAATATGGTCATATTGAAGTACAGAGCTTCAACTCTTGGCATTTCTGTGCACATAAACATTTGGTTCATAACATCCTGTATTGCTCCTGCTTCTTTCTTTAGCAAGAAAATACATTTGCTTGCAATTCCTCCTTGTCTAAGTGAGAAATAAATTTAACTTTGTTTCTCAGATCTGTGTGAGTTATGATTTCATTAAATAAAAAAAAATGCCCAAATAGTTCATTCTAAAACATTTTGGACTTTTGAGCAATTTAAATTGTATCAGACATCCCAAGCAGTTCAGAAGCACATTGTTTAAATCTAGTCCTTGTTTAATAATCCAGAGTCAAATTTGGAAGTAGAGAGTGTAACGTTAACAAAACCATTGTAATCCATTTCTTTTCCTTTTCCCCTACTGATACATTTCCAGCTCACAGAGTGGCTCAGTCCACATTATCCAATGCTCTCTCAGGTTTCCATAAGGTCAGCTTCTTGTCCTATTGCTCAGGTCTTCTCTGGTCTCCAAATTGAAACTTCATCTTGTGCACAAGTGCAGTAAGGCATACAAATTAAAGCAACCTAACAGACATCCTTAATAAAACATATTAAACACATATGAATTAATATAAGAAATACTACTAGAAAGTGAAAACCCTATAGATATTGTAGGCTAAGCTTTTATCCCCTAATATCAAATATGAAATTTATGTACTCTTTTTGCCTAGTAAAATTCAGTAAATTTATTCACACAGAGATCATTTTGGTGATTTTTTGGTAGAAGACCTGTGCAAACTAGTTTAAAACATATTCATTCTGTTTACTAAATTAATTAACTCAAAAGAAAAAATGTCTTTAAATTCATATTACACAATGAAAAGATTTTTATTAGTTATTGCCACAGGAGTGTGTATTTGTGTGTGTGTGTGTGTGTAAGATAATTCAGTAGCCCCTTGGAAATAAGACATAAAACACAGCTGGGTAAAATAATCTTCAAAATGAGAAAAATACATAAGTAGCAAGGAGCACAAAATGCTAAGATAAAAATAGCATTTTCTTTTTTCTTGCAATAAAGTTTTATTAATTTTTCCAATCATTAAATGTTAAAAAAGTGATTACATTAGTTATTGCCACAGGAGTGTGTATTTGTGTGTGTGTGTGTGTGTAAGATAATTCAGTAGCCCCTTGGAAATAAGACATAAAACACAGCTGGGTAAAATAATCTTCAAAATGAGAAAAATACATAAGTAGCAAGGAGCACAAAATGCTAAGATAAAAATAGCATTTTCTTTTTTCTTGCAATAAAGTTTTATTAATTTTTCCAATCATTAAATGTTAAAAAGATACACTAAATTTTTGAGGCAGTAGATGGCTCTCTGCCTGCCTTATTTTTGCTGAGTTTGAGGAAGCAAGTTTTGCAAGTGGATTTCCCAAAGAAGCAAAGCAGTAAATCAGAGCTCTGAAATTATTATTAGAAAACCAGCTCTGCTCCTTATTGATTATGGAAACTTGAGTTGTGGATAATTGTTCTAAGTTTCCACTCCTCAGAAATAAAATAAGTACTATGCTGCTGCTGTTACAGCTTACCTCACTATACTGTGTGGAAAATTTCATTAGGTGAAATAGGAGAATGGAACTTACTAAATATTGGCTGTCTTATAATCACTATAACTATTAATGACAATATATGATATTAATGTTTATTACAAAATTTGAAATATATGAATATACACTCAAAGCAGAGAATTTAGAGATACTGCAGTTGTGAACAGACTGATAGATGACTTTCCATTGTCACCTCCTATTATTCACATCTTCCTTTAATCTCCTCTGTTAAAAGCTGGAGGTTCTTGTGACTTGTTTCCCAGTAATGGAATATGACAAAAGTGGCAAGATGTCACTTCTATGATTGTGTTATATTAAAGACTCTATCTAGCTAACAGACTGCAGAGTCCCTGTGTCCACTACAGGCTGCAAAGAAGCAACTTACCATTTGTTCATCGATAATGGTTCAGTTTAGACTTAATCAGGTTGTGAGTGGCTTTCACTTCCGGACATATGTATGTGAACTCTGCTGACAGAACTCTGAGTGGACCTGGAACTGTACTGCCCTAAGCTGAGCATCCAGATCAGGATCAGACAAAGTCATCATCTTGATTGAAAGGAAAACAGGTAAGCCGTGCTCTGACTTTCTACCCAAATAAATACCCACATAAGAGGTAAATGTGTCGGGTTATAAGACATTAAGTTTGTTGTCATTTTTTATGCTGCTTAGAAAACTAACATGGGGAACACATTTCTACAATGAGCTACAAAACATCTTTAAATTATTTTCGCTTTGTTTTACCTCTGTCAGTCATGATTGCTGGCATAAAAGGATGGACTTATTTGTATTATTAAACAAAAATACATAACATAATAAATGAGATTGTATGTTCTTTATTGGTGAGTAGGATAAATTAGAAGTTTGAGGCTGTACTAATAGAATAGTGACAGTCATAGTTAAAGAATATTCCGCCAAATGCCTGGAAGTGACACTGTGGGTCACTGCTCATATCTTATGAGATGGACCATCTGAAGTTATGTCAAGTTAGCATTCTCCCTTTGATCACAGTTTTAATGACTAGTGAAAGGTTGTTTTACTATTATAGTGATATCTCTTTATTTCCTGACCTAGTTTAGCAGCAGGAAGCTACAAGGAGCTATTAGGATTTGAAATGATTGCATAAATATTCAATTAAGTCTAACAAACAATTAACAAGCAGCTACTAACATAATAAGCCACCACAATACACTAAGCGCTTAGCAGTACATGTTAAAATAGCAGCTTAAATGTCATCTCCTCAGTGAAGCCTTGTGTGGCTGCCCAATAGAGTATAACCTAATCTTTCTCAAGGACTCTCTTCTATGGCTGCTTTTTACACGTTAGTCCAGCAACTTTTCAGTCATGACATAGAATCTGATATTATCAATTAACTTGTAAGTGTTTTGTCTCACTATATGTGCACAAGAATGACATTTCCATCAAGCAAGAGACCTTATCTAATGGACTCATGTAAATAAATGAGTGAAGAAATGAACAACACAGATCATTACAGCGCAGAATCTGTCCTAAGTGAGTTACTGACTGCAATATCCTTTTAAAGGGTGGAGTGAATATAATCACTGGGATTCCTGGAGAGAACAATTCCCACTTTCATATTCTTTCCCTATCTGTAAGTTACCAATCCTCATGTCTAAAACCCACATATTTACAAAATTCTGGCATGGATCCTCTCTTTTATTTTTTATTTATTTGTTTATTTTTGGAGTTGTTTTGGGGTGTGCAGGGTCTTGCTATATAGCTCAGGCTGGCCCTGAGCTTCCTGCAGTCCTCCTGCCCCAGCCTCCCAAGTGCTGGGATTTCAGGCATATGCCACCAGGCCTGGCTGGATCCTCTCTTTTTAAAAAATATTCTATTCTTATTAGTACATGTTTGCAATACACAAAGATTATATTCCTTGTGGGGATTTGGTACATGGACCTAATTTTTTTTTATCCCCTTCCTTCCTCTCTCTCCATTTCCCATTTGCAGACATCTATCTCTCTTTTCCTATTATCTATCTTTTATTTTGCTCTTTCTAGTTTAGGTTTCTCATATAGAAGGAACCAAGTAATACTCAAGTTTGTGTGGCTAATTTATTTCACTTAACATTATGGTTTAAAGGTACATCTATTTTCCTACAAATGATGTGAATTTATTCTTTTATGGCAGACTACCACACTTCTAATCCATTCATCTGTTAGGGTCATATAGGCTGCTTCAAAGATTTAACTTTTATGAATTGTGATGCTACGAACATGGGTAATAAAAGATTTTTCAGTGTTTGTGCTAAAAATGTTTATAGGACAAAAAATTAGGCCACAATATCTCTAAAATTGACTTAAATCTGGTCTAAGAAAAGCTATTTTTAAAAATGGTACACTAGTAATTTTAGTGCCATTTATTGATTCAATTTTTTAATTCTGATTGCAACACTATCACCTACATTAATATGTAATTTACACATACATATTCATCTACATGTAGAATTTTTTCCAGAGGTTGGTGGAATTCCATTAGCTATCTGTACATAACTGTACTGAAACCAGTTGTCTGATTTGTTTTACCTTTAGACAAAATTATGGTATATTGTTAGTCAAAGCTGTTCACTTATTCTCCATGAAAATTGCCTTGGCTGAGATGATCTTCATCAACAGATTTAGGAATAATTTGTTCCTTGAACTTTTGCTGCACAGTGACTTTACCATAATCAAAATTCTTTACATATCTACAATAATATGACTTTTAATTTATAAAGCAACTTTATTCACAACTGAGAAATATGAAGTTTTAGAAATAACATTTCTGGCTGTAATTTAAAATATAACAAACTTTCTGGATCTTGATTTTTCTTTATGGATAATGTTTTCAGTATTATAGAGGCTATCCTTTTAGTTGTGATTTTGATACAGTCAATTATGAGTTTATGAAGGCAGCATTCTTGTGAGTGAAAGAACTTATATATGAAAAACTAACATATGGTTTTGTCTTGCCTTATACCTTTTGAAAATATTGAAATTTGAAAATACTATGCTCTACGAAAGTTCTTTATATACATTTTGTAGTTCCATTATTTAACGTTATTTTTATGATGACATACTGTATCTGAGAACATTTTATAATTATTCCTTTCTTATATTAAATGTACAGTTACTTTTTGTAGTGTGCTTTTGTTCATAAAACTTGACTATTTTTGTGTATTCTAATTCAAGTAAATATAGTTTTCACTGATAAAATACTATTAATGTTCTTATTTCTCCACTTTTGCAAAAAAATCTTCTGTTCTTTTCTTTATTATTTACTCCTTCTCTTTCTTTAGGTTTGCTGTCATTCTTTTTCTGTGCTATACCACCTTATTTGAATGTAAGAAGAAGTAATTACATGTTCAATAAAATGAATATCAGTTACTCGGTAATAAAGGAGTTTTGCGTTGACAGATTCAGGCTTTTCTGTCAGCTTAACAGTTGTATCCAGGGCCCAGGCTTTTTCCATGTGTTCTCTTGCCTGTCTTCACATTGTATTTTCATCCATGCTTTTTGTGTTTTGGTAGAACTGAAGCTGCTCGGCAACACAGCACAATTTTAAACAGTTCCAGATGACTAGAAGTGGCTGCATCACAGGTATGTGATAGTGGAATTAAGGGTGGACATTAGCCCACTGGTTAGTTTAGCATAGTTCTGGGTGTAGATAATGAGAAGGCCCATCGTTTGTTGGTGGCACCATGCAATAGGCTTGTAGTTGAGATGAGAAAAGACAAATGTAAGCTTCTCGTTTTGCTGCCTCCTGTCTTCTCTGCCGAGGACTGTTTTTCCTCTGTGCTGCTCCCCTGTGATGCCACCCTGCCTTTGAGCCAGATGAATATAGATTGAAACCTCTAAAACCTGTGAGCTGAAATAAGCCATTCCTCCTTTATCTTGTGAGTGTCAGGTATCGTGTCTCAGGAATGAGAAAACAACTAAGACAACAGTGGTGACTTTGAAGGCCAAACTTTAAAACAACAGTTTTCTATGCATGACAAAAATATTGATATAAGGACACTGAACGCTTCTGAGAGTATAATGAGCAGTTGTACATCCTTGGGAAATAATACTTGAGAAAGGATAGAGCTTTAATCTTTACTCCCTAAAATCGAAATAGACCCATTGGCACGAAATAAGTTTGTCCTGACAAAGGCTCTGTGAGATCAGAGTGAATGAAGCTGCTGAATTTTTAAAGAGATACATGGTTGATTATTTTCTTTTGTGCTTGTTCCTACACAGTGTTACATTTTTAAAAATGTAGTGATGACTCTGAATTCATGAGCTGGCACATACTATAACTTGACTTGAATAAATTTCCTAGTGTGGATTTGACCTCTGTTTGATTTTTTTTTTATTCTTTCACTATTTAAATTTTTGTTTATTATTAGTACATATGTGTAGTACATAATGTTTACATTTCTCATGGGAAGTTGGTATATGTACATAACACATATTAATTTTGTTTTATATCAGTTTTCCTTCCGTCTCTCCCTCCTCCACCTTATTCCCTTAACTTTATTATACATCTTTGCAGTATATAATTTTAACATATAAATGTCAAGAATTTTTAGTGCACAGACAAGAGTCGTGTCTGTGAGAGTTGGAATCTTCTTTCTCATCCTTTGAAGGACCTAAGTGGGATTTCCTGTGATGTGCAACCTAGGCCAGCAACCCAGTGACAATCAGAAGTCCTAACTCCAGTGTTACATTTCAGTATCTCAGCAATTGCAAATAAAGGATTTTCTCAGCTTAGAGTTTAGGAAAAGGTTTGTCATCACCAGTGGGTCATTGTCCAGCCACAAGATGAGAACAGCTTAACTCACTCTCTGAATACAAGGAGCCAATCAAAAGGGTTGAACTGCTTGTGATGAATAGAGGAAAGGGGATTTAGAGAGAAATGGTGTTTTTGCTTGTTGAATCTAGGAATAACAGAGAACTTTGAGCTCTTTTTTCTTTTTTGAGAATTATAGAAGGTTGTTTTTTACTGCAAGATGGTAAACTGCATGAAATTGTTGCATATTCTTTACTTCTGGAATAAAATATTGATTACTAGACTGTTCTCGTTATGAAAAAGGAGACTAATGATCAGATTGAAAATGCCCTTTGCTAGGTCTACATTTTCCAATAGCTTAAATGTTCTTCTCCTTCTCTCCATTACTTTAATCATCATTGTGGCATGAAACATTCACACCAGATGCAGCCTTAGAATACACGGGGGCATATTCTGGACAGTGTTTTCCTGTGCTGTAGCATCATGGAGTTTTGTTCTTTGACTCTCCTTTTACTGTCCTTTGACGCTCTTTAGGAAAATATTTTCTTTCTTGGCTATGCCATAAATCTAAATTTATGACTCCCACTGCTATTGTTTAATGTTTAACACTAATAAAAACGGTACTTAGCATTGACATAAGGTTCATATTTTAAAGTGCTTTACAAGGACTATTTTTCAGGTCTCCTTTTAATGAGACTGCTTTCACGGGTAATTTGTATGAATATTCAGGAGACACTGTGAATGTGAAGTTGAAGCCCCAGTCCTGTAATGATTTGGAATTTGGGTAAGCAATACACAGAAAAGTAGAAGTGCTGATTCAACAACTATAAACAAACAAAAAGAAGCGTTTACATTATACTGAGGTCAGTACAACGTACTCATATCTGTCTCTGTGTTATTCGTTATTTGAATAGATTGCTTTTTACAGAAGATAATACCTACAAAATATGTAAAATACCTACCTAAAAACCAGTACCTGAAAACCACTTTAGCAGATTCTCATTATTATGATATTTATTAAATGGAGAGTTTTTAAATGGAGAGCAGATATCTGTGTTTCAAATGCAAGGATTGCAGGGGATTTAGCTCAGTGGGGCTGCACGTGTCTGGAAAACTCAGGATCTTGAGTTCAAGTCCTGGTAAGAGAAAAAAAGAAAAAGTTGAGAATATTAAATGCAAGAATTGTTGCTTAAACTTTCAGGTTACGTTGGTATCTTAGCTTAGTTCGTGACGAGCATGGTGTAGTTTAAATTACAATGATGGAAATGTTAGTTTGTCCCATTCAAATATTCATAGTTAGTTAAAGTAAAACTCATTACTGTATAAAAGGCACTCAAATTATCATCAGTAAATACAAAAATGTATTTGTGCTCAACAATTGTATCCTCATTTTGTCTGCATGTGTAAATTCATGAACAGTTCTCTCAAATTAGTGATTTCATGCACCACTCAAAAGCTTTCCATATAACATATTCACTTATAAGAGATCTTCACAATGTAAAATTATTTTCTGGTATTATTCTCTAAGTTTGGTACTGAAATGTACTGAGAATAAGTATGATGTCTCATGATTCTTTGAGTGATTCTCCAGTGATTAAAAAGTCATTGGGATATATTACATGCTCAATAAATGTCTGTGAGCTGCTAGTTACTGATCGTGTATATTGGAATATTATTTCAAACAGTACAAACAGTTTGTGAGGGAGTATCCTGCAGGGACACAGGCTAGATTTCATGGATGTGTCAGCTGTATTCAATTGGAAGCCACATGGAGTCTCTCTATCCCTTTCAACATTAAATTTAGACTGTCTGTCATACTCTGCATCTCCTTTCTGTGATTTATTTTTTTCAGGTACCACCTTTTGCTTTCCTTGTCTCCAGAAAAGTCACACAGACTTTTGTTCTTTTACTGTTTTACCATTTCAGTCTCTTCACAGAGAATTTCTTATCTCATCAGTCACCCTAAGGGTGTTCACTTTTGGTTATCTATACATGGGCTTTAACATCATCTCTTAAAAGAAAACTTCCTGACTGCTAAAATCCTGAAAGTCTAGATCATATTTTAGTGAGTAAGGGTTAATGTTGTGACAACGCAGTTAAGCCTTACGGGGGCCCACATATTTGGTTAAAAATTATTTTTAGTGCTTCTTTGAGAGCATTTGCGATGAAATTAGCATTTAAATGAGTAGACTTTGAATTAAGCAGACTGTCTGTGTTTTGTGGGCGAGCTCCATCCAGCTAACTGAGTGGTCTGAAAACAAACTGGCTGAGCCTTGCCACCTCCATTCTTCTTCAGACTTGAATTAGAGAACCGATCCTTTCATGTGCTCTGTGTTGATGAACTTTGTAGTGGAATTGTAGCATTGGCTCTTTCTTGTCCCTGTGTATCCAGGCCGCCCTACAGATTTAGGACTTGCTAACCTCCATAATTTTTTATACCAATTCCTTTGAAAACATTTAATATACTTATCTATCGTATTGTTTTTTCTCTGGAGAACTTCTGCTGATACATATTGGTTATTTATTAACTTTTCCTCCCCTTCTTAAATTAAAAAATATTGATTGACACATAGTCTTTATGCATATATATGAAAAGCAACATGATATTTTAATTCATGTACATGTCATATAGTGATTAATTGGGAATATTTAGAATTTCATCACCTTAAAATTTTATCATTTTCTTATAGTGGAACATAAATTCCTCTCATATCTAGATTGAGATACATAATACATTAGTGTTACTAATGTAACCACAGCATTACTGTGTCAAAAGGCACCAAACTTATTCCTTCTCTGACATAATATTCGTTTACTGTTATATTGATCCCTTTCCTCCCTCTCTTCTCCACACAGCCTCTAGTATCCACTCTTCTACTTTTAACTTGTATGAGATCAACATTTTCAGGTTCCAGTTAGGCGTGAGATCATACAGTCCTGTTTTTCTGTCTATCCCATGAGAGCAGAGGCCCTAACAGGCTTTTTCTTTATTATATCCACAGGACTTAGTATGAGTCTTTTACTATAAAATTATGTATGGTGATACATTTTGTTGATTGAGTGCTTCAATTGATTACTTGGTCCATAGATACCAATTTGAAGGATACTTAAAGAGTAAATAATGAAAGTGTCTTTCATATTAGCATATGTTCTTAGTGTGTGTTATGAAATCAATTATGTATGAACATATGTACATAATCTAATTGCAAACAAATCTACTGAATGAAAATATTTATTTTGAAATAACCCCAAATCATCACTTATTTTATGACTGAGAGGGTGCATAGTTGATGCAAATTGTAGATTATTAGTTACAGCTAATACATTAATATTACAATTAATAGTACAGTAAGAAAAATCACTGGGCATTATTATTTACCCTGTTTAAATAATAATATTTATTTAACATTTAACCAGTTTCTTTATGCATATAAAATGAGGTAAATGAAAATGTCTAAAAAAATTAAATGTGTTAGGACAATGTTTGCCAGATGATTGTAGCTATTATAATTTTCCTATAACTGTCATGAGTCCTCAAGCCTTTTACTCAATGAACATTATTTTGTCAACCAATGAAAGGTTTCACCAATTATTTTAATGAAATAAAAGCTACAAAATAAAAATTATCTTTTACTTCCTCTCATTTTTGATGAAAATATGTTTTCAAGGTAATAGAAATTATTTTTTATTTCGCATTTTATTTTTCTTATTATATCATATTCCTATGAGCTATGGTAAGTAATTGGGTGTATTTCTGTCTTTTCACATTTTTTTTTTTTTTTGGTACTGGGGATCAAATGTGGGTCCTTGCCCTTGTGAGGCAGGCCACCGAAACGCTGAGCTAAATCCCTGGCCCTTCACACTTTTAGAATATTTGTAAATATTATTTTTTTCTTTGTCAAGTTATACAAATTTAGCTTCTACTTTTATCACTGAAGACATTGTGTTGGCTTATTAATTATTTAAATTTCTGTGCTCTGGATGGTCTCCAAATCTTTTTTTTTTTTTTGGCTTTAATTGAGTTTATTGCTACATTTTAGGGATACAGTACAGTTACATTCATTGTTGGGATCTTGTACCTCTAACTACCTCTACGACAGGTCTCGAGACTCATTTTTTCCCCTTACCCCTGCCCTCCCTTCACCCCCTCCTCCCCTGGAAACAGCCCATTTGCCCATCCATTGGAAACTGGAAAAAGAAGATGTGGTTTTTCTATAAAATGGAATACTACTCAGCCATAAAGAACAAGAAAATAGATTCATTCATACGAAAATGGATACATAATGAAGATATACTCCTAAGTGAAATAAATAAGTCACACATGTATAAATACTGAATAGTTTCTCTGGTGTGAATAATCTCCAAATCTTTTGAATTATTTAAAAAAGACACAGCCAAAACTTGATATTATGGAAATTTGAAATATATAATCTCAACCAAAGTGATTTTGATATAATAGTTTGAAATATTAATCAAAATATGTTTATTTTTTCCTGAAGTTCATTATGTGTTGATGGCATTAGATTTTGGTTATTTCTCTAAATATGTCAGGTCTTTAGTTCATCAACTCACATACACACAGCCCTGCATCTATATGATGGACATGTACCAACACATACACATGAATTATTCCTATATTTGGATTGAAAAAGTTTCTTGTAAGAAATTTCTTTTTACCCCTAATAAAAGTTCAATTGTATTCAATTTCCAAATTCTGAAGAGTTAAATTAAGAACCCAAGGAAAAAACTAATTTGCACCTTTGTTTCACTTTAAAGTAGTGAAGTGATTGTTACAAAGTCTTCAAGAAAATGAGTCTCTGTGTGTTCATCATTGTTTTATGCTTTTACTTTCTGTATTTGGACCCCACTTGACTTAGAATTCAATACTCAAAGACATTTCTGTGGGGACTTTAAACATGAAACAAGGATGCTAGATGTAATAACAAATATAACAAAAGCTTGTATGGTTCTTTCCTTTGGTCACCAAAGGGCAAACTTCCAAGGATTACTTTTTAGCTGTGTTCCCATTATTGAAGCATGTCTGTGTAATGGCTTCCTTCTGGGCCACACCTTACAGGAATGTCCTCTCGGCAGAATGAACATCTGGGGCAATTAACTGTGAAATTATTGCATCATCTAATATTATTTATAAGAAATACACACTTTTCCATCCCCAAGGAGAATTGTTTAGCATATTTTTATTTGGAGTAAGTTTGTTTGGTAGCCACATCTTTCTGTGAAAAAGCTGTAAACTGAAACAGTACAAACTCAGCAGAGCATTTTATCACAATAATGAAACACTGTGTAAACAGCAATAAGGAAGGTACAGATTCTGTGGTGTAAAATAAAGATCATAAGACATGCTAGGTATTTATCTTAGAAATTGGGTTTTTATTTGTATAGTTGAGGTGAAAATAAGCAATTTTGCATCACTAATGTGAGAATTAAAAGTAATAGTTGAGATATTATCTGATATATTTTTATGCCAAAATGTATACATATTACTCTACAAATGTCATTATTTTAGCACCATTTTTACCTTGTAAATGATCTGACACTCCTTTAGTTTCTTATTTATATGCATAGCACTTCTATTTTTTCCACCCGTTTTAATTAATCAATCATTTTTATTTATGAAGATTTCTTCACTTCCCTCAGTCTTTTGATATTGGCCTGACACTCCTAGAATTTGTCAAAATAATTAGAAATGTTTAATGAGTCTGCAAGACAATTAATTTAATTCCGTGTGATAACTGCCACGAAGTTCAGTTGATAGGTTTATGTTTAATTCTTTTGCGGAATGCTTTTATCTTCCAGAGAAAGTTTAAAAAGTTGAAGATTTCTTGTCCTGCCTGACAGTGTTAAATTCAGTTTCAACTTGAATTTTTAAAACCTGTGTTTAATTATTGTTATTTTTCACTCTTACTATTTTAAATTAATACCTTTAAAATTATAAATGTCAAATAATATAAGTAATTGTGAAATCATTGGCAAGAATACTACTTATTTCTTTCAAATATGAAATTCTTTTTGTTGTATTAGGAAGAGTTGAAATAAGAATTTTAATTTGTTTTCTGCAAACATTATTGCATTAGTATGCATAAATATGCTTAAGTTCTATTTGCATTGTTTGTACTTAATACAGAGTATTGCTCATTCACCAAACTCTAGATTTGTCCCTTTCATTGCACTGCCCTGAATATGTTAATTATTTAATTTGTTAATTTTTAAACTATTCCTCTTGCAATAATCAAATGTTTTATTTGAAGAGATGCAGTTGACAAGAAAGTACAAGTTCATAAAAAGACACCTACATCTGACCTAGGAAATTTTAAAAAATCTTTAGCAATTTTATTTCATCCAGACATTGGTTGAATAAAATATATTGGGTCTCCAATCTAAGAAATTAAGGCAATATTCCTACTGAGTATCATGGGTCAAGTTAATTATACATTTCTTTCACCACCCCTAGTTATTAAATTGATTCTTAGGAAAATCCTCAATAGTATTTTGATTGCTTTCATCCATTTATGCGCAGAAAATTTCAGGAAATGTAAATCCCTTATGTAAATTCCTTTCCCTAATAAAATGAAACTCTGGAAGTAAATAGAGCTCTTAATAGAATGATTAGAATATCAAATGTCATGAAATTAGAGAATAACTGTCCCTTGTCATTTTTAACTTTGGGTCAGATAATAACTAATAGAGAATAGGTGAGGTCACAGTATTAAAGAAACACTATATTGACTAAGTGGCCCTTTCTTTCTGTGGTATTAATTTCAAGGTGACCTTATATTATCTAGAGAAATATTTTTTAAAGAAAGCTTTATTATTGAAAAACTAAGCACAGGATCAATACAGTTCCAGGTTTCCACATTACTTTCTGCTAAAAAACAGTGTAATCTTGTGAGAGCACAATTAATACGCAAGCTTATTTATTTACTTATTTGTTTGGCAAATAGAGGTAGAAGCCTGTATTCCGTTGTTGGCGAGGCCTAGCTACTCTTCTGAAAACTCACTCGAAATGAGAGAGGCCCACAGTAAATTCACCTATACAGGCACTTAACAGTCCCCAAATTTGCTCTGCATGCTCAAATAAAAAATTCTAGCTTGTACTCTTTTGAGATGTGCAAATCAACTTTACATAAAGCCTTTTCAACAGCAAGTGTAATGTTTTTCTAACACTGTATTTGTTTAATCATGTGGAAAAATAGCTTGATTTTAAATCAATCAATCTTCAGAGCCAACAATGGAACAGTGTTTGATGCCTTCCTCAAGGGTACTGGTTGAAGAGTTTGATAAGGTTTTACGTTTAGTTAGGAAGAATCTCCACCATCACTAAAACACCCATTTTTTCAAAAAAATATGTCACCAAGGGGAGCCTTTTAAAATGTGTATTCTCTTCACAAACTAGGTACTAATTTTATATATGAAAATCATGTTTATTTTACCTCTTGGAAACATTTTGGGCTTTGTTCAAGATAGCTGGAGAAGTAGAAGCTGATTCTGGAGTGGCCTTTATGATTAGATGGTGCTGGACCCAGGAACCTGCTTGGGAGCTGACTGATCCTGCAGCACAGTTCAAACTAAACAACACCTACACAAGAGTCACACCTCTACAGAAGGTGTTTCAAGACAGATTTCAAACATGCTATAACTGCTGTTTTTTGAACACAGTCAGAATGTACTACTTTTTTTATTCCCAAAACAGAGTAAAATCTTTTAAGATAAAACGACATAGATAATTTAGTAAACTAATTTTTTCAGTTTGCAGTAAATATTCCAAAATACTCATTTTTAAATTCTTAATGTAATCCATGTGTATATTTTACTTATGTGACATTCTAAAACCCAAATTGTAATTACTATTCCATAGGGATGCTTTATTATAGCTTTTGATCCATCATGCCATATATGTTCATAATTCCACTAAAATTTGTATCTTCATTCAGTTTAATATGTATGTGTTTGTTCTAGTTTTAACACTGAACATTTTATTTGTGATTCGCTTTACTTTTTTAAGTGATTATATTTCAAACTTTTTTAAATTCCATGATATATAATGTAGATAATGGACAGCTTTGCCTCTTCTTAATTTGTTGTCTTTGAAAAATATTACTCTTATTTTACAAAAATAGAAACTCCTAGATAATTTATAAAAGTATTTTCTGACTTAGTTCATAGAATACATAAATAATTTCAATTGTAAAGTTTTTATTAAAAAAAAAAACTTCTTCAAAGAGTTACCTAAGGTGAAATATGCTTGTACAAATGTTCTGGGAGGAGTATAGTGGTCTAATTTTCAGTTTAAGGTTAATATGAGGGCATATAAAATTTTTAGAATATGTGTGTTCTGCATTTTTAGACAGTGTAAACTGTGTGCATGTGTATATGGATAAATAAATGCACCAGAATAATTACAGCAGAGTTAGAGTTATTAACAGCAGGGGATGAAGTTACTAGTATAGGTTACTTAATAATAGAGTAAATATCAATTTCAAAAGAATAAAGCAAGTCAATTTTTGTCAATGACAACTTGTTGTGGATGGAATGCTACTAAAGTTTCTCAAGTTCCATTTTTACTCTCTCTGGTCCAATGTCTTGTCTTTCTTTGTCAGCCTTTTCGGTTTCAAATGTTCATTGGCTGATTTTTCCTTTTGGAAACATATTTCTTTTGGTTTGATTCTTTTATATTCAATTTCTTTTCTTTTAAGTGCTTCCCTTCTTTCTAAATGTCTAATATTATATTTTTAGATAAACACTTCTCCACTGACTATTCTATTACTGAGCAGTAATGAAAATTAAAACCCACTGTAATTTCATTTTGCCCCTTAAAGAATGACCATCATCAAGAAATCAAACAATGACAAATGCCAGCAAAGTTGTTGACCTAAAAAGTACACACATCTACATTGTTGTTGGAATGTGAAATAGTACAACCACTATGGAAATCATTGTGGAAATCCCTCAAAAATATGAATGTAGAAATTCCATTTGACCAAGCTATTCCCTTTCTTGGCATCTTCTCAAAGAGTTAAAGGGATCATACTACAAAGAGATCATACCATCAACAGAAGAATGGATAAAGAAAATGGATTTGCACCCAGCAAAGTACCACTCTGTCATAAAGGTGAAGCTGAGCCATTTGTAGGAACGTAGATGGACCTTGACACCATATATATATATATATATATATATATATACACACACACACACACACACATACATATATATATATTTTTTACTTTCTTTCTTTCTTTCTTTCTTTCTTTCTTTCTTTCTTTCTTTCTTTCTTTCTTTCTTTCTTTCTTTCTTTCTTTTTTTTTTTTTTTTCCAACACAATAGCTTAAATATTGCATGGCTTCTCATATGACAAAACCAAAGCATAAATAAAGAGAAAAATAAAAGATAATAGGAAGTAGGGAGATAGATTGTTCTCAAAGGGGAAGTAGAAGAGGAGATGGAGGGAGGGGGAATAGAGGGAAGAGACAGGATGAAGCAAGGCATGAAGATGTGTTATATACAAGTGCCACTTCCTCAGCCAGAAAGTGAATACTGTGTACCATACACTTGTACTAATAAAAAAATTCCTTCCTGAATATTTCTGACATTTTTTACATTCCTGTGTTGACTGTTTGCTGAATATTGATATATATATATAATATATTACATGTATATTATATGTTATATAATATATATTACACATATATGTTATGTATGTGTGTAATATATATTTCATAATTTGTCTTTTGAGACAGGGTCTCACTACATAGTTCAGCCTGACCTGGAACTCTCTATGTAGCCCAGGCTGGTCCTGAACTCACAGCGATCCTCCTACCTCAGCCTTCTGAGTGCTGGGATTATAGGCGTGTGCCACCATGCCCAGCTGATATTTTTTTAACTATTTATTTATTTATTTATTTATTTATTGGTACCAGGGATCAAACTCGGGTCCTTGTGTTTGCAAGGCAGGTGGCGGAACCACTGAGCTAAATCCCTTGCCTCCTGACATTTCTTATTAGAGTCATTCCTTCGTGTTTACAGTTGCTGCTTAACAATATTTCTTTTCAAGTTTGAGTACCACATTAAATTTTTCTTTGCCTTGAGTTTTTTAGCCTACATTTTAAGGTACTTGAACATACTGATTCATATTTTGTATTTTCTTTTTTTTCTCATTGAATTTATTGGTATATTTTGGTATACAGTACAGCTGCATTCATCGTTGGGATCTTCTATCTTTACATGACAAGTCTTGGTTCTTATTTTTTCCCCTTATATTTTCTTTTTATGACACATTTTATAACAGCTCCTGTGGATACTGCTGCCTTTTTGGTTGTTTGTTTAAAAATGTCTCCCCGTCACCTCTGGTAGTAACAGTGCTCTTTACGTTTATGTTGAGAGAGCTTCGGAGTTCACCAAGCTGCTCAACTCACAAGTGTCCTATTTTGAGAAACAATAAAGCAGCTACGAAGACTGAGATTTTAAATCTTTTGGAAGTGAAGATTTGTTTTTGAGATGATTCATTATTTTTTACTCTGCGATATCTGGATTTGCAACATTTCTTTCTTTTCTTTCTTTCAACAGGCCTCCAATTCTTTCATTTACAGTGTCTTTGGGAGATGAACACTCTCATCATGCAAATACCCAATTCTCTTTCTCTCCTGTTTTTTGCACGTTTGTATGTGTGTGTGAATTAATTATACAGAATAATTGGTTTCATTGTAGCATTTCTATAGATGCTTGTCATTTTTGTTTTCTTTTTGATGGAACTGGGAATTGAACCCAGGCTCTTCAGACTGACTTATATCCCCAACCCTTTGTGTTTTTATTTTCAAACAGGGTCTTCCTAAGTTGCCCAGGCAGGACTTGAGTTTTTAAGCCTCCTGTCTCAGCCTCTCAACATACTGGTATTACAATAATGCACCACCATGCCTGGGCTTGTATATAACATATTTTGATTATATCCATCCCCCCATTATCTTCCCTCTTTTCTTTCTCTAATAATATTTTTCTTGTCTAACAGTCTTCCTTCTCCTATCCAATTTATTTCTAAATTCTCCGTTAGAGAAAAATATAGGTGTTGTGAGTCAAGTCCTTTCTCAATTGCTCAGTAGTACTGTGTTTACTCACTAGGTCTCAGCTACTATATTTTAAGTATTTTCCCTGCTTTGGATGAATATTTCTCTTTTAGGCATGATTTTATGTGTTTTTGGCCATCACTAGACTTTCAGTAACTTTCCTCTTTTCTGTATAGTCTCTGTATGACTCTGCTTCAGTGTTGTCTACAGATGTGACTCTGCAGGATTTACATGTTTAATGTTTAATTTAAATATACATATAAATGTATAGTCTTCTCTGCCCCAAAATATTTTTGAGAGTTGTTTTATTTGCTTCCCTTTTGAATTTTTATGGGTTTGGCAAATGCATGTAGCGATTTGGATTTAGGTAGCTGACATTATTGTTCAGGAGCCCAGAAGCCCAGTATGGTTTTTAAGGATGAGTCTTTATTGACTGATGCCTATTCTCTCCTGTATATTTTGCAACTCAGGGGTCCGTTTGTGTTACACCTCAGCCTGTCTCTTGAGACAAAGCATTCTATGGTTGTTTTCTCTCCATAGCATCAGATTTCAGCCATTTACCTTTACTATTAAAGCAGTTTAAAACTCTGTTTACTAGAACACAAACATTACTAGCTACTCGCAAGTGTCAATCTACTTTTATTTGCACCATTAAACAGTGTATAAAACATTCTTTTCCCAAGACTGCTTGGGCTGGTAAAGAAGAAGGGACCACTTCTTTTCACTGAGTGATCTGAGCTTCAGCATTCAACCTCACATAGCAAACTAGAGTAGATATCAGACTATTTTTTTTCTCTCTCTCTTCGGTCATCTTCAACAATAAACAGCTCCTAGTCTTCACTCTCCATCTGACCATAGTAGTCTGGGTCATCTTTTGAAATGTGAATACCATTTAGAAGGAATGTAGTGTTAACATACATTTTAAAATAATAAAATGATCATTTCAATAGACGGTAAGGATAAATAGGACAAGTCAAATTTAAGGATAAAAAATAGAGTAGTAAAGCTGAGCATGTTGATAATGCTAAGGGCTGGCAGTGCTGAACTAGATGTCAGAATGGAAACCTCTGAGAGTCCTTCTTGATGGATGAGATGGGATAGGACCACATATCAAGAGTTTGCCCTCTTGATCTCTCCATAAGATTTAGACTGACACAAAACACCATGACTTTATAACCGAAGTTACACTTCTTCCAAGTGCTTACAAATGTTAAACAGAAAAGAGCTCTGTCTCCTACAATTGTTAATGGACAGATTGATTTAATAAGGAGTGACTAGTTCAGTAATAATTTTCAAAATTTTTGGAAGGGAATAATATGGAAAAACGTGACTAGAAGCTGAAATACTGCAAAAGCACTTTTCAAGTAAGTGACACTAATTTTAAAATGATCATACAAATTGTAATAAGACTTATGCTGACAGACATAAATTTTATTATTTTTTAATTTATCACCTTTTAAATTCAGTCAACCCACAGAATTCCTTCCTGAATTATCTTGGAAATAAACCTAGGCTTTTTCCACATGCCTGTTTTATACATGACAGACTATGGGATCATCTTAATAAAGATTTTATTATCTTAATACCCCAACTATTTTCATTAATTTTTCAGGGTAAATAAAAATTTCTTTTGGTTTCCAGGGCTTTTCACTAAGCTATAAAAATACATTCTCCCAAGATGTGATAGAACCTATTTGTAGGGTAAATTTTTTTAGTTTTTAAAAATATCATTCACTTTGCATCCTCTTCAGACATTTAAATACAATTTGGGTCATTAGTGGTAAGACTTGGGAAAGTATTTCTGTTATTAATATTAATAATTAAAAGTTGAAATCTTGTCTTTGACAGGTGTTAATCTTATTCATGTATTTATTTTGAACACAAATAATCTTTCATATGTGCTTGCTTCTGCTGTTTGGCCTAGGGAGAAGGTAGTCTCAAGAACTGTGGAGATACTTCTAGAAAGTAATGCTTATGGAGCTCAGTTCAATAAAATAGTGAGCTCCAGCATTTTGATTTTGTCTCTTACTGTTTATGTTTTATATGTATTGACTCATAAAATTTTTATATTTTCCGTTATATTTCTCTGTTTGTCAACTTTCTGCAATTGTACCCGAGAAAACCAGTTTAAATGGAGAAAAGGTTACTTTAACTCACCATTTCAGACAATTCAGTCCATGTTTGGATGGCCACGTTAGTTTTGGAACTCTAGTAAGATAGGCCATCATGGCAGAAATATAAAACAAAACTGTTCTCTGTAAGTTTTCATAGCTGGTAGGTACATGAAAGAGAGGAAGAGATCAGGATTATGTAATCCCCTTCAAGGGCATGCCTCCAGTGCCCTAAGACCTCCAACTAGACCCCACATTTAAAAGATTGAACCACCTCTCAGTAGCGCCAAAGGCTAAAGACCAATCTCTCAATACATGAACTTCAGGGAGGAGTTTGAGATCCAACCACAGCAGATTCCTAAGATGTCCTTCACTGTCACTTTTGAAGCTGTGTTTTCAACTCATCCTTCTATATGGCCTTGTGAATTACTTTACCATGAAAATTTAAAATCAGTACATTAAACAAACATATGTAAAGTCCCCTTCATTACAAATGATTTTCAAAAGGGTTTCACTCTTGTATATCCTACCACGAAAAGAGTCAGTGTAGGGCTTCTGGTGGGAAAGACATAGATTTCAAACTTTCTGAATTATGACAGACCTTTGTCTTCCCTTCCTGCCTCAAGCATCTTCAATTTGTCTCTTTAAAATAATCACCATCATTATTATTATCATGTCAGAAATGATAAAGCTAATAACTCGAGCTTTTATAACGTGGTAGACATTATTCTAATGTCTTTAGAGGGATTTCTCATGTAATACCGGCATCACTGAATTTAGTGAAAAATATTATTTTCATATTACTAATGGAGAAATTGAGTCTTCTCTGAAATCAGCTAGTAGAGAAGCTATCAAAATAGTAAACTGTGACACAAGGTTTAAATTCATAAACTTAGGTGTTAGTGGCAACATAACATATGATAGCAGTCACCCCTTTTCTTTAGGGACTATGTTCAAAAGAATCCCTAGTTTCTGGGTTAAACCACAGAGGGCTTTTTTTTCTTTTAAATGACAGGTCTTGGTTCTCATTTTTTCCCTCTAGCCCTGCCTTCCCTCCACCCTTCCCTATTTACAAATACTTTGTTTCCATATTTTCATTACATTCTTGATTTGCCTCTCTTCCATTCTTCTTAAAGCCTCATGTTTTTAGCAGTGTGGCTCTAGGAATGCTTAAATTACTTTTCCAAATTGTTCTGTCATACAGTTATGACTGAGATATTAAATATTGTATAGTTTGAAGTAGGTAGCATGAGTATTTTCGAAACCACATAAATCAACTCCAGTGAAGTATATCCTTAAAACACTAAAGTTTTTAGCAAAGATAAATGCATTTATAAGCTTGTTTGTATTTAACATGGAAATGGCGGTGGGGCCAGAACCCTTTATTCTCTAACATAAGGTTGAATGGAAATGGGCAGGGAAGTTGTGGTAGAGAGGATGAGAGTCGAACCGAAGTGTAAGAATGTATATGTCTCCGCCTTTTCAAAAATCTTGCAGGAAAAGTGTTAAATATGTCCTTCACCAGGACTGTGTGGTGTGAGTTAAGGAGCTGTCAGAAGCTTTTAGTAGACTGACAAAGTTCCCTTCTCGTCTTAATTTTTTGAGATTTTCATGCGGTGTCATGAACATTTGTTGAATATGTCAAATGTTTTTTTCTACATCTATAGAGATGACTGACCGTATGTTATTTTTCTCTTTTATTCGACTATCGTGATGAAAACACTATTTTTTAAGTGGTGAAATGGCCTTGAATTCTTGGAGTAAAACTCATGTGCCCATGATTTATTTTCCTTTTCATACTTTACTAGAATTTAGCTGTTCAGACTTTGTTAAGAACATTTTTCACATCTATGTTTATGAGAGTTGTTTGTCATTGACTTGTGATTTTGTTTTTTCTCATGCTTATGTGTGGTTTTATTACTAGGACAGTGCTGGTCTCAGGTAATATTTTGAGTATTTCCTACCTTTATTTTTGTGAGAAGTTTGTGTAAAATTCGTGAATTTTATCAAATGTGATAAATTCTCTAGTAAGAGTTTACCAGTGAAGCCATCTAAGTTTATATTACCTTTCTAGAAAGTATGTTTTAAATTTAAATTTCAGTTTTTCCTGTAGATATTGGGCTATTCTGGCACCTAAATATATTTTTTGACAGATATTTTCTAATCCATCTAAATTGATATTTATTAGCAAAAAATGTCAGTAATACTGGGTTTTGGAATGACCTGATGTGGTTATATCCTTCTTTCACCTTTATATTCCTTTTTTTCTAAGTTTGTTTGTTTTGCTTTTTTTTGTTTTTTGAGACAGGGTCTCACTATGTAGTTGAGACTGACCAGGAACTCACTATGTAGCCCAGGCTGTTCTCGAACTCACAGCGATCCTTCTGCCTCAGCCTCCTGAGTACTGGTATTACAGGCATGTGCCACCACACCCATCTGTTTCTAATTTTTAACTTAATTTTATTCTTTCATTTGCTTTCAAAGTAGAAACCAAGGTTTGATTTTAATCTCTATTGTTTTGAATATAAATATTTATGAATTTTCATTCCACTACTTTTGCCAATTTTCAGAAATTTGGAAAAGTGATATTTTCATAATGGTTTAAAAATATTAGTTGGCTTTTGATTTTTCATTTAATAATAGGGTGCTTAGCATTATGCTGATTGATTTTAAATATTTCAAACTTTTTGAGATTATTTTAAATCACTGATTTCTAATTTAATTACATTTTGATAGCATGTTTTGTAAATTTCTTTTTTAATGTAGTATTTTAGGTTTCTTGAATTTTATTAATACATTATGCAACACATAATAGGGAATTGGTATGTGTGTATAAAATATTGCAATTCTTTTTTTTTTCACTATTTTGAAATTTGTGAAGCTCATTTTATGTTTGAGTATATGGTCTGTCATTGGGTGTGTTCATTTTTACTTGAAAATGATGTATATTCTGCAACATTTGGGTGGAGTGTTCTGTAAATACTTTTACTGGGTGGATGCAGTAGTTCAGATCTTTAATAGCTTCACTGATTTACCTATATAGTTGTTCTACCAAAGATAGATTTTCAAATCTGATTATTGATTTGTCAATTTTTCCATTGCCAATTTCTCTTCACATGATTAGAAGTTCTCTTTCAACTAATACAGATTCAGAATCTTTTGCCATCCTGATCAATCCTTTCTCATTGTGAAAAATCCCTCCTCATTTATGATAATATTATTTGATTTAAATTTGCCTGATATTACTATAGCCATATAATTTTACTGAGGTATATGGTACAATATCCTGATAATTTTACTTTTGAACTTCTTTGTCATTGTTAATAGCATTATTCTTTTATATAGACTGCGCTGAAAATCTTTTTCTCAATTGAAGTGTTAACTTCACTTACACTTAATACAATTTTGAGACTTTTTTAGAGTACCATTTATAATTTCTTTTCCAGTTTCACATTTGCTTTTCTTCATTAATTATATTATCTAATATTCTACTTTAAATCACTTACTGGATTGTTAGATATACCACTCTGTATATTTTTTGCAGTTACCTTAGGATTACAATAAACAATGGCAATATATCACAATATCCTTAGAGTCACTCATACAACTTTATATAAACATAACAACGTAATAACAGTACAGTTCCATTTGCCCCTTCCCAGTCCATTTTGCCACTGATTACACATCTTCATAAGCACTGTACTTCTAAATTAATATTTATATTTAAATAATGTCAATTTACAAATAATTTAAGAAAAATTAAAATGAACTATTTGCATTTACCCACATATTTTCTATCTCTGATGGCTTTTAATTTTTTCAATAATTTGCATCATTTGTTGTCAGTTTAAGCATCTCTAGCATTTTTGTGGAGTCAGTCTACTTAAAATTTCAGAATTTATTTGTCCAGAATTTATTCATAATTTATTTTTATTTTTTCAAAATATATTTATATTTATTTAAAATGAATTTTTTTCTAGATGCACAATTCTGAATTGACAACCTCTTCCAACAGCCATTTAAAGATGTCTTTTCATTTTCTTTGAATTCTATCCCACCTCCTCTTTTTATTGGGTTTTGCTTTTGTTTTTTGAGACAAGGTTTTGCCATGTAGCCCAGGCTAACCTACAATTCGCAGCCTTCCTGCCTCAGCCTCCTGAGTGCTGAGATTATAGGTATACACCACCAGTTGCTTCTTATTTTTCTCAAGAAAAGTGCACAGCTGTTTGTATTGCTTCATTTTGTGTCATACAACTTTATTTTTCTCTAGGGTCTTTAGTGTTTTTGCTGATTACTTTGGTTTTCCAAAATTTACTTAGATGTCTATATGTTTTCTTAATATTTATTTAGCTTTGGGGTTCATTTAATTATTAGAGTATACAAGTTGATGACTTTCTCTGAATATTGGAAACATTTTGCTATCATTTCTTCATATGTTTTTGCCTGCATCATTTTTTAAATTGTATCTATAATTACATAAATATTTGAAGAATTTTGGAAGTATTTCATTGTTTGACTTAGGTAAATTATTGGAGAAATTAAAGTTCAAAATGCATATAGATGATCCTCACTTTATGAGTCTTTGACTTGAACTTTTTAAATTTTTAAATGGTGCAAGATTATATATTTTCAGTAGAAGCTATACTTTGCAGTTTGATCATCTCTGGGATAGCACTGTGTGACGTGGTACTCAGGATGCTGGGCTGCAGCCATGAGCCGTAGCTCCCAGGCAGCCACTGGTCAGAATACACCAGTAAGAGTCCACAGGGCACTCTGTTACTGAGCAGCAGTGTGCAGTAGATTAGGTGTATTCAAAACATTTCAGGTTAATGAGATTTCTTCCTACAATGAGTTTACAAGGCATAACTTCATCACAAGTTGAGAAGCATCTGCAGTGTTTTAAACTGACAAACAGCTGCTCCATCTGCTTGTGCCTTTGTATCTGTTGAATGACTTCCTATCTTATGCAGAAAATATACTGAATCATCAAGCTTAAAAGCTTCATGCAGAGATGACAAGAGATGTTTAATTTGTTTACTGTGAAAATGCACACACACATAGTTGTGTATATATGCTTGCTCATACATATCTGTTGTTACTTCCTTTTCCCTTGGGACACTCTGAACTCTTTGGATGCCTGTGAAGGGTTACATTTCAAAACCTGCTTTTAGTTTATGTAAACCCAGGCTCTAGATGTTAATTGCAGGTCTCATCCCCACCTGAGAAAGCTATGTTCACCCCTAGTGTCTCAGGACATGACTTTATTTGGAAGTAGGGTCTTTATAATGTAATAAATTTAAAGGAGGCATCAGAGTGGGCTAATTCAGTATGATGGATTACACTTTTAAAAACGGGCAATGACTCAGAACTAGGCAGGCACAAGGGCGGACTATGAAGGGTTGGAGGGAGGATGCTATGTGACAAGGGAAGTCATCTCAATGAGGCATCCACATCCACAAACCAAGGAATGCTGATGATTGTCAGTCATCCATCACAGATAGAAGAGCAAATCGTCCTTCAGGGCCCTCAGAAAAAACAGCCCTGCCAATATGCTCATCTCAGAAGTCAGTCTGTAGTGCTGTGAGGCACTAAATATTTGCTGTTAAAACAGCTAAATTGCAGTTCTTTATTAATGTAGACCTAACACACTAATACACCAGATTGTAATAGTCTATATGAGATTATTTCATTTTGAAAGGTAAATCTCTAAAGGAGATGCCAATCTAAATACTGGAATTTTATGTTTCCAATACTGTTGTGTTTGTCTTCTCTTAGGTACTATCGTTGAAAGTCATATTTACAAGCTGAATGTTTATAAAATCATTAAATTTGGGATTAAAATGTGCCATGGGTCAAAGACATTTTGAAATAAGCAGCATAACTTGTTCACAATAATATTATTTTATTGTGTTAAATATACATAATCTAAAGTTCACTGTTGTAATACATTTTATGAATATAGCTCAGTGTTATTAAGTCCATTCATAATTTGAAACCATTATAACCATTACAATAATATTTTGACATCTAAACTTAACTTGCTGTGAAAAATTGAGCATTTGATACTAATAAGTTAAGTTTTCATGTATGTGACTGATACGGAAGTAAACAAACCAATAAAAAAAAAGTCATTCCTTTCAAATGTCATGAAAAAGGTTATGCAATGATCTATTGTGACACTGTTCAGTAGAATTTCTCCCACGAAACAAAGAAAGCAGAAGAGATGAGATCTAGTAACTCCAAGTTCTAGTCTGAATGACTTATAAATTTTATCTGTCATTACACATTTCAGGACATATTCTACCCAGGAGCAGTGCTACGTGCCTGTAACCCCAGCCCCCTGGGAGACTGAGGTGGGAGGACTGCCACGATGGAGCCAAGAGTGGACAACTTAGTGATTTAGTGTGACCCTGTACTGAATTTTTTCAAACAAAGGAAAGAAAAAGGGCTGGGAATGGAGCTCATAGTGAAGGTCTTGGGTTCAATTCTCAGTATTACACACACGAAAAAGGACATGATTTGAAAAGAGACACTCATGTCATTTGGCTTTCCTACCTTGGGCTCTGGTGCAAGGTTTTAGAGAGACAGGGAAATAGTACCATTTGATTTTTTCAATCAATGGTTTCAAAATAAACCATTCTTTCATATTTCAGTGTAGTAAAAAGGTGCTGTTTGGCACAATGACAAAAACAAGAGTGGGCCAGTGGGAAAAGAAAAGACTAGTTCTGTATTACATAAACCAATCCATGGATAGGAAATGAGCCATCCTTCTTATATATTTCTGCATTTCTTCAATTCAAATATTAGCATCATAGACTCAATATGTTTCAAATGGGTCAGGATGAAGTCTTTTCCACTCTATGAGAAAGATGTCTGACTACACATTTAGGGGACAAATATGTTAGAAATACTTGTGGAATGAAAAGCCCAATTTTATTTCTGTTCAGAGGAAGAAGGGAAGTTTATCAAGAAGTAATACTTAGGTCTTCCCCTGAAAAGCAGAATGGATGGAGCTAAGTAGGACAATTTTGATATATGTGAATTACTATATTTCATATATTGATACTGATTTTTCAGCAAAAACAAAAACAAAAAAAGGCAAGCTAAGGATCTTGGCAATCAACCAAAAGGCACCTTTTGTGAAAACTGACTTTCCCTTGGTCCCTTGCCAAAATGTCATTTTTACTGTCTTGAAAATAATGAAATGATATATGAATATATGTAACATGTCTGTTGAGCAACTTGAGCAATATTGACATGAAGTGTTGGAGATAAATCTCAAATGTGGCTATCAGGACTATGCATGGTAGTGCACAACTCTAATCCCACCTACTTTGGGGGTTGAGTAAGAGGGATTCTAAGTTCAAAGCCATCCTGTGGAATTTAAAGCAACTCTGACTCAAGATAAAAACATGCAAAAGGATGAAGATATAGCTTACTACTCCCTGGGTTTAATCCCCAGTACAAAAAAAGAAAGCTAACATAATTTTAATACATAAATATGATATATGTATATATAAAAGGAGAAAGAGAACCTACAGAAATCCCAGAACCGAGGTTTTTATACTAAAGACTTTGGAGCCAATAGCTATCATTTTTTGCCTATACAAAGGATTATTCCTGTTTAATTCATATATCTTCATATCACAGATCTAGTGCTTTCTCTCTCTCACATGCACACATGCACACACACACACACACAGAGACCCCACTGTATTAACAATTCATTTGGAATCTATACAACCTGGGCTATTTAGAAATATAGTGCAGTCATACCTCACATATATTGCAAACCAACAGATATTGCAGAACATTGCCATAAAATGAATACTATAATAAAGCAATATAAAATCATTTTATTTTTAAACATAACTATAATTATTAAACATAACTCTATTAAGTTTAGAATAATATTATGTCTAAAATATAAATGGCTTAATTAAAAATACTTTATTAATGAAAAATGACGATGACCTTCAGTGAGCTTTGGTGGTGATGGTTGCTGGTTTTATTAGGATGGTGCTAGCTTCAATGTAGCTTGGCTGCAACAATTTCTTAAAAATAAGACAACAATGAAATTTGCTGCCTAGATTCACTCTTCTAACAGAAGATTTCTCTTCACCACATGATGCTATTAATTGCATAGACTTTATATGAAAACAGAATTCAATACTCAATATTTTTCTACTTCTTAATCAACTAACTTTATAAACTATCTTAAACCCTTTGTTCTCATTTCAATAATATTCTCAATATTTTCCCCATGTTATATCTTTTTCTAATGTCCTAAATTTTTGAGACAAAAACTTATTCTGTAGGTTGGGCTAAATTGGAACTCACTATGTAGCTGGGCCTGAGCATCTACAATCTTTATGCCTCAGCTTCCCAAGTACTGGTAGTGCAGGAATGTGCCACCATGCCCACCTATGTTATATCTCAAGAGACCATCATCTTTGATCATCCACAACAAGCAACTCCTCACTCATTAAATTTTATCATGAGATTGTGGCAACTGAATCATATCTCACTCTCATGCTCGACTTCTAATTCCAGTCGTCTTGATATTGTCACTGCACCTGCAATTATTTCTTCTGCTGAAACCTTCAGATTCTTAAAGTCACCAATGAAGATTAGAATCTACTTCTCCTATGCTCCTGTTATTATGGATATTTTGACCTCCTTTCATGAATCATGAGTATTCTTAGTGACACTTGGAATGGCAAGTTTTTTCCAGGTTTTTAATTTACTTTGACCAAATCCAACAAAAGAATCATTATTTAGGCAGCCATAACCTTACAATGAGTAGTTTATAAATAAATATACTTAAAAGACAAAATTATTTCTTGATACACATGCTGCAAAATGAGGGTTATATAAGCAGGCACAAAAAATGGCATTAATTTCTTACATTTCTGTAGGGTGACCAGATTCATTTCTAATGAGCATAATATGTTGAAAGGAATCTTTTTTCCCCTGGGTAGGCTCAATGTGAGGCTTTAAGTAATCAGTAAGCCCTGTTGTAATCAGATATGCTGTCAACCAGGCTTTGTTTTTCTATATAAAGAGCACAGGCAGAGTAAACTGTGCAATTTTTATGGGTCCCAGGATTTTCAGAGTGGTGAATGATCTTTGCCCCCACTTAAAAGCTTCAGTGGCATTAGCTTCTTGTTAGAGTCTGTCTTTTGAGGCTTTGAAGCTATGCATTGACTTCTCTTCTATAAAAGCACCAAATAACAAGTTTTTCCAATATAAATCTATTTCATTTACACTAAAATATGTAATTGAATGTAATTATTTTCACCGATGATAAAAATTAGATCCTCTGGCTGTCTTTCTGTGGCTTCAAAATCAGCCCTCCTCCTTCACCTTGCATTTTTATAGGGCCAGTGATTTAGCTCAGTGGTTCCACCACCTGTCTTGCAAGTGCAAGATCCCAAGTTTGATCCCGGGTACAAAAGAAAAAAAAACAAACAGCAGACACGTTTCACTTTCATGTTAGGGAGTTTGCTTTTATCCCCAAACCTCATAAAACAGTCCTACTAGCTTCAGACTTTTCTTTGGCAACTTCCTGACCTACATTAGGCTTCATCAACTTGAACAATATAGGAACTTGGCTGTGGATTAGATTTTTGTTTAAGGCAATATTGTTACTGATTTGATCTCAACCACAATGTAGAAATTAGGCCAGTTAATTCTACAGTGGCCAGTGAAAAGAAGAAGTGCAGATCTGTCATTGTAAAGTTAGCAATTATTAAGTAAAATGGTCACAGTAGCACACAGCTATAATCACAGCACACTGGGAGTCTGAGGCCAGGGTAAAGTTTAAACCTAGCTTAGAAAATTTAGCAAGAGTCTGACTCAAACTTCAAAATAAAAATGGCTGGGGATGTAGTTCAGTGAGAAGTCCTGGGGTTTTATCCCATAATAGGGGAAAATATAATGATAATAATGATAACTGTTTAAAACATTATGAGAATTACCAAAAAGTGACTTAGAGAGATATAATGGGCTTATGCAATTGGAAAAGTGATAGTCTTACACAGCACAGGGTTTCCATAAATTCTCATTTTGTAAAATATGCATTGACTGCAGTATCCCTCTACTTAATAGAATGTTCAATGAAACCTCTTGAGAACTTTTTTTCCTTCATAAACTCACATTTGACTCCATAATTAGCCTTTTCAGTAGAAGTATTTTTTTAAAAAACTTGCTTCAAAAGCCCTGCGCAGCCACGCCTTTTACTGTGGGAGCCATTGATTGCTGCAGACCCAGAGCCAGGAGGGTAGCCCGGGAGGATGCTGCTGAGCATTGCCCCTCCCCCCGGCTCTCAGATCCCCTGATTGTACCAGTCCCTGGAAGCACTCTGCAGAGGCAGAGGCATGGCTGCTATAAAGGGTGGTGATCAATCCTATTGTGTTCCTGATTGTATCAATAGGGATAAATGATAGGGATTGATTTGATGAGTTGTTTTATGGATTAGGAAAATGAGAATGTCTATAAGTCATTAGAGAATCAAAGGATAGGACCCAACGATATCAGGAAGATTTAATGACCCAGAGATTGAATCAAGGGCAAACCAACAGTAAAAATAAAAATGAGAAAATACTTAAGCAAGTGGCAAAGACAGATTGCCAGTTCACCACTGGCAAGCAGTAGGGCAAAGGAGGATGAAAAGTCTGATATGAAACTCCAGTACACTCAGAACTCAGGACAGGAAGTAATAAAACTGAACAATCAAGATCTAGAAAAATTCAAAGCAGAAATAATTTCTCAGATAGCCATAGAGATGGAGAGCAAAATGAAAGACATGACTCAAGACTCCAGAATAGAGACTGTCAAAAAAACAGATGAGCTCAGGAACATAATAGAAACCATGAATGCCAAGAATAAGAAAGAAATGGAAATAATGAATGCCCAACATAGGAAAAAAGCATAATCCATTAAACAGATTCAAACAGATATCCAGGAGATTAAAAACACTATAGAAAGTGTACACAACAGTACAGGGGTAACACATCGTACTAAATATGTAAGGTCATATCTACATGGGTTTGATTACAGAAACTAATAAAGTATTTTCTAAATAATGAAAAAAAGAATAAGATAAGACTATAAGAGCGAGAAGCAATTTAAATATGTTCAGGGACCATTTTCATCTCCAGAATTAAGGATTATTTTAATGTTACATCATTGCCTTTTCTCTTTTACTTTCCTTTTTAGTTTTATTTTAGGATTCCTTATTTTTAATGTTCATACACAGATTTCTTTAACTGAAATACCGAATAGTTTCTCCGGTGTGAAAAACTATAATAGTACACAGGATCCTAATGAGATAATTAATAATGTGAAATAGAAAGTAAAGAGCTAAAGTTGTAGGCAAAGTGGGAAGGGTGGGGGAAAGGTAATAAGGGAGAGGAAAAAATATGAGAAACTGAAAAAATGGAAATAAAGTGTTTGTAAATGGGGAGGGGAGGAAGAGGTGAAGGGACGGCAGGGACAAGGGGAAAAATGAGAATCAAGACCTATTATGTAAAGGTACAGAATTCCAGTAATGAAGGTAGTTGTATAACAAGATTTTACCAATAAACTCAATAAAGAGGAAAAAAATAAAAACAAAAATAAAAGAAGAAGAAAGTGTACACAACAGAATAAAAGATTGCAAAGATAGAATCTCAGATATAGAAGATAGGATCACAGACAAGTGACCATGAAAAGAGAGGTCTCTTAAAAACAGTAAGGGATCATGAGAAATCGATACAGCAACTCCTAGATGATGCAAAGAAGAATAACATCAGACTGATAGGAATCCATGAAGTAGCAGGAGGACATGCAAATAACTTAAAAAAGGTCTTCACAGAATTAATGCTAGAAAACTTACCAAACAGAGGGGAAGAATTAGACATAAACATAAGAGAGGCATACAGGACAACAACTAGCCACAAAAAAAAAAAAAAAAAAAAAAAAAAAAAAACTAGAACATATAATAATTAGGACCCCACAAACCCAACAGAAGAAGAAAATACTACAAGAGTAAGAGAAAAGAAACAAATCACATACAAAATCACATACAAAGGAAAGCCCATCAGAATCACAGCAGACTTTTCAACACACACCTTCAGGTCAAGGAGAGCCTGGAGTGAGGTATTTCAAGTCCTAAAAGAATACAACCTCCAACCAAGAATGACGTATCCTACAAAACTCTCTTTGAAAATGGATGGAGAATTAAAATACTTCCATGACAAAGAAGACTTGAGAAACTTCATGAATACTAAACCAGCACTACAAGGAATTTTAAACAATATCCTAGAAAAAGACAATGAAGATCACAACACCAGGAGGCCCAACAGAGCAAATCAAATAGTCAAGGCAATAAACTAAAAGGAGAGGGCAAAATATTAAAAAGAGTCAACAAAAAGAAAATAACATGACGATAATAAGTCAGTACATATCAGTTTTAACTATCAATGTCAATGGCCTCAATTCACGAATCAAGAGAAATGTACTGGCAGAATGGATTAAGAAGAAAAATCCAACAATATGTTGTATACAAGAAACACATCGAGTGCAAAAAGAAGCCCATAGAATGAAAGTGAAAGAATGGAAAACAATTCTCCATGTGACAGGAGACTAGAAAAAAGCAGGGGTAGCAATCTTATTCACCGACAAAGTAAATTTCAAGCCAAAAATGATTAAGAGAGACAAAGAAGGCCACCACACCCTTGTAAAGGGGACAATTCTAGAGGAAGAAATGACAATCATAAACATATATGCACCAAATATAAATGCCCCCAACTATATAAAACAAATATTAAATAACATGAAAAACCAAATAACCACTAATACAATTGCACTGGGGGAATCTAAATACCCACTATCTCAAATAGACAGATAATCTAGGCCAAAAATCAACAAGGAAATACTAGAAATGAATCAAGATTTTGAATTCATGGACTGGTTAGATGTCTATAGAGTGTTCCACCCCACAAAATCAGAATATACATTCTTTTCATATTCACATGGGTCATTCTCCAAGATAGATCACATACTAGCTCACAGAACAGCTTTGAATAAATGCAAAAGTATCAAAGCTATTCCCTGTATATTATCTGATCACAGTGCAATAAAGCTGGAGATCAATAGCATAAGAAACCATTGGAACTTTACAAACACATGAAAATTGAACAACACTCTCCTGAACAATCAATGGATCACAGAGGAAATTAAAGAAGAAATCAGACAGTTTTTACAAATAAACAAAAATGTCGATACAACCTACAGGAATCCATGGGACACAATGAAAGTAATTCTAGATGGAAAATTCATAGCACTGAATGCCCACACTAGGAAAACAGAGCAAGCTCAAATAAGCAAACTAATGACCAATCTTAGACTCCTAGAAAAACGAGAGCAAGAAAAGCCCAACACTCAAACAAGAGAGGAAATTATAAGATTAGAGCAGAAATCAATGCAATGGAAACTAAGAAAAGGATACAAAAATAAATGAATCAAAGAGTTGGTTTTTTGAAAGAATAAATAAAATTGATAAACCCTTAGCAAACCTTATCAAGAAAAGGAAAGAAAAGGCTCAGATCCATGCAATCAGGAATGAAAATGGCAAAGTTACAACAGATCCCACAGAAATCCAGAGGATCATTAATACCTACTATGAGAACCTGTACTCTAATAAAATGGAAAACATAGAAGAAATGGACAGATTTCTAGATACTTATGAATTACCAAAGTTGAACGAAGAAGACAAAAACATTTTAAACAACCCAATTTCAATCAGTGAAATTGAAAATGTAATTAAAAACTTACCAACAAAGAAAAGCCCAGGTCCTGATTTCACTGCTGAATTTTACAAAACATTTAGAGAAGAACTACTGTCATTAGTCTTCAGATTTTTCAATGAAATTGAAAGGGAAACAATACTTCTAAATTCATTCCTGGAAGCAAGTATCACTTTGATTCCCAAACCAGGGATAGATGTAACTAAAAAAGAGAACCACAGGCCAAACTCCTTAATGAATATAGATGCAAAAATCCTTAATAAGTTACTAGCAAACAGAATACAGAGGATCATCAGGAAGATCATACATCCTCACCAAGTTGGATTTATTCCACAGATACAAGGATGGTTCAACATATGTAAGTCAATAAATGCAATGCATCATATTAACAAAGTCAAGGACAAAAACCATATGATCCTCTCAATAGATGCAGAACAAGCATTTGACAAAGCTCAACACCCATTCAAGGTAAAAACCCTGCAAAAAATTGGAACAGATGGTCTATATCTCAATTTAATAAAGGCTATCTATCTATGCAAAACAAACAGCCAATATCATATTAAATGGCCAAAAACTGAAAACCTTCACGTTAAAATCAGGAACAAGACAAGGATGCCCACTATCACCACTCCTCTTTGATATAGTTCTGGAAACGTTAGCCATAGCAATTACACAAGAGAAAGAAATTAAAGCAACAAAGATAGGAAAGAAAGAAGTTAAACTGTCATTATTTGCTGATGATATGATACTCTACATGGAAGACCCAAAAAACTCCAGCAAAAGATTTCTTGACTTAATTGCCACTTTTATCAGAGTAGCTGGATGCAAGGTCAACACCCAAAAATCAACAGCCTTCTTGCACACAAATAACAGACTTACTGAGAAAGAAATTAGGGAAACAATTCCTTTCACAATAGCACCCCAAAAATGAAGTATCTGGGAATCAACCTAACAAAAGAAGCAAAAGACCCCTACACTGAAAACTACAGCATTCTGAAAAAAGAGATCAAAGAGGATATAAGAAAATGGAAAGATATCCCCTGCTCCTGGATAGGAAGAATCAACATAGTGAAAATGGCCATACCACCAAAATTGCTATATAGATTCAATGCAATAACAATTTAAATTCCAACAATATACTTCACAGAACTAGAAATAAGAACCCCAAAATTCATTTGGAACCATAAGAGACCTAGAATAGCAAAAGTCATCCTAGGCAACAGACACATGGCAGCGGGTATAACGTTGCCCAATCTGAAACTATACTACAAAGCCACTGCAATAAAAATAGCATGATACTGGCAAAGAAACAGACCTGGGAATTCAGTGGAAAAGACTGGAAGACACAAAAACAACTCCAGATATACTCAGCTACCTCATCTTTGACAAAGGAGCTGACCATCCCCACTGGAGGAAAGATAGCCTCTTTAATAAATGGTGTTGGAAAAACTGGATCTTAACCTGCAAAAGATTAAAACTAGACCCGTATCTCTCACCATGCACTAAATTAAAATCCAAGTGGATAAAAGATCTAAATATTAAAACAGAAACACAAAACTCGCTGGAAGATGAATTATGCAGAACTCTTGAAGACATTGGCATAGGAAAAGACTTTATGTACAAATCCTCAGTAGAATGGGAACTAGCAGAAAGAATCAACTACTGGGATCCCCTCTTATTGAAAAGCTTCTGCACTGCAAAAGAAACCATCAACAGAACTAAGAGACAACCTACAATGTGGGAAAAAAATTTACCAGCTGCTCCTCAGACAAAGGACTATTATCTAGAATATATAAAGAACTCAAAACAATCATCCCCCAAAATATAAAGACCTAATTCAAAAATGGGCATCTGAAATGAACAGACATTTCTCAGACAAAGAAGTAAAAGCATCAAATAAATACATGAAAAAATGTTCCACTGGTCATTTGAGAGATGCAGATGAAAACAACACTGAGATTCCACCTCACCCCACAAAGAATGGCTGCTATCAAGAAATCACACAATAACAAATGTTGGTGGGGTTGTGGGGAGAAAGGAACCCTTCTCTATTGTTGGTAGGAGTGCAGACTGGTACAACCACTATGAAAATCAATATGGAGATACCTCAAAGAGCTAGGTCTAGAGGTTCCATTTGACCCAGCCATCCCTCTGCTGGGTATCTTTCCAAAAGATTTAAAAGTATCATACCACAGTCATATATGCACACATGTTTATAGCGGCATAGTTTGTAATAGCTAAAACTTGGAATCAGCCCATTTGCCCATCAGTTGGAAACTGGATAAAGATGTGGTTTTTCTATAAAATGAAATACTACTCAGCCATAAAGAATTAGACATTAGTTTCATTCATAGGAAAATGGACACGTATTGAGGATATACTATACTCTTAAGTAAAATAAATAAGTCACACATGTATAAATACCAAATAGTTTCTCTGGTGTGCAAACCTATAGTAGTACACAAGGTCCTAATGCAATAATTAAGAGTGTGAAATAGGAAGAAAAGGGCTAAATGTGTAGGGAAAGTGGAAAGGGTAGGGGAAAGGAAATTAGGGAAAAGAAAAAAATATGAGAAAATGAAAAAATGGAAATATATAGTTTATTAATGGGGAGGGGAGGAGGGGGTAAAGGGAGGGCAGGGACAAGGGGAAAAAATGAGAACCAAGACCTGTCTTGCGAAGTTATAGGACCCCAGTAATGACTATAACTGTATTGTAGACCTAGATTGTAGCAGCAAACTCAGAAAAAAATTTGCTTCAAAATTGCTTACAATGCCATCACTCCCTGCCTGTGACTGTTTTTAATGGTTTGATATAAACGGTGTAATCTAACCTTTCTCTAGCTCATTACCTTCTTCACAAAACCACAATGACAAGAAGCTGTAGTGTCTTTGCTCTTCATGATCTAATATATATGAGTGAGAAGAAGTAGTTTCCTGCTTGCTTCAGGTTTCCTGTTTCTATTGCCCCTGTCTGAAGACTTCCATTCCCAACACAGCATTTAATGCACCACTCTAATTTCCTCTGCAAATGACTCATATAGTCCATTTTTCTTTTTGAAAGTATATTTTCTTCAAAGTTCAATTAAAGATATTAAATACTTTGGATGTTTTTGGAAAGAGAGAGAATCTTTTTTATGATAAATAACCGAAGGGTGATGACTTGCAAGAGAAAGAGCCGAAGTCTCTGCTTCATTAATCTTCATTTTCAAATCCAAACTTTAATTTCTGTCATTTGGGAAGGCACATGGAAAAGAAGACTATACTGTAAGTGCTGTATTCAGATAGAGCAGGGCTTGTCATCTCTACTATGATATCCCTTCTGGCTTTGCCATCAGTATTGACTCCTAGTATTGACTAGGAAAATGTTTGGTCATTGCCTCCCATTTCTTTGCCTTTGTTTCACTCTGCTTTCTATCACTCTCCTAGTGCAAAGTCTCACTGCTCGTAATCAGGTTGTACTGAAGATATGTTTGCGGAGGTTATGAAATGTCAGGTATTAACCCATATGAATAGAAAAATTCTTTATGCAAAGCCACACTATATATACTTTGGTACTTGATGGTTTTTAAAAAATCCTTGAATTTAGTACTCAATGCATTTTGATGCAAATTTTTATCTCAAGTATTCACTATTTGATATTCAATGCCTGAGCTAGAACGCATCAGTGACATTTGCCTCATGACTGCCTACTCTTTTCAGCTAAAACAGTTTGGTGCTCATAAGTTTTGGTACTCATTGCACCTCCTGGAACCAATAATCAATGCAGAGGTACCACTATACATACCTCTACTACGACTGGAGTGACAATTATACTTACTCAGAGCTATCCAGAATCCTAGGACTACACCTTTGGGAGAAGCTGAAGGTGCTAATAGTGGCATGGTCTTTTATTTAAGAAAAGAAAGAAATTTTGGTGAGAGTGAAACAGGATTACAGTTTGTACTGAAAAGCTTTGTTGAATACTATTGCTGTCCTTTCAAATGCAAGGTCATGAGCAAGTAACTTAACCACTCTAAGCCAAAATTTCTTAATTAATAATGTAGGGAGCAATAATCTGACATGCATTTATTGTTAGGTTTAAGTGAGATAATGTATAAATTTCTCCACAAAATGTACAAGTTGGTTTCTAAACAGCATCTGTGATAATTATGTTAGTTGCAATTGACCTTAGTTGGTAGTCAATCATTAATAGGGAAAAAGTAACACAAACAGGAATTCTGGGAATGTGAAATGTATTTATTTCTCTTTGCTCTTCTGTTTAGGAAAACATTAACCAGGTATGTATGCCTAATTTTAAATGTCCATCCTTCTGCATTTGTTCTAATAAATTACTATTAATAACATCTATTATACTTTGCTCAAAATTGCAGTTATAAACCACTACTCAATTATGATCTGTGATATTTAACATAGAATGAACTGTCTTGGATTTAATTCTGAAAAGGTAGTTTGAGCTCAAGATTTAAGAAGGCTCTAAGAACATTATTTTTAAGTCATAGGGGACTTATGGAAGGCTTTTTATAGGAAATGTGGATTGTTAGGTGCTATTTTAGGAAGATTATTTGATGTTCTTGATGGATAATAGTGGAGGGGCAAAGAGTCCTTTTAAAACTGGTATTTTATGGATGAGTAAAGTGATAAGAAATTCAATACAGGCAACAGTAAATTAGGGTAACTTTAGAAAGAACTTTTGGAAGACATTGTGTCAAAGTTATTTTGCAATTTTTATAAAGTAAATATCTAACTCTGTTACTAGTTTGCTTAAAAACATTAAAGGTAGCAGTAGAGGAAATTTCAAAGCCACCCTATGTTGAGGCTTTAGCACAGTTACTTCTGTTTTTAGCCAGTTTTATAGAGATGACAAGGAGCAAAAACAGTCAAGTTAGGTGAGACTTAGTCAGAAAGGAAGCACCTGTAAAGTTGGGGTAAAGGAAAGTATGGTTGCTGGAAAATTTAGCAATATAATAAAAGGAAGTGAATTACTTTTTATCAAGACAATAGAAAAGGTATTGAGGGTATCCCAGAAAATGGCCATTTAATCCAGGCTGAAGAGTTTAAGAAAGTAACTTCCTTTTAAAAAAACCTTGCTTTGAAGAGAGCCCCATGGCCATACCTCATTAAGAGGAGCAAAGTTTCTCCCAGAGTTCAGCGATCCAGGCACTCAGAAACTGTTGGAGCCACGATACAATTAAGCCAGCCCACTACTTGAGTTGGTGGCAGACCTTGATGTAGTAGGAGTGGCGCTAGTTTTGCAAGGATGCAAAAAGCAAGAGTTTTAGGTTCATGAAAGCTTCCACCTGGATTTAAAAGAAAGGCCTGGGATGCCTTGCAGTGAGCCTCTGAGAATGTGATGTGTGAAGCTGTGAGAGTAAAGCAGAAGGTACAGTGGGAAACTCAAAGCGGCTGGAGATTCCAGGAATGTAGAGTGTTTGCTGAGGAAAACAGGCAGGAAGTGGAGTCTGCATGAGAGAGGTCATGGGGGCTGCAAATGTCAGGTCCACAGGTCCACAGGTGTGGGGCTTCTAAGTCAATTTCCTCTCTATCCTCCATATTCATTTCTTTTGGAATGGGAATGTTTACCTTGTTTCTTCGTATAGTGAAAGTAGTTAACTTTTTTTATTTTTTTTAATTTTTGCAGAGGCTCACAGCTAAGAGTTTGCCTTGAAACACAGGGGAGACTTTGGAGTTCTCAGCAATGCTGAAACTGTTGAAACTTTGGCGACATTAAGAGATGGAATAAGTACATATTATATACAGTAAGTCCTTAACTTACCAACATTTGAGTTGCAAATTTCCATAGGTATACTGTGTAAGACTCACTTTCTCGGGTTATGAATGAATCTGACTTATGAACAATTCTCCTGGAATGGAATTTGTCTCTGAGTCAGGGACTTACTGTAATGAGTTAGACATGAGCCTTTTGGAGTTCAGGCTCAGAATGTTATGGTTTAGACTTAAAATGTCCCTGAAAAGCCTTGTGCTCAGAGTTGACACTTTCTGAAAGTGATTTCTGAAAGGGATCAGGAGGTACTGTACTTACTAGTGAATTGATCCATGCATAAGTTCACCATTAAATGTGCTCTTAGGAAGTGGGCCTTAGAGGGAAAAGTGTGAAACTGGGTCCATGCTGTGGAAGACAGGTCCTCCCTCGCTGGCTCCTCTCCTCTCTTTTTGCTTCCTGGATGCTGCAATGTAAGTGACTCTGATTCACCTGACCCTTCCACTGTGCTGTTTCTACTTTAGAGTTGGTCAGCTGTGGATTTAGTCCACAGAAACTGACCTAAAAAATGAATCTCCTTCTGTATATTTCAAATAGTGCAAATTTTATCCCAGTGATGGGAAGCTGACTAATACATGTAAGGTGCATAGAGGTAGGGTAGAATACCCTATGGCAACCACAGAGATAGAGGTTGGAATTATGAAGCTGAAAATCAAGGAGTGAGTGACAAGGATTGCTAGGAACCTCAACTAAGTAGGAAGAGAAATAGGTGGGTGCTCACTGAGATTCTTAAGGCAGAAAATATAGTTGATAAGATTTGATGATGCTTTTGATAGCAGAGAACAACACAGTGACAATTGGATAGATAAAAGGCAGAAAAATTCTGTTACAGCTCTGCATGAGAGATGAGATACATGTGGAACACACAGGAGAGCATAGCAGGTGGAGCCAGAGGGAAATGTTTTGTATGAAATGGGTAGCTAGGTTTATGCCTTCCATGTATAGCTGTGTTTCCAAGATTCCTGTAAGTTGTGGCATTGAAGCATTTTACTAGCTCTGGAGGATAGCGGTTCTCCCATTTTCTGGTGCCTGGCACTTAAGGTATTTAGAATCATTGTACATTTGCTCAGAGTATGACAGTCAGCTTTGAAAATGACTGGGTTATGGACTTAATGCTTAAGTAGAACTGTTACATCCTTAAGCAGGGCCTCAGAATTGTGTCATAAAAGCATTTGAAGAAGAAGACTATATGTACTGTATGGCATATTTAACATCTATGCTCTGGATCTGAGACAATACATTTCTGTTATGGTAAGCTACTTAGTTTGTGGTACTTTGTTATGGCAGATATGAGAAATACATACAGAATGTAACATCTGCTCTCATGAAACTATGTAGACACAGCATAGTCTGGCAAAACATACACATGCCCAGTTTAAAAAAAAATACAGGAAAGAATGAATCTGAAAAAAAGGAACATCCATTTCTCTGCTTCTTCATACCTTGGTAAGATCTTCTATTTCTCTAGGTCTGTTGTGCTAGTCTGCTAGAGCACAGCGTGGGAGGTTTAGACAACAGAAATTTTTTTTAGAGGCTAGAAGTCTAAGATCAAGGAGTCAGCAGATTCCCCGTGGTTGCTATCTCACTGTGTAACCATAAGCTCATTTCTCTGGGCGCTTGACACCCTGGTGTACTCTTTTCTTATGAAGTCACCGGTCCTGTTGTATAGCTTCACACTTTTATGTCCTCATTTAGCTTCATTTTAGAGGCCATATCTCCAAATACAGTTACTTTGGGAGTTAAGATTTCAACATATGAATATTAAGGGAAGACAGTTTAGCCCATACCATCTATCCTGTAAAATTCCTTTTGTGTCCAATTAGGTATCATTTAAAAATAGGCATAATCCTAATCATTGGCAAGAGAAATAATGACTCCACAATTAGCTTATTTCGAATAACATTTGCTCCTTGGATAGGAGAGAGAAATAACTTGCTTGAATTCATAAGGGTGTATTTGTTTAACCAAATTTGTGTTCTACGTGCAAGGAAGAGGGTAGCGTGGCCTGATAATGACTATGAGCTAGGATACACAGTCTTCAAGCCTTTGAAGTTATGTTTCTACTTCTTAGTTCCTGTATTTCTATTTGCCTTACTGGCCACTTCTAGCCACAATCACTTTTTCTTTTGAGTAAATCACATTCTATCTTTAATAATTTGATGGCAATTTTTCATTTTCTTTCTTTCTTTATTTTTTTTTTTACCAGGAATTAAACTTAGGGTCCCATGCTTGCTAAATAGGTGCTATGCTGCTGAAATATAACTCTGGCTGGGGAGTTTTATTTGTTTTTGTTTTTGTTTTTTTCTACGAGGAATCTTGTTCTCTGAATTCTCATATTGCTGACACATTTCTATCTTTTATTTCTCAGTTTAAATTATACATCCTTTGGAAAACCTAACTCTTCATATGTTGCTTTTATAGATTTAGAATTTTAAAAACTTTTTCGTGACATTTATAATTTAGAGAATTGTCTGCCATAGTAGACCTAAAATATCAATAACAGGAGTACACTGGACTTCTGAAATCCAGGGGAGTTACATTTCTAGAGCACTGCAAATTTCAGAGAAGGTCAGAAAAATGCCTGTAAAGCCCACTTTTATTGTTTAAACCCTAAATATGCTATGTATCCAGCAGTTATGTAATTTAACTTAATAAACTACTATATTAATAAAGCCTGAGAAGGTCCAGGACATTTGGTGGCATCTGAGACATCTTAGGGCTTTAAGAAGAGCAAAATCCAGAGCACTCAAGAAAGCTTTATATGGTATAGCAATCCCTTATGATGTGGGTGCATGTGAAGAGATAGATTACAGGGCAGCAGTCAATCGTCAACAAGGAGAACAGAAGAACGCTCTCCAATTGGCTACTTGCAAAGCTGCCGCCAAAAAAATAAAGGAAAAATTATTAGTTAGGTTCTAAGTAAAAGTCTACAAAGAACTGATACAGCAAACAGAAATATATACTATATACTTAGCTGTTCCAGCACATCTTTCAACATGGAGCCTGGAATTCAATAAATATTGGTTTATTGATTTAATGCAGAGGAATGAGGAATGGGAATATTAAGAGACAATTCTGATACTGAGTTTACATATTTGAAAATGGTCCAATCCATTAAGTAAATTATGGAAAACAAAAAAACAAACAAACAAACATATTTGCAGATTGTACAAAGTATCACTTTTAGTAAACTAATATTAATTAGGCAGATACATTTTTAATGTATTGAATGTATGGAATAAATACAGGAACATCTTTCAATACTCTAAAACTGTGATGGCAAGCCTTTTAGAAAGAGTCAGGTGCCCAAATATCAACCTAAAACCTACTTATTTATCACCAATAGCTAACACTGCAATTAAACCTGAATGCTGATATTTTCAGTTCAGAAAAAAAGAAACTCAAACATTAAAATCTTTCTTCTTAAAAGAAAAACAAATAACACCCATGCCATAAGTTTACCACTCCTGCTCTAGTCCTATATTGTGTTCAAATTCACTAAATAATGACAGGTTTAACCTAATTGGTCATTTAATTTCAAGCAGTTAAATAAATAATTTTCCTGAATTGTTACTTTCTTTTTTTCTTTAAGTAGCCAAAACACAGGGCCAGTGATCATATATCTTCTATGAATTGTCTGTCTTTTAAATTAGACTTGAATTCTGTGACATTTAAATTAGACTACATTTAAAATATAAAATTAAAATCTGAAACGTGATATATATAAGAAATGTGATAACTATGAAATGTGATATCTATGAAAATAAAAGACGTTTCAGAAAAGGCTAGCTTTCCTATGCTTAACCAGATTTTCTTCTTCAAATGTGATAGTATGAATGTACCATTAATATAATAAGGAACTATGTGTAATAATGTACTAATGCTTAAATAATGCTTTTTTCTCTTGTTAGGCCAGTAGATTCCAATACATTCAGCATCATATATTAATTTCTCTTGTAATATTTTCTGACTAAAACTTTATTTTAAAACTATTTGACAGAAAGGAAAGTTTGTTCTTTACTTTTCTCAGTTGTGAAATTTTCAGAAAGGCTGTTTTTTCAAAGCTTTGTTCACCAAGGGCTTACAAGATTGTTTCCTTAGGGGGATCTTAAAGACTATATATCCGCTAAAGTTTCAAGCCAGATTTTATGGCTTCCATGATCTTTAACTCTTGTCATAGTAGCTTAAAATGTTGAAAGTGAGATGAAGCTGAGGAGACAGATGGTACACAAGGAGAAAAAAGTACAAGAAAAGAGCTATTGCAAGACAGTAAATGGCTTTGAAAAAAATGTATACGTTGCCACACGAACTTTCACCTTAATTCTTAATTATGAGGAAGAAGGCACAGCCACTGGCCTGCAATGGCTTTAAACTTATAAGCAGCAAGTTTTATGAAAGTTTCTTATGCATTAATGACTACATTTTAAGTTGTTATCGACATACTATTTTAGTGATAATTTTGGCCACAATCAAAACTAAGAAAAAATAGAAACATTTTATATTTAGATCTGGTGGGTTTTCTGGCAGTTGGAAAATAGTCACTTAAAAGTTGCAAAAATGTCTGTGTCTAAAAGAAAAAAAAATGTTAGTAGCAGATTTTCTTTAAAACAAGCTTAGGCAAGACTAATCTTCAACATATTTCTTGAGAGATATTGAGAAGTTCCAAATGAATATGTCAAACTTTCCCCTACTGATGTAAGCTACATCCATCGTTATCAGAAGTGTCCTCTGTCTCTTTATAATTAGTTTCTTCCCCCAGGAATGGTTGTGCTGTGTGGTGCACTTGTGCCTGTTTGTCTACAGGAAACTGAGCAGGACCTGGCTGTGGAGCTGACGGGCCAGATTATTCCCTAATAATGATGTGAGGTTCAAAGAGAAAGTGTGACAGTAGTGCCAAAATCTATTTGAACAGAACTCAATGTATATGAGTAGGCCTGACTTGAGAAACGAATAGCCCATTACTACCATTACCTCGTGTGACCTGCAGAGGTCCAGCTTGTGGTGCAATAAGAGGAGAGCAATGGCTCAGAAGAAAGGCCAGTGAGGGGATGACATGTTCCTTAACTTCTGGAGACACAGCATTGTGCTTAATTGGCCTAGTTAATAAGACACTAGGAAGATTGAATACTGGGACAAATTAGAAATCCCTATGACATCTCAAAAGTTTTCTGGAGATAAGTGGTGAATTAAGAGTTTGATTTGGCTTTATTATTTTATGTAATCTTTGCCTATTTATTTCTTTATTTATTTTTGGTATCAGGGATCGAACTCGGGTTCTTGCTCTCCCAAGGCAGGTGGGGGAACCACTGAACAATCCCTGCCTGTGCCTATTTATGTTTATCAAGGAATATATTCGGGAATAAATTGGACTTCTTACTTTCTCTTGATTTTTCTATAGTAAGCTGTATCAATATAAGGATGGTTTGGAGGGGCAGAAGAGAGATACACAATGATATAAATTAGAGAAGCCCTATAGTGATGTAGCTTACTATAGAAAATTCAAATTTCAGGGCTGAATTGGACTTAGAAGACAACTAGTCTAATCAGCTCTCTGATGTTTGATTAAATCCCTTGCATATGAAGGGGCTTAATCAAGGGGCTGCCTACACTCATGTTGCCAAGGATCTCATTTACTTACTGAGAAAACAGACCCAGTTGATGGATGGCACTGCATATTGTGCATGACTGCACACATGTCCTCCTCATTATCAGCTTATCTGTCCTATGACCCAAGGTCAGGAAGAGATATTTTTGAGGTTATTGAAATGACCTATCATGGCCCATTTCTCTTTAGTAAGCTCTATCTTTCTCAAATTTTCCAAACTATTCTTGTACAGGGGAGTCTCCCCATTTCTTTCTTTACACCATCACACCTTACTTCTCTACACACCTTTTCTTCTCTATTGAATTCCACTGTTTGAATGTGTGGATAATAAAACCATGCTCCAGTAAAAGCATACCTGGTTTCAGCATGGCTTTTGCAATCATAATTTGAGTAAAAGAATGTAATATGGTAATAAGATACATAGAAATATCTGAAATAAGCCATTCGAGGAACTCAGATTCTGTTTTCTTTTGTATCTGTCAGATTTTAATTCTATAGAATGGAATATGTCGAATATCTGTATTTATAATCAATTATATACTTATGGTTTTATCATCTCTGTTTTAAAGTTGAGAAAATAAAGGCTAAATGAAGTTACATAGCTTTTTCACATTTGTATGGCTAGAGTGCAAGCCAAATTTAAAACACCAATTTTCTTTTCTCCGTGCCAGTAACGTTTATACAAAGCTACAGGAGAGGGAGTAAATCTTGTAAAATTCAGTCACCAGTCTCCGTAGGTACTGTTCTTCCGTTCACTTAGGCAAGCGCTGGGACTGTAATCATCTGTATGTGTTAGACAATGCCTGATTTGTTTCTACTAGCTTCACAGAACTTGGAGTTAGCACCCACAGTTTTATGTTAGTAACATCACACTTTGCAAATGAGTCGAGGTTATGTTTTGGCACCCCACAGAATTCCATAGTTTGGTAAGTGAGTTTAAGAGGCTCTTTCAAACACTTAAAGCTCTCATTGCCAATGGGGATAATTTGACTCTTAGCTTTTAGTTCTTTTTCAGAAGTGAGTCTACTAGTACTTGCAACCTAATGTTAAAAATCCACAAACTTGGAGTGATGGTATCAATATTGTGAAACCTCCTTCTTACTCAGCACTTTTGCGACATACTCTAGAAACAAGGTCTCTGTTGGAAGACTGTGCATGGAGAATGACTTATATTTTATGTAGAATGCAGCATAAACCAGACATAGTGTTTTTTTTTTTTTTTTGGAGTTTTGAGACAGGGTCTCACTATGTAGTTGAGACTGACCTGGAACTCATTATGTTGCCCAGGGTGGTCTCGAACTCACAGTGATCCTCCTGCCTCAACCTACCGAGTGCTGAGATTACAGGAGTGCGCCACCACATCCAGGTCAGACATAGTCTTTATATAAAGTTAGGACAAGAACTAGGCTGTTGCCAAGACCCGTAACAGTGCCAGTACTGTCAGAAATTCATTGGGCAGGGAAGCGAAGTGAAGGGAAGGATTTATTTAGGGGCTTTGGTTGATTTAAACAGCCGCTTGAATGATCATCAGGAACACTCCACAGAACATGTTAGAGAAAGTAGTGAATTAGAAAAAACGAGGCCTCATCCATTTTAGTCCATTTAACTCTGCCCCTTATTTCAGTACATTTTATTTATTTTTGATTTTTTTGGTACTGGGGATCGAGGGATCGAACTTGGGTCCTTGTGCTTGCAGGGCAGGCAGTGGAACCACTGAGTTAAATCCCCAGCCCATCAGTCCATTTTAAATAATGTATGGATTACACATATTTTCTCCTGTACATATTTTCTTAACTGTTGAGTGTTTGCCTTACAATAACTTTTTAGTTCAACGTAATTTAATTTGTCTATTTTTGTTTTTGTTCCCTATGCTTCTAGATTATGTTTAAAAAAAATTACTTGCACAGACCAATGTCCTGAAGGATTTTCCCTATGTTTTCTTCCATTAATGTTATTCTTCTAGATTTTACCTATGTCTTTAATCCACTTTGAGATAATTTTTGTAACTGGTGAGAGACCTAATTTCGTTGTTCTTCGTGTGGATATAAAAGTTTACCATCAACATCTATCACATAGGCCCTTCTTTCTCTACTTCAGACTCTTACCAACTGGGTTGAAAAGTACTTGGCTATTGATGCATAGGTCTGGATATTCTGTGCTCATCCATTGGTTGGAGTCTGCATTTATGACAAATCTTTACTGTTTTGACATTCTATCTTTATTCTTTAAATGCCACCTGGTATTTTTCCTCCAGATGATTTTGTCTCTTTGGAGATTTTTGTGGCTGCATATAAATTTTGAGATTGTATGCAGAGAACCATTAGTACCTGGACGCCATTTGCACTGAATGCCCTGATTGTTTTGGACAGTGCAGGCGTGTTACAATATATATTCTTCCATTCTATTAGTGTGCAATGCTTTTGATTATTTTTGTTTTCTATTTCTTCCATTAATTTTTATTGTAAAAAAGCTCATATTTCTTTAATTATATTTATTACTAGGTGTATTGGTGTATTGTAGCTATTAGAAATCAGATTTTTTTCTTAATTTTTATTAAGATAATTTTCTTTTAATATATAGAATACTATTGATTTTTATATCTTGAATTTATATTCTGAAATTTTGCTGAATTCATCCTTTCTTTTATTTTTTGATGGATTTTCTGGTGTTTTCTATACATCAGATCATGCCATCTGCACACAGTGACAATTTGACTTTTCAAGTTTTGCAAATTATACATCTGATGAAATTCTAGTGTTCAAAATATATAAAAACCCACAAATGCAATAGAAAAAATGATTTAAAAATGGGCAATAATCTTAAAAAGGTATTTCTCAAAAAATGTATGCAAACACCCCATAGGTATATAAGTACATATTCAACATCATTAATCTTCAGTAAAATGAAAAGTATCATTTTGTTCCAGAAAGAATGACAGTTATCAAAAAGTCTAAAGACAGCAAGTGCTGGCAAGAATATAAGAAAAGGGAAAGATTTCTATGCTACTGGTGGTGATATAAATTAATACAGACATAATGGAAAATGGTTTGGAGGTTCCTGAAATGATTTACAATAAGAGAAACCACAAAATCCAGCAATGTTTTTGTTTGTTTGTTTGGTTGCTTGGTTTTGTTTTTGTACCAGGGATAGAACTCGGATCCCTGCGCTTGCAAGGCAAGTGGTAGAACCGCTAAGCTAAATCCTTGGCCCATCAATCTTGTTACTGAGTATGCATCCAAAGAAATGAAGCCAGTATGCAGAAAAACCATCTACACTCCTACATTTGTTGCGGCATTATTCATATGAGCCAAGAAATGGAAATAAGTGAAGTATCTGTTAACTGATGAATGGGGAAAAAGCAAGTGTAGCACATAACCACAGTTAGAACCTATTCAGCCCAGAAAAGAATGAAGTCTTGTGATTTGTTGCACCATGAATCATGGAAATGAAGATCAACATGTTAAGTGAAATAAGGTGGATACAGAAAAATAATTACTGCATAATCTCTGTCTCTAGTGGGAACTAAAAGAGTTGTCTCATAGTCGTTGACAGTTGAATGGTGGCACAAGAGGCTGTGAGGAAGAGGGGCAGAGAGTAACGGGCAAGGTGGAAGAGTTGGTAATAAACTGTGGTTCAGCAAGACCAAGTTTCTCAACTGATAATGTGATGCACATTACAGAAAGCAAAAAAGAAAAAATTTGATATTTTCACCTTAAGAAATGAAAAAGGTTTGAGATAGTTTGACTTGATTTAATAAAAAATAATGTAAAAATATCTAAAATATCACATGGTACCACATTAAAATATACAATTTTTGAGAAACAAATTTAATTTAAATAAAAAGAAAACACTTTAAAAACAAGCAATGTATTTATGTATTTGTTATTTAAGAAGTAGGTATTTCATGAGTAAATAGTACATTGGAGGCAATATAAAAAATGAAATAGCATTGTAGTAAGTACAAGGAGCTTACTGCTAACTGTAGGGGAAAGACAAGAGAATTAATGAGAGTACTGTTACAATTGCCGTTAAAAGCAATCAACACATTTAGTCTTTATATTTTGTTTGATGTGTCTCATGGGATTCAAGATTATAACTGGAACAATTAGAATCAGATATTGTTGGAACTCAATATTTCTAGACGCTGCTCTGCGTGTGTATGTGCTTTCTCTCTTGCCTTCTCTCTGTCTCTGTCTACCCTTATCTTTGTCCTTGTCCCTTCCCTGTCTCTCTCTGTCCATCTCCCTCTCCCTCCCTCCCTCTCTCTCTCAGTCTCAGTTTTGTTCTTCTTTTCCCCCCAACTTTCTCTCTCCCATTTATCTTATCTTTACACAAGGAGTCAGCAAAATATTTTTATAACAAGACAGATAGTAAATATAGAAAGCTTGTGGGTCACAGAGTCATTGTTTTAACTACTTGACTCCACTGTATGGGAATAAAAACAACCATGGGAAATGCATAGTTCAACATATCATGTGATGTACCACAGTGAGACTGTTTATGAAATTTTAATTTCATATAACTGTTACTTCACATGAAGTATATGTAATTGTTTCCAATAATTTAAATATACACAAATGATTCCAGTGTATGGGCTATATAAAGACAGACAGACAGCAGGCCTAAGTTGTCCTGAAGACCATAGTTCACAAATTCCTGCTCTATCTTACACAAAATATAGCATGTGCCAGCTCAGGAGATTTATACATTACAACTCCGATAAAAATTATTCTAAAATCCCCAACTAAAACGTCTACTAGATCAGGAGTGAGAGCATTAGGGGAATTACAAAATGATCTTACCTAGATCAATCATACAGAATAGGGTGTCAGCATACAGATACTGGTTAAAAGATAGAATCTTTCCAGTCAAATTGTTAATCCAAAAGGAGCGAAATCATGTCAGGTTCAAAATTTATATGACAGACTTCATACAGATACTTGGCAAGATCACAGGAAGGCACCAGGAAAATTTTTTGTATTATAATTTGTTTACCTAAAAAATGCCCCTAAATTCAAAGGAGACATTAGCAAAAAGGTGTTATATATCACCAGAGGAGCTTGTTTAATAATCTGGAGCATAATTTAAGATGTTGAATATGCTAAAGATAAGGCTTAAGAGAAAAGTAGAGTGGATCATAACAGTACTCTCACCTCAGTATGCTTAGAAGCCGAGAGTTTCTCCAGAGCTCTGATTATGAATGAATTTTATCAGCCCAGAAGGTGTTGGAGTCTTAACTTCCAGAATATTTAGATATGATTGTATTTGGCAGGTGAGAATTCTACCAATGAGCCACCAACGATATCATTTTATTTGGATGTAAGGCTTTTGCCTATGATTAAAATAAAGTGGCATCATTAAGGTGGGCCATATGATTGGTAGATTTCTACAAAGGAAAATTTACGCACAAAAAGCGACAAGCATGGCAGGAAAATGATGTAAAGACATAGGACAAAAGGAGGCCATCTCCAAGACGAGAAATGCCTGAAGGTACCAGAACCCAAAGATAATCATGGAAAAGATTCTCCCTTCCAACTTTCAGAAGAAACACATCTTGATGATATCTTGACTTTTGACTTTTAGCCCTTAAAGCTGTGAGACAGTGGATGCTTGCTTTGTTAGCCACCCAGTTAATGGGACTTCGTTATGGCAATCCTAGGAAATTAATAGTCACACAACACAGGTTTCTGAATTTTTATTGTACAGGTCACTGATGTGGTTGACAAGCTCTAAACTGAAGGTTATGGACAGCCATTTGAAATCCTCAAAGAGAGAGAACTGATTTAATACCAACTGGCTGGTCAGGTATCTCACGACCAAGCTGTGGAATTAGAAATTGTTCCCTTCCACGTTTTCTTTCCATTAGAATTCTCTGACTTTACTAGAAGCAAGAGCAGTATTCCTTTCAAGCTGCATATCAGATTCGCCACACTGCCTGTTTTTAACTTCATAGTAAAGAAAAACTATTGGATACCTTAACATTTGTTTGTTATCATCATAGCTTTTAGCCTGTTTTAGCCATGCATAAGCATGGCTTTCAAGTTGATTTTGAAGTAGGTTCTAAGTACTTGAATTCTGTCTACATAATGGCTGCCACATTGAATCCATTTAAGAAATACTTCACAATAACCGTATAGTTAAAGAAGGTAACAATGGTCATAGTACTCTTTTAAGAATTAAAAATATAGAAATTTTAGTGTCTGGAACTATGTCCCAATAAATGTGTTCCTAAAATCATGAATGTATTTGCTTATAAATATTATCTAATTATATTATGTAATGGATTTGAGTATGTAATTTTTGTTTGTTTCTCTACTCTGTTGAGAATAGTAAGTTATAATCAGCTGACAATTAATAGCATGTTAAAATTGGAGATGGAATGCCACATGCATTAGGTGAGGGAAAAGGACTAAAGGATTTTTCCAAAAGAGCAATTCTGTGTACATAATAATTAATTATTCAATTTTATATATTAAGTAAAACTAATTTAGAATATTGGCTAATGCAAAGGAGGCCAGGCAGTACCGCCAAGGTGTAGAAGGATCAGAAATAATGTGTTGTTTATAATAGAAAATTCTTTTTTGCTGGGATGGGAAGAGGATTAGATACAAAATGGATCTGTGGAGAAAATTCCTCCAGGGTTTGAAGTAACGTCTGCAAGTTTGACTGCTAAAAATTCCTGTCATTTCTCTGTATTTTCTGATTAATAGGTGAAATTTATTTTTCCTACATTTGGATCTGTGAATTCTCTTGATCAGAATGTGGTAGATGCGTGGTTATGCAAATAGCTCTGGTCTTAGCCTTGAAAAGGTCTGGAAATTTCTAATTTGCTCTCTTGTCCCCTCATTGGCATGTTGCAAAAAAGTGCACATTTTTTTTTTTTTTTTTACTGGAACAAGAAGGACCTGAAAGTTAAGGCATTGCAGAGTCAAAGATAGAGCAAATGGAGTAGAAGCACCCTATCACCCTTTGGCAACAAGGCTTCAGATGCATGAGGGGCTTCCTTACATTTTCCAACCCAGCACCCCTGACTTTAGTGAGTTCACCTAGTATTATGGACCAAAGCTCTGCCTCGTCAACACATCAATGGCAAGAATTACTACGTTAATAGTTTATTGCTTTATGTCAGTAATATTTGGAATGATTTGTTGTGTACCATATTGAATTTCTTTATACTAAATAGAAGGCTTGTGAACATCTTCTTCCTATCATAGAGACTATTTAAGGAAGTGTAGATGGCTGGAACAATGAAGAATACCTGAAAATGATATTTTCTTCTGTGAAAGAAATTCAAATAGCATAACCTTACTTGTCCTCTATGTTCTCCCTTACTCTGCCTCAGGGGAGGTAAAGTGAATTATATCTCAAGTGAGCTGGAAACGAGAAACAACCTTTTGTAATCCAATCTTTCAATTTCTTTTCTCTTGGGAATGAACCCAGGAAAGAACATGCGCTCCTCTGTTTACATGTAAAGTAGAAATCTGCACCTAATGTGGCCTGTGCTTTTTTTTTTTTTTTTTTTTTTTTTTGCAGGACTGGGGATGGAAGCCAGGACCTGGTGCTTGCAAGGCAGGCAGATGGGGCATCACTGAGCTAAATCCCCAGCCTTGCCTGTGCTATAGTTGGGTGTGCATATGTACCAAAATCCATGATTTGATGTCCTGAAGAAATCTTTATTAGTTATAAAAAGCAGTCTACCCTCACCTCATCAAGGAGCATTTGGTTCCCATGTAGTAGCACTGTTGTTCAACTCCTCAGTTGTCCATTCCTCTTGCTCAGTTTCTCAGTCAGAGAGAGGCACACTGCACATGGGTCATTGCTCAAAAAGTGATCTGTTAGTTCAAAATCTGAGAATGATGTCTTAAAGTCAGCTTGAAAATGTTTTTTTAACTTGATTATTAATTCCTTATTACTTATGCAAAAAAGAATTCTGTTTTATAAAATGCTGTTGTCCTTATATTTGAAAAGACTCTGCTTGCCTAAATGAGTTTTACACTTTAGCTTTGAAATGCATTTGAAGTCACACTTGCTGAATTTTCCTCATTGTTCAAAGAAGAGCACTATGATAATCTATATATTAACATGAAGCAAATAATATTGCAAAGATAAAAGGTTTTATGATACAATTGAACAAAAATAAATAGTATAGAAATAAGGAGACTTAAAATTCTTATTGATTTACCTTTTTTACACTTTTTTTGTTTTTGTTTTATTTAGAGAATACTTTATTAGTTCCTGTAATCAAACCCATGTAGATAAGACCTTACATATTTAATACAGTGCGTTACCCCTGTACAAATGGAAAATAATTAACATTTCTAGACCAATATGGCTGTTAATTTCTGTACAATACCAACTCAACACAGTAAACTGGAATAACTTTTTCCACAGTTAAAGTTTCCAAAAATTCAAATTACATATATATATATATATATGTATATATATGTATGTATATATATATTTATATTTATATAAAAAGACCAATAATAGCAGTATGTTATGCATCAATAGCAGCAACAGCTTTTCCAGGTTCTGCAGTCATCTGAACAAAATTATAGACATCCAGCACACTCTATTAAAAAAATAAAAACAAAAAAACAAAGAAAAGAATAATACCCAGAAAACAGCAAAGTTCTGTTACTATTGTGGTACCTGGCACCATTTTTTTTATTAGCATCTTAATCATCATCTGGAAAGAAAACATTCTAGAGTAACATCATTAAAAACAGCTCTGATAAAGCACGGTCACTGTTACGTATCATAAAGCAGGTACAAGATATTTTACATTCACAGAGGTATGATGCAGTACTGTCCTACATCTATAATACTAGAGGATACAATTAAAAAGGCGTTATTTCAGACTTGATTCTACTTTTTCCAGCAGAGGGCCCAAAGGATTATAGGACACAGCTCTGTAAAGAAACGTACTTTCTTAGGGTTTCCTTTCATTAACGGCACAGTTTAATTTCTCTTCATGAACATCAGCTAAAAACCATTTGTAAAAAACCTGGGGTAAACACAAAACAATGGAAGAAGAAGAAGAAAAAGAAAAGGATTCATACAAAGATGATTGAGTGAAGGCAAGTAATACTCAACCTAATTAGTATTTTATCAAATTTGTCATGTTGGAAAGGTAAGAGCTCCACTGAAGAGAGAGACGCCAAGTAGTAGAGCTTCAAAGCTGCAGACCACAACCAAAATTGCGTCCTTTCAGAAAGAAGTTGTAGGCAAACATCACTCATTTGGGTGTGTTCAAGGACGCTAACATCAATATTTAATCCTTGCTCGCACATCCACGAGGAAGGGGAGATCAGTTACTACTGTACTTAGATTTTTTCAAACCAATCACCATGTTACAAAAACAGCAAGCTGCCATAGAAAAAAATAAGGCTCCTCTATCCAGCACCAGTTATCTGCAGTCCTTCACCTCCAGGCCTATAAACACTATAACTGCTATAACTGTACCCAAAGAACATAAGGGAGCAGAGAAACCCTATCTGATGTATTACCTGGGACCACTACGTTGTCCAGGCTGAGCTATTCCTGTGTGGTGTTATTTTCCTCCTATTTTTGGTGATTCATTTCTCATTTTATTGAATTAATGAGTATAGAACTAATTTTTAGGTGGTTGCAAACGTGAAATGAAAAAATGAACAAATGTCAGGAACTACTGTGAAAACAATTACAAATATTAAAATAAGGGTGTTATTTAATATATTCTCACAAATATGTATTATTGTGATTATGGGGAGATAACTGTCTTTGGGTGTTCCCTAAGCTATATGAAACTGAAATGCTTTACTATTTCAGGTCTAAATACACAATTAATGCATAGTTCCGTCTGGGGTTAAAATGAAGTTGAGTCGTGATCACTACCACATTCAATGGCCCTTTCCGTAGTCATTTTGCTCTCAGTCACATCCTGCTATCTTGGGTCTTATGATTGCATGGGTTACCCTTATTTCCTGATTAAAATTAAAAACTACAACACCCTTAATAGACGCTAAATCACCTCACTCAGAGGTGTACAGTACAAGAGCAGTGCAACCTTGCCACTTTTATGGATGCCCATTTTTGATTTGTCCGTAAGTACAGGGGGTATATTTTCTAAGCTCATCAGAACGTTTCTGACGGGATGGTGCAAGAAACATCTGTCAATTTTCCTCTCACACATCCATCGAGCACAATTATGAAATCACCATGCACCACTTTGTATAACAGAACTAAAATCATTGTTATAGAACATAATTCTGGGATTGATTTTTCCCTGCTTTGAAAATAAACAACTTGGATTCACATTCATGGTTATGTAACAGCAGGAGATCATTATCTTGTGACGAAATTCTCTTATTGACATTATCTCCAAATGTTCCCTTGATGGGATATATAAAATTTAATATATATTCAATTTAGAAAAATTCCATTCATTCCATACTGACATGCATCTGTTTTTCTATTAGCTTTATAGGCACCATTTGAATCCAAATATACTATTTATTTCTGTGATGTTGTTTACTTCCTGCGTGAGACGGTCAGCATATTCATAACACCCGTGAAAATTCTGATGAGATACATCGACTTTCACACCAAACGGTTGGAGGTTGAATCCAGTAGTATGATCTTGAACAAAGTGCTTATGCCTCTCAACTTTATTTGTCACTGAGACAGAGATGGTAACAAAATGTATAATTCATCTGATGTTGCATGCAATAAATGAGTTCATACATTTAAAATGCTTAGAACATTAGAAACTTATCTGGCATGTAGTGAGAGTGATATAGTGAACATTTAGTTTGTAGTCTTCACCCGTAGTAGTTTTGAAGCTGATTTTCAAAATGTTGGGGGATTATGACAGGAAATCATACGCTGTGGAACATTTCTTAAAAGTTGTTTCAAATTAACTACATATTGTGCATCTATTTTTCCTCCTCTAGGTTCATTCTTTTCCTGACTCTGCTATGTGCCAGAGAAAGCAGGCATCTACCAATTGTACCAGTCTGTACCCTACCCTGAAGCTTCCTGCTGAGTTTGGCATAAAGTATTGACATCTGCTGAACAGTGAAAGTCAAAGCTCAATTGGCATTTAGCTTAGAGGTAGTGTTTGCCTAGCATGTGCACCTCCCTGGGTTCTAACCCAAACACCATTTTAAAAATCAAAGGTGATAGAACTAATGCTGTGTATTATTTTGCCTCTGGCTGTATCGGCCAGGCCATAGGACACTGTGTGTGTGTGTGTGCGCGTTCATACTGACAGCCATGGCCCTGTCCATTTGGGTCTTTCTGTACTGGTTCTGATAATGGCTTCTTCTCCTGTCTATGTAGACCCTCAGGAGAGTCCTCTGGGGACCCTGGGCTGATACACTTCTGCTCTGTCTCTCACAGATAGCTCTGAGGAATAAATGCAGACCATGCTGGAAATGCAACTTTCCAAGATAAGAATTTGCTGGTCAGAGCAGCCCAGACTCTGTTCCAATCTCTTGTAGAGCTTCAGGGTCCAGCACTGCTTTATCCCAGAGTGTTGCACAGTCCTAGAACAAGGTACAGACTGGTTTCCAGGTCCCTCAGCTGAGGTGCAAATAGGATGTATGCCCGAGAGACTCCATCTGCCCAGGGCAGTTTTCTCAGTCCTGTGGGGATCTTCATGGGTCCTAGGCTTCCTTTACCTAGATGTAAGTAACGTGTATAATTCATGTAACTTGTGTGCATAGGTGCCGTGTCTCACTACACTGACAGTGTGGTAAGCAGCTCACAGTGAAGCTGCTTCCCAAGACCTATAGGTAGTAAAGGCTTCCGGCTCTCATCAGCCCAGGGAACTTCACTATCCCTTGCTAGTTTCTCTCATTCACCGTCATGAATCCCACTTTTAAAAAACTATCTTGAGTTACCCTAGTTTGGTGTACCACCTGTTTGCCAAGTAGATCCTCACTTATACTCAACTTTATGTAAATAGTCATCTAAAGTAGGTGAAAGGTTAAGTGTTTCAGAGAGATGAATTTCATGGCTGTTAACATTCTCCAGGATGTTCTAGGTGGTAGTTGAAATGCTTGTTTTATGTGCAACCATTTCGAAGATGTGAAAGTAGTTGTCACCCTTAGTAATAAAATCTTTTAAAAAGTGCTACAAAGTAAAGTGCCTTTTGGAAACATAAGGTCAGATTAGCATTCATTTGGATTTCACAAGGTAACTGAGCATAGATTTGAATTGTAAAGTAGCTGTAATTATCTTTTTAACAGTCACAGTAACTCTTTTTGGCAACTAGAACTGTAATTATACACATTGTGTTCAGAAAAGCTTCAATGTTTTTGATAGTTTAGGAGATAAAAAGATACACAAGGACTTCCTGTTGTTAATCTCACTTTTTGTTTCTTCACATCTCTTTACATCTGAAACTATGACTCAACTGGGATTTACACTTCATTATACATGACATGTTATTCTCTTTAGAGGAATACGAAACTATGCCTTCACAGAATAAGGTCGATTTTTAGTGTTAGGATGTAATTTATTGTTTGCCTGATGATACTAATCTTTCTAAATAATAAAATGTGCCAAGACATTGCAAGTTTCAATGGGACAAATAAATAAAAATACAAACAATCCTATTAAAGCTAAATAATTTGAAATAAGATGTAACAAACACACTGGGAATTACAGAACACCTCATAAACTCAGGAAAAAATTCCTTAGCAGAAATTTAATGGTAAGTTTCTCATTGGAATGCCATTTTTAGAGTTTGTAATATGTGGCAATTGTTACCAGAGTAATTCTTTGTCATTCAAGTACTTCTACCCCAGTCAGAACATAAATATTCATACCCAAGAAAATTATAAACCAAGGAAACAATTTTCATTGTTTCTGGTTTTCAAATCCACAGTTTGTCTTACACATTATTTTTCTAGTTAATCTCATATCTCCTAGCTTATCTCTATTTGATTAATACATCCTGGTATGTTTTTGAATAGCAAGAAAAGACCTTGCTTCATTTCTTGGAGAACAAAAATAAGATTAATAAAAAGAAATAATTTTGTAAACTTTTTTTTGTATTTTTGTCTGAGGAGAAAATATTCTTTTTGCAAATACCTGGGTATTCGGGCAATGATGTGGGTATGCCAAGGAAATAGAGGCATGTTTTGGAAAACCAAATAAAATTAACGAGAAGATTGATTTAACATTTCCTAGGGGAAACTTTAGTGGAAATTGAAAAAGCGTCCATGAGGTTCCAGATGATGACCATATTTAAGCTACTTAATTTTCTCAATTATATGCAACATAGAATGACATGGAAATATCTGATTACCATCTCATCTGCTTTCACATTTGGGGAGCCTCAGACTTAAAATAGATTAATTAAAAGAAAAAGCCTACAACATCACTCAGCTTCCATATCTCCTGCTGAAGTTGCATTTCAGCCAGGGGGCATTGTGGAGAGGAGATTTTACCTCAGATGATCACGATTCTCCTGAATTAGATATGAAAGTTACCCCGTGAGTGATTGTCTTCCCACCTTCCCTTCCTGCTCTTTCCTTCCAGTTTGTATATAACTATGGATAAATGTCATTAAATCGTACATTCCTAACCATTTTATTTTAAAGGGAGTATATGGTCACTTTTCATTTGATTTATACTTACTTTGATTTACAATTTTATTATGTTTGTAATCATACTGTACATTTCAGTGGTGGTTTATACAAATATTGAAGAAAATTAAAATTTTCCTCTAAATCTTTTATTGAACTCTCAAAACTTATCTTTCCTATTTGTAGATAAGAATAAAATAATAATGTTTGTTTTAGTTTTCCTTTGAATCCCTTTAGTTTTACTGTATCTTTAATATTGTACACATGTATGCATAACTTTTTTCTTAATAAAATACATCTATTGAGAAGTACTAATATTTTCATTCAGGAATTTGATATGAATTGATTTTTGGAAAAAGACTGGCTTTAGTAAAGAAGAATAAAGCAAAATTTATGTAGAAAAAGCAAATGAGTAGAAACAACGATAATTTTTAAGGAATAGATTTGAAATTAAACACAGTTGCATTTGAAGAGAAAAAATATTGATAGATTGGCAATAATAAAGGATCACATGTAATTAAAGGAATGTATTTTGGGTAGAATAGAGAGGTAAACCTAGGTTGTTTTGTGCTATTGTCCAAACCTTTCTCTCAATAACCCCCCTACATTGTTCTGTTTCAAATGAATGAAGGATCTGAAGCTGTTTGATGGAGAATAAAGAAGTTCCCTCATATTGCAGGTATCTTGGCTCCTCAGCAAGCCCAAGACAGCCTCCATTCTACTGCCGCATTTTGAGAGACTTGGCCAAACCTTTTTCTGCACGGAATCTTAAAAAGAAGTCAGCATTCATCACATGCTTACTGGGATGCTTCAGGAGTATGTCATTAACCTAGTGAGATGAAATTTAAATATGTTCACTGGCAAAAGTAAGTTGATTCATTGTGTTGATTGATATGATAACTTCTCTTTCAGAGGAAGAAGTTACAAAAGATTTTATAATTATAATAATCCCTATGGCCAGATGAGGCTAAAAGTCAAGGAGCAGCATAATTAAGTTTCTGAATTACCTAGCATTGGGGCATATAAGACATCATAGACCTTAGTAATTACAAAAATATACTTGTTTTTATCAGTCCATTGAGATATTGTTGGACTAATGAGAAAACTTGATGTTTGCTCCTCTTAGTCACTTGTTCACCCTGACATATAAAATAACATTTTTAAATATAGTCTGGAGCATATATGAAAACACAGGAGGCTAAAACAAACAACACTGATAAGAACATCACTGATAAGAACATATACTTTTTGGAAGCAAACGTTGTGCAGACAAACATAAATTGAATTTTACTGTAGAAATCCAATATTCCTCTGGAATAATGATTGTTGAAAATTTGGGCTCAGAAGCCAACCGATGCAGTGAATATATATAGCTCCTTTCAGAGGCATGTAGCAGTTTGTAAATGAGCTTTTTTTAAAAAAAATATTACCTCTGAGAAACGTAAAACAATGTAACTAAATATCTATTTTATCATAAGTATAGGTGAGAGACACAGCAATAAGATGGAGCAGTTCAGTAGAGGTCACTATAATATGGAAGATGATGGTAGACACAAGATACTGATACACTGTAACCACATAGTCACACTCAGACTCCAGACACATAGCAGAATCCTGAGAATAACATCCAGCTACCACTGATGCACACCATAAATCCTCATCATTCTCCATGCTAAAAAGAAGCAAGCTTCTCTGCTTACTGATGTAACTTCAAGGAAACTTTGCTCCATCTGCCTGGCAGAAGGCAGAACTTTGAGAATAGAAAAGGAAATCTATGAATTTATTTTTTTTAAAATAAGCAGACCTAATAATATCTGGTAATGAAGAAAGAATCCCTGCTCTTATTTCAAAGCTAGTGTTTGGATATGGCAAATGATTCATTTATAATCTGGAAAATGGATTCTAGACAACTATATATTTAAGAACATTCTCATATGAAGAATGCAATTATGGAGCTCTTGTTGGGAATTATGAAGATGAATTAAAGTGTGCCTTGATGATGTCTATCAGCTCCTAGCTTAAGAAACTATTGGAATGCCAAGGAGAATAACTTGATTTGGCTTCTAGAGGCAGGTACTTGTGTGTGTGAAATAGTAGAAAAAAATACACAAGCCATGCGATGTTTGATAAATGTTGAAATGTTTCTTCAGCGGTGGTTGAACTTGCAAGTATGGGTTAAAATGTACTGAGTGCAAATAAGAAATCACCAGAAGCAGGGTATGGTGGCAGACCACTATAATCCCTGAATTCTCAGAGACTGAGGCAGGAGGATCTCAAATTGGAGCCTATCAAGGGATATTTAGACAGAAGCTGTATTAAAATAATAAAATAATTTAAGAAGGCTGGGTGGGCCAGGGATTTAGCTCAGTGGTATTTTTGCTTGCCTCACAAGCACAAGGTCCTGAGTTCAATACCTGCTAGAAAAAAAAATGCTGGGAATGTAACTCAGTATAGAGGTCTCATGTCTGATCACTGATCCTTGAGGCTCCAGTGATGACCCATGGATAATCCTACCTTTTCTCAGGAAGGTGCTCACAACCATTATTGAAGTTTTAGCTGATAAAATTCGTGCTTTATTTTCTTGGCTTTTCATAATTTCACCTAGTATGACACTGAGTCCCTAATGGATTCAGATCTGCAAGATCTATCATGTGACATAATTAGTCTTCAATTGTTGCACTCAGAACCCTTTGCCTCATGACAACTGAAATGTAATAGAGAAGCTTGAATTCTGAAATTTTCCTGTTTGGGGTCCTTATAAATCAGGAAAAAATCCCTTCCAATGTATCTGGTTATTTACTACTTTTAGCTTCAGAATTTCTGCCCAGGATGACTGTCTCAGTGTCTGTTTTCCTTGAACTTTTCCTTCATGTACCCTCATCCAAATCAAAACCCTATGTTTAATTACCTCTTCCTGCTTTGTAGAGAATCCTCTCATATCCTGTTCTCAGAATTCCCCCAGGCAGGTACAAAGGAATGTCTGCCTCTGAACTGAGAGGGCGCTGACAGAAGAATGACTGGGAGCGGTCCCACATAGTGAGTATAAGAGTTTATTAGGCATAGTTACCTATAGAGCAGTGGGTGACCCATGGGCTGCAGCTCTACCATCCTCACCAACTAAGCTACTAATTTTACAGAACACTAATTCAACCAGCAAAAGCAGGATCAAAAGCAAGAAGGGTCCTAGAAAAAGTTGCACGTACTTCACTCCCACCCAATTCTTCTCAGGAAACTCCACCACTGTCAAAAACTGCTATCTAGACATGGTGATGGATGATCTGGTTGGGCTATAGTCTCACGTAGTCTCCGCATCTGGAAAAGGCTTACTAGAAGGCTGAACAGTCCCACAACAAGATGGAGTTACTTTGGTCAGGGTTTGGAGGACAGTTCTCACTTTACCTGTCCTTTAACTTTCAAGGTATTGCCCATCTTCTCTCTCCTGTGAGGCAACAACTGTGTATTGAAATAATACTGCTTCCTATATCAAGCAAAGTTCATATTTGTGATGAGTCCAACTTTATTCTAGATGTATGTAGATGTGAGGAAGTCACATGTGACCCTAATATCATTGATCTTTCAATGAGAGGAAAAAGAATAAAAGTATATGGAAAAGAAGATCACAGAAACTAAGGAATGCCAAGAAGAAAATAAAAAACAGTCTGACTTGGAAGAGGTATAGAGACCAGATAATCAGAGTAGAACTTCCGGAGGAGGTACATTTGAGCAGGTATCAGAATAAAAGTAAGAGAACAAGACCTATAGGGATGATAGGATTGCGTGTTTAAGTGTAACAAAACAGCGAGGGTGAAAGCTTAGGTTAAGAAATAGTCGGAAGACCTGTGATACACGAGCATAAGCGAGACTATAAAATAACACTGGGGGAAGAACACATTATGTCAAAGTACTCAGCAGGCAGCAAGTAACAGAGACTTTTTGACCATAATAAAGCCCTTGGATTTGAGTCTCCTACAAAGGAAAAAGCTGTGGAAGACTTCAAGCAGCAGTGTGTCATAATCTGATTTATAGTTTTCAAAGAGTTGCTCTGGGTTTAAATCCTGGATTTCTGCATCTAAAGTGTAGCAGGGCAAAGAGAGCAAGTATAGAGGACAATTATGTAGCTATTTGTGAAATCTATCCCAGAAATGGTGACACATGGAGAGAAGGGTTAACTAATGAATATGTTTTTGAGGTAGAGTCCTTAAGAGCTATCAAGGATTGGTTGCTGTGTGTGGAAAACAAAGAATCAAATAAAGATGCGTCTGCAGTTTTGGTTTGGGCAAATAGGTGGACAATAGGTTTGATAGATATAATTTAAATCCTGGATTTCTGCATCTAAAGTGTAGCAGGGCAAAGAGAGCAAGCATAGAGAGAGGACAATTATGTAGCTATTTCTGAAATCTATCCCAGAAATGGTGACACATGGAGAGAAGGGTTAACTAATGAATATGTTTTAGAGGTAGAGTCCTTAAGAGTTATCAAGGATTGGTTGCTGTGTGTGGAAAAAAAAGAAGCAAATAAAGATGCGTCTGCAGTTTTGGTTTGGGCAAATAGGTGGACAATAGGTTTGATAGATATATACATCTAGAAATAGGAAAAAGTAGGAAGATGATAATTTGGTCAGCGATGGGTAGGCAACAGATGTTTTTGCTATTTTGCTTGCTAATTTGAGACTTCCGGTTGAACTTCTGTTCCATCGAGATATCAGTAAGGTAGTTAACTTATGAATATGAATGTTAGAGAAGAGATTAGAAGGCAGAAAGTGAGAGTAAGTAGTATTTTTAGTATTTGAAATGACAAATAGAAGAAAAGGTCTATGAGCTACCACAGAAGTACTTTACCATTTAAATTTAAGTAGAGGAGAAGATAGTGAAGTTGGTTACTGAATGGTGGTAGCCTGGAGAAAATATGAGAAAACTATTTCGGTAAGTAGGAATGTGCCAACTGTGTACAATGTTCTGTGAGGTTATCTGTGAGATGAAGAGATGCGCGTATGATATCTTCTGTAACCTTCAGAATGTACTCATCATTTTACCCTTGCCTGTATTCTATCCCAGAAGACTGAGGTATGTGAACTAATCATTTCAACCAACTTGCATCTGCAGTATGAATCTGATGATGAATGGAGAATAAAATTTTTTATTCCCCTACTTCACTTCTTAAAACTTTGACTAGGGCTACCTCTGTCCCTTTATAGGAAAACCTTGCTGATCTCTAGGTGGGCCTCTCTGTGTGACCCTTTTCTTTGTGATTAGTAAAGGCACCCTTCCTTTATTATTAAAGACAGTTACAGTCCTAAAATTAATTAACTTTGGATGTTACATAATGAGTCTAGTTTCACTTGAATAACCCAACAGTTGGAAAATAAATCTGACATTCAGTTTTCCCTAAATTAGGAATGTATTCAAACATACCTAAATTTTTCTCACGTTTAATTTTCTTGAATTTGTTCTATCATTATCTTCTTGCAATCCCAAGTGACATAATGCCAAAAAAAAAAATTAGTTTTCAGTATGGGTGTTGTAGTTGTCCTTGACGAGGATAGTTTCAAGTGCAAGATGAAGTTGAAGCCTCGAAAGAACAGAGAAAATGATGTGAGAATATATAAATGACAAGAAGATTATATTACTAGGCTATTTTGTTCTAAAGAGGGAAGGGATCTGGGATAATTTCTGAAGAAGTTGGTATGTAGTAAAGGAAACACTACTGATGAGAATAACCTGAAAAAATTTCAAAAGCATGATCCTGATAGTAGTAAGGTTTTGCACATATGCTATCTAGTTATTGTGCTTTCTCATAAGGAAATGTCTTTGATGCTCTAACTCTAAGGGATCAGGATGATGACCTAAATGAACACTGAGAAGAGAAATCAAATGCTCTGTTCCTTAGCTCAATTTTTGTAGTTTCATCCAAGGAAAAGTGCAAAGCAAAGCAGAGAAAGGAACTTTTGAGATTTAAAAAAATAATTTTCTATATTTTCATAGCAGACAAGGATATTGGATTAAAGGTAGAGGCTGTGTTCATTAATCTCCCTTTTTAATGTTGTACATTTATGAAATAATTTCAGTGTCACAGAGTATGAGTATTAAAAGACACCATGCATCTGACTAGTTGTATACATTTTGATCATTTATTAGATAATGTACCCTACCCTTTTACATATAATTAATTTCACTTGAAAGTAACAGAGTTTAAAGCCTTTTTTCCCATTTCTTCAAATTTATGCCTACATATGCTTGTGGCAATTCTCAGTTAGTCTCATAAGCAAACTATTGGTATAAAATTCATCTGTGGGAAACTGACAAGAATGAAGCTGCTGTATAATCAAGAATGCCTGGGGGAAAATAGGGTCATGTAGAGATAATTGCTTGGAATCACCTCTTAGGTCTCATTTATTCATTTCCCAGGGAAATTCATAAGCGGCATTAAAAGGTAAGAAAACACAGCTGAGGGCTGAGAAACAAAGCAGGTCTCAAATTTAAAGTGTGGTGTAGAAAAATGAACAAACCCCTTAAGCTTTCTGCCTTGTCAAACAATGATCACAATGATCTTGACCCTCTTCGCTGGTCTCTTGGGACTGGAAAAATTCTGTGAGCTATCTCATTAGCTCAGTAGAGCTGAAAATGGCATGTCACTGCATTTGTACTACCTTCAAAGGAGCTACTCATCTTCATGGTGTGCTTCGCGGGTTCATTTAAATAACGGAATTGCACTACTACACAGAAAATTAGGCTTTAGCAATAGTTTATTTCATTAACTACTACTAATTTTGCCAACAGATAATTATGAAACAAAATTAAAATAATAATTTTTACCTGAGGAGGCCAAATATTGAAAGATATAATGCTATCAGATTCGAAGAACGGTAAATAAATATAGTTTTTAATAGTGTATTTATATATTTATAGGTTTATGAGAAGCTAGAAATGAATCTGAAAAAGCATTGGAAAACTAGTGAAATTTTATAATTTCACAAATGTTAAGGCATTCTTATTTTTGAATGTGTAATTGAGCTTTCTTTTTTTGTTCACTAGTTATATCTTTCATTGGAACCTTCATTAATAACAAGAAAAATAAATATGAACAAAGTGGTTATGATAATATGATGTGAAAATACATTGATATTCTGTTCATTGATTATGATCTGAATTCCGACAGATTTGCTGCTAAAATGAATATTCAAAATCTATGATGTTTGCTTAAAAAGAGTTATTCATCTGAATAGGTATAGTTATTTCCTTTCAAGAGGAAGATTAGATAAAAGAGAAACAATCACCACAGACAAGGAAATTGCAACTTTACAAGAATTAGAAACACGAAGACAAAGTTCAATATATCAAGGATGGTAGATTAATTAATATATAATAGCTCTTTGGGGGTTTCAGTAAACTCATTGTATGACATTTTTATTTACTTAATTAAAAACTTCACTGAAGAAAGTAGCATGGGAAGTAAAAACAAAAATGGAAAATTTCTTACCAGTGAAAAGGACCCTCGAGAATGTCAGATCAATTCACTACATCCACTATGTCTTAACAGTGAACTTTAGGGTTAGAGCTACCCATCCACTAAGTTGCAAGAACCTCTGTATCAATGCTAGGCTTTCCCTGTTGGAGTTTTGAGTGCTAGATTTTAAAGCATCAAGATTCAGAGCAATAGGCATGCTTTCCACTGGCAAAGGTTTCCTACAAAGCAGAAAAGGTTTTCTGGAAGATAGTTTATTACAAGTTCCTAAACAGAAATCTATCCTATTGATTAGTTACTTCACTTTTCATCGATGAAAGAGTGAAGAGGCAGGATATTTACAATGGAGTTATCTTATTGCTCAAGTGATAAAATTCTACAGCAATGTTTTGTGATGCTAGGAAACTTGGCAATCCTCATGACATTATGAGATAGGGATGAGAAGAGCTGGATTTTGACATTTTGTATAAAGTTAAAAAGTATTTACTGATAGTTTTTATATGTTATATGGAAATGTATAGATCAATGGCTTAGTGGGTTTTACTAGTCACAGAGATTATGTGACCCACATGACCACATGACCCAGTGAGTTATGAGATGGTCCTGGAGAATTTTTCTCAGACTCTCATGAAATCAAAATTTCTAACACATTTCTTGATGGTTCATAATTTAAAGATGAAGAACATTGTTACAGTTGGGAAGAACTGTGGAAAGCTGAATATCTAATATCTTGATCTGAATATATAATATGTAAGATTTTGTATAATACAAAAGAATATGTGTTCTGTGCTTGTTCTCTGTGGATGTCACATTTTCCTTGCATTTATTTAATCCTTTTGTGAGTGTACTATGAGCAGTCCAGTGAAACTTTTCAATTATTCAACACTGTGCAATCGATGCAATTACACCCTCATGTATCTACTCACCATATATACGTATATACTCATAACATACATAAAAAGTATACTCTCATTATGCTCAGTGGATTATTGGATACTAGATATAAGCAATGCTGCTAAGTGTTATAGTTTAGATCAAAACAGACACACATCTCTTATGTACTCAGAAGCAAAGTTTTTGATCTTCTGTAATTGACTTGCTGTTATAGTACGTGAGTAGAAAAAGTGGGTTACTGGGGGCATCTCTTGGAAGGATATATCTCCCTCCCCAGATTTTCCTTTGCTCTCTGCTTCCTGCAAACCATGATCTAAGCAGTATTCTTCCATGTGAGGCCCTTATACCTTGCCATTTCTGCCTTGGAGCCAACCAAACAGGGACTGAAACATTTGAAACTGTGACTTAAAATAAATTGGTTGTCCTTTAAATTGTTAGTGTTGAGTATTTTTCTCATTGACAAGAAAGTGATGAAGATAGATTTTTATACCAGAGAAATGCCATTGCTGACCATGTGTTTTAGAAGCCTTTAGAACTAGTTGTATGAAGGATTTGTAAAAGTTTGAAGACATCATCTAGAGAAGCCCTAGAGTCCTGTAAGCTGAGCTTAATGAGCGATTCTAATCAGAGCTCAGAAGACCAGAATGCTGATAGAAATGCAGATAGTAAAAAGCAGTCTTGGAAAGGTTCAATTGGGAATGAGGCATCCATTAGGTGTTGGACTCAAAACACATGTGTTACGCTGTGGCAGAAAATCTGATCATGTTTTATTCATGTTCTGAGACTTTTCAGGACACTGAGATTAAAGGCAGCAGACTAATTAATTCAGTGGAGGAAATTTCAAGGTATCCCTGTATTCAGGCTGTGGCATTATTTTTCTTGGTGGCCTTTAGCTAGATCTTCATTGGAAATGAAGATCAAACAGCATAGCTTTATGATTTAGATAGTTTTGAGCTTGGCCAGAAAGGAAGTACTTGCATAGTTGGTGCCACAGAGAGTGATGGGTCTGAAAATGTTACAAAGAAGTCAAATAATTTGGATCAGGATAATAGTAAATATGACTTGAGGGTGTCTAAGGAATCAGAAAGACCCCAATATTCATGGCTAAAAGATATAAAGGGGTAAAAATAAAATTATTTGAAAGAGTTTGCTTTGGATGAGAGACTCAGGGTATGATGCTCAAGATGAGCTGTCTAGGAAATTGGTTCCCTAGGATTCCATTCAGTGTCCTCAGCTACGCAAGAACTCAGAAGCCCCTGCAGCCATGATGCAAGGAGTCTCAGCTCTTGCTTGAACTAATGGAATACTTTGGCATCATCCACATGGTGCAGGTTTTCTAAGCATGCAGAATGAATTTTGGAGGTCAGAGAGACTTCCATCAGATTTCAGAGGAAGGCCCTAGAGGACAGGCAGTGTCTTCCAGAGAGTGCATTGTGGCAAGCTGCTAGAATGAAGCTGAAAATGCAGTGGAAACCCCAGAAAGTTTGAGAAGCCGGAAATATGGAACATGTGAGGAAAGCTGTGTGTGATGACCAAAGCCAATCCAAGAGAGAGGCTACTGCAATTGGAAATCTAAAGAGGTGCCAAAGCCATTTGGAATTCAAATCTCACCATGATTTGATCAGGATTCTGGTCATGGAACTGTAGGATTTAATAGTTGTCTGTTGAGTTTCAGGCATGCTTTGGTCCAGTTTCTTTTTCTGTCTAATTCCCCATTTTGGAGTAGGAATATTTACCTGTGCTGATGAATGGCTTGCCTCATGTTGAAATATGACATGGACTAAAGTTGCTAAATTTTAAAGATGACACAAAATTTTCTCCTCATAGACTATCTCATGTATTTTTTTTTTTTTACACTGCAACACTTCTTCATGGCTATGATTTGTACATATGCATGTGCACTTGTGTTGGTTTACTGTGAGTCAGAGCCCAATTCATCAGTTATACAACGTTGCTTCAAACTGACAGTGAATTTATTAGGCAGAAAAAATGAATTTTTCTTGTTACTTTGATAAATATCAAACAGGTTTGAAAATTTAATAACAGAAAATATAATTGTGAAGTTCATCACATGCTGGAGAATAGTCATCTTTAATTACAGCTATCACATTTCATAAAAGGAAGGGATAAATGGAAGAATATTAAAAAGTTAGGTAACCGGCTCAGACATAGCTAACTTTAAGTACACATCGGTTCCATTTCCTTCTTCTGTTCCTAAATCTGTGCCATCGGAGGAAAGAATGACAACTGAGAAATTCTAGCTGGATTTTACTGTCACGTTTGCAGCTTATGATATTGACACCAGTACCATAGTTCTTCAAAATGGCTTTGCAAAATGTTAGGAAAAAAATGCACCTATCATAATTTGGGAACAGGACCTGAACAATCACCATTTTCTAAAATTTATTCATGTTTGCCAGAATTTAAAACATTAACATATTTGTTCTTCCTGTTATCACTATATTTTCTGTTTCATTTTTCAATTTTATATCAATTTTGAAAGGGAGTCTGTACCTTAAGCTTTATAAATTTTTAAACTGCGGCTTTAAAGAATTGAAATATGAAGCCAGGTGGAAAGAAGGAAATGTAATTTGAGGAAAAAGACAAAATAATAGAAAAAAATAAAGCACTGCCTGGAGACCTAGTAGGAAAATGAGTAATTGACAGGCAGAATTATCTTCCTCAGAAGCTAAATCCAATGTACCCTCAAATGTAAAAAGTACAAGAACATTCACGCAAGGTTCCATGGACTATTTATTGATGTAATATAATAACATTCTCTTCTACCTATTTTAGCTCAGCATTAGGACGTTAGTAAGAGTACATTTAGACATTTAGTATATATCTATTCATTCTCCGTGTTTTATAAATACTTAATTCATGTTAAAATATTTATAACTGAAGATTGCCTTGGGGGAGTACACAAATGTATTAAAAGCAGACATTTTTGTCTTTATAACAACAAAAACTTATAAGATATTTCTATGTGGTAAGGGTCCTACTATGGGCTACAGATGCATTTTCTAATTCGGTCAATCCTGTGAAGTGATCTTTTATTAAAAATTGAGTTTATTGGTACATTTTAGGTAAACAGTAAAGTTACATTCATTGTTGGGATCTTGTACCTTTACATGACAGGTCTTGGTTCTCCTTGTTTCCCCTTGTCCGTGCCCTCCCTTCACCCTTCCTCCACTCCCCATTAACAAACACTTTATTTCCATTGTTCATTTTCTCATATTTTTTTCTTTTCCCTTATTACACTTCCCCTGCCTTTCCCACTTTCCCTACACCTTTAGCCCTTTTCTTCCTATTTCACATTGTCAATTATATCATCAGGATCTTATGTACTATTATAGTTTGCTCACACCAGAGAAACTATTCAGTATCTACATATGTGACTTACTTATTTCACATAGGAGTATATCCTTAATATGTATCCATTTTCCTATGAATAAATCTAATTTATCATTCTTTATGGCTGAGTAGTATTCCATTTTATTGAAAAGACACAGCTTCTTTATCCAGTTTCCAACTGATGGGCAAAGGGGCTGATTCCAACTTTGAGATATTACAAAATGTGCCGCTATAAACATCAGAGCACATATATCACTGTGATAAGATTCTATTAATTCTTTTGGAATGATACCCAGCAGAGGGATGGCTGGATCAAATGGAACCTCCAGTCCCAGCTCTTGGAGGTATCTCCACATTGATTTCCATAGTGGTTGCACCAGTCTGCACTCCCAACAGCAGTGGAGAACGCTTCCTTTCTCCCCAACTCTGCCAACATTTGTTATTGTGTGATTTCTTGATAGCAGCCATTCTCTGTGGGGTGAGGTGGAATCTCAGTGTTGTTTTCATCTGTACCTCTCCAATTACCAGTGATGTGGAACATTTTTTTATATATTTACTTGCTGCTTTTACTTCTTTGTCTGAGAAATGGCTGTTCATTTCAGAAGCCCATTTTTGTGTTGGGTCTTTATATTCGGGGGGCTGATTGCTTTAAGTTATTTACATATTCTAGATAATTGTCTTTTGTCTGAGAAACTGCTGGTACAAATTTTTCCCACACTGTAAGTTGTCTCTTAGTTCTGTTGATGGTTTCTTTTGTAGTGCAGAAGCTTTTAATAAGATGAGATCCCAGTTGTTGACTCTTTCTGCTAGTTCCCGCACTACTGAGGATTTGTTCATAAAGTCTTTTCCTATCCCAATGTCTTCCAGAGTTCTACCTAACATCTTCCAGCGAGTTTAGTGTTTCTGTTTTAATATTTAGATATTTCATCCACTTGGATTTTAATTTAGTGCATGGTGAAAGATAACAGTCTAGTTTTAATATTTGGCAGGTTGAGATCCAGTTTTTCCAACACCATTTATTAAAGAGGCTATTTTTCCTCCAGTGGGGATGGTCAGCTCCTTTGTCAAAGATGAGGTAGCTGAGTACATCTGGAGTTGTTTTTGTGTCTTCCAGTCTTTTCCACTGATTTCCCAGGTCTGTTTCTTTGCCAGTATCATGCTATTTTTATCGCAATAGCTTTGTAGTATAGTTTCAGATTGGGAAATGTTATACCTGCTGCCATGTGTCTGTTGCCTTGGATGACTTTTGCTATTCTAGGTCTCTTATGGTTCCAAATGAATTTTTGGATTCTTCTTTCTAGTTCTGTGCGGTATAGTGTTTGAAATTCAATTGGCATTGCATTGAATCTGTATAGCAGTTCTGGTAGTATAGCCATTTTCACTATGTTGATTTTTCTGACCCAGGAGCAGGGAATATCTTTCCATTTTCTTACATCCTCTTTGATCTGTTTTTTCAGACTGCTATAGTTTTCAGTGTAGAGCTCTTTTCCTTCTTTTGTTAGATTGATTCCAAGATACTTCATTTTTTGGGGTGATATTGTGAAAGGAATTTTTTTCCCTCATTTCTCTCTCAGTGAGTCTGTTATTTGTGTACAAGTAGGCTATTGATTTTTTGGTGTTGACCTTGTATCCAGCTACTCTGCTAAAAGTGTCAATTAAGTCTAGAAGTCTTTTGGTGGAGTTTTTTGGTCTTTCATGTAGAGTATCATATCATCAGCAAATAATGACTGTATAACTTCTTTCCTTTGCTATCTTTATTGCTTTAATTTCTTTCTCTTGTCTAATTGCTATGGTTAATGTTTCCAGAACTATATGAAAGAGGAGTGGTGATAGTGGGTATCCTTGTATGTTCTTGATTTTAATGTGAAGGTTTTCATTTTTTGGCCATTTAATATGATGTTGGCTGTGGTTTTTTCATAGATAGCTTTTATTAAGTTGAGATATAGACCACCTATTCCAATTTTTTGCAATGTTTTTTATCATGAATGGGTGTTGAATTTTGTAAAATGCCTTTTCCACATCTATTGAAAGGGTCATATGGTTGTTATCCTTGAATTTGTTAATACAGTGTATTGCATTTATTGATTTACATATGTTGAAACATCCTTGCATCCCTGAAATAAATCCGACTTGGTCAGGATGTATGATCTTCTTGATGATCCTCTGTATTCTGTTTGCTAGTATCTTATTGAGGATTTTTTCATCTATATTCGTTCAGGAGATTGGCCTGTAGTTCTCTTTTTTAGTTGCATCTTTCCCTGGTTTGGGAATCAAAGTGATATTTGCTTCAGGAATGAATTTGAAAGTATTGTTTCCCTTTCAATTTCATTGAAAAGTTTGAAGAGTAATGACAGTAGTTCTTCTCTAAATGTCTTGTATCTTCTTTGTTCAACTTTGGTAATTCTTAAGTATCCAGAAATCTGTCCATTTCTTCTGGGTTTTTCATTTTATTAGAGTACAGGTTCTCAAAGTAGGTATCGACTATCCTCTGGATTTCTGTTGATTCTGTTGTGACTTCACCTTTTTCATTCCTAATTGCATGGAACTGAGCCTTTTCTTTCCTTTTTCTGATAAGGTTAGCTAAGAGTTTATCCATTTTATTTATTCTTTCAAAAAACCAACTCTTTGATTCATTTATTTTTTGTATCCTTTTCTTAGTTTCCATTGCATTGAATGCTTCCCTATCTTTATAATTTCCTCTCTTGCTCAAGCTTTGGGTTTTTCTTGCTCTTGTTTTTCTAGGAGTCTAAGATTCATCATTAGGTTGCTTATATTAGGCAGCTCTGTTTTCCTAGGGTGGGCTTTCAGTGCTATGAATTTTCCACATAGAATTTCTTTCATTGAGTCCCATAGATTCTTGTGTGCTCTATTGGCCTTTTTGTTTATTTTTAAAAACTGATTTCTTCTTTACTTTCCTCTGTGATCCATTGATTGTTCAGGAGAGTGTTGTTCAATTTCCATGTGTTTGTGAAGTTCCTATGGTTTCTTATGCTATTGATCTCCAGCTTAATTGCACAATGATCTTTTAATATACAGGGAATAACCTCAATTCTTTTGCATTTATTCAAACCTGCTCTGTGAGCTAGTGTTTGGTCTACCTTTAACAATGACCCATGTGCTGCTGAAAAGAATATATATTCTGATTTTGTGGGGTGGAACACTCTATAGACATCTATTACGTCCATGCATTCAAAAGCTTGGCTCAGTTCTAGTATTCCATTGTTGATTTTTTCCCTAGATGATCTGTCTATTTGTGGTAGTGGAGTATTTAGATCCCCCGCTGCAATTGTATTAGTACTTATTTGGTTTTTCATATGTTTTAATCTTTCTTTTATATGGTTGGGGGGCATTAATATTTGGTGCATATATGTTTAAGATTGTCATCTCTTCCTTTTCAATTGTTCCCTTTATAAGGACGTAGTGGCCTTCTTTTAAACAGTTTTGGTTTGAAATTTACTTTGTCTCCAAATAACACTGCTACCCCTGCTTTTTTCTCGGTTTTTGTTGCATGGAGAATTGAATCATGACTTTTATTTTTCTCAACATCTCTATGGTTATCTGGGAAATTATCTCTGGTTTGAATTTTTCTAGAGCCTGATTGATCTGTTTTGTTACTTCCTGTGCTGTGAGTTCTGAGTGTTCTGGTGGTTCACTATCAGACTTTTCATGCTCCTTTGCCCTACTGTTTGCCATTGGTGAACTGGAAGTCTGTCTTTGTGTCTTGTGGAAGTGTTTTCGCATTTCTATTTATGCTGTTGGGTACCCATGTTGTGAAGTCCATTTGGCAACAAACTGTGGGCATCCTCTGGGAACTAAGGGTAGTCTCTAGGATCTAAGGCAGGTTCCAGATGCTATCCAGAAAAATACAAGCATCAATCATCTATCTAAAAGGGAATTAACTCTACCAACAATATGAATGAACTTGGAAATGGTTTCTTCAGAGTCAAGTATTCAAAGGAGAGTGCATACCATTCCAAGTAATACACTGATTGCATCCTTGTGAATCTGAGCAGAGAACTTGCTAAGCTGTACCCATATTCTTGACATACAGAAACTGTGTCATAATGAGTTTGTTTTTTATGCTAAGTGTGTGTGCAGCAATGTGTCATTACACTAATTATAAACACATTTATTTTTCAAAATTAAACATAAGTGGACAAATATTTATATCTTTTCTATAATAATAGTTTTTAAAGCTAAATTAATGGAAAAGAAAGAAACATAGGCTGCATGCAGGAGATTTTCTATTCTTTATGGTATTATAACTGGGGATGTTATTATATGAGATTTGTCAAAATCCATAGAAGGTATAATACCAGAAATGAACTGTATTAAACTGTGGTCTAGGGTGATAACAGATTGTCAGTGTTCATTCATTAGTTGTAAGGAATATAATACTTTGGTTTGTAAAGGTGATGGGGCAGAACCTATTCTTGTAGGGGACAGACCATACATGGGATATCTGTACATTTTTTCAATTTTTCTGTGACCTTAAAACTCCTCTAAACAATAAGATCTATTTAACATAAAACATCCAATTTGTATTCTTAACCCCATGTTAGCTACTGATATTACATATGTAAATTATAAGCAGAAAACTAAATGTAGTCCATTTTCATTTAGAAAGCAGCAGTGAGGCACTCAACAGCTGTCTGTGCTGGTGTGGGTGACAGGCAAGTTTCCATAAGCCATGAGGGCTTGAGCCACAATGGATTCCAGGATCCCCTTCCTAGTTACCAACTTCACAGGTGAAAAGAAGCTACTTTGGAAGCAGTGATGACAGGAGGTTTAAAAACTTTTCTCATCATTGCCTTACAGCTGCAGTGGAATGGGCTGCAAATCAGAATGAAGAGTCTTAGTCCCTATCTTTCCAATGGTTTGAAAACACCCAATTTATGTAGTAAATCTATTTTAGCCTGAAATAATGTGATGAACTGTTTGTCCCTCATTAAGAATAACTGATATACTGGTGCAATAAACATTAAATAAAACACTGTTATAGGTGATTTTCAAATTAGCAAAGATACATCAAACCTTAAATTTACTAAGCAACAGTCCCTATAGATTAAGTTCTATTGACAAGTGATACACCAGTTTTTGGTGTTACTAGTCTAACTCATTTGTTGTTGTTTTGCCATGAGAATTTATTAGATAGTTCATCTAGTATAAATAGTTCAGAATAAACTCTGATTTGGGTCCATTATTTCTTGACTACTCAACATATTTGTTATTTCTGTCACTGCTTCTTTTTTAAAATCCTTGAATGTTTTCAAGTATATTTGTATGAGTATTTTATTTATTCATTTTTTTCTTTTTAATTGAATTTATTCATACTTTTTGAGTATACGGTACAGTTATGTATCATTGGGATCTTGTACCTTTACATGATGTATCTTGGCCATTATTTTTTTTTTCCATTCCCCTGGCCTCCCTTTACCCCCTCCACCCTCTCCTACTAACAAATAATTTGTTTCCATTTTTGTTCCTTTTCTCTTATTCTTTTCCCTTTGTACCTTTTCCTCTACCACTCCTACTTCCTCTACTCCTTTAGATCTTTTTTCCTCTAATACAATATCAATTACACATTTTGATTCTTATTTACACTTTTAGTTTATCACACCAGAGAAACTATTCAGTATTTATACATGTGTGTCCTATTATTTTCATTTAACAGTATGTCCTCAATGTGCATCCACTTAGCTATGAATGATCTAGCTTCTCATTCTTTATTGAGTAATACTCCATTTTATAGAAAAACTACATCTTCTTTATCCAGTCTTCAGTTGATGAGCAATTGGGCTGTTTCTAAGCTTTAACTGTTACAAACTATGCCACTATAAACATGGGTGAGCATATGTTGCTGTAGTATGATTCCTTTAATTCTGTTGTGAAGATACCCAGCAGAGGAAATGCTGGGTCAAATGGGACTTCTTTTTTTTTTTTCATGTTAAATATTAGCCAATAGAAGACCCCACTTTTAGTATTTACTTTCTTTTTCCCCCCATTAAGTTTATTGGTACATTTAAAGCAAATAATAGTTATATTTATCATTGGGATCTTGAACATTTACATGATATGTCTTGGTTCTTGTTTATTCCCCCATAGCTGTGCCCTTATATTTGTATTTTTAATTGACACATAGTAATTGTACATATTTATAAGATATACATAGTAATTGTCCATATCTATAGGATTTAGGATGACATTTTGATATATGTATGCAAAATGTAATAATTGGTAATTGGGTAATTGGTACATAAATCAACCAGCTATATCATTTTTTTGCTTGAGCCATTTTATTTTACATAATCATTTATTTTGCAATTATTGTAGATTTACAGACCAATGAAAAAGAGATTAACAGGAGTTCCAATAATTGCCACAGCCACATCTTCCTATTTTTTTAAATCTATGATTATCATTTATTATTATTTCGAGGTTCTAGGGAAGGAACTCAGGACCTTTGCACTGAGCTACATCCAAGCACTTTGTAAAACTTTTTTATTTAGAGACAGAATCTTGCTAATTTGCACACGAGCCTGAAATTTACAATTCCTGCCTAAGCCTTCCTCAGTCCTGGTATTTCAAATTTGGGCCAGCAGGCCCAAGTAGTTCCTTCTATTAGCACTATTTGATATTAGAATGTTACATTTCTCACAACCATGAATCAATATTGATTTGCTATTATCATCTATAATCCAAATTTTGTCCAAATTAAATTAGTTTCTACCTAATCTCCTTTTCTGTTTTAAAATAATACCAAGGGCACACATTGAATCTATCAGTCATATCTTTTTCAGTTCCTTTTGGCTCTTACAGTTTCTTTGGCTTTATTTATATTAGTTGGCCATTTTGAGGATGAAGTAGTTATGTTGTAGAATGAATATTAGTTAGGTTTTGGCTAATGTTTCACTTATAATTAGACTGATTGTATATGTATTTGCAGGCAAGACCAAAGAGGTAAAGTGTCATTTTCCTCATGTTTTATGGAGGGTGTGCTATGGGCATGACTTACCATTATGGATATTAACTTTGGTAATTTTGCTGAGGGAATGATTTTCAGGTACATGAAATGAATCCACTTTAATTTCTGAACTCTTTGGAAATGAAGTCTTTGGAAATGTTCTCCACTTATGGCTAAAGAATTAAGCTCTAACTGCTTCAAGTCAGAGTATCTACCTAATTATTTGCAATTATTTTTCTATCTTTCTATTAGGAATTTCCTTTTTGATTCTATTGGATTTTGAAAACATATTTTGAATAATTTCTACTCTTAAATTTGGCAAGATGTGTTTTTTAATGGCTCAGAATGTAGTCTATTTTGGTGAATATTCAATGTGTGTATGAGAAAAATATATTTTGTAGAGTTGGGGGAAATGCTCTACAAATGTCATTAGATTAAGTTGATTTATGATGTTTTTGGAGACTATTTATATAATTATTTATTTTGGGGTGCTGGTTTTTCTTATCAGCCCCGTAAAGATGACTATGGAATATTTGAAATGAAAGTAAATTTGTCTACCTATTCTACTTATTCTATTTGTTTTTCCTTGTATATTTGAATTTTCTGTGATTGAATTTTCTGTGATACAGTTTGAGAATTGGTATGCCTTTCTTGACTATGGTTATTTTATCATTATGCAATGCATTTATAGTTTCTGGTCATTTCATTTATTTTACAGTCTGCCATACTCCTTTCTTTTTGTTGTTTTTATTTCCTCCCTCACCCTCTATCTTGCCTCCTATTTTTTTTTTTTTTTTTTTTTTTTTTTTTGGTGTGTGTTGTTGCTGTTGTGTTTTGTAGCACTGGGGATTGAATCCATATCCTTCAGACTGAACTACATCCCCAGCCCTTACTGTTTTATTTTGAAACAGTGACTTGTTATGTTGCTCAGGCTGGTCTTGAAGTCAAGATCCTCCTTCCCCAACCTCCCAAATTCTAAGATTATAGGCATGAATGGATTTTATTATTTTTAATAAACATTTATGTTATTCAGATTTTTCTATTTTTTCACCTTATTAATTATATATATGGTAAAATGAGAATACACACGTACATGTATACTTAAATCTCATGACTTGTTCCATCCCTATTCATTTTAAACTAAACTGAATCCACCTACAAAAAGTTCTGCATTGCTTCATGAGAAGTGTAGACACTTTATGCAGAATCTTCTCAAGTCTTGGCTCCTGATTCTTTTGACATCGCTGTCATTCATGTCACTTACAGTACATATTCATTAGATTAGATGAATAGGTTCCCAATGGATTCCCAATATCAATGACAAGAAGTACCGCTCTGGCTGATACTGTTGGGTTAGTGCTGCACACAGCTGATTTTTGCAGCTACTCAAGAAAGAACAAGCAAAAAAACGTGAGGTAGAATTGCAGGGGTGTGCACTATGGCTCTGGAGTTAAGTTGATATAAATTAATTACCTGTTTTACAATTTTTAGTTAGATAGATTTCAATCACCTCATTTGAAATTTCTTTTCTTTCTTTCTTCTTCTTTTTTTGTTTTTTTGTTTTGGTACTGGGGATTGAACTCGGGTCCTTGTGCTTTTGAGGCAGGTGGTGGAACACCACTGAGCTAAATTCCAGGGCCCATTTGAAATTTTTGAACAGAAGTTTCTCCACTCATAAAAATGAAAACTGTAATGGCATAATTCATTGAAGCTTTGTAATAGACAAGGGTATGTATACATACACTATGTGTGTGTGTATGTATATATATATATATACATATATATATATGTATATATACACATATATATGTATGTATATATACATGTATATAATGCGTACTTATCTGAATACATTAAATAGCAAATTTTTTTGCTGTTGACATTTTTATAATAAAATAATGAAGAAAAAAAATCCTAAATTCACATTAACCAACAATCACAAATAAAACAAAAAAAAATCTTAGCACTTTTAGAGTATTTTTAAAATGTGTAGAAAAATAACTGAAATTTCTTTTGTTTTCTTTTTCTTTCTTTTTTTTTTTCTTTTTTTGGTACTGGGGATTGAACTCAGGTCCTTGCGCTTGCAAGGCAGGCCACCGAACCGCTGAGCTAAATCCCCGGCCCCTCACTGAAATTTCTTTAAGAAAAGCAACCCTTGCTCAGTCCCTCATGTTAAATTAGGGCTATGTAAAATGACTCATTTCACTCACTTACTTGTGAAGAATAAGGAAATAAATTTTAAAGAATGGTTGGAAATACTGCAAATTAACCATTAATTGAATGAGACATAGATTCTATGCCTGTAAAAACCCTGGATAACATAGAAATTTAAAAGTTGTGATCCAAGGAAATAATATGCATATTTTTGAAAAGGGTATGATGACAAAAGTAATATCAAATTAATTATTTATAAAAATAAATGTAATGGTGAAACAAATTACTTTCATAACGATGAAATTTAATTATAACATAGTTCACACCTTCTCCAATCACATATGATTAGTAAGTTTCATAAATATGCATGGATATACATCACATTTTGCTCAAAGGATTTGAAGTGCTTCACATGACCAACATGTAAAATATAATTTCTCAGTTCTTAAAAACTGAGAACTAGAAAAATTAAATCTGTCTGGAAATATCTTCTCTCCAACACAACAGTATATTTTATTAATTTGTGGTATTTATCTTTGAAAAAGAGAAATTATGGTGTCAGAGTTATTGTAGGATTACAGGATATAATTAGAAAAGGAGGAAACATTGCTTTTATAGTATTATATAGAACCTGTAAGAAAAAGTTGATATTACTGAATCAATAACAAATTAATGTTGTAAATCACAAAGTGACTTCATAAGTTTTGTCTTTTGCCCTTACAAATAGATACACTTGAAATATTTCCTGAATTTAGGAAAATATTATTTCCTAATTCTTATTTATTTTGATATTAAGATCCAAAAATATTGCATGAAGTCTGTGAAATCTTAAGGGAAAAGAAATGAAATAAAAATACTTCTAAGTTTTTAATTGACAAAATTGTGTACCCTTAATAGACGAGGAAGTTGTGAGCTTCGTTATGACTATCTTTGGAGATAAGAGCTTTAACGAGGCAATTAGAATTAAATGATGTTGAAAGAATATGTCTCTAATCTCATAGGACTTGTGTCCTCATATGAAGAGGAAGAGTCGAGACAGATCACTCTCTCAGCACACACGTACAGAGGAAACGCCATGTGGAGATGCAAAGAGAAGGCCGCTGCCTATAACTAATACAGCAGCAGAGATGAGACCACCCGAGGCAGAAGTATACAGATGCGGAAGGAGACACTTCATGGGGAATTCTACAAAAGTAAAACCCCAGTCTTAATTTGCCAAATATGCTATTTCTAAAATGAAGATGATATAGAAGAAGACAGAAACATTAAATTTAGATTAATTAAGAAATACGTTAAATCTCCATACTAATGTCTTTAATTAGCTTTTCTGCAGTGTTAATTAACATAGCCAAAGGATGTACAGGAAGCATGCATCACTGCCAGAATGAAGGCATTAAAAACTTGCTGGACTATATTTACATAAAACATTTTACACTTTAACTTGCTCAAAGAGTGTGTGTATACCCCTGTGTATATTTGTTCTATGTTTTTATAGCTAGGATAATTTTTAAAGTTTACAATACATTTTTAACATGTATCTTTTATGTTTTATATAATAGAATGTAAACAAATTTATGTTTAAAATCATTATTTAGGAGAATTAAGATATTTTATATAAGATATTATTTATTTTATATAAGATATTTACAAAATCAATTAATTTTAAATGTTGCTGAGACACAACATGTATTCTGAGCTTTTAGGCCTATACATAACACAGTCCTCATATTTGCAGCACAGTGACTCAAGAATGTGTAAAATAGCCACAGTATGCTAGTGCTACATTTCATAAAGTATATTTCATGCACATCATTCGAATTGTTTATTGTTAATGGAAAATAAAGTGACACAAATATTAGGCCTCATTTTAATTAATTATAAGAGGTCTTCTTAAGGTAGGTTTTGAGAGCAAGGAGAGGCCTTCTTGAATATTCACTCTCTGGAATTCTACGTGGCTTTACTTTTCAAAAGCTTTTATTAGTATGCGTTTGTCGTAGATAATAACTACATTCATTATAGGAGATTTGTATATGTATGCGACACATTTCATTTCTCTTCTCTTTATTCCCTTCTTCCGACCTTTTTTATTATTCCAGAACAAGATCCATTTATCTTACAAAAACCTTATAAATTTATAATACATACAGGTTGAAAAATCTATCAAATCACTTTATTTGTTTCAGTTTACCTATTATTACAGCTTGAGAACACCGCAAGCTCCTCTGTAACTCTTCTTAAAACATTTTCATACTTTTGAATTTTTGTTTTAGATTTTGACATAATTTTTATTGAAAATTTAAAAACAATATCTTTCTTTTTTATCTCATTGAGTTTATTGGTACATTTTAGGTATACAGTACAGTTACATTCATTATTGGGATCTTGTACCTTTACATGACAGGTCTTGGTTCTCACTTTTCCCCTTACCTCGCCCTCCCTTCACCCACCTCCTCCCTTCCCTATTTACAGATACTTTATTTATATTTTTTAATTTTCTCATATTTTTTTCTTTTCTCTTATTACCTTTCCCCTACCCTTCCCACTTTCCCGACACCTTTAGCCCCTTTCTTCCTATTTCACATTGTCAATTATACCATAAGGATCTTATGTACAACTATAGTTTTTCACACCAGAGAAACTATCCGGTATTTATACATGTGTGTCGTATTTATTCCACTTAAGAGTATATCCTCAATATGCATCCATTTTTTAATTTTCAATTTAAATTATTGTATTATATTTCCATTTTTATGCACTCTGAAATATATCCTATTCCATTTTTCCTTACTAATAATGTTTGTATATTAAAAATTAGAGTTTTATTATATTTTCTTCAGAGCATTTATCACTTTATATTTCAAATTTTTTTTGGTACCAGGGATCAAACTCAGGACTTTCTGCTTGTAAGGCAGGCAGCGGCACCACTGAGCTAAATCCCCGGCCCTGTATTTTGAATTTTCTAAAAAAGTAAATATTCTAAATGTTGGACTGTTACACTAGGGTTGCAAAAATACGGAAATCATTCACTGCCATCTGCAAAATATCGGTCATACCAGTGGAGATCCATGAGCATGCTGTTATCTAGTGTAACAAACCTAGAACGTGACACATTATGCTTTAGCATAAATTTTACAAATAATAGGTTGATTAAAATAAGAATTTAACTGGAATAATTATATATTATAAAGATTTTTAGATTGAACAATTTTAGATGCTCTACATTTAACAGCCCCAGTAAAATGTTCTAAATATAAGAGAAATGTATAAAGACCTGAATTAATGAAAAGTAAAGATATAAAGTTTCATTGCCTAAATATATGCAATACAAGCAAGAGAAAGGAGAAGTGTAAATGAATTTGGAGTTTTGATTGGCAGAAGTAAGAAAATGATGCCTTTAACAAACTAAGGAGATAGATGTACAGAGAAAAGTGATGAATTCTCTTTTAAGTGGGCAAAGTATAAAATAGAAGTGGAATATTAGTTAAGGAACATACAGGACTATCTGTTACACATATTTCTAAACACTTTACACATATTTACTTATTCAGTATCAAGTAAATGTTTATATTCACATGTAAAATTATACATTGCATGCAATATGTAGAATATACTCATATATACTTATATATTCTATAATGTATAAATAATATTTTGACAACTGCCAATATCTGATTTTAAGCTCTAAGCTTTGGTGCTTCATCATCAAAAATTATGATTAATGAGCTTTAGGATAGGGAAATAATAATATTTAAGCAACTTTCTTACCTTTGTTTAAGGACTGACATGGATAAAACTACCTCATTTCCTGAACACATATTTGTATTAGGGTCCATAGAAGGAATTGAAATCCCGGGGAAATAAATGCTAGAAAGTTTATATTATTTCATGCACTGGAATTAAATATTTACAAAATATTTATACTGCACTTTGAAACCCCATAATTTCTCCTTAAGAGAGACGGGAAACAAGTAATAGCTCATAAACTCACACACTTTTGCTGTAAGGCAATGATGCCTTTTGTTTCTATTTGGTTCTGTGCAAAATGGCTCAATTTTTGCTTCATTATACTGATTGTAAGTTGGAAAATCTCACCCTATGGTTACATCAAAGCTTAATATATGATAGTTATTCTTACCATTTCTCTTAATGCTTTCAGTTGATTCCAATGAGTAGCAAAATCTCACCCTTAATCAAATATTGCTTTCATTTATGAATTTCTCTTAGAAGAAAACGAGGAAAAAGCAAAGAGCACACATCATATCCCATGATAAACTCTGTTTTGTAGATACAGACCTTTAGATGTAGACCTTCATAAAACAGTCTTTAAAACTCACAGCTGTAAATGGCAATTGTGTAACCGTAATTGTTAAAAAAAAATATGTATATTTACCTGTGTCTATCAAGAGAGGAGTAGACAAAGAAAAAGTCTACAAGGAATATTATACTATCATACAAATTTAAAATCTTATCATACAATCATAGCAAAAACAGATGGAACTAGAGATATAACAAAAAGTTAACCCAGATACAGAAACACACATTCCACATATTCTCTCTTATGTGTAAATGCGAGAAAGTATACTTGAAAGTAGTACTATGATTACTAGATGCTGAGAGAGGAATGGAATCAGAGAGACTACAGGAAGTTTGTGTGTGTACCAAGACACCTGATTGATTAAGACAATAAACTTTGGCCACAAAGAAGCAGGAAATCATGTTCTCATTTTATGTCTCATTATAACTGAATTTTGTAGGAATGAGACCTTAATGAATTCCCGTTTCAATTTTTGATGGCTGAAGGGTGCTCAGAGATATGTTCTGGATATAAATAATTATTTAATTGTACTGTAAAGATATTTTATGTATTTGCCTCTTTCATTTTCAGGAAAACAGATGAAAGTGGAGATCATCATGGCAAGCAAAATAAGCCATACTTAGAAATATTTATTACAAATATCTTATATTTTCTCTCACAAATGGACTCTGAAAGAGAGAGAAGTGAAAATAGAAGAGACATTATTAGAGTAGAGAAAGGGAACGGGTTCAGGGAGAACAAGGCAGGTAACAGGGGAGTGAACATAATCAAAGTAGGCAATAAGTCTGTATATATTCAGCAGAACAAAGCACACTATCCTGTAAAATTAATATGCAGATATACTAAAATAGTATTTTAAAAGTGCACAGGGAAATTACGTTTTGGAAATTATGTGTATAGGGAAATCCTGATTCTTATAACCCCTTTATGCAAAATCCATTAGCATATAAAATGCAAACTCATTCTACAATTTATAATATTGGCCAGTTGTTTCGTATATGGAATTTCACATATTTTTTTCTTTTAAAATAGAGATAATCTAATATCATGTCCTACCTCTTCATCAAAAGGGAAGATATATAGTCTTCTTGGATGTTGATTCAAATTAAATGCCATGAAAAGAGAAAGGAAAACTAGTTTTGTTTTGTTTTCTTCTGGCAATCTATGTAATCTCGCTGTTAAGAAGGATGCTAGCCATGTAAATAACATGTTTTAAACATTGTACTACAGTGAGTACTTCTCTCACCCCACTGTTCTTTCTAGAGATTGGAATCCAGGGAAGGTCTGGGAATGAGATAAGTCATCTGCAGAATTGAAAACCGAGCTGTACTGAGTCCATGTTGAGTAGCCTCTGAAATTTTATTCAGCTTCAAACAAACAAAGCAACAGATACATCTACCAAGATAAATTGAATTTTAAAATCCTCCCTATCACTATGGCAACTTAAATGAGTATATTCATCACTTGTCATTTTTGTATCTCTCTGTAACTGAATTCTGTAGGAAATTTGACCTTAGATTTTTTCTAGTCCAGGTTTTGGTGGTTGTAAGGTGTTCAAAGATACATTCTGCAGATAAATAATTACTAAATGTTTGAATTATACTATGAAAACATTCAATGCATTTGCCTATCTTTCTGGTATTTGAATATGATTTAGCATCAGGGAGGGAGATATGCCAGCTTTTAAAACTGCATAATTCCTGTAACATAAATACAATGCCTTAAGAAAGCATGCTAAGTCTTCATAGTGCTCATTACACTTGGATTTTATTGGAATGTTTGAGATTTCCTCTCAAACTGTTCTGAAATGGAAAGTATCTTGAAATTATTCCATCTTATGAATTAATAATTAATTAGATATAGTACACATGCTTCATTTGCCTAACCATCTGCACTGTTTGCATAAAGACACCACGGGATCCATAACTTACTTAAAGAAGAGGTATGGCATTTCCAAATAGCTGTTCTTATGAAGGTGTGCCTAGCGTTTGCATAGTGTTTGTGTTTGAAATATCATATTAGTGATTTATTTTCACTCTGTAGCCCATGTGCTATCTTGAGTATGGTAGATTTTTATTTTTCCTCTTTAGCAGCTAGTATACCTTGGTCACACCATCACTTTTTACTTCAAGCTGCAGCACATTCCAATTCTCAGCTCATCTTACCAGTTGGCAGATGGTAGTGGTTACCTCTTACTGGTTGGTGATTTAGCTTTGGATAAGTTGAGACACCTCTTTAGCGGTTTCAAGTAGACATTTATATTTAGGGATCATAGGGAGAATCATATGATGGAAATAAAAGTTTGCTACATTTGGTAAATGGTATTTAAGCTATGTGATTATTTGGAGAATATTTTTAGAAAAAGCAAGAACTGTGCTTTAAGACATTGATATTTAGAAACAGTAAAACTGTGAGGAACCAGTGGAGGAGGAGGGGAAGTTGTTCCATACACATAAGGAGATGACTGAATTCTTAGGAGCCAAGCGAAGGAAACACAGACAGGAAGAAAATGATGAACAGGCTGAACTATTGCTGATAGGTCAAATAATATGAGAATTCAAGTCAACCTTTGGGTTTTGTAACATGAATGGCAAATTTGGTATATGTTTGTGACATATAATAATTACATTCATCTTGGGGGATTGGAACATATATAGATCATATCTTGATCACTTTTCTTCCCCTTTCCCTCCCAGCCCTCTCTCCTTTGTTGGAGGAGGGGCATCAAATCTCTACTTGCTTAACAGAGAATGGAAGAGAGAAGTTGGAGAAAATGCATGCAGATGTCCCTTTTAAGAAGTTTTCTTTAAGAACAAGAGCAATAGTATGCTAGAAGAGATTGCCATAAGAATAAAGAGAGGATTTGTTTTCAAGGTGGGGAAGTAAATGCCACTTTTATATATTGATGGATTTGACCGTGTTTTAAGGAGGAAATGGAAGATGCTGAGTGAAGGATATTTGGCTGTGGTGGGATGAGGGTGTGTTCTTGACTCGGCAAAAGAGAGTGAAAACTGGTGTACAAGTGGAATGCTTGCGTTTCCCAGGATGATCTAGGGCTCTTCATACCCTGGAAAGATAAACCAAAGTGTAACAACAGATGCATGGGTGTATATGTGTGTATGAGATGTTTCAAAGTACCCTATGAATGAAGTTGGTTTTGCGTTAAAATGGAAATAAATTCAGCTAAGAATAAGAAGGGAATCACACTGGTGCAGAAATAAACAGAAAAGGCACAAAACGGTCATTTAGAAAATTTAAGCAATGGAATAGAAAAATGGGAGTTGTTCAGAAAGTATTAGGATCACTTGAGATTACTGATTGTGATTATTCATATTGATTACTAATTATTGAGAATAAACAGCATTTTAAATTTTTTCTCGAGATACACTTGGTTGTGGGGTTCCTTTCCTGAAGGTGGCTTATTGTTGGATTTAACTAGGATTATACTTGAGTCAAGTAAGTTTGACAATAAGAGAAAGAGTGGAACAATAATGATTATGGAAAAGATTGCAAAGCCTTGTTAAGCAGGATGTGAGAGCAGGAGCAGTTCAAGGAACACCTAGCAAAGAATTTCATGTTCTCTACATTTATGTAGAATAAAGTTTTATTAGCATATGGATATGCATTAAATAAAACAGAAAACCGAAAGTGGTTGTTGGGTAGTTGAAGGTACCAAAATAAGATTTTTAAAGGGGTAGCAGTTACTACTAATAAGGATAGCTAAAAGAGAGAAGAGGATCAAAATTTCCAGGTTAGGAAATAAAGGGAGGTTGAGTGACTACAACTGAAAGACAGTGAAATAATTATGATGATATGAGTAATGCAAAATAGTTGACTAAGATCCAGGAGATAAAAAATGCATGACCAAGTGGAAAAGCCTCAGTTGTCAATGGAAAAAAGCAAGAAGGAGGAGTAGACAGACCTTAAATGTGACACAAAGTTTTGTATATTTTATTTACAGTTTTTATTGAGACTCTTCTCTTACTAAAAGATGCATCACATGAGGATTCAGATGTTTGTGATCTTACTGACTGCTCTTTTACCATCCAGCATTTGTTGAATGAGTGAACTGGGAAAAAAATAAAAATTTGGAAAACAGGAATATCTCAAAAACAAAGAGATATGTTATTTTAGACATTTTATTCATTCATTGAGGGTTCAGTGGCAACAGAGAGGAAGTAGTAAAGTTTTCTACCTGAAAAGGGTGATAGAAAAACAGCCTTTTGAGAAAAGATGATTCATAAAATGAATTCCTGGAATATGGCTACATGTTTTCAAATAGAATTGAAGGGAAAAGAAGAGGTAACTATGTATAGAAAAAGAGGTATGTGAGAACAAAAATAAAAAGTGATATTAGTTTACAAATAGACAACTAGTATATATATATATACACATATATATGTATGTGTATGGATATATATATGTATGCTTGCATTTATCTACCTGAAAGTCCATTTTTATGGAAAAAAACAGAGAACAAAATTTTGAGGAACCGACTGATGTAACTGTGGGAGCTACACAATCCCAAACCTGCAAGTACAAAATGTGCAGGGCAGCCCAGCAGGGTGGAGAGCCAGGAAGATCTGCTCTTACCTGATGTTTCAGGGGACATCAGCAGACTTCCTATATTTGGGACCCTCAGTCTTTTGTGTTAAAGGCTTTAATTGATCAGATGAAGCTTACCCACATTGTGAACAGTACCCCAATTTAATCCAAGTTTACAGATATTTGTTAATCACATCAAAAGTACTTTCCTTTTCATTTGATGTAGAGTTTTGGAGGGAGGAACATCCAAATTGAAACTTCAGAATTAGAAGGCATCGTATAAAAGAGAAAGGGATGCCATTTCACAAGGAAAACCACGTGTGAGCCGAGACTTAGAAGTTAGAAATCATTTAGTACCCCGATGACTTTATACATAATTTTATATCATTAGAGTAAGAAGCACGCAGTCAATCATGGCAGAAAATGGGGCTACATTAGCTAGACTAGGGTCAGACTGTGGGTAATGTTCAGCTGTATTAACAAGCTTACCTTTGTGTGCTAGATGATAGGGACATTGTACAGGGTGTAAGAAATGATCACACTCAAACTCTAGGTGTTTTGAGTGAAGAATGGGTTTGAGGAGTACATGAGTAGTGATGAATTAACTGGGGAAACCAATGTTAGAAATCAGGTTAAATGATGAAGAAAGGCCAGACACTTTATCTTACTTAAAGTGGATAATTTCAGGCGGAGGACTGGCATAATTAAATTTGTATTGTAGACAAAAATCACACAATGATATGAGGAATAGATAACCTAGGAATAGATAACAAGCTGGGTTACCAGCTTGTTACAATGCTAGCTAATTATATTTCCAGATAAAACATGGCTGCCTGTTATAGTAAAGGTATTCTTTTGACCAATAAGTGAAAGCCAAGCAACTCAAAATAAAAGTAAAGCAGTTTGTTTTCTTGTATTTTCCAAGTGCTCTACAATCAGTATATATTCCCTTTCAAACACATTCAGGAGAAATCCAGGAAATAACACTCCTTTCTTTCAGGTTCTGAATGAATAGGGAACTGCAACGAGAATCAGAACAAGAGTAAAACGTTAATTTTATTATTGATAAAGACAGTGTCTAGGGGAGGTTATATCTAATTTTCAGTCTCTGAATGAGAGGGAGGCACACTGGAGTGGATTTATAATGGATATTGAACATAACTTTACCTTATTTCTTTAGCCACATCACTTTTCTGGAATGTCTAGGGACAAGGGAGAGAGCACAGTGTTTTCCAGCTTTTATTTTTCCTTTTAATCTATCTGGCTTAGAATAAAGTAAATATAGTACTTGCCTGCTACTGCAGTAGCCGTGGTTACCATCTATTCGAATGGCAGGTCTCCAGCCTCCTGAATACATTCTCCAAGTGCCAATGACTTCTCTACCTCGCCTCCAGTTTAAACTATATGTTAGCAGGGTAGGTTAAATGATAATAGCATTAGGAATCTCTGCAAAGGTTCAGCTTTTACTTAATTTTTGTTTCAGGATCATTCTGTTCGCAAGGCCAAAAGCTCACTTTTGCATTCTATTTCCTATCACGAGTTTTGTTCAGCCACATTGTTGAATATGATCTAGTAGAGGTTCTCTAGTGAAATGAAATAATGTCATAAGGGAACCCTTAATATTAAAGTAGTTGTCAATCCAATAATAAAATGTCAGCCATATGGAGATGCTCAAATTTTTGATTAAGCATTTTCCAATTATCAAGCCTCAAAGATAAATGAAACCTTAAAGATTTGAATTCTCTAGAAGCATTAAATCCAGAAACAAAGTCTGAGAGAATTAAATTTTAAAGTCAAATCCTACTGACCTTGAATCAAAAGTCTGAAGCCTATAGTCATTATTTTTCCTTAAAATCCATTTTCTCTCCTTTTATTTTTAAAATTCGATAAAATGTACAAGGAGATTCTCATTGTGATAGGGTTAGCATTTTATGATTAATTACTTTGGCAAGTAATAATTAAATATTTTTGGAGGATGTTGAGGTTTTTTTTGAAGTTGCAGTTTGAGGAGCCTTGCCCTCCAGTGATGTGATAACTTTTGGATCTCAGAAATTGTGTAGTTATATATCAAATCTTTCTTTAACTTCAATAATTTAAAAAACAATAATTATGTGCAAGAATATCCTGAAACAGCCCATGCTTTACAAAGTAAGCACATACATACATATGCATGCACACACACATACACATACTCTGTGCTGCCAGGTGAATTAGCCTAAGCATAATTATACAACTATGTTTCCAGAACTTTGGTTGGATAGTGTGCATGTGTGTGCACCCACACACGTGCACGCACACACACACACACACACACACACACACACACACACACCATGGCATAAAACCACCAGCCAGTAAGTGAAAGAAAGGTGGAGACAGCCTTTGTTTTTACTTTTCCAGATCGCTAGTTGGCCTGTGCCAAACTAAACATATGAACTTGTTTACATTCTTTATGTTTTTAAGAAGATGCATTCTGACAATGCACCTCTCTACTCTCCCAATGTTAAAATTGAGATGTTTGAGAAGTTGCTGACTTTTTGCAATGGTCAGGAGTTGGCAATGATGATACTCACATTCTAGTACTTTTCTTCTGTGTGCTCTGTTTCCAATGATCCTCCACCTCAGGCCAACAATGAACTGTGACATAGACTCTGAACGTTCCAGTAAAAGTCTTCCTTCGTTCCTGAGATGGTTTTCTTTGGTCCTGTGCTGCATTGCTCCTTCTGAAGCTTGCACTGACTAGCTTAGGTGTTCGAAGCCTGCCTTCTAAGAAAGGATCTTTCTTCTTATGTAGTTAATCCTTCCAAAACAAGATTTAGTCTTTGTGCTATCTGGTGCCTTGTGAACATATGTATGTTCAAGACATAAGAATCCAAGCTTATTCAGCGCTCCTGTTGTCCTTGAATATATATATATATAAAAAAAAATATATATATATATATATATATATATATACTGGGGATCAAACTTAGGGCCTTGTGCTTGTGAGGTAGGCAGTGGCACCAAGGAGCTAAATCCCCAGCCCCCATGAATGCAAATATTAAGTTGAAATTCATAGGTCTGGAAGTGCTAAGTCCATACTGAATCTCTGTAAGGTGCTATAGTACAGATGGATGGACTCCTTATAGCATCATGTAGCAAATATAGTTTTATCCTGTAATAGCTCCAAAACTTATAAATAAGATCACATTTGTCCACAGGCCATTAAATCTTTGCCTCAACTTAATCTGTCTACTAAAACTTCTGTAGGTCTTTCAAGTCTGTTGCCACCTGCCTCTATTTGCTATGGATGTTTTAAATTCAAGATATGGCAGATGGAATTCTCAGTGTCTAGGTCCTTTTGTAACCACTAAACCATTAATGTTTGTGGAGGCCTCTGGAGCTACATAGCCCACTTTTAGAGGTAGCCAACATTAGGAACATACATATCATTAAAATTATTCATTGCTCATCTAAAATTCAAATTTAATTGAATATTTTTATTTTTAATTGTTAAATCCAGCAAACCTACTGCACTTGTTTGCTCAAATTTGTGTATTCTTCTCTTTCCCATCTGCTGAGACCAAAGAAGTCCAGGACTTTGGTTTTAGCCTCTGTTTTTATTTAAGTATAGTACAGCTCAAACTTCCTTTGTTTGAAGCTCCTAGCACCCACATCTCAAACAAAAACATCAATAAAAAAACAAAATACAAGTACTTTAGAGACTGCAGGATTTGTTTCTTACCAGGTCAGTGCAGGTAGCAGGTGACTCTACACACTACTTAATGAAGAACTCACTCCACAAATTGTCAGTTTGGGGCTCCAATTCTTCTTTGCCTCTAGATCAGATTTTGGTTATGTGATGGAGTTATTCACTCAAAATTGAAAGCTCGTTCAACACTCATTGCAGAAGCCACTGAACACTATAATTTATAACAATGGAGGCTTGTTACAGGGGCCACATGCTAGACATTTGTAGGAACATCTTAGCTTAAAAGTCTCTCATTTATTTTTTTTAGTTTTGCCAATTGAATGTACAGAGAAAGAGAGAGAGAGAGAGAGGAGAGAGAGAGAGAGAAAGAGAGAGAGAGACCTGAATCATTGCTCTCAGAAAATTGGGCTTTAATGACAGGTGTTTCCTCTTAAGAGCTTAGAAATTGTGTAAACACTACTTAATTTTTCTATGTTTCACTTTTTTATTTTCGTACAGAAAAAAAGAAATGGAGTCTCATATAGTGTCCTGTACATTAAGTGAATTACAAAAAGTAAAATGTTTAAGCCAGACTTAGTACCAGGGTTCATTGTATGGTTAAAGAACAATAAATAGTATTTTCCAATGTATGATTTACATTCATTTATAATTCACTCATTTGCTAGTTTGAACATGGCAATTTTGAAGTGCATAAATGTGATCTCACTTGCCCTCCCTTTTCTTTTCTCTTTTCTTTTTTCTTTTTCCTGAAAGGGAGCAAAGGGTAGGACCACTTTTCTTAACATCACTACCTGACAGAGGGTGGGTTAACTCAAGGAACCTAGATGTTGGGAAAAAGTATATTTGTCAGGTCTTAATAAAAGTTAGAACATTAGTTATCTTGCTAAGAAAAGGAGATGAGCAGATACCATTCTAATTGGGGAAGCTGATTAGGTTGTGTTAGTAAGAATTAATCATGTGGGGTTTCAGAAATCTGGTGCTTTCTGGAAACTCCATGTGTCTTCTCCCAACTCTTAAGCTGGTGACAATTCTAGAGATGCATTGTATCTTAGCAGACTTTAAAAAGAAATGTTCATAACTTTTCATAGCTTAATACAGGTAAAAACATAGGATACTTCTTCATTTGCATATTACAAATAAGTTATCTGAGCAATCTTGTTCCACTTGCTTGCTGTAATGTGGTGGTGGGTTTCTAGTCTCTAATGTGAACAGTCATTTCACCAGTTTGCTTGTCCTGCTCTGGTGTTTACTTCTCTACTTTTGCTCATTTCCCAATTACTTGTTCAGTTAATTATCTCAAATGAATAGAGTTGAAGCCATAATGGAGGTAAACTATTCAATAAATTAAATATAAAACAGATATTCAATATCAAATTTATGCTTCCTTAAAACAACCTTTTAAATCTGTTTTATTCTAAAATAAAAGGTATGCAGAGTAAGTAATAATAAATAAATAAATGTGTAGCTTAATTTGTTTTTATAAGGTTAGCCTCCATATAATTTACTTTTATCCATGTCAAGAACCAGGTCCAAATTCCCCACATGTGCCCTATTTCTAGCTATAATCAAGCTTTAGGAATTCCCCTGGCTTCCCATTTAGTCAATATTTCCAGACCTGGTCAAGAATTCTTGCTGATCACCTTCTATTTGTACTTAGGCCTAGATTTTAACATTTAACTTTTAAAATTAAATCTTTATTTCTTCTTTGTACTCTAAGAATCCATTTTTAAGAACACAGTGGATAAGAAAATTTTAAAAAATATATCAATAATTGAATTTTATCCACATTATGCACAGATAAATCTTAGAATAGCATTATAAGTACTACCACTATCAATACAATCAGAGAACAAGCAAGAACATTAGTATTTGCTTGCTTTCTTCTCTCTTATGTTATTTTTATAAATTTTCTATATTGACATTATGAGTATGTAGCTTTGTAAGCCTTTAGGTAGACTTATTTTTAAAATTATCTGTAGTTGTAAAGTTCACCCCATTTTTACTTTCACTCTTTTTTGATATAGTTCAGTTGTGTGAAATTAATTCTCTAATAATGTTTATTGGTATCAGTGTGGTACATTTGTGTGTTGAAAAAACTTGTGTTTGTTCTCTGTGCTTTAAAGTCAATGTTACTGGGTATACTATTCTTGACACATTTTTCATTTGAGTTATCTAAAATATATTACTGTTTTGATTTCTTGGCATATCATGCTGCTTTTGAAGAATTTGATAATAATGTAGTTTTTTATTATAAACAATTTTTTTGGTTTTTACTTTTTTAGCTTACATGCCCAAATTTTTGTTCCTTTTTTTAAAATTTATCAATGTCAGTGGAAAGTACATTTGCTTGCAGTTTGTTCTTCAAGAATTTTAATTTTTGCTATTTTGCACCATCTTTGCTTATTACATTAAGAACTTTTATCAGTGTTTTCTTCTTAAACATTTTTATTTTTATTTTTTTGTGTGTAGTGTAATTCTTTTAAGGCATCTCATTCCTGAGTCATTTTAGTTTTATTTTACCTGGTCATTGCATATTTTCTCATTGTATTATCAATTTCATTTGTTACAGGTGATTATAGTGTTCATCTGTTCTATTGACATTCTCTTTTACAGGTTTGCATTCTCTATAGGCATACTACACTGTTCTTTTTCTTTTAACACCATTTGATGTTAAATTTTCATGGGATCTAATCTTTGGATTAGTTTTAGGGATGTTGGAGCATCACAAATTGGTAATGTGGTGGGTGTGGTGGTTCTGTGTGAAAGAGTGAGGGATGGATTGATTCTAGGCTACTGTCCTTGATTCTGACAGTTTACTTGGGGCCTCATGACTCCATGTTCACATGGCATTCTCCAAATGGGTACATCTGTCTCCAAATTCCTTTTGTTCACTGGGACACCAGTCATGCTGCATTATGACACACTCTAATTGGTATATATATATATATATATATATATATATACACACACACACATATATATACATACAGGACCTAGAACATTTTCATTTCACAAAACTAAAACGGCACCCATTTAGCAACACCTCCACTCTGCTCCCCATCCTTATCCTGCCCCCCGATTCCTGGCAGCCACTATTCCACTCTTGGATATACATATTCAATCTCTAAAAAAGATCACAATCTAAGATACTGGGGACTAGTACTTCCACATATCAAATTTGGGAGACGTGGTTCAATCCATTGTGATGCTGATACTTTGCTCAGTTTTGTTCAGATTTGGTTTCGCTAAACTTTTATAAGTGTGCTGTATATTGGGACAAACCCATATCCATCTCTGGTGCTGTTCTGAAACTGTCTCACCATGCAATCTAGTCAGTGCCTATTTGAAATTCTGGACCTCTTCTTTGTCAGGTCCATGGCATGCCTACTGCTGCCCTTTGCTTTCTCCTGCATAGGTGCTGATGGTGTGCGCTTCGCTTTCAAGTTATGCAACGGTCTTATCAATTGATTTATATTTTTAATTATATAAATTAAAGGTGTATGACATGATATTTGTTTAGACAAATACATGGAGAAATAATCAGTACAAGTGAGCAATTTAACATGTGAATCACTATCTTTTACAATTATTTCTTTTTTGAGTGTGGTGAGAGGACATAAAATCTACTCTTAGCAAAATGTGAACAGATAATATTATTAACTGTAGCTTTTGTGTTGTATATTAGATTTCTAGACAAATTTATCTTAGGTAATTACAAGTTTATATCCTTTGACTTTAACCTTCACACTTCCACACGTCTTCACTTTTTCCTCTGTGTCTATGTACAGCAGCTTTTTTTAGATGCCACATATGAAAGACACCATTAGTAATTTTCTTTCTATGACTCACTTATTTTACTTAGCATCCTGTTCCCAAGTTCATCCATGTTGTAACAAATGGAATCATTTCCTTCATGTTTAAGGCAGAATAATATTTTTGTGTGTATTACATTTTCCTCATCTGTTCATTTACTGGTGGAGAGTCAGGCTTTTTCCATGTCTTGGCCATTGTCAATAGTGCTCAATGGACATAATTCATGAGTTTTTTTACTTTGTTCTCCTTGTGTTTATGAAAAGACTCAATTATTACGCTGCCATTAGTACAATCCCATAATTAAGCCTAGAGTGGTGGTGTTGTTTGATTTAAAAGAATGTATTTATTTATTCCAGTAATTTTTTCCACTTTCTTTTTCGTTTTGTCATCTTGGTTTCCCACTCACATGCCATGTCAGCTACCTGTGTCTGTCTGGAAAGTGGAGCCTTAGCAAAAAACTGGGGGACAAAGGAAATCAGTGAATTTGTGAACTGAAGATTAGTGCATTAAAACTTCTAAAACTCACTATAGTTTGAGAACTATTTTTGAAGACATTTACATTCAAAATTTCTTTAAAACCTGCACGTGGTGTGGAAAGAATATTCATTTATTTATGCTTTATATAATCTAGTTTATATTTGGTTCAGATTTCATAGCTGGGATTGTAAGGACATCACAGGAAAGAAACAGATAAGCTAATAGTATTGAAAATCTCTAGGAGGGAACTTGGAGCTGAGTTGTGGTACGGCACAGTCTATAATAGCTAACTTTTGGAAACAGCCCATTTGCCCATCAGTTGGAAATTGGATAAAGAAGATGTGGTTTTTCTAAAAAATGGAATATTACTCAGCATAAAGAATGAGAAATTAGATTCAGTCATAGGAAAATGGATACATATTGAGAATATACTCCTAAGTGAAATAAATAAGTCACACATGTGTAAATACCGAATAGTTTCTCTGGTGTGAAAAACTACAATACTACATAAGATCCTAAAGAGATAATTGACCATGTGAAATAGGAAGAAAAGGGATAAAGGTGTAGGGAAAATGGGAAGGATAGGGGAAAGGGAATAAAGGAAAAGAAAAAAAATATGAGAAAATGGAAAAATGGAAATAAAGTGTTTGTAAATGGGGAGCGGAGGAGGGGGTGAAGGGAGGGCAGGGACAAGGGGGAGAAATGAGAACCAAGACCTGTCATGTAAAGGAACAAGATTCCAATAATGAATGTAATTGTACTGTATACCTAAAATGCACCAATAAACTCAATAAAAGAAAAATAAATAAATGAATTGCATGTTTTAGGAAATGAAGGTGAAAAAGTCCACTGTCGTAATTCCTTTACAGAACTCTGGATGAGCAACATCTTGCCCAGTGGCCTTAGTATGGATACTACAATTTGTCAAGTCACAGACAAACACCCAGTCTTTCAACACTGATAAGAGGGCACAAGAGCAAAATGGATTTGGACAGCACCAGTAGAGTTGAGCTAAGACTTTGCCCTTTTGTGGACGATATCAGTAGAGAGAAGGAAAAGGCTAGGGATCATGCGGCTTTAGCATACATCAGATCTCAGTTCATGGCTAGTGGTGATCAAATACAGAACCCTAATCTTGTTCATACAAGAAGGCCAGCAGAGGATGAGGGCCTGATAACTTTGAAAACACTGAAATAAGTACAAACTGTTTCTCAGTGTCTAGGGTTTGGATCTAGTACCCCTGCAGTTACCAAAATTTGTGATGTTCAATTACCTTCTATAAAATTGCATAATGTAATATTTGTAATCTAAATGTATTATCATGTACACTTTAAGTCATCTCTAGAACAGGTAGAATATCAAAAACAGTGTAACTACTATGCAAATAGCTATTATGCTTATTTCCTAGGGAATGATGACAAGAAAATACAGTCTGTCCATGTTCTTTGCAGACATGATCGCCTTGGGCCTAACTACAGAATACAGGCAATAAAACAAGGTGAACAAGGCTGGAGAATTACTAAGGGATTTGTGAAGCACAGGAGGCTATAGCGGGGTATGGCTACACCTCACTTTACTTCCATGGTTTTATTGTAGCGCTAGATGCACAGCAAATATAACTTTGGGTTGTAGAAAATTTCTTATATTAAAAAAAAATTTCCCATCTGCTGTAAAATCCACAGGCTTTACAGTGACTTTACCATAATTTGATCTGAATGTCTAGAATAGTATCTGAAATGCTAGTTAATAAATAAAAAATGAATAATTTTTTAATCCTTGAAAGTTGACTCATTGTGTGCCATCCTCCTGAGTCTGAAATGATTGCAGTTTTAAGTGAGAAATGGTAAAAATTAGAGAAGGCAAAATGGAAAGGACCATAGAAATTAATAAATAACACAGGTTAAGCCAGTGCTCGTGACTTGAAGATTTCTGCTTTTCATATGGACGTGTTTAGATAATATCTATATAATTGATATAGTGTTTGTATTAGTATTTATCTCAACCTTCTCCACTACAAAACTTTAGCTAAGATTTCTTTTTAAATTATTGTTACACCATTTAAATTCATTCAAAAGCTGAATTTTATCTTATAGATAATGTAAAATAGGAAGAAAAGGAGGAAAGGGGAAGGGGAAATGGGAGGGGTAGGGAAAGGGAAGGAAGGGAATGGAATTAATATGAGAAAATGCAAAAATGGAAACAAAGTCTTTGTACATAGGGAGGGAGGAAGGAGTTGAAGGGAGGGCAGGGGAAGGGGAAAAAATAAGAACCAAGATGGATTATGTAAAGATGAAAAGTTCCAACCATGAATATCATTTTATTGTATAACTTCAAAAGCTGAATTTTCACTTTTTTACACTAATAATTAAAACATTTTATGATTTCTACCTTGGACTTCCTTTGATACATATTTCAGATTTTTCTGCTCTAAAAATATCATACAATAGTGCAGAAACAGAATTGAAACTTTCCTTCAAAGCTCATGATCTCAAAAGCCCCAAATAATTACCTGATAACCTCTGCTTTACTAACCCTCAAGCAGCAGTAGCCCTCACTGATAGTTAGAGACCCTGTGGTAGTTCAGCATCTCTAATATCAGAAATATCCTCAGGGAACCTTGCTGTAGAAGGCAAGAGAGGATTGGAATGAGTTATTTCTTATATAGCAAAATGATACCTTGCACAAATGAGCCTCAAACAAATGAGAAATCTCACCCAGTAGCTGATGCTTTCAACTATGCAAGTACCAAGAAGCTCAGGAAAATAGGAAATGGACAGACGCATAACTATGGCTTCCCTGATCCTTCAAGGGCTGCACTATTATGCATTCTCTGGCCCAGCAAAGAACATGAAATATTACTAGTATTATGTATCTACTACCAGAAAGAACAGTTATTGGCATACTTTATAATGAGATTTGATTATGTCATTTAACTTACCCTAAAAATCCTTGTCTCCCAACAAAAGGAGTGGATTACAGTTTCTTTAACTCCTACCACCTCAATTACCAACAGAGAAAAATAACCACTTGCATAGACTCTTGTTTATACCTAGCAGTTCCTACCAAGTATACTTTCATGTATCTGTAGAAAAGGATCTCTATACTGGAAGAACCTTTAAGGCAACTGTCTCTCAGCACACACGAGTGTGTGTGTGCGCGCGCATGCACACACACTCACACACACACACACACACACACACACACACACACACCATGGCATTGTCTCATAGACACCCAGAATATTTATATATTTATTTCAATTCATCTTTGTATCTATTCAGCAGCTATAATGTGGAAGAACATTTTTCGTGACATGCTTTAGAAACACTCATATAAGCCCTCTTTTTAAATTGTTAAAGTGCTTTAGGGCTCAATTACTTCTGGTTTCTCATGCAGTTCTGTGGTTAAAAATTCCATCAGTATGCAGCTGAAATGCCCATTTATATAACTCTCCCTTAGCTTCAGTGTGGTGTATTAACCACCTTCTTATATTTCCACTTGAAGACATCAGATCTATATCATCATTGCAAATAAATGTACATTCATCATACAAGAACATATCCTTCCCCTGACCCTTAAGTTTTCTTTGCTGTTTTGTTAATATTTGCCATTTTATTTAATACTACCACTCATCATGTCAGTTGTTAAACTTAAATACCAGACAATAATTCATTCTTCGCTCATCTTCCACTCTGAATTCAGAGCCACATCTAGTATTTTCATTTACACCATAACTTTTTGTAATATTCTGTTGCCAATCTCCTTAGACTGATGTCCTATAAAACTGTATTTGCCATCATGTAGCAAAAGCGGTCTTTATCCATGATTTTATAGAATGAAATGTGAGCTATACAATTGAATTATTGAAGTTTTAGCCTGTAGTTTATCAGAATGTGACTCTGTGGAAATGGAGTTGTGACAGGTATTATTAAAGTGAGGTCATAATGGAGTGGGGTGGGTTCCTAATCTATTTTTATTATTTCATTTTATTTTATTTTATTAGTACATGTTTGCAGTGAATGAAGTTTACATTCATCTTAGGGTGTAGGTACATGTACATAAGATAGTTTATTCTATTTTTCTCCATTTCTTCACATTCACCTCCCTCTTTCCACCTGTAAATCCCCTTCCCCATTTTAATTGTTGTTATTATGATCCTTAGCTCGTGTTTATGACATGTAATCTTTACATTCACTGAGGTTTTTAGGTTCCTATATAAGGTCCTCTACCCTTTTCCCCTCACCTTCTGTCTCCTGGACTTCTTCCCATTTGCACAAGATATATCTTTTTGTATCTTTCTAAATATACATTATTATACTCTTTCTTTTACTTTGATTTACTCAAAGAAGAGATAATAGGTATTTAAGCTTGTGTGTCTGACTTAGTTCACTTACATATGAAAACTTCATATTTTCCTGGTTCATCTTTTTTCCCACAGATGTCTCAAATGTGTCCTTTTTTATAGCTGAGTAGTGATAAGTTATGTGCAGATGTCACATATTCATTTCCATTTGCCTGCTAATGGTCACATGAGCTGCTTCCAAGATTTAGTTATTATGAATTGCACTGCTACAAACATCGGGATTCATGTATTGCTGTAAGATGACATCTGTAGCTCTTTGAGGAAGATGCCTGGAAGGAGAATAGCTGGGTCGTATGGAATTTCTAATTTTACCTCTCTGAGAAATCTCCATACTGATTTCCACAATGGCTGTGGTAGCGTACATTCTCAGTAATAATGTAAGAGTTCTTTTCTTACCACAGCCAAACCAGCATTTCTTGATGATTACCATTCAATTTCTTGATGATTACCCTTCTTTCTGCTGTAAGTTCGGATCATAGTATCATTTTAATTTGCATTTTTCTAATGTCTGGTGATGTTGAACATTTCTTCGTATGTTTGTTGGACATTTGTACTTCTTCTGAGAAGTGCCTGTGTATTTCACTTCACCATTTCTTTTTTAATTGAGTTTATTGGTATTTTTGAAGTGCACAGTACAGTTACATTCATCATTGGGATCTTGTACCTTTACACAACAGATCTTGGTTCTCCAGGTTTTCCCCATACTCCTACCCTCCCTTTCCCCATCCACACTCCCCTATTTACAAAAACTTTGCTTTTTCATTTTTTCCTTTTCTTATATTTTTCTTGTCCTTTATTTCATTTCCCCTACCCTTCTCATTTCCATACACTTTTTAGCCCTTTTCTTCCTATTTCACATTGTCAGTTATAAAATTTGGGTCTTATTTATACTTTTAGTTTTCCACACCTGAGAAACTATTTGATATTTACACATGTGTGTCTTACTTATTTCACATAGAAGTATGGCCTCAATATGCACCCACTTTCCTATGAATGACTCATTCTTTATGACTAAGTAGTACTCCATTTTATAGAAAAACTTCATCTTTTTATCTAGTCTCCAGTTAATGGGCAATTGGGATTTTCCAAGTTTTGCCTATTAGAAACTGTGACACTATAAACATGGGAGCACATATATCACTGTGGTATGATTCCTATAATTCTTTTGGAAAGATACCCAGAAGAGGGATAGCCCAGTCACATGGAACCTCTAGTCCTAGACTTTTTAGGTATCTCTATATGATTTCCACAGTGGTTACACCAATCTGTACTTCCACCAACAATGGAGAAGGGTTCCTTTCTCTCAACAACCTCTTCAACATTTGTTATTGATTGATTTCTTGATAGCAGCCATTCTTTGTGGGTGAGGTGGAATCAGTATTGTTTTCATCTGCATCTCTCGAATGACCAGTGATATTGAACATTTTTTTCATATATTTATTTGCTGCTTTTACTTCTTTGTCTGAGAAATGTCTGTTCGTTTCATATGCTCATTTGGGTCTTTATATTTGGGGGACCTGATTTTTTTGAGCTCTTTATATATTCTAGATAATAGTCCTTTGAGAAGCAGCTTGTAATTTTTTTCCCACATTGTAGGTTGACTCAGCTCTGTTGGTGGTTTCTTTTGCTGTCCAGAAGCTTTTTAACAAGATGAGATACCAGTTGTTGACTCTGTGCTAGTTCTCATGCTACTGAGGATTTGTTCATAAAATCTTTTCTGTGCTGCTGTGCTGCTGCCATTGCTCCAGTGCAAGGAAGGCCTTCTTGGGCCCAATCTGCGAGATCAGGTAGCCACGCCCTCCCCTACCTGCACTGCCACCATCTCTCCAGAGCAAGGAAGGTCTTCTTGGGCCCAATCCACGGACTGGGTAGCCCTGCCCTCCCCTGCCTGTGGTGCCACCATCACTCCAGTGTAAGGAAGATAGACATGTGGGCACCCCTGAACCCCCCCCATTCTCAGACCTTCTGATTGTGCCAGTCTTTGGACTCACTCTGTAGAGGCAGAGGTGGGCATAAAGGGTATTTTCCTGAGCTCCCAACTTTGAACATCTTTAAAGAAAGGGTGGTGGAAACCTGTAGAAGAACTGTGTGGAGTTCAACACTGCAGGAGGTCTGGGAACTCAATCTGGACCTTGTGGCCTGAAGTCAGTCTGAGTCATGGGGATCTGCCATTGGCAAGTTGAGATCAGGGGACTTGGTTCTGCACATGGATGCCCACGTTGTATATTATGACAGCAGAAATATAGTCTGAAAGAGTCCCTTCAAATTCATTTTTTTTCTTTGTTTTCCTCATTCCACTTTGTAAATTGTTTCTTTTTTCTGTTCTCTTTCTCCTACTCAGTCTCTTGCTTCACCATATTATCCTTAATCTCCCTTTCGGTTTCTGTTCCTGCACTAACTCAGATTTCTTCTTTTATAATTTTTTCTTTTTCTTTATGTTCTTTACTTCTGTCATTCTACCTCACGCAAGGGTCAATAGATTCAAGGGAAAGTGAGCCCCTATTACTGTTAAGGGATGTATTTTTGTCCTAATAATTGTACTCTGTCTATCTCTTTTGAATTTAACAGTTTCCTAAAGATTGTGTGGTAATTCTATGTCCTCTGGCTTCACTTGAAACCTTCTTCAATTCTTTTACTTATCTACTACTTTCATCCTAATTCTGTCTAAGCCCCTATCCTAAATGGTAAATATGCTATACTGAAAAGTTTATTTACTGCAAACATATTTTAGACTGCTTCTTGATTTTTAATTCAATTCACATGGTTTAAAGGTGATAGACTAATGACTACCACAAGTAGTCCATTTGCAAGTTGTGCTTGATCATATTGTGTTGCTGATTATATCAATTGGGATAAAGGATTTTGATTGATTTAATGAGCTGTTTTCTTTGATATTATGAAAATGAGAATGTCTATGAGTCATTAAAGACCGAAAAGCTAAAGTGAAACTTTATCAGGAAGATTTAAGTAATAACCCCAAAATTAAAACAAGGACAACCCAACAACAAAAATCAAAATAAGAAAACACTTATGCAAGACACAAAGACAAACTCCAGTCCACCAATGGCAAACGGTAGGGCAAAGGAGGATGAAAAGTCTGTTAGTGAACCAACAGGAAACCCTGAACTCAAAGCACAGAAAGTAACAAAACAGATCAATCAGACTCTAGAAAATTTCAAAACAGAAATAATTTCCCAGATAACCAAAGAGATGGTGAACAAAATGGAAGTCATGATTCGAGACTCTAGAACAGAAACTGAGAAAAAATAGATGAGCTCAGGACCATGACAGAAGCCATGAAGGCCCAGTATAAGAAAGAAATGGAAACAATGAATGCCCAACAGAAGAAAGAAATGGAATCCATAAAACAGATTCAAACAGATATCCACGATATTAAAAATTCTGTTGAAAGTGTACACAACAGATTAAAAGATTGCAAAGATAGAAATTTAGATACAGAAGATAGGATTGCAGTCAGTGACCGTGACAAGAGAGGTCTCTTACAAACAGTAAGAGATCATGAGAAATCAATCCAATAACTCCTAGATGATGCAAAGAAGAATAACATAAGACTGATAGGAATCCATGAAGTAGGAGGAGAAAATACAAATGACTTAAAAAAGCTATTCACAGAATTAATGACAGAAAACTTCCCAAAGAGAGGGAAGAATTTGACATTCAGATAACTGAGGCATATAGGAAAACAACCAGCCATGATTAAAAAATAATCTACACTTAGACATATAATAATCAAGATCCCAGAAAGCCAACAGAAGAACAAAATACTTCAAGCAGTAAGAGAAAAGAAACAAATCACATGCAAAGGAAAGCCCATCAGAATCACAGCAGACTTTTCAACACAAACCATCAGCTTGGTTCAGTTTTGTTATTTCATTGTGATTTTGGTCTAGATGATATGTGTATTTGTGATAGTGGGTTATTTAGGTCCTCCACTACAATTGTATTAGTGCTTATTTGGTTTTTCATGTCCCTTAATATTTCTTTTATATAGTTGGGGACATTAATATCTGATGTGTATATACTTATGATTGTCATCTCTTCCTCTTGAACTTTTCATTTTACAAGGAATTAGTAGGCCTACTTCATCTCTCTCAATCAATTAAGCTTTGAAATTTGCTTTGTCTGCAAATAAGATAGTTACCCCTGCTTTTCTCTGGGATCCTGTTGCATGGAGAACTGTTTTCATCCTTTCACTTTCAGTCTATGAGTTTCTTTTAGAACTAGGTGTATTTCTTGTATACAACATATTGTTAGATTTTGCTTCTTAATCCGCTCTGCCAGTCTATTTCTTTTAATTGGTGAATTGAGGCCATTAACATTGATGGTTATAACTAATATGTATTAACTTAACCATTGTCATGCTATTGTCCTGTTGTTGGCTCTTTTTCCCTCTCCCTTTATTCTCTTGCCTTGCCTAATTGATTTGCTTTGTTGGGCCTCATGGTGTTTTGACCTTCATTGTCTTTTTCTAGGATATTGTTTAGAACTGTGTGGAGTGCTGGGTTGCTATTCATGAACACTCTCAAGTGTTCTTTATCATGGAAGTGTCTTATTTCCCCATCCATTTTGAAAGAGAGTTTTGCAGGATACATCAGTCTAGATTGGAAGTTGCTTTCTCTTAGGACATGAAATACCTCACTCCAGGCTCTCCTTGACTTGAGGGTTTGTGTTGAAAAGTCTGCTGTGATTCTTATGGGCTTTCCTTTGCATGTGATTCATTTCTTTTCTTTAACTGCTAGTAGTATTTTATTCCTCTCTTGTGTTTCTGAGATCTTAGTATTACATGTCTAGGTGTACATAATTTTTTTATCATGGCTACTTTGAGCCCTATATGACTTGCTTATCTGTATGTCAAATTCTTCCCCTCTGTTTAGGAAGTTTCCTGTCTTTAATTCTGTGAAATGCTTTTTTAAGTCATTTTTATTTTCTCCTGCGAATTCATGGATTCCTATCAGTCTTATATTGTTCTTCATTGCATCATCTAGGAGTTGTTGGATCGATTTCTCATGCTCCCTTTCTGTTTTTAATAAATCCCACTTTTTTCTTCCTCATTGAATTTATTGGTACATTTTAGGTACAGTACAATTATATTCATTCTTGGGATCTTGCACCTTTACATGACAAGTCTTGGTTCTCACTTTTTCCCCTTATTCCTGCTTAATAGGGATAAGGACTGTCTCTTTTAGCAGTCACTGACTGCAATCCTATCTTCTATATCTGAAATTCTATCTTCACATTTATTCTTTCTGCTGTGAAAACTTTCAATAGAGTTTTTAATTTGTTTGAATCTGCTTCATGGATTCCATTTCTTCCCTATGTTGGTAGTTCAAGCTTTCCATTTCTTTCTGAGGCTGGGCATTCATGGCTTTTATTGTGATCATGAGCTCACCTATCTTTTGTCAGTTTCTGTTCTAGAGTCTCTAATCATGTCTTTCATTGTGCCTACCTTTTCTGTAGTTATCTGGGACATTATTTCTGTTTTGAATTTTTCTAAAGCATGATTAATCTCTTTTGTTACTTCCTGTTCTATGAGTTCAGGGTGTCCTGGTGATTGATTGTCAGACCTTTCCCTCCTTTTCCCTTAGTATTTGTTTTTGGTGAACTGGAAGTCTGTCTTCTTATCTTACTTAAGAGTTTTGTTATTTTTATTTTTGTTATTGGGCTGTCCTTGGTTTAATTCCTGGGTTAGTACTTTGAGCTTCCTGATATAGCTGCTCTTTAGTGTTTGAGTCTCTAATAACTCATAGACACTCTCATATTCATAATATCAGAAAGGACAACTTAGTGAATCAATCACAACTCTTTTAGCCCACTTAATACAATCAGCAACCCAACAGAATCAAGCACAACTTAGAAATAGACCATTTGTGATAGTTCTTAATCTATCACCTTTAACCACGTGAATTAAATCAAAATCAAGGACCAGCCCAAAATATGTTTAGAGTGAATAAACTTTACCCTTCAGGATGGGGACTTAGAAGAGGTAGTAGGAGAGGAATAGATAGGTTGAAAAATAGGAGAAGGTTTCAGTTGAAGCCATAGGGCACAGGATTATCACTCAAACTCTAAGAAACTGTTGAAAGCAAGAGGGAAAGACAGAGTGCAAGAACAAAGACAAGAATAGAACAACTTAACAGTAATAGGGAAGTTATTAATTATATTCACTTTCCTTTGAAACTAATGACACTCAAGTGAAGGAAAAAGAAAGAAGAAAAGAAAAAGAAAGAAGAAATCTTAAACAGGGCAAGGACAGGAACAAAAAGGGGTATGAAGAATAATGTGGGGGAGCAAGAGATTGAGTTGGAAAAAGAAGAAAGAAAAAAGGAAGAATTTGCAGAATGGTAAAAAATAAAAGTTTAGAACCAAAAATTAAAATATGAGGAAAAGAAGACAAAAATTGAAGAGCCTCTTTCAGGGTATATCTGTGCTATCACAACAAACAATTAGGAAGCAATGCACAGAACCAAGTAAATTAGTCTCAGCTAGCCAATGGCAGGCCCCTCAGATTTGGGCTGAATTCTGGTGTAAGGCCCAAGTTGAGCTCCCTGACTTCCTACAGTGTTGAACTCTTCAAGGTTCTACTATACTTTCCCTCTGCCCTTCTCCTGAAGATAGCCCAAATTCTGATGGAAGGTGGTGATCCCTCCAATTTAGCAACTACAGCGGTTTGATGTGCCTTTATTGCAGTTGTTCATTTCTGCTCTGTCTTCTGGAACTCATTAAAATGGGCTTCACGACCACCTGTGCCTCTGCAGTGTGGATCCGCCTACCAAGAGGCCAGAGAGCACGGGTGGCAGTGGTGTGGAGGGGTGCTGCGTAGGTGTTCATGAAGCTGGGTGGTTCTCACTGGTCTCCTCCAATGAAGGCCCGGGGCACTGGTGAGCTCCCCATGCAGCTGGGTGGTCCTCACCAGTCTGCCTCGGCCAAATTTTTATTGTATCATTTATTTTAGGTGGTCTAATTTTTTACAAGTTCTTTGCATATTCTGAATATTAATCTTCTGTCTGAAGAATAGTTGGCAAAAATTTTCCCTATTATGTAGCTTGTCTCTTCACTAAAAATTGATTCCTTTGTTTTGTATAAGCTTTTTAATTTGATGTAATTGCACTTGTTAATTCTTGCTCTTATTTTTTGTGCAACTAGGATTCTATTTAGAAAATTCTTTCCTATACTTCTAACTTTGAGTATTTTGCCTATTTTATCTCAGTTGATTCATTGTTTCTGTTGTAATGATTAGATCTTTGATCTATTGGGATTTTAGTTTAGACCCTGATCAGAGATGTGGTCCAGCTTCAGTCATCTGCAAAGGAATGTTCAGTTTCCCAGCACCATTTGTTGAATAGGCTATCTTTTCTCCAGCACATGTTTTTTGTCCCCTTAGTCAAACATCAAATAGCCAAAAGTGTCTGGGGATGTTTTCATGTCCTCTTTTCTGTTCCATTGATTTGCGTGTCTATACAGTGATAGTACATTCCTAAATGAAGACACAAAGATACTAGGTGAAGGCCATGGGAAGATGAAGCCAGAAAATGGAGTGTTGTTGCTACATGCCAAATGTTACCTAGGGCTGTCAGACCCTGAAAGAAACAAAGCTTCATGGAGAGCATTGACTAGCCAACATCTTGATCTCAGTATTCTAATCACTAGAGCTATAAATATATCCCCAGTGTTTTAAGCCACACAGTTTACAGTGCTTTGGTACAGTAACCTTAGGAAACTAGGACATGGATGAATTATATTTTATTGCCTTCTTGTTAAAACCTTCCACTGCCTGCTTTCCACTCTATCTGGGTTGCAAGGCCTCCGTGATATCTTTGCTTTCTACTCATCTAAACCATGTCTAAGACAACTATGGGTTTTACTCAGTGTACTGCACTCAGTTGTCTCTTCTCCCTTTTTCTTTCAGAAACCTTTATTTCTGTGATGAAGGCTGTCCACCTGGCCTTTTTATAAGATTGGGAATTTCTCATCATTCAGGTCTTAGATCAAATGACTTATCTCTGGTTCCTCTGACTACTCTGTAAATTTTTCTCCAAGTCATTATCTCATGAATTTACTTCTTTAATAGTTTTTTGATTATTCAAAGTTACTTTGATTAGTAATTTTTTTGTCCCCTTACCATATTCTAAAAATATAAATGCTTACCAGAACCCCCCAATAAACTACACTTTTACAATAATATGGAAGAAGTTCAACATAATGCCATATATCATTACATTTTTGCATTTCTTTACACCATTTCTTAAGTCAAAGCATTTGATCTTGTCTCTTCTTTACTCACTCTTCAATAATTACTAGTCTATTTTCTTATATTTCCATATTCTTCTTACCTGCCAGCCAATAATTTAATGTGTGAAGGGAGTCTAACTGTACTTGAATCTTTAATCATAATAATGATCATGACACCCTCAAATATTTTATGGTACTTTTAGAAGAGTACAGCAATCAGAAAAGCTAGAAGTTCAATTCTGAGTGGACTGTGAATAGTGGCCCCTCTTTGTCCTATGATCTTGCTTCTATTTTGCTTTTAGTTTGTAAACTCAATAAGCTGACTTGGTAAAAAATTATTTCTGTTTGAAACTGATTGTTGATTGTACAAGTAGACAGCATGAACAGTCTTCATAAAATCTGAAATTTCCATTTTGCTTTATAAGATTTTTTTTCTTCCTGCTCCTTCATATTATTATCTTTTGAAAGTAGAGGAAAGCTAAATTCTATTTAATTGAGGCATCAAAATCTGCTAACTTGGCTATCTTTATATTTCTTTACTCACAGTTTTTTTCTGTCATTTTACATGTTAGCAGCATTATGGAAGAAAATGTGTGCGTGTATGTATGCACATGCATATGAATCAAGTATGTCCCATTATCTAAGACTAAGAAGTTGTAATAGTAAAATCGAGAGTGGTTTTGGGAACTTAGGGTGATTTGTCGTCTTAGTAGGTTGAGTATATTTTACTTATTTCTGACATAAATATATTTTATGAATTATTATTTTAATAATAATTGTGTGTGATAAATTTTATTATTACCACCAGAAACCAAATGAGAATTATAGTAGTGGGTACATGACTTATTCTACACAAGAAAGTGCAGATAAATCTAAAGTTCAAACCTAGTATCTATTTTCAGAAACAGAGACTTAGAGATTATAAAGTGTTAGGTAGATTCTAATGAAATAATCACTCATTAGAAGTAATTTAATGAAAGAAACCCTGACAGCAAGTTTTTCTGTGTCTGTGTATTCACATAACTTATATTGACATTACTCATTACTGATTTTTTTATCTTATTTATATTGAACTGAGAATCATCATAACATTTTGTAAAATATGTCTGATATTGAAGTACTTTGTCAGAATTGCTTTATCTATGAAATCTGGATATATTTTATACTTCTGCAATAGTCTTAATATTTTATTATAAAGTTAGTTATTACTGCAGATATATTTGAATCAGGGGATCCTATCTGGATTTCATCCCATAAGCTGCTTGGCCTCTAAAGGCTAAGAAACAATGGCCTCGTATATTTCTATCCAAAGAAAGGGGAATAAGGGAAAAGGAAAAAAAATATGAGAAAATGTAAAAATTGAATTAAAATGTTTGAAGGTGGAGAGGGGAGGAGCGGGTGAAGGGAGGGTGGGGACAAGGGGAAAAAATGAGAACCAAGACCTGGCATGTAAAGGTACAAGATCCCAGTAATGAATGTAACTGTACTGTCTACCTAGAATGCACCAATAAATTCAATAAAAAAAAAGAAATATCTACAACTTGACTATGCTTAAAAATAATATATCAGACTCACACCCGGTAAGCCCCTCCTCACCCGGCCCTGTTGCTAACAGTTCTGAGGGCGACCTCAGCTGCACTGGAGGAGGCGGGGTCAGCGAGTCTTAGCCGCTAGATATACCGGGATAGGCCGAGGTTTGGGGCACTGTTGTATGGTCACGGGAAGTGTTACCATTTCTCCTTCTCCTGACCCGCTGTCTCCAAGGCTGGAGTGCTGCCCCGGAAGTCTACTCCAGGCCCCCACTCACGGCAAACATGGCGGTGGACTTGGCAATGGAGTTATTTTTAGATACTTTTAAACATCCGAGCACTGAGCAGAGTTCTCATATACGTGGTTCGTTTTCCATTTATGATTTATATCAATGCAATCTGAGTCATACCTCCGGGTTAAGAGACCATAGCAGCCTGCTTGATAATAGAGCATATGGAAAGACATCTCTGCACACATTTCCGTTAGACTTTTTCTTCAACAACGTAAGCAAACCAAGTGCCCCGGTTTTTGATAGATTGGGAAGCCTGGAATATGATGAGAATACTTCTAACATCTTTAGATCCAATTCAAAGGTCCATACTGACCTTTGGTCTTCTGCTAAGAGGCTGGTACAACTGTCTGACACTAACGACATACGGGGCAGTGAGCAGAGTGATAAGTCTGATAGAGTCTCCCACCACCCCAGCCTCTGTCTCCACCACCACCCCAGCCACAGCCAAATTTGAAAAGGCATCCAAAACATGCTGATGATGAGAAAGAAGATCAGTTTTATGGAAGCCCTCCACGACCACAGCCAAGAGGGCTGATCTTCTTTCTTGCCTTATGTGCTCCCTGTAACGTGGCATGCCCACCTCCTCCTGTTGAAAGTCAACAGAAAGACCTGAAATAGAATCTTGTTGTTATTCAGCTTTTTACTACTGAAGGAATGGACACCTTTATTTGGGCTCTGCAAAAATTGAGCAGTATTTTGACTCAGCCTTGGAAGCTCCATGTCAACATAGGGACTGTCCTTCAGAGTTACCACCATTTCTATGGCTTGCTGCACGCTCAATCTTTTAAAAACTATGCTAATGGAGCTCCTGAGAGGTGGATCCTTTGAGTTTTAGGACATGCTTATTCCACCAGCACTTGCTATGTTATACGTCCTCCTGTGCTCTATCCCCTTCTCTGGTCGTTTCCATAGTGATGGACAGACAACCTTTTATGCATGTGGATGACTTTGTTGAAGCTGAAAGTGACGAAGTGGTTCCCCAAGATAGAATACTCCCACCAAAACGGCCACTCAAAGCGTCACAGAAGATGTCTTCTCGTGGTGAATTTTCAGCCAAGCAAGGAGGACGAGGTGCTTTTCAGAGTCAGGATAGGATTTTTTACACCACCTGCTTCAAAAGGGAACTACAGTTGTCAGGAGGGAACAAGAAGCTCCAGATGGAGCCCCCAGAATACTCCGGGGCAACTACATCTAGAGTCACGGGCGACAGAGCAATGTCAACAGGGGCCCTCTGCCCTCGCTGCAGCGCTCAGCTCTGCAGACTATCCCCCGAGTCCTCGGCTGAGCCAGTAGGGGTGGAGGCTCCCGAGGAAAGTTCGTTAGCGGAGGTAGTGGTCCAGAGCATTATATACGGTCCTTCACACGGTAAAATGCTCCGGGGAACATCGAGTGTATGCGGACATTTCATGAGGACAAGAAAAATAAGTCATCGAAGGACCAATTTAGACTTAGCTATTATCTGGAGACATCTGAGAGAATATTTCCATCTGAAGAAAGCAGATTTTGTTTGATACCTAACATGAGATTTCAATAAAAATCTAAACTTTGTATGTAAAAAAAAAATCAAAATTCATCAATTTAGACAATCACCAGATTACAGATAATTTTCTTATTCCTATTATGTACAAACAAGACTGTTTGAAATAGAAAAATAGAAATAAATCATGGTTCCCATATTCTACCTTAATTATGATATTTCTTAAGCCCTTGACTTGTTTCAGAAATGTGTTATTTCCTTAGTATTTTAAATGTACTATTAATGCCTTTTACATTTGGCACATGTTATGATGTCGGTCTGGATGTCCTCCAAAGCCACATTCAGTCGCAGGTATCTGAATCTTGAATGTGTGATGATAGGATTGTGTGTGGAATGACTGGTTTTGCACTGGCCTAATCCCAATAATCTGAAAGAAATGAAAGAAACAGTGAAGGCTTCTTGTTACCCTTGCTACTCTGTGTGTGCCGTATTGTTTCTCCTCTGTGAAGCCTGTTTGCCATCCCTGCCTAGGAGCTAGCTAATTAAGAACTGAAACTTCAAGAGATGTAAGCTAAATAAACCCTGTACCCTCTAACTTTGAGTGTCCTGTATGTTGTCTCAGCAATGAGAAAAAAGTAATTAAGAAAGCACAATAAAACACAAAAATGAATTCACTAACCATCTTTAATACATAAAAATGGGTTATACTTCTTAAGCAATTTAAAATTCAAAGCATTCATGCATATTTCATTCTGTATTTCTTTGAAGGAAATGTTTCTAGTGGATGTTCATTTCCCTACAGCATTATATTCTTATTAAGAACGTAGCCTCTGAATCTAGATGCTCTGTGTTTGTGTTCAGGTTCTGCCAATTGTTAATTATGTAGTGATGGTTTGGTTATGTAATTTCTTTGTGTCTTGAGTTACTTGTCTGGCTAATACCTATCCCTTTGAGTGGTTAAGTGAGTTAATATCTGTAAATTACATGGACCTGTGGCTGACATGAGCTTACTCATGTGGTATTTAATATATAGTCTTTGTGATGAGGTAATAGAATCTATTATCCTATTGTTTTACACTAAATATTTCCATTAACTTAGCATGATTTGAAAGCCTCAAATTTATTTTTGGCTAATTTAGTAGTTAAACAATAAATGGATTTCCATGCCTTTAGTTAGTCTAAGCCACTGCTGTTCTCTCCCTTATAAACAAATTGACATCAAAGTGGCCATTTCTCTATGATGAAATATACAGCCTACATACTCCACACACTTGTTGGAAGAAGTGCAATTGAGCAGTCCCAGAGGCACAGAACTCAGCAAAAATGTTCTTCATCCTTTTCTCCTGAGGAATCTATGTCTAACAGATTGCCAGTAAAGATTAACTGTTACAGGTAGAACAGCTGCTGATTCAAACAATTTTGATCTTTTTATATCTTGTGTTCATTCTGTTTCCAGGTAGAATTGGCCCACTTGTTAAGGAGAACCGCAGGTAGTCCAGCTGCTGGCTCAAAAAGTCTGGTCTTCTATATGTTTTGTTCATTGTGTTTTGACACAGAATTGGCCCAGTTGTTTTGGAAAAGCCCCCAAGGGAAAGTTTTTACAAAATAGTTTCATAACCTTTTCAAGGAGACAAATATACCTACCATTCTCCCTTTGGCACATAAAATAGGCCACTCAGTAAATGCCTCTGTAAAACTTTTGCCTTAACATGAGCCGAAGATAGTGTTATATTGCTCAATAATTTAATCAAGGAGTGGATAAATATAATCATGTTTATGCTCAGCTCTTTCATTTTTTAATGGGGCATTTGGATATTACAGTGGAGATTCCTGTATTTGTTTATGTGTAGGAAGATTTTTGTGCTCATAAAACACCAAAGGGGAAGTGTTCTCTTGATGCTAAGGGAAAATTAATCAGCCTTTTCTACTAGACTTCCTCAAACTCAGTGCAGCAGAAGAGCTTTGGAGCAATGGATGCCACATTTTTTTAAACATTTGTAATGCATTTATAAACATTTATAATAAAATGTTCTATGAATTTTACATGTGAATAACTGTACGTGCATATATTTATAATAATAATGTCCAGATGCTACTTACAGCTATATATTATTAACGTAAAAAATCTTTCTATACCTTTGGAGTTTAGATTTTAAGTATTTTCAAACTTAATTCTGAGTTTCACTTCTCACCTTAAAAAATTATTTTCATAATGACTAGAGAAATAATTTTATTTTTTTTCTGAGAAATTACTAGGTCTATATATAAAAAAGTTTTATTTATCTTAAATTGCTTAATTGATTCATATTATTCACATAATTTTACCACATTTGGTGTCCTTATATTTCATAAGTAGCAAACTTTGTCTAAATCTTTTGCGATAGGAAATACACAATAAAGCCATCAATTTAAATAATGAAAACGCAATTTTGAGTAAATTTTTTTTCATTGAGTTTATTGATTCCTTTTAAGTATATAGTACAGTTACTCTACTATACTATGTCATTGGGGTCTTGTACCTTTACATGACAGATCTTGGTTCTCATTTTTCCTGTAGCTTACAAATCTATTTGTTCCCAAAAGTTATTTGTGCCATGGATATTTATTACCAGTGTATGGCATAAACTACAGCATCTAGAAAAATGGGTCAATAATTAACAAGGTAATTTGTTGGGGCACGAGAGGATGGATGGCCGAAGCGCTGACTCTGAGTCCCGGAATGCTAGTTCTCACCAGGGCACAAGTGTCCTGAAGGTGATGTGCTGGAGCCAAGTCCCTTGACCTACAGACAACCCCCTAAACTCCTTGTTTGTTCTTGTTCCCAGTTTACACTCCCTTCTGGTCATAAACAGATGTTGTGTTATCTTGATGTTATGTTCTTAACTTGAACAGTGTGTATCTGCTTGTCACTTCTTGTGACTGCTGTTTATCTTACTCATGCCTCCTTGTGATTGAGGTTAATTACCAAACCACTGTGATCATGCTTGTGTGTGTGGCCTTAAAACTATTATATAACACCTGTGTCAGAAATTAACATTACCATTAGCCATCAGCTTTTGGTCATTCATTTTTTCCGGGGGCGTCTCCTCGAGTCCACTCCTCTAAAAGGAGACATCAACAGCAATTAATAAGTAAAATACTTAAAAATATTATTAGGCTTTTCCTTAATACTGTAGGATTTAGTTACAATAAAAGTAAACATCTACTACTGGAGATTCTACTGGATAAACAACTACTATCATATTTTCAAGATTTGTACTAATAATTTTGAGAGACTTAGCCTACTTTTGTGGTATGTGAACGCTGGTGTGATAACTTTTAAAATAGTATCAGAAGCATCCTACAAATCAAAAGTAGCTGACTAATACTTCTGCAATAAATTCAAACACTGTAAAAAATATAAATGAGCTCTTCAAAGGCACCTAAAGATGTCCACAGCAAGGAGACATTGAAAGAACATCTCTCTCTCTCTCTCTCTCTATCTATATATGTATGTATATATTATACATGTATATATGTATATATATATGTGTGTGTGTATATAGATAGATAGATAGATAGATAGATAGATAGATAGATAGATAGATATAGATAGATAGATAATAGTTTTAATCCTTGATCAGAAGAAAGCACAGCTCTCACATAAAGAGGAATGGACTCGCCTTTTAACACAAGAATCAAACTAGCTTTTTTTGCTTCACTGAGGTAGGATTAGGACTGATAACATTCCATAGGTCATGGGTGTGGTTTTGTTCTTTAGGAAATTTCCTGTTACTGTAATGTAGGGATCAGTGACCATTCTTACCATTGGCAATATCTGGGCACAACTCTACTACTATAGTCCATCTGACATCCATAATAAGAGTAAAAGAGTAGGGAATGGGCATATCCCATCCATTCACTGTTGACAAGGGAAGGCAATGAAAAAGAAAATCCATTTTTCTCATCCAGTGAGGATATCAGTATTATTTGATCTCCCCTCTGAGAGATTTTATCCTTCTCAATTGTAAAAGGATAAATTTGAAGTCTCCTTTCTTCTATATTATATAATCTTTGCATATCAAATGGAAACAGTTTTGCCAGTGTAGACAATTAGTGTGGAATGAGTTGAAAACCATGGGGGGATCATCAGGTTTACTTGGAAATAGTGATGTCTGGAGCATATACACTTGACAATGATGTTATAAACAAGCAGGAGCCAAATATTAATAGTAGAATAAAGGAGAACAATGGCTCCTTAAAGTGAAATAAGTCTGATGAACTGTAATAGCATTTGGCATAAATCTTTTATTCTTAACATTGACCTCTATTTCAATTGTGCTTGCTTTTCTTTTCTGGGTTATAATACAGCCAGAATTCCTGAGGTGTTTACCCAACTAGAACAGGAAGAGTTTAGAGCCATACACATCTCCCCAACTTGTCAGGAGGAAACCTAATGTCCTCCTATTTTTACTGTCATTATGATCAATGATTAACCACATGAAGAGATTTATGTTCTCATTTGACCATTGGGTCATTCAAAGTTTTAATACAGAGCCCAGGATGTTGAATCTAACCTTGACTTTGTAAATCTAAAGACCTGTACTACAACTGGCACCAGAAAACCCAAACACAAAAAGCCTGAGCAGACAATAGAAATTCAGTTTTTATGACAATATTAACATTGTTTAGAAACTAGAATTTTTATACTGTTAATTTTGTTTTATAGGCAGACCTACTTCAATGTATCAGAATCAATAAACATCAAAATAACATAGTGACAATACAACCAGACAGAAGGACATATTTTTAGAAGGAATCTGGACCTCTTGAGACAATGAGCTAAGGTGACACAGGTGTCACTGGAGATTCATGAAATTTGACAGTATTTTCTTTAACATTGTGCCAATGGTTTATTTTCAAGAGTAGGTCCTATAAAGCTGGTCCAGAGCTCAAAGCCTCTTTTTAGATCCAGTCCAGATTGCTGTGTTGTGTTATCACCAATTACTTTTTTTCTGGCCCTAATTTCCTTCTGGATGTTTAAGAATGAACAGGTAGCCCCTATGAACATTTAAAAAACATAGCCTTTTTCTTGTTAAGGTCAGTCCAGACTCCTTCACGGTTACTTTTGGAGTCTTGTGAGAAGCCTGTGGTTCCTTCAGTCCTTTATCCTCCACTGACTGCGAGGAAGGGTGTCTTGGTAATTATGTGACTTTCCTTGGAAGCTTTGGGAATACTTCTACAATAACATGGAGATAAATTGTATTTGCTTCTCTGAACTGTAAAATAGCCAGTTTAGCAAATTTTTACTTTTTTATTCTGTATAAAAACTAAAACTTGACTCATGTCAATAGTCTTCCAAATATTTAGGGTGCACCATTTGGGAATGGCTAGATTAAGTGACAAACACCTTTGAATTTTTTTTTTTCTTTCTGAATTGATGACAAGTTCAAGGCCTTTGGGGGAAGTGATATGTTTCATTTAATTTTAATATATGGTGAAATTTCCTCTTTGTACTTTCAAAAATGGTGAAAGCTTTCACTCTTCTTAGCCTGAAGTCATGACACTTTAAAAAAATTAGATTTTTTTAAATGCAACTGGAAGCCCTATTTTAGTTGGAGAATGAAAACAGTCTTTAAGCATCCAAATGTTTCATTGCTCATCTTACATAAGCATATCATAAAATCACTTTGATGTGGTTTATATTCTTTTTTTTTTGTACTGAAAATCGAACTCAGGACCTTGTGCTTATGAAGCAGGTGGCAACACCACTGAGCTAAATCTCTGGCTCAGTGGTTTATATTCTTTAATAAATAAAGGTATAATTTTCACTTACTTATGCTTTTGAAAATGAATCTATTTTTGATAATTACTTTGTATGACTGAAAATTTTCAATCAATTGACTAAATTTGTTTAAAGAAAGTCCTGCAAAGATATAAGCCTAGAACATATACATACATGAACACACATACCAGTTACACAAATATTCCCATCATTGTGGATTGTAATTAAATATGAAGTTGGCTTTTTCTTTCTGCTACTAGATATTTTTGGATTAATAGTTATTAGGCAAAGAATGATCTCAAATGTAAAATGCTACTATATCTTGACATTGGGGAAGGCAATGGAAACAATTTTGTTAACATATAGATTCAAATTAAAGTTTTATACTCAGTATATGTGCAAACATGAAAAATAATTAGCCTTATTAAACTTTAAATTACTCCTCTATAAAATGGATATTTTAGAAACTTAAATGGATATGAAGAAACTTAAATGAAATTGTATGTGTGAAGGGTTTTTTCCAATTTCTCCTACAGAATGGATATTTGACAAAGGCTAGCCAACATCACTGTTATTTTCACTAGTGTAGCTCTTCATATTAAAATTATATATCACATTAGGAGTGGCATTTTCACCACATGAGAGTAAACAGCATCAGTATCTCTTAAAGATGCTTCAGCTTGGAATAAGTAAGTATATTATAAGCAGAATATAGAGACACTTTTAAGGAGTTTTATGAAATTATAAAACTTATACTAGCTCAAGTTCAAATCAAAGAATGTCTTTTTTAAAAAGGTATTTTTAAAAAATACCAAGGTATTCCTTCTTTTGGAGTGAGGGTATTAGAGATCTCTCCAAGGAGTGCTGAACTGTACCTCAGCCTCTCTTTAAATTTTTAAAATTTGAAACAGGGACTTGGTATATTGGCTGGGCTCTCCTTGACCTGCTATCTTCCTACCTCAGCCTCCTGAGTAGCTGGGATTACAGCTGTGAGACACAGTTGGCCAGGATAAGTATTCTCTAGCACATAAATTATCACATTAACACTAAGAAATTAAACAAAGCCAAAAATGTATATTCATGCTCTACATTTCAAAGAAGTAAGACTACAACACATGGACATATCAAGGAGAAAATTTACTTTCACAACTTAGGATACAAAGATATAGGAATGAATGAATGAATAAATGAATGAGTGAATGAATGAATAAATAGATTCTTATATAACATTGTTGATTAACTATGGAGGTTTGTTTCATATGGAAATAAGTTGTATTTTTATTGTTTATTGCTTTACATATCATTTTAAGAAAATTTAGTGTGATGACAATGCATAATATTTAAACTGTAGAGCTCCAGTAAATGGTTAGATTATGAAGTGAGAAAGAACTGAAGAAACTACATAACTACATATAGTACATACACTTCTTATCTCAATGAAAACCTAAATATCACATTTTAATATTTCAGAAGTGTTTTTAAACACTTTAGCATCAATAATATATAAAATCTATAAAGAAGTCTATACTACTTAATAGATTAAGTAGTTTTTACTGAATATGTAAATTTATTTCTCACCTTCATATTTTCAAATATTTGCAACAGTAATTACAAGAAGTTATAAGATTTTTTTATTGCTCTGATCTGTAGTTGAGAAAGAGAAGTTTTAAACTTCTGATAATTTTAAACACATTGTTGTAAAGGTGTAAACTGAGTATGTACTTCCTGAAAAATAATATAGGCTTAGCCACTGCTCACACCTCTTCAAATTCTCTTATAAAGTTTTAAGAGCTGTTCTTCTGAAACACTACCTGCATTTCTGTTAGCCTCAGTACAGGTTTTAGGGAAAAATATAATTTTGTGTCCTGTGCTATAAAGAGCTCTTTTTATGGATTATCATTTTCAGTTTACAAAGTAAAGATGCAGCACAAATTAGAAATTTAACATACAAATATTTTATGTTTTTATAGATAATCATATAAAAAATGTACCAAAAATGTCTTGGTGAACATTTTTCTCCTTCATACTGCCTATATTTGATAATTTGACTATTTGACATTTTATGTCATTTTTGAGTATTAGGGTATTTATCTAATGAAGTCAATTGCTGCAGAGGTGTGCCAGCTCTCAGTTTATAACCTGAAGCATGAAGACTAATTATGTTTAGTTTAATCTTGATAGCTACAAGCAGCATAATTGGCTATAAAGTTATATAGTCCTTTTTAAGATTCAGATATATTTGAGATGAGTATCCTGCATCAGTGAATTTCATTAACAGATACTTTTTCATTTTAGAAACAAATCATTTCTTTGGAGATTTGCCTATACAAAGTTTATTTCTATCTACCTTTTCATTGGGATATATTACTGAATACAGTAAAATTCAGTAATTTATTTTTGTTATAGGATAACTTTAAAAAAAATCTGTAAATTCTATTAATTTAAAAAATAGTAATCTTTTTCTAGATCATTGAGCACAACGGGTATTTCATATCTTTTGTATATCGTGATGTCTGATAAATCTTCATCCACAATACTTTTGGAAGATAAACATGTGTCTTTCCCCCTACAAAAAATAGTAGAAGCTATTAAAAAGAAATTCTACAAATTTCTTCTCACTCACCCTCTCCATTATAATTTGGTTTTCAATAGGCCAAGGCCTCATTTCTCATTTCTGTGTATCCCTAAATTCTTTTGAATCCCATGTTTTCAATATTTCTCAGGAATTTTATCATAATCAGCTATCATCACAGCCTCATTATGTAATTAAATTTCCTTTTAAACTTTATTCTCCCCATCAATACTTTCACAGTTGGCCTAATCTCTTATTAAAATAATAAAACTGCAGTTCTTCATTAGAGTCTACACTTGACACCAACCAACGTATTATGTGCCTTTTGTCTTTCCTACTAACTTGAGCCTAGATTTCTCAATCATTTTGGAATTTATACAGATGTGCATTTACCATCATCACTTCATTGAAACCATAGTTGCTTATTCAAGAATGGCCTTCATTTATGTATGTCCGGAGGCATCTTCATTTCCTTTATTTTTTATTTGTCACTTTTAATAACGCCTTCCAGACTCACCCTATACCTCTCTGCCTACTATTTCTACATTTCTTAATTCTTTGTATGTTCTACCTTCTTTACAGGTTGTAATGGAGTTGCCTCCATGAGCCTTCTGCAGTCCCTTTTCTTTTCTTTTTTTGGTACCAGGAATTGAACTCAGGTCCTCATGCTTGCAAGGCAGGCCACTGAACCGCTGAGCTAAATCCCCAGCCCAGAAGCCCCTTTTCTTCTACAGACTTTCACTAGACAATAATCACAAATTCATGGCTTTAAATTTCAGCTATACCAGTGATGCAAATATTGTATTCTTTGGCACTAATCAAGTAAAGAAGAAATACTTATTGAGTTAATAATCAAATAAACGAATTGTAGATCTCATTAAAAACTATACCAGCATGCACTTTAAAATTGATTTATTGACACTTTTAAACAGTCAACATTATTTAAAACATAGTTATTTTTTTCTCTTTAGAAAGATGAAAATAATCACCCAGAAACTTTAATTTCCAAAATTATAAAATGTTGAAAAAGAAAAACCCCTGAAGTAAAGTAAATATTTCTCTTCATTTTCCTCTTCTGTGAACAACTATCAACTGTGAATAATTTCTTAGCTGAGACACTGTAGTCCAATGTGATTATTAATAATCACACTCATGAGCTACAAATCCATATAAAATTCTGTTTTGTGAGAGGCTCCAAATACAGTTGTAACTACAAATTTAAAACAGAAGCAGCTCTAAATGCAATAACTATTTTTCTGAAAACAGGTCTTAAATGTGTTCAAAGTTTTGCTTTAGAAAGTATAGTTCACTCCCAGTCACACTTTGGATCAGTGGGTCAGTGGATCACTGTGGATCACTGATGAGCAGAACGGCCTGAATCTACCTGCATGCCACTCCCATCTGGGCCTCCTGGCCATGAGCAGAAAGGTGAGGAGTGGAGATCCCAGCACCATCCCACCCCCAGACCTCTGGCCTCCTGGCTGCTCCTGTAGCTAGATACACACACAAAAAGGCATAGGGGATCATAAAAACCATGGTCCTGAGCTCCAGAAGATAGAGAAGAAATGAACAAAGGAAGAGAGGCTTATTCCTTCTAAGTCCCCATGCCAAAGGGTAAAGTTGCTATATTGAATAATTTATTTAATATAAATGTATTTTGGTCTAGCCCTCAATTTTTACTTAATTCACATGGATAAATGTGATACATTACTAACTACCACAAATTTTCATTTTCTAAGTTGTGCTTAATTCTATTGTTGTTGCTGATTGTATCATTTGAGCTAGTGTTGTGATTGATCTACAATTATCCTTTCTGGTATAATGAAAATGCAATTGCCCCAGACTCATTAGAGGCTCAAAAACTAAAGACCAGCTATATCTGAAGACACCTGTGAGAAGCAGTCATTCCATAAGGGTTCTAAATACAAGCAATAAAGATACTTACAACAAGCAATATTGAAGTCTCAACCCAGGAATTAGACCAAAGACTATGCCAACACCAAAATAGAAATGAGAAGACATTTAAGCAAGGCACAAACCAAGTCTTGCAGCTTACCAAAGGCAAACTCTGGGTGAAACAAGGTGGAAAAGTCTGATAATCAACCACCTGGACCCCCTGAACTGACAGCACAGGAAGTAACATAATAGACAAATGAAACTTTAGAAATACTCAAAACAGAAATAATTTCCCTGATAACTACAGAGATGGTGAACAGAATAAAAGACATGATAAAAGACTATAGAACAGAATCAGAATAAAAAAATAGATGAATTCAGGACCATGATGGAAATCATGAATGCTCAGAATATAAAAAAAAATGGAAACCGTGAATGTCCAACATAGGAAAGAATCCATGAAAAAGATTTAAACAACTATACAACAGATTAAGGGCCGGGGATTTAGCTCACTGGTTCTTGTGCCTGCCTTGCAAGCACAAGAACCTGAGTTCGATCCTCAGTAGCAAAAAAAAAAAAAAAAAAAAAAAACTCTATTGAAAATATATCTAGCAGAATGAGCCAATCTGAAGACAGAATATCAGATATAGAGGATGGGAAGGTGGTCAGTGACCATGAAAAGAAAGATCTCTTAAAAATAGTAAGAGACCATGAGAAATTAATCCAATAGCTCCTAGATGACACAAAAATAATAATACATGATTGATAGTAGTCCACGAAAAAGCAGGAGAAAGTACAAATGACAAAGAGAAAAAAAAAAAAACTTCTCAGAATTAATGACAGAAAACTTGCCAAACGGGGCAAAATAATTTGACGTACAGATAAGTGAGGCATATAGGACTCCAAGTAGCCATGATATAAAAAAAAAAAATCTACACCTAGACATATGATAGTCAAGATCATGGAAACCCAAGAGAAGAAAAAAATACTACAAGGACTTAGAGAAAAGAAACAAATCACATGCAAAAGAAAGCCCATCAGAATCACAGCAGACTATTCAACACAAATCCTTAAGTCAAGGAGAGCCTGGAGTGAGGTATTTCAAGCCTTACTAGAAAACAATCTCTAACCTAGACTGATGTATCCTGCAAAACTATCTTTCAAAATTCCAAAATTGGTTCCATGACAAAGAACACCTGAGAATCTTCATGAATACCAAACCAGCACTCCAAAAAACTTTAAAAAATATCCTAGAAAAAGACAATGAAGGTCACAACTCCATGAGGCCCAACAGAGAAAATCCAAAATATTTCATCAGGCAAGGCAAGAAATTAAAGGGAGGGGGGCAAAAATAAAAAAGAGCTAACAACAGAAAAATAACGTTACAATGATAAGTCAACATATAATAATTACAACGAGTAAATGGCCTCAGTTCTCCAATAAAAAGAAACAGACTAGCAGAGTGGATTAAGAAGCAAAATCCAACAATATGCTGTATACAAGAAACACACCTAGTTCAAACAGAAACTCATAAATAAAGAAAGTAAGAGGTTGGAAAACAGTTCTCCATGTGAGGAGAAGCTGGAAAAAACTGGAGTGATTATCTTATTTGCAGACAAGGCAGATTTCAAACCAAAACTGAGACAAAGAATGTCACTACTTGTAAAGATAACAATCCAAGGGGATGAGATGTCAATCATAAATATATATGCACCAAATACTAATGCCCCCAACTACATAAAGCAAATATTAAAGGACATGAAAAACCAAATAAGCACTAATACAATTGTGGTTGGGGACCTCAATACCCACTGTCACAAATAGACATCATTTCAACAAAAAAATCAACAACAAAATATTAGAGTTGAACTAAACTTTAACAAATGGACTTAATAGACATCTACAGATTTTTCTACCCCACAAAATCAGAATATACGCTCTTTTTGTGTGCACATGGATCATTCTCCAAAATAGACCACATGCTAGCTTATAGAACTTATTTAAGTAAATGCAAATGAATTGACATTATTCCATGTATATTATCGAAGCATAGTGCAATTAAGCTGGATATCAATAGCATAAGAAACTTCAAGAACTTCACAAGCACATGGAAAGTCGATAACACTCTCCTAAACAACCAATGGGTTACAGAGGAAATTGAAGAAATTAGACAGTTTTTACAAATAAGTGATAATGGTAATGCAACATACAAGAATCTATGGAACCAATGAAAGCAGTTGTAAGAGGGAAATACATAGCAATAAATGCCCACATTAGGGAAATAAAACGAGCTCAAATAAGCAACTTAATGGTGAATCTTAAGCTCCTAGAAAAAGAAGAGCAAGACATACCCAAAGTTCATACAAAGGAGGAAATTATAAAGATCAGAGCAGAAATCAATGCAATGGAGACAAAGAGAACAATACAAAATACCAGGGAAACAAAGACTTGGATTTTCAAAAGAATAAATAAAATCAATAAATTCTTATCAAAAAAGGAAAGAAAAGGCTCAAAGCAATTAGTAATGAAAAAGGTAAAGTCACAACTGATCCAGCAGAAATCCAGTGCATCATCAATATCTATTTCAAGAACTTGTACTCTAATATAATGGAAAACACATAAATAAATAGAAAGATTTTTAGAAACATATGAATAACCTTAGTTGAATGAAGAAGATATAAAAATTCTAAACACCTCAATTACAATCAGTGAAAACATAATTAAAAATTTACCAATGAAGAAAAGCCCTCATCCTGATGATTCACTGCTGAATTCTATAAGACATTTAGACAACAACTACTGCCACTACTCTTTAAACTTTTCAGTGAAATTGAAAAGGAAGCAATACTTCTGAATTCATTCCTGGAAACAAGTGATACTTTGATTTCAAAACCAGGCAATGACCCAACCTAAAAAGAGAACTACAGGCTAATCTCCCTAATGAACATAGGTACAAAAATTCTCAATGATATACTGGCAAACAGAATACAGAGGGTCATCGAGAAGATCATACACTGTGACCAAATCAGATTTATCCCAGGAATGCAAAGATGGTTCAACATATGTAAATCAATAAATGCAACACACTATACTCATAGAGTCAAGGACAAAAACCATATGATCATCTCAATAGATGCAGAAAAAGCATTTGAAAAAATGCAACACCTATTCATAATAAAAACCCTGCAGAAAATTGGAATATATGGTCTTCATCTGAACTGGATAAAGGGTATCTATGAAAAACCAACAGTCAACTTCATACTAAACAGTCCAATACTGAAAACCTTCACACTAAATTCAGTAACATGACAAGGATATCCACTATCACCACTCCTGCTCAATATTATTTTGGAAACATTAGCCACAGCAATTAAACAAGAGAAAGAAATAAAAGCAATAAAGAAAGGAAAAGAATAAGTTAAACTGTCATTATTTGCTGATGATATGATACTCTACCTAGAAGATCCAAAAAACTCTGCCAAAAGACTTCTAGACTTAATTGCCCGATTCAGTAGAGTAGCAGGATATAAGATCAGCACTCAAAAATCAATAGTCTTCTTGTAAATGAATAACAGACTCACTGAGAGAGAAATTAGGGAAACAATCCCTTTCACAATAGCATCCAAAAAATGAAATATCGAGGAATCAATCTAAAAAGAAGCAAAAGACCTCTACACTAAAAACTACAACACTCTGAAAAAAGATCAAAGAGGATATAAGAAAATGGAAAGACATCCTTGTTCCTGGGTAAGTAAAACCAATATAGTGAAAATGGCCATACTTCCAAAATTGCTATACAGATTCAATGCAATCCTCAGTGAAATCTGAACAATATAGAACTAGAGAAAACAACCCAAAAATTCATTTGAAATCAGAAGATATCTAGAATATCAAAAGCAATTCTAGGCAACAGAGACATGGCAGGGAATATAATATTCTCCTACTTAAAACTATACTACAGTGCCACTGTTATAAAAATGGCATGGTACTGACAAAAAAAAAAAAAAAAAAAAAAAAAAAAAAAACAGAGATTAGAAGATGCAGAAACAACTCCAGATATACTCAGCTACCTCCTCTTTAACAAAGTAGTCAACTTTCCTCACTGGAGGAAAGTGTTGGAAAAATTGGATTTCAACCTGACAAATATTAAAACTAGACCTGTGTCTTTCATCATGCACTAAAGTGAAACCCAAGTGAATTAAAGATATAAATATTAAAACACAAACACTAAAGATGCTGCAAGATAAGTTAGGTAGAACTCTTGAAGACATTGGTATAAGAAAGGATTTTATGAACAAATCCTCAGTAGCAAGGGAACTAGCACAAAGAGTCATTAAATAGGATCTCATCTTTTGAAAAAGCTACTTCACTTTATGAGAAACCACCAACAGAGCTAAGAGACAACCTTTATAGTGTGGGAAAAAATTTTTTTTACCAGCTGTTCCTCAAACAAAGGTCTACTATCTAAAATATATAAAGAACTAAAAAAAAAAACAACAAACCTCAGACCCCCCCCAAACATAAAGACTCAATTCAAAAATGGGCATCTGAAATGAACAGACAGTTCTCAAAGAATTAACAGCAGCAAATAAACATATGAAAAAATCTTTAACATCACTGGTCATTCGAGGAATGCAGATGAAACCAACACTGAGATCACTGAGATTCCAACTCCCCCAAGAAAGAATGGCTGCTATCAAGAAATCAACTGATAACAAAGGCTGGCAGGGTTGTGGGGACAAAGAAACCCTTCTCCATTGTTGGTGGGAGTGCAGACTCTTGCAACCACTGTATAAATCAATATGTAGGTACCTCAAATCTATGATTAGAAGTCCCATTTGACCCATCTGTTCCTTTGCTGGGTATCTTCCCAATAGAATTGAAAGAATCATACCACAGCAATATATGTGAACCCATGTTTATAGCGGCACAGTTTATAATAGCTAAAGCGTGGAATCAACCATATTGTCCATCAACTACAGACTTGATAAAGAAGATTTTTAAAAATATAAAATGGAGTACTACTCAGCCTTAAAGGATGAGAAACTAGAAACATTTCTAGGCAAGCGGTTGCACACTAAGGCCATCCTCCTAAGTGAAATTACTAGGATATGCATGAGTAAATATCAAATAATTTCTATGGTATGAAAAACTAAAAGTGTGAATAAGGATCAAAGTGTATAATTGATATTTTGTAATGGAAAGAAAAGATCTGATGTTGTAGGGAATGGGGAGAGGTAGGGGAAAGGTAAGAATGGAAAAGAAATAATGTGAGAAAAGTTTAAAAAATGGAAATAACATCTATGTAAATAGGTTGGAGAGGGCAAAGTGAGGGCCGGCAAATGGGGCAGATAAGAATGAAGATATGTCATGTTAATCTACACAATCCCAATGGATGAATGTAACTGTATTGCATACCTAAAATGTCCCCATAAACTTAATGGAAAAAAACTAAGTATAGTTCTAAATTTTGGGTATAGCGATGCATAAGCATTAAGTCTTTGGCATATGAAAAATTAGTGGATTTGAAACCTACTGTGTTTGTATGTTCTTAAATGTGTATATAGAATGATAATTTATTGTGAAGAGGATATATCATAGTAATGAGAAGATTTTTTTAATCAGAAGCTTGGGCTTGAATCTAATCTTTGCTTATCAATAATAATTTGTGTAATATCTTCTTAACCTCCCAATTTTGAGTTTCATCTAATTTTAATATGGGGATAGTAAGGCCAATCTCAATTTAGTTTTTTAGGGACAAGTCAAATAATTTACATTAAACCTTAGGCATTCTACATAGCTAATATTAGGAAACTGGGCAACTCAGTGATTTAGCAGGAGTATTTTTGAAAATGAGAGAGAGAGAGAGAGAAAGAGAGAACTGTGTGATCTTAGCCTTGTATCTTCCAAAACTGTGGGCTAAAGAAGCTACTTTATAAAGTATCCCACCTTAAGTATTTTTATAGCAACATGAAACATACTAAGACTATTCCCTTTTCTTTCATAAGATAATAATTAATGACAATATGTGTAATTTCTCAGCTGCTTTTCTGTCTGTCCGCCCATCTGTCTTTTCATTTCTACTTGTATGTATGTATATCAGTCACCTTTTACAAAGCAGCAAACATCTTTTACTAAAGTCTTAGGCGGTAACACTGTAAATTATTGTGGTTCAACAAAGAGGAGTAGAAGATAATACCTAAACCATGGTTAAGACACACAATAGTGTTTTAGAAGTACCTGAGTTTGAATTTCACCTTGATTAAATTTTGACAAGCGCTATTAAATTTTTAAATGTATGTGTGCCAAATTAAAATAAAAGCATAAGTGAATTGCTTGAGGTTCACAATATCTGGCATACACACATCCCAAGCCCTAATAAATACTATTATTTTCATTGTCATCACCAAAATTACTAAATTCATACCATACCTAATAATTCCTTATTTTACTTCTAATTATTTTAATACAAGTATAAAGTACTGGGTGTATGGATATATTTGTGTAATTTTAATAAAATGTTTATAATTAGTGATTTACAAAGCTTTTAAGAAAATGTCCCTATTTATCTAGACTTATTGATTTAATAAATCAGTAAGCTCTAAAAGTCTAAGAAAGACTCAGCTCAGGCCTACTTTTTAAAGTCCAAACCAATCCACTCATTTATTTTTGATTTAACTTATACTTGGATTTTATACCTCTCTACTTGTAAAATTAAATTAAATTCCTTAGCCTGCAATTATTGGCCTTTCCTGGGCTTCCCGCCCAGTGGGCTTGTAATACTGCTTGTTCAGACTTAAGCTTCCCATTAAAAACAAAAAAAAAAAGTTTAATTAAAGTTTAAATTAAAGAAAGAGTTTATAAAATATGTATATTTTACTATTTTTGTTTCCACGTTTTCTAGCTTTAAAAATTTTTAAGAATGTTTAAGAATGCAACATACAAGTAATAAACTGAACCATAAAACAGATGAGAAATGTCTTACATTTTTCTTTCTTTTGTTGAATTCATTAATTTTGGCATAGTCTTTTTTACTAAGGCAAACTTTCCTTAATGCAACTTTATAAGAAAAGAATAGGAAATAGCTATTCAACTTACACTACATTGCCTCCCTTAGTATGTCTTTGATTGTTTTAACTGTTGGAATGAAAAGTTGCATGACTAGTACCACCATGTTATGCACAATTTTAAATATTTTAAGGTACAAATAAGTTAACATTTGCTGGAAGGACGTATTTTACTAGGAGCACACAAAATAAAATTTCTCTGATATAAATGCCTATTTAATATTGTTTAAAGTTTACTAGTATACACTATTATAGCTCTGATGTAATACATATGTGTGTATACATATACATTTATATTAGATATATATCTAATGTTTTACATATCTACTGTAACATATAGATGGGGTACATATTCCAGTTAGCACAATTGCCGGTCAATAGATAAATGACAAATCTCTATAATTCTATCTGAGCAGACTTAATAAAACTTAAATGAAAATATATTTTAAAAGCAAGCAACAAAATGAAACCAAAAATCTCACAATCAATTTCTCAGCCCTTTTATGTTTTTTTTTCCAATAATACTTCTGAAAAATATTGTTGGACCCATAAACCAACAGGTGTATGGTTTGAATTATATGATTATCCTATTTTATAATGAAAAGATTGGAGGCAGAGTAGTATGGTTTAGATTTAAAATGTCCCCCGTGTTTGGATCATGGGGATATTATATTCATGTGTGGATTAATCCACTGATGAGCTCATAGTTGAATTTGCTGTTAGGATATGCATCACTGGGCACATAACCTGTAAGGATGTATTATTGTTCCAGACCCTCTAGCTGGCTATGTTTCCTGGCTACCATGAGTCGACTAGGTTTTCTCCACCATGCCCTTTCAAATTACAGTTTTTGTCTTAGAGCCAGTCAGCTGTGGACTATAATTGTGGGCCAAAATAAACCTCTTCTTTTTGTTTCAAGTGTTGAATATTTTGTTATAGTGACAAGATAATGACATATATGTAATTTTGATTATATCATTATGCTATATTGCAATTAAGAACATTAAGCAGATTTGCCCAAGCATAAAAACCTATAAAAGAGAGAGCTAGGATCAGGATCTCATTTGTGAATCTAGAATCTTTATAATCATTACATTTTATTGATGTGGTATAATACAGGTTAGTACAAGAACACAAAATGAATTTATAAATTTTATCTTGGTATTCATATAAGAAATATTTTACAGAGGATATGTATTTTATTAACAATTAGCAAATGTTGATTAAATTTATTGTTTAAAACTTGGACTTCAAAGCTTATCTCAGTAGAAGAAAAATGTATTTTCATTCTAAGTACAAACAAACTTGTATAAAAATGACATTGCAAATGTGAAATTTCCCATGAATAGGCATCATGATAACTACAAAAGGGTGGTAATGCTTGAATATGATTTTTAATGGCTATGGTTCTGCTAAATTTATAGTCATACCTAAGGAAGAGTTCTACATATCTTACCTAAATGTTAAAGTGGGGAAAAATTAAATTGCTTTCTTTTTCTGTTTTGCACTCCAGCAAGCCAATTCCTTCCATAAACTTGTAAGGGAGGTAATACATTAATTGAGAGGGCAGCAAAAGTTTCAACGAGGGCATGCACCATCACTTGAAATTGTCACACTACTCAGCTTTTCCATTGGTGAGACAAAATATCCCACAGACACAGGTCAAAGCAGAAGAGAATTATTTTGGCTCACAGTTTCACTGGGTTCAGACCATGGCTGGCTGGCCCCAAGGCAAAGGTGGCATAACCAAGAGGCCTGGTGCAGAAAAGCTGCTTACATCATGGGAACCATGTCCATAGGAGAGAAAGGAAAAGTTAGCGATGACAATTCAGTCTTCTAAACCACACCTGAGCTATCCACCTCCAGGTAACCCGACCTCTTGACAGCATATTTAAGCCATGAAACTCACAACAGATGAATCTACTAATGACTATGGCACCCCCAAGATCCAAGAACCTTCCAAACATGAGACTTTGGGGGAACATTTGAAGTTTAAACTATACATTCTACCTTGGTCCCCTGAAAAACTCATGTTCATGTCATTATGCAGAATGCAGTTAATCCATTTCTAAGAGTTGCCAAAGCCTTACCCAGTTCCAGTACTGCTACAAGTTGAAGTCCAAAGTATCCTCTGAATCTCTTAATATAATATCTTAGCTGTGACCCTCTGTAAAAATAAAAAGAATCAAATACTTCTGGTATTCAATGGCATAGACTGAATATTTCCATGCCAAAAGGAAAAAATAGAAATAGAAATAAATGATATGAATGCAAGTCCAGACACAAGCAGGCCTACCGTTACATCTGGTTGCTACATGTCCCACAGCCAGGGTAGATTTTGGTGAGGTGTGGACTCTAAAGGGTTTGGGCAGCCCCAGCCCAATGGCTTTGCCTATTGCAAACTGCAAGCTCTCTCTCATGGGCTGATTTCAGTTATTGCCTAAAAGTTTGCTCAGCAGACTTTCAATTTTTCTGGCATTTCCCACTTCCTGGAATCTCCACTACACTGTCAGTTTCAGTCTCACAGCTTCAAGCAGATCCTTCTTATCGGTCCCTGAAGGTGACCATGCCTGCCCTCCCACTCCTCATGAAATCTAGAAGACCCTGTGATCCACTAACTTTCGTTGTGGATGTCTGAAAAACTAGCACTCACAGATACTGTCATAGTCAGCCTCCAGCTTGAACAGTAGCTGGTCCTCATTGTATCATGGCTACTGCGGCCTATGAGTGCCTAGATGTTTGAATTTAGGCATATACTTGTATGAAGCAGGCATTCTAGAGACTCTCTTCTTAAATGAAAGATGTACAGCTTAGCACTGGTTAGTCCGTGATGAATGGGGTATAACTGATTTCTGAAATGCTCTGAAAGCATCTTTCTTTTTGTCCATTTATAAATCTCTAGGTTTCTTTTTAATCCTTACTGTTTCAGCAATCATGTTCTCCTCTGTCCATTGTTGCACACTTTTCTTTTCTGACATAAGAACAAATCTTTAAATCATTCAACTCTATCATTTATACCTGTTTCTCACTGTAGATCAGTTTAAAAGCAGCCAGTCCTACCCATGCCATAGTTTGAATATTGAATTGTCTGGAAATTTTCAAGGCCAAAATATTAATTAACTCACTGCCCTTCATTTTAATCTATTACAAAATCTCAGAACAACAGTCAAAGTGTAGACAATTTTTTTTGTATAGCACAATCCATATGGACTTTAGTACAACTGCAAATGAAGCCCTTATTCCGAGTTGTAATATTCTGACCTTGAATTTTACGCTCCTCATTCCTATAAGCATTATGAACTCAGATTAGTATCACATATGGAGCTCTGCTCACAACATTCTAGGGCTTGTCTCACTTGGATCTTCAAATCCTTTTAAATTCCTCCTGCAAAAACAGTTCTAAAGGTTGCTGAAGCACATGGTCAAGTATAGTCACAAAAATAATCCCATGCTTGGTACCGATTTTCTGTTAGTCAGCTTTCCTGTCCCTGCGGGGTCGGGGTGGGGATTCAGCCACTCACAATTTAAAGGAGATGGAAGTTACTTTGGATTATGGCTGTGGTGGGTTCAGTACATGGTAATCCAGAACCAAGTCAGAAATGGTATGATGGCAAGGTGTGGCAGAGGAAAGATCCACACATCAGGGTAGTCAGGAAGAAGAGAGAGAAAGAATTAGGAGCGAGAATTCTTCCAAGACTGCCCTCAGTGTCCTGCCCTCAGTTAGGCTCTACCTTCCAACAGCACATTTAACTGTGATCATCGATAGATGATCCACTAAAGAACATAGTGCTCTCATGATCCAGTCACTTTCCAAATACATAAGACTTATGGGAACCCTGTTTTTTTTCCTGCAAAACATAGCAATCACTAAGTTTAAGTTTGGGTCTATTTCCCAGCATGGGTATATCCGTTCTTGAGTTGTCATTTTAAATTTTCCTGTGAAAAATGATCCTCTGTGGAAGGTGAACTAAGAATACTTAAAATGGGTCATTGGAAAACTTAGTGTGGTAAGTTGCATATGGCTTCTCAAAAATGTGAACATTTTAATTCCTGGTGTTAAATCTGTGAATATGATAATATTACATGAAAAACGGGAGTTAGAATAGCTAATAAAAGTAATATGCTAATGAACTGACCTTAAAATAGGGAGAGAAGCCTGGATTGTCCAAATGAGCCTAAAGTTCACGATGATACTTATAAGTAGAAGAGGAAGGCAAAAGAATAGAAGAGACAGAGAGAGAGAGAGAGAGAGAGAGAGAGAGAGAGAGAGAGAGAGAGAGAGA
>NW_022900947.1:26838558-26854376 GCF_012274545.1 Fukomys damarensis | reverse complement strand
AGAGAGAGAGAGAGAGAGAGAGAAAGAGACCTAAGTAAGAACAAAGCACTGAAGACTTGGAAGACTCATAAGGGACTAAATTCTGCTACTAACTGAGTGAACATAGAAATGGATTTTTCACTGGTGTCTCTGGAAAGGAACACAGTGTGCTAACATCTTGATTTTTATTGGTGATAAAGGGTTGGATTTCTGATTTCCAGAAATGCAAGAAAATATATTTGTGTTGTCTAAAGCCAGTAATAGGCTTTGTGTTGATTTGTTATTCTAGTATAGTAGTAAGAAATTAATATAGTTAAAAGTTACAAATAATTCTCAATATATCTTGTTTTTGATCAACTAATTTTCCCTTATAAAAATTTTTGTATATAGTGATTCAATATCTCTTTTGACTAGTAATCACATAAGATTAAAAAATGTGTTTCATGAACAATATTATGTATTTACCTCAGAATATCACAATCAGAAGTCATATATAGTATATTAATATATAATAAAATAAATTGTATTTAAATTGCCTTAAATTCAGATTTTATATATAAATTCTTTCATATTTGAGCTTTATTTTAGAAAAAATGACTTTAGGATGTTATTATTTATAATTTAATAGATAGAAGCATATTCAGATGATCATTTTCCCTTTGTGTAAGTTTTGATAGCTTGTTCTTTTCAGGGAATTTGTCCACTTTTTCTAAATTATAAAAATTTCTGGAATAGAGTTAGTCATAGTTATTTGTTATCATTTTACTGCCATGGCCCCAATGGTAATGACCCCTCATTTAATTATTTTTGATATTAAAGACTCATATTTTTTCATTTTTCTGTCTAAGACTGGAAGTGTCACTTAGTATGAAAGCAGTTGGCTCCTATTGATGAGGCTCTGGATTTGATACACAGCACCAGTAAAAAAAGAGAAAATTTTCCATCCAAAAAAATTCCAACTTCTGTGTCATAACTGAGTCTAGTTCTCATTCTTGCTTATTTCTTTCTTTTAAGACCATGCTTTTGTTTGTTGTTTGGCATGCCTTGTACATTTTCACTGGAACTTAAATATGTTGCATAAGGTAATGGGTGCTGAGGTCAAAGGCCTTTACTGTGAAACTTTATCATAATGTGGTTGGGTGCTGATCTGTGCTTATTGTTTGCTCTGGCTGAAGCATCACAAGGTTATAAATTCCTGGGACTACTTGGTTCCGTCTCTCTCGCTTGACTTTGGCCTTCCATATACTTTTCCTGTCAGTACTCTGTGTCTTAAGATTTAAAAGCCCTAAGACTACAAAAACTATCTTGTTCATATCTTGTACATATTCAAATTTTAAAGACTACTTTGACTTATTTTTCATATTGGACTTTATGTTTCATACCTGGTGGAAGTCAACCTATGTTGACTTATTTGGAGAATTATTTGTAGTGCCTGTTTGATCAAACCATTAAATTTTTTTTTTGTCAGTTGATTTAAATGTTTCCAGATTTAACAAACTTCTCCTGCAAAGGAGCTTATAAGACAGATATTCAAAATCTAAGTTACAGCCTCAATTCATTAAAAATTCCTCAGGAACCACCTCTTCCTTTTAGGAAGCTAATTACTCTGGACTATTCGACAATTATTGCATTTTATGCCATGTGATATGAAAGTACCCTATACCTTTTGATGGAATAAGGTTCTAAGTGGCAATAAAGGATCCAAATTTAATTACATGTGCATAAAATAACATAAATGATATGAGAATCTGATGAGAAGAATATTATTCTACATCCAAGTTCTTGTCTGTTTTAAACAGAATTGTCCTTGTCCAAAGAACAGTAGGTAACAAACAGGTTTTCCAGAAGAACATGAGAGTCATACTATACATACAACAAGATTTACAGGGCCAGAGATTCAGCTCAGTGGTGCTGCCACCTGCCTTGAAAGAGCAAGATCCTTAGTTCAGTCTCGACCAGGGGGGGAAATAATTTACAGAAACTGAGTGTATCTAATGAAATTTCATCCCCAAGCTTTGCATCAGTGACTTGAGAGAGATGGATATATAGAGTTGATGGTGGGTATAAATTACAAACTGTGTTACTGAAAAAAAACCCTACTCTAATCCTTGTATATAAAAAGCAGTCAGTATTGTGTTTATTGTGCTCTTCATAGAGCTTGATTTTTTTCATGATCCTTAACTCCAAAAGCATAGATACCTGTGATTCAAGGAGATTAGGTTATGTGGTTGCACTCCACTGCAAGGGATGTTGGGGGATGAATTCTAGCTTCTGCTTTGGGAAGAAATAAATAAATGGTGAAAACATATTCCTTGAAGAGAAATTGTTATCTTTGCATTTCAAAAATGATCTGGGTTAAGGGTCAGGAATTTAGCTCAGTGGTCCCACTGCCTGCCTCATAGGTGGAAGGTCTTGAATTCAATCCCCAGTACAAAAAGTGAACTGGGGTCAAACATTTGTAAAAAATGAGGATATTGAATAGATGGATGGATGGATGGATGGTAAATTTTCATCTTTATAAGGCAAATATTAATTTTAGGATGTCTGTTATTTAAAATATATGCATACCTTAGAATCAAAAGAATAAAGTGTTGCATCATTTGTTTTTTTAACACTATGGATAAAGAAATTGAAAGCTTGACAATGAAGATATTTCTGTAGCATTTAAGTTGTGTGGCCAAGATGTTTATATTTTTACTAATATACCCAAGTTTCAGGATGAATAGGAGCATATGTACTTTTCAAATGATTAAATATAGATATGAAAGTTTTGTTATTAAATAGTCTGCTGTTGTTATTTGTAGATAAGGACTGGATTTCTAGTATACATGGCATATACTGAGTGATACTTATAAATTCAAAATTGAAACCTTATAGGGCAAAACTGGAGCTTAATATCCTCAGTATGTAATTATGTGTTCTAAGTAGATAGTAAATAAATTTCTAAGTAAATGATTCAATCCTCTTTTAGGGCTTGCATATAGAAGAGGAACTTTGTAACTGCATTGTAAGTTGAAAGCATATTTTGATCTTTATAGAAGCTATCTATCCTAGCAATTACCTGTCATCTTCTAGGATAAAAGGATGAAAATGGAGTTAGAGAAAAGTAAGATTTCAGAGAGTTTTTATAGACCCAAAATACCTTGCATAATTGAATTTTTTGCTCAGTAAAGAATGATCTGAAATTGATCTTTCTGGTTATAAAATCGACCAGCTTTTTCCTGAGAATTAAATGCTTGAATAAATGGTGAAACTCAGAAAATAGAGCAACAATTTTTTTCAATATTTGCATGATTCTTTGCATATTCAGAAGCATCTATTTGTTACTTTTAAATATCTTCCTTGTAATATGATGATATATTGCCTTGATTATAATGTTGAGCTAATACATCTATAATTTTATTTTATGAATTATAGACTTACAATATTAATTATTTTACAAGAATTTAAAATATTGAGATAATGAAACTCATGCATCTCTAAAATGGATTGTATCTTTGAATCTGATGTCTAGACTCTACTCATTATTAATGTAAAATCATTAAAGAAAGGACAAAGATGAATGGAAGGAAGGAAGGAGGCCGAGAGGTAGGAAGAGAGAGTGAGGGAGAGGTTTGAAGGAAGGAAGAGAGGGACGTAAGGAAAGCAGGACAGTGACCTTCCATTCCTGTATCTCTTACCTTAAAACTTGAAGATATCACTGATTTTAATTTCATTTATGTGTAATGCACTTCACTAATATTCTATTTCATTCTTCAAATCTTTAAAAAATAAATGGAGTCTTTCCATGTTAAGGGTATATTAAATAAATGCAGCATGAAACCACATAACTAGTAAAACTGTGCATCAACTCATGATTATCTGTATAATAGGTTGAGAATTGCCACCGTCCTGAACTAACAAAAGCGGGAATTTCACATGTACCCTTCCTATTGAGCAGCTACTGTTTAATGACGAGGAAGCCAGTTTTTACTTGGAGGTTGTTGTACATGCCTTGCAGTTTTGAACAGCAGCACTTAAAGGTAGGGCACTACAAATGTATCGCAGCAAAGATTCATTGCGTGAATTGACATTACTGCTTCATGTTCGTCCACAGCAGTGTGTGGACAGCTGAAGATGAATGAGTAGCCCTTAGCAAAGAACTATCAGAAGACTACCTTGCATGAGCGCCTTCTCAAAGTTGTTGAAAAGTAAGACCTTGCATGAACAATTTGCAAGCTTTGCGCTAACTTTCATGGTGGTCTCTGATACTGGTTGTACAAGTTTTGTAGGAGCTTTTGGGTGCTTAGTCTCTTCTTTTAACTGTAGGTTTAATCCCTTGCTTCAGCTTTCTCATATCTACTCTGAAGTCATGTTTCTCTTTTCTCCAACATTTGATCCACAGTGAGCCTTGGGAAAGTGGGGTTATCCGATTCTCTTACATCTTCCAAATTGTTGCATTATCGACTGTTGTCTTAATACCACCGCCTTGATTACATTAAGGCTTTTCTTATCTCAGTAAATCAGATCTTGGGAATCAAAGGTTTGGTTTTATTATTTTTGTTGTATTTTTGCAGCTTTTTCATAAGAAGTATAAATTTCCTGTATGAAATATGGATGTTTCTGATTGACTAAAATAGACATTTTCAGTCCTGGCTATACATTAAGATCACCTGGAATTTGAAGATTACTAATATTCAGAAACAAACCCTTGATTCATATTTAATGCTCTGGTACACAGTCTAAGAACCAGTATTTTTTACAAAGCTTCCTACATAGTTCAATGTGTAGTCACAGTTGAAAATAATAGAACAAGAAAAATCATATATAAATAAGTTAGAAAGTACAGTGATTAATAGTTCAAGATTATGTCAACTTATTGTACTTAATACTACAGAAAAATACTAGTATACAATCTTTCCCATATTAAGTAATCATGCGGTTTATTTGATCTTGAGAATTATATGTTAGAAAAACAACAAAATGTACTCTAGAAATGAAAATCTTCTTTTAAATTCAGCTGGGGGGGTAGGGATGGGGATATACTGCTCAAAAGGAAATAAGCTTCCATTACATAGGAGGAATAAATTTTGCATTTCTAATAAACATCGTGGTACTATAGTTAATACTATATTGTGCACTTCAAACTTTGCCAAATAATTGATTTCAAATATTCTCACCATAAAAAAGACAATATGTGATATAATAGGCATTTGAACTAGATTATAGTAGTATAGATATATAATTTTTATTTTTCAGTTATAATTCAATAAATTAGGACAATGAATTAAAAGCAATGAAATTACTTTTGAGAACTAGAGAAGAGTTTCATCCATGGCATTTTGTTTCAAAGTACGAATGATGCAAAATCTCTGATACCACTGATTTGGAATAATTCTCCTTTTTTTTCCTCATTGAGTTTATTGGTACATTTGAGGGGAGAAGGGGGGTGGGAGTGTGGGGTGTGATTTGGAATAATTCTTAATTTCTTTCTTTTTTGGTACTGAGGATCGAACTCAGGACCTTGTGCTTGCAAGGCAGGTGGTAGCATCACTGAGCTAAATCCCTGCCCCAATTCTTAATTTTTTAAGATGAATTTAATCTTCATGTTTTGAAGATCACTTTACATTTGGAAATCGCAAAAATGTTTTTTGCATATCTGTAAATGCCAATTTTAATAACAGTAATGTAGTCCACTCTTTCTAATTTTTATTTTGTTCTGGGCAACATCCAAGGTTATATGGCTTCAAATTTAATAAAAATCAGTTTTGTGCTGTTTAGTAAATATATATGCTATTAGAGAGAGAGAAAGAGAAAGGGAATTGAGGCAAAAAAAAATCCTGTTTAAATAAAAGTAAATTTACCAATTTTATCCAAATATGAACATATCAGAATATAGCTTGCCATATTTTTACCACATTTGGAAAGTGAGATTTGAGTTGGTCTATACTGAAATGTAGACTGCAGGGAGCTCCAAAGCAATATTTATAAAAATACAGTAAAATAAATAAGAGAGACTTCACTGATTATTATTCACAAGCTATAATCATGTGACTAGTACTCCTATAAAGCATGTTGAATAGGTAGACAGATGGGTGGAGCAGGTCCCTCTTCAACAGTGCGTGTGATGGACTGAGTCCAGTAGAAAACCTGGATTCAATGACAAGGACGTTTTTAAAATAATTCAAGGAGCGATCTAGCCTCATTTATTAATTCCAAATATATTTATGCAGAAAGTGTTTACCAAATAGCATTGTCTTCTGTGGTTTAAAAAATGTGCACCTAGAATAATCTCATTAAAGGAACTGCCTTGAATAAGTTCAATAAGACTGGTGTGAACATGCAACCTCTATGAAAACTTCGAAGACCATAGCACACAGACACATGCAGTATAGAATTTTTAATGCACATTTCCCACTACTGTGTAATCAAAATCATTAGTAGGATAGTGTCTGAAATTTCTGTATATATTACATATAACACATAGATCTTATAATCTTTAGTTGTAGTGATAAGATAAAAGGAGACTGGGATGGTATTTGACAAAATGATTCATTTTAGACTAGTTTACCTTATCTGATGACAGCTTGCCTTATAATAGTCAAAATCCACAGACTACCAGGTCACAGAATTAGGAAGATAGGCAGACCAAAAAGTTGAATGAAATGCTGTAAAAATTGGTGTATTCAGAAAGGCTATACAATTTATTTCAATGTATATTTTTATTTTAAAAATCAGATCTGGTTTGTTTCATAAGCAGAAAATAGGTTGTGAAATGACATCATCTTTTAAAAAAATTTATTTATAAAATATAAATTCATAAAATTTGAAGTCTTAATATTTATGGAATAAAGTATGATGTTATAATTTATGAGTACACTGTGGAGTAATTAAATCAAGGTAATTAATATAGCTATAACTTCAAATATTATTTTTATGTTAAGAATATTATAAATAATTTACCCTTTGTGATTTCAAAATGTACAGTGCATTGTTACTTATATAAACCATGATGTTAATTGACAATAGCATTTTCAATATTTTGACTTTTCTGAATTAGGCAAAGGAATCCTCTCAAAATGGAATTATGAAAAAGAAAATCATAACTACATAATTCATAACATATTCATGTCAGTATTCCATTAGGAAGAGATTATTAAGTAAGCAGTTTATTCAGGTTGTATGCTAGAAAGATAGGAATTATCTCCAGAGAACTCCAGAAACTAGATAGTTTTTCAGTCTCTTAGGAGTTTGAAAGAGTTCCTAAATACTGGGTAATGTCTACCATTTGGGTAATGCAAAGATGGTTCCAGACAACTGGAAAATATTGACAGTAAAATCTGCATAAGTGAACAGCTAATGCGTACTAAAATAATATTTCAGTTATGTAAAAATCTATGAAGTCATGCTTCTGGTAGAGAAACTAAAGTGATCTGCTACTGAAATTCTGTTCTATTATGGATTGAATGTTTTCAATTCCACAGGGAAAGGATCAGTCCCATATGCTTATCTTCACCTTCCTGTCAGAAATTCCCCATTTGTAACTGAGGGTACAAAAATTCATTCATAACGAAAGCTCCAGAAGTCTTATCATTATCCAAAATCTTGTTACAAAATCTAAGCAATTATTTATTACAAGATGATAAAAAAAGTCTTAAGTCTCATCATCTATAACTATTTTCTTCTCATTTCTGTATCTCTCACCTCTAAGTGTTTACAGTTATGTATGGTTGGTGAATGAATGTCACATCTATAATTTTAGTATACTGGTTATGTTCAAAACTGATTCTGAAAGCAATTCTCTTTATTTTTTAAAATTTCCATTATACGATCCTATATGTGCTTACCCTGAATACTGTCTACATAGTGCTAAACAAGAAGAAAGCCAAAATTCATTGAATTTTTGTGAATGCTTGTTCCTTATAGTAGTATCCTAGATTCTAACAAAATAATCTTTGTCATTTAAGTGCATCATATATCTGTGAAGTAAACACGGAAGTATATTTTATAATAGGACTTATAGTAAATCCCTATTTAACTACTGCTTCCAGTGTTTTCCACTTTGCTGTTCTTTTTCTTGTCTATTGTAATGTGTGTATTTCTATTTTTCTGAAAATGGCCAACTTTTGTTTTTTATTAGCGTATGTTTTCAATACAACGAAAGTGATGCTCATTTTGGGGAAATGTTACACATGCATACGATAGCTTGTTCATTTTCAATTCTTTACACACATACACAAACCCTTACCTTACCCTTGTCCTGATTCCCTTCCTCATCTCCAAAAATTCTGGGATTTCTCTTTTCTATAATTTCTTGTTTATTTTACTCATTTATTTATTAATATTTAGATTTCTCATATGAAAACTTGAGACCTAGTACGAAGTGAAATAAATCAGAAACAGAGAGCTATATATCTCTTGCTTTCTGCTATCTTCTTTTGATCAAACATCAACCTAAAGGAAATGCAGATATTGTCCTTTAGAATCTATTCTCAACAGACTATGACCTTTGAAGGAAGTCAGCTAAGTACAGAGACTGGTATCCTGTCCAATCTTGCTATCTCACCTCAACTGTACTACATCTTGATTCATTATTGGTTGCTGCTTTGTAATAGTCCGCAAAAGCTATTTTAGATATTTACTCTCCTCCACTTGTAGAAATCCCCACTTTCCTATATTCTAGATGTTTTCAAGTCTCAGGTCTAGAGAAGTTACAATAATAAATGCTAGAAATTGTCTAGCCACAAAACAGCATTTACACATACTTGTGTGTGTAAATTCATGTTTATTTCTTACATAATATGAAGGCCCTCCCTCCTCTTGAGGGTTTTCACTCGGCTTTGCTTCAGTGTTTATTTCTTCTCATATGATCGCTGATTTGGGTTTTCTGGATTATTTGCCATTTTTTACATCTTAATATTCTTCCTCATTTCAAGCACATTTCCATGAGGATAAAAATAATTATGAATAAACTAAAACATACAAAATAACCAGAGTATGCATTTACTCAATATTATTTAATTTGTCAGCTTTTTTCTTGATTCCTCTTAAATAATTTCCTACTCAGTTTCTTGTTAATTGTGACCCTTTTGATTTTCTTTGATCCTAAAATATCTATACTGCACTTATTAAGGTTACCTATATCTTACCTAGAAGGTCCTCAAACAGGTATATCTCAACTCTGTTTTGTTTGTTCGCTCTGAAGTACAGTATTGGACATCTTTGCTATGCTCTGGTTTTGTAATGCTTTCAGGATCCATGCATTCCTGTTTTCTTGCTTTCATCATTGACAAATGGATTGTAGACTAAAGGAGAATTTAAATGCAGTAGAAGTCAATATTCTGTCTTAGATATTTGTTATATTCAATATACTTTTCCTGGATGACATTATCTGCTTGCATTAATTCACCTGGTATCTATATATTGATTGTGAAATGTCTTATGCAAAAAAAACATTCTCTATTTCTCTGGACTTTTTGATTTGTATCTGAAAAACATCAAGAATTTCACATTTCAAAATCTTGCAAGCATTTAAAAAATAACATCTTTAAGCAAGCTGAACAAGATGAGTCACACCAGTAACCACAGCTGCTCAGGAGATCAAGGGCTGCCTGGACAACAGAGCAAGACCCTAACTGCAAAATAATAAATTTTATTTTAGTGCTTGCTTTGGCAGCACATATAATAAAATTGGAATGATTCATTTTATTTTATTTAAAAAGATCAGGGAGAGTGAGGAAAAAGAATTAAGATCTGCACTAGCTCCCCAAGATGAATATTATATACTACAAATATACTAATAAAAACAAAACAAAACAAAAACAAACGATGAATAAAACTGGATTCCTTCAATGTCTTTCTCCCATACGCCTCAAAAATTTCCCACAAGTGGCTGTTTGTTGCTGTTGTTGTTTTACTTTTACTTCTTCCCTCACATTAAACACCAGATACTACAGAATCCACTGCCTCAATGCCACTGCAGTTTTTCCCCAGTACATGACAGAGACACTGGTCCGTAACCATCCAGAATAATGCTTTCTTCCCCTACCCATTTTATTTAATTTAGGTCTGTGGCCATTTCCTCCCACTACTGGGGATCGAATCAGTGCCTTTTCACTAAGCTACATCACCAACACTTTTTATTCTTTGAGCCTGGGTCTCACTAACTCACTAAAGGGCCTGAGGTAGGAACAAAGATGCGACTCCTTCCTAAGCCTCCCATAGTGAGTGCTAGGATTGAGGTGTGTACCCCCACTCCAGTCTCTGTGGTCACTTCTTAGCACCCAAATATCATGTTACCATTTCATTACTTTAAATTCCTTACCTACACACCGTTGAAAGCAAACATTAAAATTCCCCCAATAAGCCTTAGTGGTCTGTTTTGAAGTGTATTGTGTCCTCATCTCTTTATTATTCTTGCCCTCTGATTAGTCACGCTATACTCAACTAATATGGTAGAATACATGGTATTCTCTCTCACCTAGTTGTTGTTGTTGAGAATGCCTCCTTTGCCTAGCACATTCTCTGAGTAATCTTCCATTATCTGCCATACACACACACACACACACACACACACACACACACACACACACACACACTCACCCCCAAACCCATAAGTATACTCCATTTGCTTTTCTGCCTAGTTCCTACTTCCCATCTAGGTCTTATTTTTGCTATCGTTCCAACAAATACTTCTTTTCAGAAAATTTCCAAATGTCCATTTCTGAATCCATAGTAGATGGCTCTTCTGTATGTTTTCAATATCCTGTCTGACCCTATTATAATTCTCTTTTTTTTTCTCATTGAGTTTATTGACACTTTTGAACTATACAGTACAGTTATATTCATCACTGGGATCTTGTACCTTTACCCAACAGATCTTGGTTCTAATTTTTTCCCATTCCCCTGCCCTTCACCACCTCCATCTTCCCCCATTTACAAAGACTTTGTTTCCATTTTTCCCTTTGCTTATACTTTTTTCTTTTCCCTTATTTCCTTTCCCTTACTCTTTCCACTTGCCCTACACCTTTAGCCATTTTCTTCCTACTTCACATTATCACTTATATAATCTGTATCTTATTTACACTTTTAGTTTTTCATTCCAGAGAAACTATTTGGTACTTCCAAAGTTCTTGTAACATTTTATAATAGATTATTTGCTTATTTATACTATCCATATCACCAGAGTGTGGGTGTAACAAAAAATATATTTGTAATAGCTCGGTATCTATCACCAGTTTTTAGCAAGTCAGGGATAAGCATTTAGAGGGGTCTCATTTAACTAGTCCGGGAGGAATAGTTATATGTTATACTCAAGTCAGCATTAACTTTATTAGTTTGGATTATTTAGTTTCAAATGCATACAATATCCTAAATTTGAAAAAAATCCTTCATATACTCATCTTATTGTAGCAATTCAAATGATTATGGATATACACATTATATATGTTTTTCTTAATATCATAACGTTATATCAGGGTAGAAGGCTGATGTACATAAAATATTATATAAATAATATAATAAGCTGCATAATAATTATTTTATTTTTTCTGCAGATAATGAATATTGTAGGAAAAATAAAAGAATCAGGGAAGAATTTTTCTTCTTAAATTATTTTATTTTTACCTCTAGTTCATTGTGTGTGTATTTCCTAATTAATTTATGCAACTTGTACTACTTGAAGTAAAAAAAAATGCTAGAAAAATCATTAATGGCAACATGGAGGATTTGATTTTTCAGTTAGGCCTAAAAGAATGTTTTTTAGTGATTTCTTATTTCTAAACTCTAGAAAGTGTATTGCTCTGGCCACATATAATCCCGCTCTTTTAATCCTACTTTAAGTTTATGCCAATTCTTGAAAGTTTCTTTTTCTGTAGCTCTAATTCTCTTTAAGAAATGCGTGATTTTTATTTAACTACATTGCTATTTGCTTGGGATAAGTATTTCTCACATTCCCATTGGCTCTTAAATGTTGTTTCTTTTGGGGGGTACCAATATCCTTTTTATATTTTCATTTTAACTTCCTTTCTTAAATTACCAGCTATTGGATGACTATATAAATCAACTAATGTTCACTGTATTATCCTAGACCTTTTGTCCAGGTATACCTGTGTCTTTTTTATCTGAGTAAAAATATGTATAAGTCAATATGTCATACAATGAGCTTCATTTTTTCCCCAGAAAAGTATCCTACAAGGTTGCATTTTAAAATATATGCTTGTATGATTTCATATTCATTTCAGTATGTGATGGCAGAAAATATTCATTGATAAACTATTTTCTTTGGGTGATATGATCTATATCCAAATAAATTTACTTATTAGATTTTACTAAAATATTGGATAATATATATGTCCACATATGCAGTATGTGTGTGTGTCATGCTATTCTGCTTTTTTATTTTCCAACAAAAGTGCAGCCTAAGCTATCAAACCAAGATATAGATCCTTAATTCATAAATGAATAGAATCAAACATCATCAGATTTAGAATGGACCAATGCTCACATGAGAGGAAATAAAACACAAAACAGAAATGAAAAGTATGCTCTCCCATGTATTGATTCTCTTATCTTTTTGCCTCTAGCTGGGCAATTTTATTGAGGGCTCTATTTTGCAAGCAGTTCTTTCTAAACTTGAAAAAATACATCATTTACATTCATGCTTGAGGGGTAAATAATGGAACATATTTAAACAAAAGCACCAATGAGAGATTATAATTTAGATTTAAAAATATATGTATATATAATGTAATAAAGTAAAGGCTTTTGAGAGTATTACAGTATATTGCTTTTCCAAAAAGCCAATTACTGAGAAAGTTATCTATACAAAGCATCATTAAACTCACAAATATACCCACTATGTATTTAAATTCAACAGGTCATGATATGATCCAAATAAAAGCATCAATTATAAGCAAGTTTTCTAAGTTTTAAATTCTGACATGGTAAATATTTGAGGCATATATGCCACAATTTAACTTTATATATTTTAATATTTTTAGGTGTATGTAGTGTAGTATATGTCTGGAAATCATTATCTTTAATAGGCAAAATAAAATACAAATGGAGTTAATATTATACAAAATTGAATTTTGATGAGACTGTTTGTTTTTCAATGATACTATGCCTTACATTACTTTTTCACTGTTCCAAATATTTGCTTATTAATTTAGTACATGACTACATACTGATATCATACTGGCTTTTTCTATGTACCAGTCTTTCCAACACTTCTGCTAAATAAATTTGAGATATATTATAGAACAACTATCCATAATTATTATATGAGTAAACTTTTAACAAAGGTTTATAGATGCAATTGTTCAAATATAAGCATTATTCTCTAAGTAAATTAAGACAGACTATTTATTACCATGTTCATAATGTCACTGAGGGCCATTTATTGACAGGGAAATATGCAAATGAATTAACCAGGCATGATTTTACCATATTGTAGAATTATTAGGGATATTTTACCTCAAAGACTTTCTAAAAATCTATAGCCTGAAATATAATAATGGACATCACTGAACATACTACCTTAAATTTTTATCTGAAGGGAAATACCTTAGCCATATACATAAATAAAAGATTTGTTAAGAAGCTAATTTCATCTTCATCACATCTGAGTCTCAGCTCTCTCATATATAAAGTGGGAATAAATATTTTGTAGCATAAATGTATAGTTCATAATGAGCTGTAATATTCAGTAACATACAGTATGTATTTTTACATGATGGTGGCTATTTTAGTCTTTGCCAATGCCTGTTTTTGGTAAGTGAATTAAACAGACAAAAATATTATCTTTATAGGGCTTATGGTCTAGTATAATTTGTCATATCTCATCATAGATTCACTGGAGTCCTAAAGAATCGACAGATGGGTTTAGTAGTAATATAAATTCCACAATGACACATTTTTATGTTCATAATGTTTTTTTTCACTTGTATCAGATTCTTGAGTTAATTACTGATCACTCAGGCTGATCAAGAGAAATAAAGATTAAAATTGTGAAAATAAGTCTTTCCAAATGAAAAAAATCCTTTCTACATTTTACATGATAGTATTAACAACTCACACCCTGAGTAGAGTTCTGAGCATTAAGACATTAAGTGTGTTACTTAAGAGTGACAGTTAGACTTTATAATGCCAGGGGATTATCACTTAGGATAACAAAGGTATGTCATTAATTTTTTAGTGGTTATAATGTAACAGCTGTACTGTTCTTCCCACTTTCAAAAGTGTAAAAACATATAAATCATTAAAGAAATAATGGAAACATAGGAGAGAAAAAAAACTAGGTTTATTTAACCCTGCATACTGAGCTATGTTTCTTTCTGCTTTCTTCCTTCTTTTTTACCTACTAAATTATAATAGCAACTTTATTTATTTTTTTTCTCATTGAGTTTATTGGTACATTTTAGGGATACAGCACAGTTACATTCATCATTGGGATCTTGTATCTTTACATGACATTTCTTGGTTCTCATTTTTTCCCCTTGTCCCTGCCCTCCCTTCAACCCCTCTTTCCCTTCCCATTTGCAAACACTATATTTCCATTTTTTCATTTTCTTATATTTGTCCTTTTCCCTTATTACCTTTCCCCTACCTGTCCCACTTGCCCTACACCTTTAGACCTTTTCTTCCTATTTCACATTGCCAAATATATCATTAGGATCTTGGGTACTATAGTTTTTCACACCACAGAAACTATTCAGTGTTTACACATGTGTGACTTATTTATTTCAGTTAGGAGTATATCCTCAGTATGTATCCATTTTCCTATGAATGAATCTAATTTATCATTCTTTATGGCTGGGTAGTATTCCATTTTACAGAAAAACCACATCTTTATCCAGTCTCCATCTGATGGGCAAATGGGCTGTTTCCAAGTTTTAATTATTACATACTGTGCTGCTATAAACATTTTTTTAGATTTTAAATAATGTAAACTGCATTCCTACCTCATATTTAGAGACCAGCATAGCTGATCCACCCCAAAAAGGCCAAGTCATTCTCCTTTGTGACTATCTGGATTTTTTTATAGAAGGGGTGTGTCTAAGTCTATTGTTGGCTTGTTGAAATGGCATATTGTAAGGTAGTACACCTGCATTTTGTCAGTTCTATAGAAAATCAGAAAAATTCTGTAAGAGGTGGAAGATACCTTGAAACTAATGTCCACAGAAGAAAAAAAAAAATCAAGAGACAAAGAAACTGGTGGGGTTTTTTTTGCATTTTTTTTCTTTTTATTGAGTTTTTTGCTACAATCTAGGTATACAATATGGTTACATTCATCATTGGGATTCTGTACCTTTACATAATAGGTCTTGATTCTCATTTTTTCCCCTTGTCCATGCCCTCCCTTCAAGCCCTCCTCCCTTCCCCATTTACAAACACTTCATTTCCATTTTTTCAGTTTCTCATATTTTTTTCCTCTCCCTTATTGCCTTTCCCCACCCTTCCCACTTTCCCTACACCTTTAGCCCTTTACTTCCTATTTCACATTATTAATTATCTCATTAGGATCCTGTGTACTATTATAGTTTTTCACACCAAAGAAACTACTCAGTATTTCAGTTAAAGAAATCTCTGTATGAAAATTAAAAATAGGGAATCCTAAAATAAAACTAAAAAGGAAATTAAAAGAGAAAAGGCAATGATGTAACATTAAAATAATCCTTAATTCTGGAGATGAAAATGGTCACAGAACATATTTAAATTGCTTCTTGCTCTTATAGTCTTATCTTATTCTTTTTTTTCATTATTTAGAGAATACTTTATTAGTTTCTGTAATCAAACCCACGTAGATATGACCTTACATATTTAGTACAATGTGTTACCCCTGTATACATGGAAAAAAA
>NW_022900947.1:26786919-26838324 GCF_012274545.1 Fukomys damarensis | reverse complement strand
TATGCATCAATAGCAGCAACAGCTTTTCCAGGTTCTGCAGTCATCTGAACAAAATTATAGACATTCAGCACATTCCATTAAAAAAAACAAAACAAAACAAAACAAAAAGAAACAAAGAAAAGAATAATATCCAGAAAACAGCAAAGTTCTGTTGCTGTTGTGGTACCTGGCACCATTTTCTAAATTAACATCTTAATCATCATCTGGAAAGAGAACACTGTAGAGTAATATCATTAAATGTAGCTCTGACAAAGCATGGTCCCTACTATGTATCATAAAGCAGGTAGAAGATATTTTACATTCATAGAGGTATGATACATTACCATCCTACATCAATAATACTAGAATCAGTTTTGGTTTGAAATTTACTTTGTCTGCAAATAAGATTGCTACTCCTGTTTCTTTCTGGGCTCCTGTCACATGGAAAATTATTTTCTATCTTTTCACTTTCAGGCTATGGGCTTCTTTTTGCACTAGGTGTGTTTCTTGTATACAACATATTGTTGGATTTTGCTTCTTATTCCATTTTGCCAATCTGTTTCTCTTGATTGGTGAGTTGAGGTCATTGACATTGCTGGTTATAACTGATATGTATTATTGACATGTTATTGGCCTTTTGTTGACTCTTTTTACTTTTTCACCTTCTTCTTTTAATTTCTTGCCTTGCCTATTTGATTTGCTCTGTTGGGCCTATTGGTGTTGTTGCCTTCATTGTCTTTTTCTAGGATCTTGTTTAGAATTACTTGTAGTGCTGGTTTGGTATTTACGTAGTTTCTCAGGTGTTCTTTGTCGTGGAAGTGTCTTATTTCCCCATTCATTTTAAAAGAGAGTTTTGCAGGATACATCAGTCTAGGTTGGAGGGTGTTCTCTCTTAGTACTTGAAATATCTCATTCCAGGCTCTCCTTGCCCCAAGGGTTTGTGTTGAAAAGTCTGCTGTGATTCTGATGGGCTTTCCTTTGCATGTGATTTGTTTCTTTTCTCTTACTGCTTGTAGTATTTTGTTCTTCTGTTGGGTTTCTGGGATCTTGATTATTATATGTCTAGGTGTAGATTTTTTCTTATTGTAGCCAGTTGGGGTCCTATATGCCTCAGTTATCTGAATGTCAAATTCTTCCCCTCTGTTTGGGAAGTTTTCTGTCATTAATTCTGTGAACAGCTTTTTAAAGTCCTTTGTATTTTCTTCTGCTACTTCATGTATTCCTATCAGTTTTATGTTATTGTTCTTTGCATCATCTAGGAGTTGTTGGATCAATTTATCATGATCCCTTACCGTTTTTAAGAGACTTCTCTTTTCATGGTCACTGACTGCAATCTTATCTTCTATATCTGAGAGACTATCTTCTCATTCTTTTATTCTGTTCTGTACACTTTGTATGGAGTGCTTAATCTCCTGGATATCTGTTTGAATCTCTTTTATGGATTTCATTTCTTTTCTATGTTGGGCGTTCATTTTTTCCATTTCTTTCTTATGCTGGGCCTTCATGGTTTCTATCATGGTCCTGAGCTCATCTATTTTTTTGTCAGTTTCTGCTCTAGTGTCTCAAATCACACTTTCATTTTGCTCACCATCTCTATGGTTATCTGGGAAATTATTTCTGTTTTGAATTTTTCTAGAGCCAGATGATCTGTTTTGTTACTTCCTGTGCTTTGAGTTCAGGGTGTCCTGGTGGTTCACTATCAGCCCTTTCAACCTCATTTGCTCTACTGTTTGCCATTGGTGAACTGGAAGTCTGTCCTTGTGTCTTGCTTAAGTGTTTTCTCATTTTTGTTTTTGTTGTTGGACTGTCCTTGGTTTAATCTCTGGGTTACCACCCAAATCTTCCTGATATATTTGCGCCCTAGCTTCTGTGTCTCTAATGACCCACTGCGGCTCTCTGGGGGGACCCCGTCCAGCGGGGAATAGGAGGTGAGAGCCGCCTCTTATTCGTGGGTCATCAGAGGCCGATCTGATCTTGAATGTCTGTGGAGGAAATCTTTAAGAAGTTAGAGTACACGGCCCAAGTCTGGTTTCTGATCAAAGGCGCTTTATTGGCTCAGCAAAACGATTATATACTGTTATCCCAGGGGGAAGGTTCAGCAAGCTTATTGGACAGTTCAAACAAATCCTCTACCAATCACATGAGTCATTCAAGCATTTAACCATACAGCAATCAGTATTTTACCAAATGTGGGGAGGGGTAAGTGGGAAGGCGTACATCAACAATTAACCCTATGCAATCTTTAACTTCACAATCCCTAGGGGCAAGTAGGACGGGGAATACCACCTGCTTCCTGCTCCAGATCCCGTGACCCTGTGGTTAGCACAAAGGGCTATTTTTTCTGTAAGATTTCCTGTTTGCCCAGGGGCTAAACCTGCCAAAAGTCACGTACGTAGTCTAGTGGGATTTTTCCACCGAGGCAAAGGCTAAGGTTGAGGGCAGCCATCTTATGCAGGCCCAAGCAGTCTCTCACAACCCACAGACATTCTCATCTTCATAACATCAGAGAAACAGCTCATCAAATCAACTGCAATGCTTTTTCCCAACTGATACAATCAGCACCACATTAAGATCAAGTGCAACTTGGACACTGACCACCTGTGGTAGTCACTAGTCTATCATCCTTAAATTATTTGAATTAAATTGAAATCAAGAAGCAGTCCAGAACATATCTGCAGTGAACAAAATTTCAATATAGTGTATTTACCATTTAATAGCTCAGACAGAGTGAGGATGCAAGTCACCTGGTCTCAGTTAGCTGATGGCTGAACCCCATGATGCTGACTGACCTTGGGCTGCAAGGCCCAGATTGCCTTCCCAACCTTCTGAATGGTTGAACTCCACAACGTTCTATTACAGGTCTCCCACGCCTTTTCTTTAAAGATGTTCAAAGTTGGGAACTCAGAAAAATACCCTTGATGACCACCTCTGCCTCTGCAGAGTGTGCCCAAAGACTGGCACAGTCAGGAGGTCTGAGAGTGTGTGTGTGGGGGGGAATTATGGGGGTTCAGGGGTGCCCATGTGGCTACCTTCCCGGCGCTTGAGCGATGGCGGCTGGTTTGGGAGCAGGCATGGCTTTTCTTCCAGCGGTGGATCTGGGCCCAGGCTACCTCCCAGTGTTTGAGCGATGGCGGCTGGGTGGGGAGAAACTGGTGTTTTTTATTTGATTCTATTCTACTGTTGAAGGATGATTGGGTTTTTATATTTATCCTTTTTTATAGATCATGACTTTATTTAATGCTTTTCAGCTCTTTTATTTGTGCTACATCTTTGCAGAGTTTTAACTAACAAAATTTAAAATTTGAGAGCCATTGCTAAATTTATTATTATATCCATAGCAAAATTTTCAAGATTTCCCATGTATTAGCTTTTATATTAGAACAAAAAATATACTAACATTTTCCTAATTCTACAAATAATCCCTGTTAGAAAATTGAATATATAGTAAGATGCAAATATATTCAATATCTAGTAACATTCAAAATTGTTATTTCCAAGAGCTATTATTATACTTTTTAAAACAGACTTACTAATACATTTGGTACCTGCTATGAGAGACAATTCTCTATGAATCTTTTGTGTTTTTGCACATAGTATAAAGAAAATGCTGACTATTCTTTATACTCTACTATATTTTTAAAATGCCTCAAGTGTGAACAGCCTTCAGTTGTAGATATGATGTCCACATCTGGGAAAAAGGACAAATTTGTTCACAGTGTTCCAAGATAAAGATGGTTTCCTCTGGATCAAGGTTAACTTTGCTCATTGCTCTTTCTACAAATGTGTTCTGTAATCAGGCTTAACTTTATGGCACAATCCACCTCATGAGAAGATATCATCTGGCCTCCTCTCTCTCTCACTCTGTGGGATATTCTGTCTATTGCTGTTTCCTTGAGTAATAAACTGACTTGTCTCTAATATAGGAGTCTCATGTTTCCTACAGCCTTCCAAGAAACTCTGACAGACTAATTTATTAGCTTGAAAATACACTAAACTGAAAACCTTTTCAAATTTCTTGACATCTATTATTTGAAAAGTTTTAATGTTATTTTTCTTCTCCCTCCTCTGCTTCCTCCTCCTCCTCCTCCTCTTCTTCTTCTTCTTCTTCTTCTTCTTCTTCTTCTTCTTCTTCTTCTTCTTCTTCTTCTTCTTCTTCTTCTCCTTCCTTCCTTTTCTTCTTCTTCCTCCTTTCCTCTTCCTTCTTTCTTCTCCATCTCCTTTCTCCTCTTTCTTGTTCTTCTCTACTGGTGATAAAACTCAGGGAGCTTTCACACCCCTGAGCTCCATTCCCCAGTGCATTAATTTGTAGCAGTGAAGAGAAAAATTCAGTAGAGACTCCAGGAAGCTAAAGATGCCAGGATTGTGGAATGTCTGTTGAAGAAGGCCACAGACAGTGAGCAAAGCCACCACAAAACAGCCCTGAAAGGTGTAACTGGCAATGCCATGAAGCTGGGCTGGCTAAGCCTTGGGAGCTCATCTCACAGCATCTCAACACAGCCTCACCTGGGTGCTGGAGGTGGAGCTACAGGATTTATTGATTGCCCTGGGGTTTCAGTCTTGCCTTTAAACTATTCCTCTGTGTCACCCTATTTACTTTTGGAATGGGAATGTATGTCAGCAGTGTTTAACTTTCTTTTTTTAAAATTTTAACTCAGGCGCACAGTTGTTTCCCTTGATTCTTGGATAAGATTTTGGACTTTCACTTTTCAGCAATGTTGTAATTTAGAAATTTGGTGTCTCTTAGAGACAGACTAAATTTACCTGCACAGTCATGCACACGAACCTGTGGGTCAGGGGCAGAATATTATGATTGGGGATCTGCAGCATCCCCTCAAAGCCTCCTCTGTTCAAATGTTGGGCTTTTGAAATATGGCTGGATCATGGGCGCATATATTCATAAGTGGATAATCTGCAGGTGGATTCATAGTTTAATGTGTTATTCAGTCAATTTACTTAAGAAGTGATATAGTTGGGTAAAATTCCCTTCCCAGTTCAACTCTCTTTTTGCTTCTTGACTACAAAGATTTGAACAGCGTCCTTTGTCTGACCCTTCCAACTCTCCTTTCTAGCCTTGAAGCCAGCAACTAGGTTTGTGTTTTTGTATATTTTATTTGACTATTTGGTTTCAATCATCCATTGATTATCTGAAAATAATAACATTCTTAATTTTATAGAAAATTTCTTATATTTTCTTTAATATGTTCACAGGATTATCTATCATATTATGCAAAATTACTCACATAAAAGAAAATGACTTAGCTATAGAAATGAATGGAATTGTGTCATTTGACTCAACATGAAAGAACCTGAAGGACGGTGTGCTACATGAAACAAATCAGGCACAGGAGAATAAATATATATTTTCTCACTTATATGTAGAAACCAAAACTTTTGATCTCATGGAATTGGAGTAGATTAGTGGTTAACAGAGACTAGGATGGTTGTGTGTGTTGGGGGAGGATGGAGAGAAGATAATTAACAGGTACAGGGATGCAGCTTGATAGGAGAGATAACTGCAGTTGACTGCAATTATCTATGCTTTTCAAAATATCCAGGAGAGAATTTTAAATGTTCCTAACACAAAAATATGTTTAAGATAATGGCAATGCCACTTACCAAACCCTGTCCATGTATACTGTATGTATGTATTAATGTATCATACACTACCCCAAAATATGTATAATTATTATATTAGGCCAATTAAAATTTTAAATTATTTACAAATTCTGCTTAACATGGATATCTAGGGCTTTTTATTGACATTGCATTGAATATATTATTAAAACTATTATGTTTAAGTTATCTTAAATATTTTTAAAAATAAGCTTTGAAGAGTCTCTGTCCTTATCACATTCCATGAACTCACATCTGATTTCCATAGTAGTTGGTTGAATGGGAGGTCAGACCCCCGCCCCACACTGGCATATTGCCTCCAGCAAAGTCAGCACAGCTTTCTGGCCCAAGGCCTTTCCAAGTGAGAAGATCATTCAGCTCACCATTTTAATACAAACAAAGCTAAATTCCCAGGAAATTGACACCCTGTGGAAGATTCTCATAGAAATTTTCATGAGTTTCTGGATATACTATACATATCCTTGCCTCTCTTTTTTGGAAACATAAATTTTTGTGAAGAATTCTTTGAGGTTTTTTGTTTTTTGTTTTTTTAAATATGGTACCACTAGAACAGGCATTACTTCTTATAGCCACACACTCAGTAGGCTTAAAAGCATCCTTTTTTTCCTTTTTATTGAGTTTATTGGTACAATCTAGGTATAAAATAGTTACTTTTATTACTGGGACCCTGTATCTTCACATGACAGGTCTTGATTCTCATTTTTTCCCCTTGTCCCTGACCTCCCTTCATCCCCTCATCCCCTCCCCATTTACAAACACTTTATTTCCATTTTGTCATTTTCTCATATTTTTTTCCTCGCCCTTATTACCTTTCCCCCACACTTCCCACTTTCCCTACACCTTTAGCCCTCTTCTTCCTATTTCACACTATTAATTATCCCATTAGGATTTTGTGTACTATTATAGTTTTTCACACCAGAGAAACTATTTGGTATTTATACATGTATGACTTATTTATTTCACTTAGGATTATATCCTCAATATGTATCCACTTTCCTATAAATGAATCTAATTTCTCCTTCTTTATGGTTGAGTAGTATTCCATTTTATAGAAAACCCCTATCTTCATTATTCAGTTTCCAACAGATGGGCAAATGGGCTGCTTCCAAGTTTTAGCTATTACAAACCCTGCTGCTATTATCATAGGTGTGCATATATCACTGTGCTATGATTATTTTAATTCTTTTGGAAAGATACCCAGCAGAAGGATGGCTGGGTCAAATGGAACTTCTAGTCCCTGCTCTTTGAGGTATCTCCATATTGATTTTCATAGTGGTTGCACCAGTCTGCACTCCCACCACAATGGAGAAGGGTTCCTTCCTCGCCACAACCCTGCCAACATTTGTTATTTTGTGATTTCTTGATGGCAGCCATTCTTTGTGGGGTGAAGTGAAATCTCAGCGTTGTTTTCACCTGGATCTCTCGAATGACCAGTGATGTGGAACATTTTTTCATACATTTACTTGCTGCTTTTACTTCTTCATAGGCCATTTCCTCTTTGATTCATCTTTGAAGCTGACTTCTTCCTTCCTCAGTGATTTATATCCAGCACATATCAGTATTTAATCTTCAACTCAGTCCTTATCTCAGGCTCTGCTCTAGGCAGAACCCAAATTAAAAAGTTAGTTGAAAAAATATTTTTCACATAAATGACAAACTATATAGTTATGTCCATTAAAATCTTAGAAAATTCCTATGGTATTGTTTTTAATTTTCCAATTTTATACAGGAAGATGAGTGAAATAAAAAATGACTATTGAATCTAGATGTCTTCCTCATGTTCATCTATATCCAATGTAAGGTGTGTTATAAGGTTTAAAAAATTAGTAATATTCTTAGACAAATAGCATCATTAAGCAATTGTCTGGACTTCCAGGCCTGCGTTTTTCTACTAGATCAATGTTTTTTTAAAGCTACCATTATTGATACTTTGGGTTGCATAGTACTGTCTTGTACAAGGGTGTTGTGGGACTTGTGACTCTTTAACAGCAACCTTAGCTCCTCTCCACTCTGTGCGCACAGCACTTTTTCTTCCCTCACACCGTGACAAGCAGAAATACTTTGAGACATTGCCTAATACTTTTTGGAGGAAGACAACACCTTCCCACCATACACACTGTTCAAAACCCTGTATAAGTTTAAGCCCCTGAAATATTAAGGGTGAGGAAAACTTCCCTAGGGTGTCTTTCTTCCGCATCTTTCTCAGTCGTAGAAATATTGTCAGGGTTCATTAAAAATACAGAAAAAGAGAAATTGTAGCTCTTCAAATTAAGAAAATCTCTATAAAAACTGTAACTCATTTAGTTAAAGGGTCAGAAGTACTTATTTAAAACACCATACACAGACTAATTTTTGTCACTTCATCTGTCGAATTTTGAATACTATTGCATAATTTTTGTCTTAGTTTTAACTAGTTAAAATGTGTAGGGAAAATGGAAATAAAGTGTTTGTAAATGGGGAGGGGAAGAGGGGGTGAAAGGAGGGCAGGGACAAGAGGAAAAAATAAGAACCAAGACCTGTCATGGAAAGGTACAAAATCCCAATGATGAATGTAACTGTACTGTATACCTAAAATGTACCAATAAATTCAATTAAAAAATGTGTAGGGAAAATGCTAAAAAAGAATCTCTTGTTTTCCTTTTTATTATTTTCCATAAATATAATTAAATTGCCAATACAATACTCAATATAATGAATGGAATCATTTTCAAATAACTACAAATTTATATGAATTCAGGGAAAAATTTAAGTTATAATTATTATGACTGTGCTACTTTTATTTTTTTTAATATATTTTCTATCTCAGCATGTTTTCCTTTTATAAAGTATATTTCCAATTCTAATGGTGAATGCTTTCAAACACACAATTTTGATTGCATGATATGAAAATAAAATGGTGAATCTAAAGAAAGTTGTATGTAATTTAATTTGAATTCTCAAGACTTATGAGTGCTATTGAACATCTACAAGTAACATCTGTGAGACGACTGCCTCAGGATGAAATCACATCACTCCTTTAATTTTTAAAATATAATAACCTCATCAAACTTATCATCAAGATGTGTTTTAATGCTTTAAGATTATTTAAGCAACAAAATCAGCATTCTTATTTTCAAGATCAATGTATGTGTTCCTGATTTGCAAAAATCCAGATTTCATGTTTTATGTTCTTATAAAATCAGTACTTAAATGACCTTCAACAATATATTCAAATAAGATGCACATGCATGCACACACACACACACACACACACACACACACACACACATTACAGAAATAACATAGTGATATGCCTGACAGCAAGGGCTATTAGAGACATGCAAATTAAAACAACTCTGAAATTCCAACTCATCCAAGAAAGAACAACCATCATTAAGAAATAAAATAATACATGCTAGCCAGGCTGTGGGGACAAAGGAAAACTTCTACCTCGTTTGCAAGAATGTAAACCAGTAAAACTACTATGGAATATGATATGGAGATTCCTCAAGAATTAAAACTAGAAATTCCACTTGACCCAGCCATTCCCCTTCTAAGTATCTTCCCAAAAGATTTTAAGACATATTACACTAATACATGCATATTCATGTTTATAGCAACACAATTCATAATAACAAAACCTTGGAGGAGGACTATATGTCCATCGACAAATTACTAAATAAAGAAAATGTGACATTTAAACACAGTGGACTGGTGTACTACTGTGGCATAAAAAATAAACTTGTGCCATTTGTAGGAAAATTGATGCACCTTGAAACCATAAAGTGAAATAAAGCAGAATCACAAATTTAAATATTGCATGACTTTTTTTAAATATCAGAAACCTAAATTATTAGTAAGGAGCAAAATAAAAGATAGTGAGTTGCAAAATAAGAAGAAAAGGGCTAAAGGTGTAGGGGAAGTGGGAAGGGTCGGGGAAAGGAAATAAGGGAAAAGAAAAAATATGAGAAAATGAAAAAAGTATAAACAAAGTCAACAAAGTGAGAAGTTGAAAGAATTTTCTCAAACGAGAAAGAGTTCAAGAGATGGAACAGAGGGAAGCAAGGGAAGAAAAAGAGGATGATTAAAGGAATTAAGAAATGTTACAATATGCACATGGACGAGCTCCACACAATAAATGTAAACATTGTGTACTACAAACATGTACTAATATGAATAAGAAAATAATAATTTAAAAATTATTTTCTTTATACTTTTGGTATCTTCTTCAATAGAAATAAATCAAAGCAAGGCAAAAATTATTGGATCAAACCTGGGCTTAGTACATGTTTATAAATGTAACCCAAGAAAGGATTTTAAGTGTGTTTAAATAAAATATCTTTCTTCTTAAGTATAATATTGAATTTGAGGGGGGTGACATTTATCCAATGCTTATTTTGGAGATAGAATAATACATCATGTACATCTGGATTTTGAGTACCTGGATTCCAATTTCCCTGTTCTCCTGTTCAACAAAATGTGAATTCTATGAATACATGTTTGTCTATTCTGTTCATTGATGTATCTCAATGGCCTAGAGTAGTACTTTCCCTATAATCTGAATAAGACTGATTTTATTCATGAATAAAGGAGAATTAATTATTTTGAATATTTGTTTTGTGTGATTACTACGTGATATCAGCACAATCTTACTGGTTAAAATCAACACAATATTACTGATACTTTTTAGAGTTTAGATGTTTACATCTCAATGAAGATTAAAGTAACGGTGTGATGGTACTGTATTCTCTTTGGAGAACATATGGGGGAATTCATTTCAGTATCCTTTACAACTTCTAGGGGGTTGCTTCCATTCTTTGGCTCACAGCATTTTCATCTTCTAAGCAAGGCTTGACTGGCTTAGCGGTTAGCTAAGTCTTCTTTACGTGGCACCAATCTTCGTACTGCCTATTCTGTATCTTGGGTCTTCTTTTTAGCATTCCTGCAGTTGTACTGAACCACTTGGATATTCCAGAATAAATGATTTTAAAGCAAGAAATAGGCACATCTGTTCCAAATGCAACCTAAATCCCACCTTACTGTCTACATAACGTACTACAACTAGGACATGAACACTTTCAGGTGGCAATTATTCAGCATGCTACAGTTTTTCACTTAACAGTTATGAAATATTAAGAAAATTATTTAAAATAATTTAAATAATTTATTTAAATTTTCATATCTTTAAAATATAGATCTACAATTTGTAGAGTACCAGTTTCATGAATTTGTTGTATTGACTTCTTAGTCAGAAATTCTTGGAATAGTATGTAGTACATTGTTATTGTACCATAAAATAGACTTCTTATATGTATGGCCTTATGGAGCTAAAGTATATATTCATTAATTTACTTCCATTGTTCTTTAAAAGAGAGTAGATTTATGAAATCTGCTTCCAGTTCTTTGAGTAGTTAATATCATTCTGACTTTGAAAATAGAAAAGGTACATGAAATTTCAGGATTCTAACCTTGAAAAGATCCTCCTTGCTTTGTACACCACAGGAAATGACTGAAAGTTATAATCAGAAAGGTGAACATGATTTGGAGGGTAGATGAAACAGTGAAACTATTGCTTTTTGCTGTATCTGTGTATCTATGTGTATGTTGATTGATCATCTACCTGTAGTATAAATATATAAAAATAAATACTTTTCATCAATTCAAAATTTCAGGACCTTCCTTTGAATGCATCTCTGACACAAGCTGTAAGGCTGATTCTAGAGGAGCAGACTAAATCAACAAGGGCCATTATTCAGTTCAACACCAGAGAACAATGTTAGGCATTGCATACTTCTGGATCATGAGGGTTTAGAAAATAGAATTAACCTTTTGGATTTTTAGTTAAACCAACAAATTGTTCCTGAATTTTTTCAGGGAAAGTGGGTCATGATGTTGGCAGTATTTGTTAACATTCATAGAGATTATGTGCCAATTGTTCAGTGAAAGGGAAAAGCCACAAACTATAGCCATTTCCTCATGCTTCAAATAATGCTACACAATTTAATTCATTAAGTAAACTAAATGATTTTTACTACTTTAATATCAATTTATTTTAATTCTTATTTTTAATGCAGTTTGTGGGGATATGTGTTCTCTACTGCTCTTGCAAATTATGATTCTGTATTCTAATTGTTTCATTTTATTTTCTGTGAATGTACAAAATTATTTTTAAACAAGCTTTAACCATGTTTACATTATAGACTATTCTAAGATGATTAAAAATATTTATTTGTAAGATAAAATGTCATTACTCAGAAAACGAACTTTTAAATAACTGCTTTTGAAATGGAATGTCTTTGTGAAATTTTCATTCAAAAATTTCTATTTATTTGTTTTACAATGAACTCATGTACTAAGTTTCTTATTTTTTTAAATTGAATATTGATGCATTCTAGGTAGACAGTTACATTGATTACTGGGATCTTGTACCTTTACATGCCAGGTCTTAGTTCTCATTTTTTCCCCTTGTCCCTGCCCTCCCCTCACCCCCCCTCCCATCCCACCTTCAAACACTTTAATTTCATTTTTACATTTTCTCACATTTTTTTTCCTTTTCCGTTATTCCCCTTTCCCTATCCTTCTCACTGTTCGTACACTTTTGATCCTTTTCTTCCTATTTCACATTGCTAATTGTCCTGTTAGGATCTTGAGTACTATTTTAGTTTTTCACACCAGAGAAAGTATTTGGTATTTGATATGTGTGTTAGGAGTATATCCTCAAAATGTACCCATTTACCTATGAATGAATCTAATTTCTCATTCTTTATGGCTGAGTAATATTCAATTTTATAGAGAAACCACATCTTCTTTATCCAGTTTCCAACTGATGGGCAAATGGGCTGTTTCCAAATTTTAGCTATTACAAACTGTGCCACTATAAACATGGGTGCACATATATAACTGTGGTGCGATGCTTTTAATTCTTTTGGAAAGATACCCAGCAGAAGGATGGCTGGGTCAAATGGAACCTCTACACCTAGCTCTTTGAGGTATCTCCATATTGACTTCCATAGTGGTTGCACCAGTCTGCACTCCCACCAACAATGGAGAAGGGTTCTTTTCACCCCACAACCCCACCAACATTTGCTATTGTTTGATTTCTTGATAGCAGCCATTCTTTGTGGGGTGAGGTGAAATCTCAGTGTTGTTTTCATCTGCATCTCTCGAATGACCAGTGATGTGGAGCATTTTTTCATATGTTTACTTGCTGTTTTTATTTCTTTGTCTGAGAAATGTCTGTTCATTTCAGATGCCCATTATTGAATTGGATCTTTATATTTGGGGGGTTGATTGTTTTGAGTTCTTTATATATTCTAGATAATAGTCCATTATCCGAGGAGGAGCTGGTAAAAATTTTTTCCCACATTGTAGGTTGTCTCTTAGTTCTGTTGATGGTTTCTTTTGCAGTGCAGAAGCTTTTTAATAAGATGAGATTACACTTGTTGATTTTATCTGTTAATTCCTATGCTACTGAGGAATTGTTCACTGTCTGCTATCCTATCTTCTATATCTGAGATTCTATCTTCTCAATCTTTTATTCTGTTGCGTACTCTTTCAATAGAGTTTTTAATCTCCTGGATATCTGTTTGAATGTGTTTAATGGATCCCATTTCTTTCCTATGTTGGGTGTTCATTGTTTCCATTTCTTTCTTATTCTGGGCCTTCATGGCTTCTATTATGTTCCTAAACTCATCTGTTTCTTTGTGTTTCTGTTCTGGAGTCTTGAATCATGTCTTTCATTTTGCTCACCATCTCTATAGTTATCTGGGAAATAATTTCTCTTTTGAATTTTTCTAGAGCTTGATTGATCAGTTCTTTTACTTCCTGTGCTGTGAGTTCTGAGTGTCATGGTGGTTCACTATCTGATTTTTCATTCTCCTTTTCCCTACTGTTTGCCATTGGTGGACTGAAAGTTTGTCTTTGTGGCTTGCTCAAGTGTTTTCTCATCTTTATTTTTGCTGTTGGGTTTCCCTTGATTCAATCTCTGGGTCATTAAATCTTCCTGATATCATTGCATTCCAGCCTTTGATTCTCTAATAACTTATAGATATTCTCATTTTCATAATTGAGAAAATAAGTCATCAAATCAACCCCTATCCTTTATCCCAATCGATATAATCAGGAACATAATATTATCGATTGATACCTTTATCCACCCTTTTTAGGCCGCCATACCTCTGCAGAGTGCGACCAAAAATGGCTTAATCAGAGTATCTAAGAGCCCAGGGGGAGGGGCTAACCCCCTGGCACTGGGTCGGAGCCAATCAGTGGCTCCCACTGGAAATAGTGTGGCTCCAGAGGAGTCCCATAGAGTGGGCTGGGCCATGCAGCAGTGGGGTCTCTGAGTCCAAGCCAGGGGGGTGGTCTACCCTCCTGGTGCTGGGTTGGAGCCAATCAGTGGTGCCTGCTGGAAGTGGCATGGCTCCAGAGGAGGCCTGTACATAGGGCCAGGCCATGCAGCAGAGAGGGGGCTCTGAGTCCATGCCAGGGCGATGTCCTCATGTACTATGCTTCTTTGAGGATGAGAAATAATTCCCTTTCCCATAAAATTTGTTAGAATTGGGTAATGCATTTAATATTAAAATATCCTTTTACCATTTGTTAAATGCACATATTATTACCTCCATTGTCTATGTTGTCAATGTAAATGTCAAATGAAATAATAAATAACAAAAAATTTTAAGCTAAAAAGTTCATACACATGAATTATTGTATTAATTATTTCATATTGACCTTGAACAGCCAGAGCCAAAATATTTAAGTATAGTTGCCTTTCTAAATTTGGTGACTCAAACCTGATATTCAACTAGAAGCATAAAATTTAACTATTTTAATCTCATCTAGATATTAAGTACTTCAAAATATAAATCATAGTCAGGAAATTGCTATTTTTTTCCATTCATGGCTGTCTGAGAAACCAAATTTTTCTAGAATGCTAACAGATAACAGTTATAAAGTTTTACTGGGACAAATTAAAATCAAGAGCAAAATAACATCTTAACGTAGCAAATATGTTGGTGGTGTTATATTGGAACGATTAAGTCTTTTATTTCTAAAAATACATTTAAATTCTCAGTTTAGTCAACTACCATTATCTAATTACAAAATATTAAATGAGACAAAGAAACATGTACCTACATTTGTTGCCTTTTAATAATGTCATTTATTGTCCTTATTACATACATATATATATTTTTTTTTACAGGTTATTAATGCCTAATCTTTAATCATTATAATGGCATTGCCTCAACTGTATAAGGTGTAGGCACATCAAACTATCATAACACAATTATATAACAATCATATATAAACATACACTTTAAAAAGTCCATCATCATGAAAACTAGTTTGAATGTCTTCAGTATGATAAGATGTCTTTCTCAAATTCTGCATCTGAAAAAGTCCTATACATGTGGAAAAACATAAATTATTTAATATACCATGAAGTTAACAATAAGTACTATCACAACATTTTAGAAATCTTTCCATTTTTAATTAGTTTTTACTTTTAAGGTAATACTTAGATTCTTTAACAGGCTTATACAGAATTTTTATCAATTCTGTATTAACAAGAATTAAAGGATCCAGGATGAGCGATCTTTATATAACATCTTACAATTTTAGTGAGTCATCAAACCTCCTGAGCAGGAAGATTTCTGGATTCCAGAAGACAATTGGCCAGTGTGCACCATACTAAAAGGAAAGTCACTAAAGAGGGAAAAATGTTCCCATGCTTCCAAGGAAAGTCACATGGTTTAGCATAGTGAACCATCCTGGCAAATGATACAGTTGACAAAGGAAAAGCTAAAAAAGCTAAGGGGCTCTGTCCATGGCCCCAGAAAAAAATGCCTGAGAAGCCTGAATTGACCATAATATATGCATAGAAAAACAAGATTAATTTTGATTAGCACAGATCTCCAGTGGACTTGGTCTTTGACACCCCAAAAGAAAGAATAACCAAACTTATAGAGTAATATTAAATCAAAAGCTTGCTAAAGAAAAAAAGCTTGGCTAAATATAAAAATGGAACTTAGCCATCTAGCACTTCTGTAGTTGAAGGGAAAAATATGATAATTGGAACAACACTGCCACTTGAGGTATGGGGTGAATTCCTATCTAGGGATGTAATTACACTATTGCGTTGAGAAATACTTGTTGCTACTGATTGGAGAACAAGAGCTAGAATAACATGCCCAGCCCCAAAAGATACCCAGTGGCTCTGTGGCTGAATCCAGGATAGATAGGAAGATAATCTTTAGGGTATCCATGGGTTTAGCAGTGCTGGGTTAAAACCATAGATCAACCAGCTAACCTCCCAGTCTCCAGGCATCCATGGACCAGATCAGTTTTCTACTGGCATGATCATCTGGCTGCTAATTTATTCCCCAAATAGGACTTAAGAATATAAAATGGCACATTGAATCTCTTACTAACTATATACAAAGAGCTTTAAATGATACTGCAGAGGATATTTTGTTATTAAATTACATTCCATATATCTCTGAAAATGTGTCTTCTGCATTGCATGATCTATGTTCACAAATCAATTCTGCCATAAGCTTTAATGACTAACTGGGATTCTGGTTCCTCCCTTGGAACAACCTGGTGGGGAAAAGTCCTCTTTTCTTTGGCTATGATAGTGGGCATTGGAATTCTTGACTGTTGCATGATTTTGTCATTGTGGACTACTGTTTCCTATATCCTTGCCTACTTTTTCAGACTTTGGAATGATGGAACCCGATATTCCTATGTGTATCAAATCATGGAAGCCAATATTCCTCTCTCTCCTTTTACATCAGTCAGGATGAGATTTTTGGTCCCTGGCTAGGCAGGATCAACAATCCTCCTTAGCCTAAAGCAGTTACAGAAGAGGGGCCATTGTTCTTCTTAAGGATCAAAGTCCAAAGTCTCAATGTGGAGGGTAGGGGAGTGAGGTAGGATAGAAGAAATAAAATTAGGTGGAAAGGAGATGGGAAATCACAATTTTTAAAATGATACTTTAAAGAAAAACAACAAGTTCAGAACACAAGCCTTGTTTGTTTACTTTATTTTCCTTCTCTCAAAACAGCAAACCTGGGCAACTTCCAGTTGAAAAGGACTCTACTGATTCCCCTTTACTTGCACATGGCCCTCTGTCACCCATTAACGGACCACCCTTTTAGCATTTTTCATATCAATAGCTCACTAGGGGCAGCCCTCCTCTCCACCTTCCAAGACTAATACAAAGGACTGAGACTGAGACTAAGACTATAGATTGTTGAATTCTACAGATTTCCACCTCTCAAAACACATAAAAGAACCACAATTACCAACTGTATTGTGCCTCATTTCTTTGAACACCGGCATGTTTCCTCTAATAAATCCTCTCATGCCTTAAAAAAAAAAGTAGTTCAATCCTTCTATTGTATCAGATTAGCTCTTTGAACTCACTCTCCCTCTGAAATCACTGGACAGGAGTCTTTGTGGCTGTGTGGAATTAGTAACTTAGAGTTGAGAATATAGGTGGTAACAAAAACCACTATATGCATGAAGAAATTTAAATTTTAAGTGAAGCCTTCAATTTGTTTTACTGTTATATGATTATTTTGAATTTCTTCCAATGAAGATGGAGATAAACAACAAAAAAAATGGTAACTAGAGAAAGATTTTCAGATAATATCCTCCAACTACTATTTTCCGTACTATGACTTGGACTTTCTACTACTGTTATCACCACCACTGCCAACAATAACAGGCTGATTTTAATGGTAGAATGTTTACCAAATTCATTTAAGAAATTATTACATAAAACTGATTTTTCCAAATTTCTGAATACCTAAATTATTTTTTTACTTTGTGATTTTTCTTTAAATTCATAGAGACCAATCACCCCCACTCATATCACCCTCCCCTTGGAAAATGTTACCCTTGAAAGAATGTGTGTGGTATTTTCATGCTTTGCTGGTACTCATTAGACTAAAGTATATCTCTGAAGTAAGCTCTTAGCCATCACTGGTCAGATAACTACAGTTTGAGAAAGCCTATGTGAATTTCTAATATCCATTTCACAGATATAGAAATAGAGGCTAATAGAGTTCAAGTAATCAGGCTAAAGTCACACAGCAAGTGTGAAGTAGAGCTTAATAATTACATACAAAATGTATAATCCAATATCCTCATGAGTCTATGTCCTTGGTATTCTAATTCATACTCATAGAATCAGAACTCTTTAAGGACTTTTTCAGTGTTTTTTGCTTGTTTGTTTTTGAGAAGACAGGGCCAGATGCCCATTTAAGCCTTTCAAAAACTTTAAAATACCCAATAAGAGAGCTCATGTTGTTTGTCCTTGGATTGTGCATTTTATTTCTCACTTATCAATTTATGCATTTGCTTGAGAGCATCATGGCATTTATTAATTATCTAAGCCGGATTCTCATTTTCAGTAAATGGCACCTTACACAGTGGGGCCATGTCAGACAGGAGCTTTGACTGAGGAACAAATGTCAGTGTGGAGAGGCACCTGCTGAGTGTTTAATAACTACAAATGAAGTGCACTGTTAGAGTTATAAAGCACCGTTCCATCACCCAGTATGTTTCTTTTGTAAGTAAAGATAAAATGACTTGGACAATCTGTACTGATTCTATCAACTTTAACTATAGAAGTACCGAGCAAGGCAAAAATCTTCTTCCAACAAAATGGATGTAATTTTGATTTAAAGAGTAATTTTAATTTAATGAGAGACTGCGGAATATTATGGCATTGGAAAATGGCCAGACTCAATAAGCTATTAATGACTGCTACTCATTTTCTGAGGAGGGTGGTGACAAGATCGAGAGGGATGTCTATATGTGCTAGGGTTTCAATATCCTCTCTAAAACCCCCTCAATTGATTTGATTTTATGATGGTAGAAGGTAGGGCCTTCAATAAATAAATACATCATGAGACTGTGTGCTCACGGATGGATAAATAACATTATCATGTGACCTAGTTATCACAGAAATGTGCTCCTGGTAAAGAGTAAATTTTGCTCCACTCTCTCTCTTGCCCTTCTAACTTCCACCATGGAATGATGTGACCTAAATTCCTTGGCAGATGATGGAGCTTTTCATCCTCAGAACTGTAAGAAATAAAATCCATTTTTAATAATTACCCAGTCTTTGGATTCTGCTATAGTAACAGAAGAAAGATGAAGAGAATATGCTATAGAGTTATTCATACACTATGATGCTGAAGAACAATGAAAAAGATTAAAGTAATTCTTAAGTAAAATAGGTTGGACACTTTAATGAGTCTGTAGGTCTTTTAATACACAGAATATAAATAATGTGAATATACTGTACATGGTAAAAGAGTATCGTGGCAAGAGGTCTTTATTCTTAGCAAAAATCCTAAAGGTTTTGATGCTAACTGATTAATGGCTTTAAATAAAGATAGTACTCTCTCTCTCTCTCTCTCTCTCTCTCTCTCTCTATATATATATATATATATATATAAAACATCTTCTTTATGTAGTCTCCAGTTGATGGGCAATTGGGCTGTTTCCAAGTTTTAGCTATTACAAACTGTGCTGCTATGAATGTGGGTGCATATATATCACTGTATCTCTCTCTCTCTCTCACTCTCTCTATATATATATATATATATATATAAAACATCTTCTTTATGCAGTCTCCAGTTGATGGGCAATTGGGCTGTTTCTAAGCTTTAACTATGACAAACTGTGCTGCAATACACATGGGTGTACCTACATCTCCATAGTACGATTCTTTTAATTCTTTTGGGAGGATACCCAGCAGGGAAATAGCTGGATTCTCAGCCATAAACAATGAGAAACTAGAGACATTTATAGCAAAATGGATGCACTTTGAGGCCATACTCTTAAGTGAAATAAATAGGACACAGATGTGTAAATATCAAATAGTTTCTCCAGTGTGAGAAACTGAAAGTGTAAATAAGGACCAAAATATATAATAGGTAATGTGAACTAGGAAGAGAAGATCCAAAGCGGGAGGGGAAGTGGAAGGGGTAAATGAAAGAAAAGAAGGGACAGGAAACAATTGAAACAAAGTCTTCATAAATAGGTAGGGAGGGCAAGGAGAATAGGGAAAAGTATAAGAACCAAGATATATCATATAAATGTGCAAATTCCCAATGATGTATGTCACTATACGTATGCCTAAAATGTACCAATAAATTTAATGAATAAAAAAAAGTACTAAAAAACTGAATTAAGAAATCTGAATTAAACACTGCATTTTCACAAATATTTTATTGAAAACATTATGAGCAATTTGTTTAATGAATATTATCTAGTGTTTAAAATGATCCTGAAAAATAGATGTAATTTTTAAAGGTGATAGAATTAATGTTCGACAGGTGTACAGGAAGAGTAGTAAGGGTCAGATCCATTAGCCTCCCTCTGCAGACAGACTTCAAGAGAAAAATGGGTAAGTAAAATCTCGTGAAATCTGTTATGGCCAGAAGACATATTTAGAAAAGAGAAAAAAGAGTACATTCCATGGCATAACTACACAAGTATACAGATTATCTGTGCTAACAGTAATGGTGTGAGCCAAAGCTACTGGCACAAAGTTGAAAGGTAGGGCAGAAGAATGAAGAGAGGGAATACAGCGTCTACAGCACCTCGGCTGAAAGCATCAGGAATGTCGTTTCAAGGGTGCGGGATTTGGCTCAGTGGCTCCGCTGCCTGCCTGGCAAATACAAGGACCCAAGTTCGATTCCTGGTACCACGCACACACACACACACACACACACACACACACACACACACACACACACGAAGGAATCCTTTCAGTCGGAGCTCATTTTTCCTGAATGTCCCATTCCTTGAATTTCTCTTCTTCCCTCAAACTGTTGTCGCACCATTAAGTGCTTCAAGACTTTTGATCCTCTTTACGAATCACTAGTGATCGTAGCTTTTCTCTCATTCATACCAGAGGCATGAAAGCTAACTTGGGCTGGCGGAATGGTTTGGGTTTGAATTCTTATTCATCGCCCGCTTGCCCAATGAGTAGCACAATACCTGATTTCTCCTAATGATCTTTGATGGCTTTCTTTTAAAAATAGAGCCACTTTTTAGGAGAAGAATCTGAGCACTTCAGAAAACAATATGCTTTGGTCCTAATCATAAGTGGTACGCTTACTATTGCATGAGATTATATTACAGAGCTGTTTTCCTTTCAGTTTTGTTAGCTTTCCATTCACATAGTTTTACTCAACTAGGGCGACAGAGAGTGGTCTTGTTTTATAAAGGTGAAATATCTTGCAAGTTTCAGCAGTTCTATTTTGAGACTTATGACGGGTTTTACCATATCTTTAAAGTAAACAAGTGAAAGCAATATACAAAAGTCTTTAATTAAGCAGCAGACATTGGTTCTAAACGGGAAAAAAGGAGTATTTGAAAGCATAGCGAAACTTCATAAAATATATACATCAACAGGTGGAGCACTAAATTTACTTTATTCTATCTGAAATATATTTTTCTAGTATACTCTAGTAAATTTCTATGTTCCTTCAAAAACTGTAAAATATGGAATGTTTTTAAATTGAAGTAATTAATTATGAGAGTATATCTTAAAAATATAAGCTTTTATTAAATAATTTAATAAATTATCTTGAAAATTTATCAACAATGAATAAATGCTACTTTTAAAAGTCTACCTTCTAAGTCAATTGCTAGTACTTTTATCTTAAAAGAGCTCAGTAGGACCTACAATCTTCATAATCATTATTTGATTATTTAAACATTAAAATAGGCATAACTAGCAATTTTCTTTTATTGATGCATTTATATCCTAATAAGTATGTCAGGATTTTCTCTGAAGTTAACTATAAAATTTAACTTTTGTTAAATTGTAGCTGAATAAAAATTAAAATCTTGCTTTGTTCTTTTCTTTGTCACAAATTCTAGGAACTTATTAGCATTAATGACTATGTTATTCTACCTATTTTGACAACAGCTTATTGAAATAAGAAGGAGAAAAATGAGGTTGAAGATATTTACAACCAATAATAGCTTAACTGTCTTGTTCAATTTAAAAATGTGAACATTTTATCTTTAAAATGAACATTAAAATACAGCTGCAGCATTCTCAAATTGTTATAAGCAATGCTATAATTTTTTTGAGTTAACAGTTTCTGGATACTTTTGTTTATAAGCAAATCCTTGCTGCATATTATTTAGAGGCTTCTAAAACATAGCATGTGCTCTACTGTCAAATATGTGAATATAAATATCAAAAAGAACAGTTTTAATTATGAATAATTATTCATACTTTACCTCTTTGGACTGAAAAAACAAAAAAGCTATAGTAAAGATATTTTGTTGATGTTGTAGTGGACTTTAATGATTCACAGTGTTCTTATTTTCAATCAAGAAAGTCAAACAACTGTTTTTTCCCAACTATTTTCTTTTTAAGCAAAGATATATTTGATACAAACTCCTTTGCTGGAGAGAAACTAGAGTGTATTAACCAAACTCTAGATGAGATCTAATAAAAAAATTCCCCCTAATATATACCATTTTGATGAAATATTTATAAATGCGATATCATCATTATTCATAGAAAATAACACATCTGGGAACTATTTATTTAGGAATTCATGCCTTTGTTGTTTTATGAATGAGAATAAAATGTGGGATGTAGTTAGCACATATAAGCATCCTAGGGCAATATTCCAGTTTCTATTGTTTCAAATGTCTTGATTACAGACTATGCTGAAGAGCAAATCATCACAGGTATGTGGTAAGGGCAGCTGAGTAGCTCACACTTGCACAGAGTTATGTAGCTCACACATGCATAGTGAATATTATACAAGTAGTCTATGTTACAACTTTTTAGGAAACTTGCCGGTTTTGTGTGATATCCCTTGTGTAATATATAAGTGAGTGGAACTTTGTAGTGCATGCCGCCGAGATAGTTATGTCAGTCATTCCCACCACTCTGGGTCTCTTCTGCAGGCCTTCCGACCCTCCAGTGAGCCTTTTCTCCTGGACCAGAGACAAAACAACAGGTAAGACATTTTCTCTAATCAGAAGCCACTGGTACTGATTCCTTCACTGGTACCTTTGACCTTCAGTAGTGAGAGAACCAAAATCATGCAAGAGTCATCCAATACATATATCTAGTAACAAAAGAACGCAAACACAACGAATGCCATTTGAGATTTCAAATTTTACATTGCGTGGAATTTACAAAAATAATATTTAGTTTTTCCCCCCTTTGGGAAGCTATTTGTATTATAAACTGAAAGGAAAAACAATGGAAATAACAACTGTGCATACCTTACATTTCTTTAGTGATTTACAATTTAGTATTTGAATATTTCAATGATTTTTATGTCACTACTGTTAGAAAAAAATAAATAAAACAAAAAAAAGGTAGGAGCTCAAAAGTAAAGGTTTATTTCAGACTCAGACCACTCGGGTTCTCTTCCTAGAGGCCACAAGGTTTTTTATAGGATCATCATGGGTGGGGATTTCAGTGAAAGCAGGTTGTGGTTATCTCCCAAGAAAAGTCTCTAGAGATCACAGGGAGTAATGGCTGCCCACTGAGGAGACTTGGGAAAGCACTGGAGTAGTGGTTGCTATCAAAAGCAGGGCTCATAATGATGAGTCACTATGACAGTGAGCCGAGTGGTAGAAGTCACCAGAGTCACCCAGTGCAGCTGTGCTGGAGGCAGGGCATAGAGTGGTCTCTCCTCAGCCTAGGATGACAGTAGTTGTATTCCTTCAATTATTCTATGTGTTACTATGATTCAGAAAGTTTGCTGAATAAAAAAGCAAAGATTATGAGTAATAATCAACAACAAAACAAAACATTTATAAACTAATGGAAACAATAATATGAGATTAGAAATATACAAATAAGATATGGAAAGTTAGACTGTATATTTATGCACATGCAGTTGTTGAAGAGCTTTCATAATTACATTATTCTTCATGTTAGCTGTTCTAATATCACTACTTTATAAGCTGGGAAACAAACACTCTCATACAAATCTTCTAAATAGAAATCTGCAACAATTTCTTACGTCATTTTCTTCTGAAATGAAAAAAACAATTATTTTTTAAAACATCAAACCGAATATGAAAAAAAAGAGAAAGGAGAGAGAAAGAAAGAGAGTAAGAGAGAGAGAGACAGAGAGAGACAGAGAGACAGAGAGAGAGAGAGACAGAGAGAGAGAAAGGCCCATTAGTTGGGGTAAATTTTCACTACATAGCTGAAATATGGTGCATGTCCAAAAGGGCAGAACATAGCCCATTTTAGTCACTGGCCCTAACTTTCCTTCTTTTGCTTCAGGGTTTCTGAGCTTTGCATCTAAGTGCAAAGGGCTCACAGGCATCCAAGCTGGCTCTAAATATTCTTGTTTTACAAAAAACTTTATGGAGTAAACTCCAAATTTCATGACAAAATAGAGTATAACAGTAGTTACTACTTACAGTTAATAAATTATCTTCAAAGTAGCTACTCAGAGACAAATGATTCTCTTTTAGAAAGAAACTTACCCCTCTCTTTCAAGACACGCATTGAGTCAAATCTCACTGAATTATTGCCTCCACTCAATTTAAAATTTGACTCTATGGTGAAACATTCAGCTGTTTGAATTCATCTCTTGTTCGGCTTTCTTCATCCAATCACCACTTGCTTAAAAAGGTAGCGAAGAAAGGAAAAAAGACAAGAAGAAAATCCAGAAGGACAAAGTTGATAAATAAAGAATGAAATCAGGAAGTAGAATAAAGAACAGTAAGAAGAGGTGGCAGGAAAAAAGAAAAAGAAAAAAAGATAAAAGGAAAGGAAAAGAAAAATATAGCAACTAGTAGTATGTTATGTTATGTTCTAATCTTTGCCTACCACCTGTTGTAAAAACCTTGTTTCCTTTATTAGATTTATAGCTAAGGAATATTATTTTGGATCTATGTTCATTTAAATTAAATTTTGTGTATAGTGTGAGGTGATTTTTGATTTTTACTGTTTATCATAGTATAATTGTCCACATAATTACTTGAAAGAATATATTCTCTGTATTAAACCATTTTTCCATCTTTGCTGTGATTTTGGATCTTATTTTTACATTTTAATTCATTTATATTTTCATTCTATTTACTTTGAATCCATTTTCATTTTGTAGTTTCTTAAGTGGCAATGCCATCTGCATCCTTTCCTAATATACTTTAAAAATTATACATTTCTTTCTGGATAAGGGAGATGGTTCTTACAAATTTTAACATAGTTTTTAAAACTTTATTCAATTAAACTTTCTAAATATCTTTTTCTTTTAAATTGGGGTTAATTAGAATTCAAAAGAATTCCAGATCATTTTGATTATTTCTAATTTCATACTTCTGTGGCCAGAGAAAAACTCTGTATAATTTTATTTTTAAAAATTTGTTGAGACAGGTTTATAATCTAATGTATGCTCTATCTTTCTGATTGTTTCATGGTAATTTGAGCAGAATGAATTTTCTGCTTTTACTACTTAGGGTGTTAACTTAATGTCATTTAAGTGAATTACATTGATAATATTGGTTCATATTACCTCAATTTTAATTTTTATGAAAGTGACTTATTTTTCCTTCATTATTAGAATACACTTCCTGAGCATAGACATTCAAGTGTTGAAGATTTTTAAGATATGTTCTCTTCACCACTTTTCAAATAAATATTTCATTTTCAACTCACCGTTTTTGATGTTAATAATGTGCATTCTAAAATTTCCTGTTCTCATTCTTTCAGAGGTAATAAATTTGTTCTTGCTTTTATTATGAAATTTTCTATCATCAGATTTCAGAATCTTACTGTAATGGGTGTTGATGTGGTTTCCTTTGGGTTTATCTTGTTTGGGTTCACCAAACTTTCCAATTTATAACTTTAAGAACTTTAGAACTTCTGATATCATATTTTCACATATATTTTTTTTCACCCTCTTATTTTTCTCTCCTTTTGAAACCCCAGTTATTCCAAAGTCTTCCTGATATTGCTTCCTATGGCACCAAAGTTTTGTGCCTCTATTTCTTCTTTGCTCTTACGAGAAAGATTTAGTTATTAGATCCTCGGGTTCACTGGTCTTTTCTTCTGCAGTGTTGAGCATGTGAACTTTTAATTTCTGTTTTATCTATTTCTCACTAACTTCTTATAATTTCATCATTATTCTCATATTTTCTTCTGAAGCTTTCAATTTATGGAGCGTTGTATTAAGTATTTAGATGTCACACCTACTAATTATTTCACTTTTCTAACTTCTGGTTCTCTATTGGCCGACATTGTTCAGGCTGTAAATTCCACTTTCGTGCTTCAGCCTAGCAGTTTTCTATTGGATTACATTTTATGAGCATTGCACTGTTGAGTATTTCTTTATGTTGTAGTTCCCTAAAGAATACTGGAATACTGGTTATTTTCCTTCTGGATAGAAACCAAATAACTTGCAGATCAATTTGAACCTTTCAAGGATTATTTTTAAATTATTTTAACTTGGGCCTGGAGAAGTCTTATGCTAGGACTAATTTATAGCTATATTATCTTATAATTAAAGCCTTTCTCGGGATGCTATGGAATAGCCTGTGTATTAAACAAAGTATCCTCTGGACGAGGGGAAACTTTATCTTTGTCATTCTGTGATTCTGGGAATTGTCCACCTTTTAATAAGGCTTTCCTGGGGCTTTGTGTGCTTCTTTTTCTTGTTGCTTTCTTTTCTCCACACCTTTCCATTCTCATGAGCCATTTCTGTGTCAGAAATATTTTTCCAAGGGAACTTGTTTATTCTTTGTATTGGTAATCATCAGTAAGTACAGAAAATCAGCCACATTCCTATTCACTCTTTTTTCTCATTTCCTTTCCACCTTTTTTGTCTTTGGCCCATGCCTTCTTCCTCTATATAGGTGTAGGTAAAATTTAGAACTCAGAATAGACCACGAAATAGTCATTTGGGATGGGAATGTAGCTCATTAGTAGAGTGAGCTACCTCTCGTATACCAAGCCCAGAATAGACCCCCACAACTGGAGGAAACAATAAAACAGTTTCTAATTCATTGAGTTTTTTAAAATTAATCTGTTATATAAATTGTATTACATTACTTGCTTTTACAGACTTTTTGATATTTTCCTTTTAATGTTGCTTTGTTTCTCCTTGTACTATTTGATATTTTCCATATATATTATCTCTACAAACTAGTATGTGATATATTAATTGAAAATTGAGAAAAAAGAATCAATCTGACCATTCAAGGGTATATGACGTCTTCTGTTTCAAGATTAACAAAGTTGAACTCTGCAAATATAAGAAAGCTACAATATTAGAGACAGTGCAGTTATTATTCAATTTTGATTTGATATGAGGACATTCTTGAGATAATCTGAAAGCTGTAATTGTTTATACATTTTTAAAAATGTAATATTTTCATTGAAAATATGATCTATGTTTTGAGAAACAATGAAATTGCTAGATACTAGAAAAGACAGGTGATTATTACAGGATTCTGAATTATCAATTCATAGTAATGGACAGTTTTTAAGAGTTATTTGATGAAATGTATAATTGTGAATTCAAATACAGAAGTACTAAGTGTAGCTTTGCATTATATAAATATATAATTTTTGCAAAAGTTCAATTTTTATATTCTGTACTTAGGTAGTGGAATAATAAATTTTTACCATACATTATTTTTGTGAGCATTTTTAATGACATGCAGATGCTGTGCACTAGCAGCATTTGTAGTTCATTGCACAGTTCAGTTTTTGTCACAATTCAAATTCACTTGGGAATAATGAACCTTCATTAATATCATCGCGTTGTCTTCTAATGAGAACATATTTCATGTTTTGTTTTTCATATAAATCCTGGGATTATGATAATCTAAGAGCTTTCATCATTTTTCAGAGTTGTCTATTGCTATGTAACAAGCCATGCAGAAGCTCAGTACCTAGCTTGAAATAATTGCTCTTATATGGTGAGGATTCCGCGTGTTGGAAATGTCCGGGTCCGAGCTCATTTCTGCTCCACATGTCATCTGGGATCACTCAGGTGGGGGAGTCACGGCATGTGTCACCTGAGCTGTTTGCTCCTAGGTGGCATCAGCTACCGGTGGGGCCTGAACTTCAGTGGCCTGTAAGGATGTGATGGGGGGAACATGATAGATCTTTTCAACATGAATCTTGCTTCTATCCATTAGTTCCATTTCCTGCTTTGTAGCCCTCTAAGTTAAGGAGATTTTCACATATACTATGTTTTCTTGCATATTCTCTGAGCTACTATATTGGTTTTTGTTTTCTAGATTAGAAAATTTAAATCCAGGTATTTTGTTAAAATTCACAATAAAATGTTTGCTTTAGCAAATAATCTCTAAAATTGTATTTAAAATTTGTTTAAAACAACCATTCTAAAAGCAAAAATTTAAAAGCACTATAAGTAATAGAAATTTACAGATACAGAAGAAACTAAAAACCAAACAATACAAAAAAGCAAATCATCCCATTACTAAGATAAAATTATTAAAATTATATATATATAGGTTGTTTAAATAAATATATGTATGAACCTTCACTATGTGAAAGTGTCTAAGATATATATCATTTTATATATGTGTATGTTGTTTTGCATATTTGAATATATAATATAAAATTTTATATATTTTAGCAAATTTTTAATCAATGTACTTTTAAATCTGTGTAATGCTCTGTTGCATAAATAAAGTGAAGTGATTTAATATTTCTCTTATACTTAGGCATTAGGTTGTTTTCTATCAGTTGCATCAAAATTCCAATATAAATTTTTATCCATTGAATGGCTATTATCACATTTACTCATTTATCAGTTGAAGGACACTTTTCCTTCCACTTGTTGGATGTTGGTGCTATTATGCACACTTGAGTACTGCTTTTACATTAATGTATGTATATGTGATAAATTTTTGTTTCATGTGGTGACTCCAAAAGTAACATTTTAAGTAAATGCCAAACCTTTTAGAGATTATCATTTTGTATTCCCAAAAGTAGATCAATTGGAAACTCTTGGTATATATTAATGGGCTGGTTTCAAATGCAACATTGATCTCAAGGATGTAGAAGGTGAAATAGTGTCTACCACAGTCCAGGTAGTGTGAGGGATGAAGGGTTGATTAAAAAATTACATTAAAGAGAAATAAATTCCAGTGTTCTATAACAGAGAATGGTAACTACAGCTAATAATCAATCATTGCATACTTTAAAGTAGCTATCAAAGATGAATTTGAAATTCTCAGCAATAAAAAATAGTAAATATTGAAGTTTAGCACATGCCAATTATCCTGATATCATTATTCATGGAATTCATGAGTACTGTGTTCAAAAAATATACACAGTTTTATACCTTTTATTTTTAAAAGAACATCTACAAATATATCCATTTGATCTTCAAGAATTTATTAAACTCTTTCAATCACTGTAGATCATCTTTAAAATAAATATTAATTTGAAAGGCAAACAGGCATTTTTTTCAAAAGGACATTAATTATCATAGAGTTTGAATATTTCTTCAGATTTATTAAAATTGTAAACTCTTATGTAATTACATTCTGTATCATTTTCTAGTATTAAATGTATTATTATATATTTGAAATAACTAGCAGTTGCTTTAACATTTTTATCAGATAATTCTAACATGTCAGAATTTAAAACGAATTGTCAGAATTTTAGCATTGGTGTATCTTTATTGTCTTTTTCATTCTTTTCACCATCTTCCTGTTCTTGGGATAATAATCAACTGCCAATTAAAATGACATTTTCATTATTATGTTATGGCACTCTGGGTCTTATTTAAACCTTCTGTTTTAGAAGGTTTGAAAAATCTTTTGTGAGTGTGACAGGTAAGTTTAATTGTTAACTCAATTGATTTGTTAGTCATGTAGGGGATTGATTATTAAAGCACACATTGATGTGTATCTGAGAAGGTCACTGAGGACTGACCTCACTTCAAGTCTGTATTTTGTCCCAGACCACTTCCTGTCTGGTACTGTTCCTTTGTCCTGTTGTCTGTCATGAATGAAGCAGTCTTGTTCCATTATTTTTTTTTTTTTGAGACAAAGTCTCACTATGTAGTCCAGCTTCACCTTAAACTCACTATGTAGCCCAGTCTGCCAGGCTGGCCTCAAACTTGCAGTGATCCTCCTGCCTCAGCCATTCTAATCCACCAGTTATTTCAACCACGTTAATTTGACCTCAGAGTCATCAGTTTTGAATTAAAACCTCTAAAACTGTGAGCCAAATGAAATGCTTCCTATACTAAAAATAGAATTATATCTGTTGTCCATATCACATGTACTGTTCTCCTTTCTGATCCCTCTTAAAATTCCATTAGTATAAAAAATCAGTAAGATATCTCCTGCCTGAAAGAAGTTAAAATGATTTCATGTTTAATGTGAATGATATTGTTAAAGAATAACCTGATCAATTGGTATCAATTCATTCCCTTTTTGGAGTTAAGAAAAATATAAGACAAAAATTTAAGGGCTGGGGGTCTAGCTCAGTGGTTCAGTGGGCTGCCTTGCAAGTGCAAGGACCCAAGTTCAATCTCCAGTATCAAAAAAAAAAAGATATAAATTTAGAAAACATTAAAACTAATCTAATTCTGCTCTAATAATTTGCCTCCTTGACATCTATTTAAGTCTCCTGGGGGAATAAAAGGAATAAAATGGCTAAGGCCATTGTAAGTGGATATGATGGAGTTATGTACTCTTCCTTACTATCAAAACCTTCTTTCATCTTTGATGGCCTGATGTGATAGTTACTAATGACAACCACAACTTCTGTCACTATGAAGATCTCAATTCTTTTTCAAAATGAAATTTTTAATCAAAATAAATCTACATGAATTAAACAAAACCACAAGCACAAAAATCCAAACCAAAAGAAATAAAGAAAAAAATCTAGCCCTAATATTAATTTTTTCCAAAATGTAACAACATAGTTTGATACCAGCCCTCAAATTGGGCTATGTATGTTTATAGAACTACACAGCATACCAGTGAATAGGGTCTCTGAGTTAAAAATAGAGAAAGCAATTTATTTTATGGTGACAATCCATCACTGATAAATTTAGACTCTCACTACCTGTCTTGGGTATTTTTGTCTTAGTGTAAAATATGCAAGACAGACATGGTCAAAGATTTAGTCTCACTTTTATTTCTAAGATAAAACCACAAGGAAAAAAAATCATTCAAACGACACTGTAACATTTATTCATACAGTTGTATGAAATTTGCTATGTGACTTAAGATTTCCTTGATTGCTCTGTTTTGTAGTTTTGATCACCGTATCTCATTCATGATGTTAATGAAGGTAATTATTGATAAAGGAAAAACAGATGAATGAAGATTATAATTGGAAATACAAACTTTCTATAAAGTTTTTCTACCATTCATATAGCAACTTTTGCAGAAATACCTCGATCATATTATTTATATGAATCCAACTTGCCTTAATAACTGTCCCATGCAATATTAGTTTCATAAGTTAGATAATTGAAAAGAAGGTTCTTATATTAAGTTGGAGAATCATCATTATTTGCTGATGATATGATACTCTACATTGAAGACACAAAAAACTCCACCAAAAGACTTCTAGACTTTTAATTGACACTTTTAGCAGAGTAACGGATACAAGGTCAACACCCAACAATCAATAGCCTTCTTGTACACAAATAACAGACTCACTGAGAGAGAAATTAGGGAAACAATTCCTTTAACAATAGCATCCCCCAAAACTGAAGTATCTAGGAATAAATCTAACAAAAGAAGCAAAAGACCTCTACACTGAAAACTACAGCACTCTGAAAAAAGCATATCAAAGAGGATATAAGAAAATGGAAAGATATCCCCTTCTCCTGGGTAGGTAGAATCAACATAGTGAAAATGGCCATACTACCAAAACTGCTATACAAATTCAATGCAATGCCAATTGAATTCCAACACTATATTTCACAGAACTAGAAAAAAGGATCCAAAGTTCATTTGGAACCAGAAGAGACCTAGAATAGCAAAAGCCATCCTAAGCAACAGAGACATGGCAGTGGGTATAACAATTCCCAATTTGAAACTATATTACAAAGCCATTTTGATAAAAACAGCATGGTACTGGCAAAGAAACAGATCTGAGGATCAGTGGAACAGATTGGAAGACACAAAAACAAATCCAGATGTACTCAGCTACCTCATCTTTGAAAAAGGAGCTGACCATCCTCAGTGGAGGAAAGATAGCCTCTTTAATAAATGGTGTTGGAAAAACTGGATCTCAGCCTGCCAAGGATTAAAACTGGACCCTTATCTTTCACCATGCCCTAAATTAAAATCCAAGTGGATTAAAGATCTAAATATTAAACATAAAAGCTACAACTATAAAACTTCTAGAAGAAATCTGAGGAGGGAAGAACGCTCCACAACATTGATATTAGTAATGATTTCTGGATTGACACCAAAAGTGCAATGAACAAATGCAAACTAAATATCTGAGAAATATTTAAATGTTTCTTGAAGTGTAAAGGAAACAATCAACTAAATGAAAATGTAGCACATAGAATAAGATTTAAGTCTATACATATAAATATACATATATACTATAAAAAAGTAACCTCATACAATGATAAGTAGTTAATATTCAAGGTATATGTGAAACTCATAAACTCCATCAACAAAAAATAAGTTGCTTGATGAAAACATGAGCAAAACATTTGTGTACTATTACAGTTTGTTTATTCACACCAGATAAACTATTTGGTATTTACACATGTGTGACTTATTTCACTTAGGAGTATATTCTCAATATGTATTCATTTTCCTATAAATGAATCTAATTTATCATTCTTTATGGCTCAGTAGTATTCCATTTTATAGAAAAACCACATCTTCTTTATCCAATCTCCAACTGATGGGCAAATGGGCTGTTTCCAAGTTTTTTTTGAATTTTATTTATATTTACAAAGGAAATAAACTTATTTGATTAAAAAAATCTAAAAATTAAAACAACACTAAACTTGCTGGAAGATAAGTTACGCAGAACTCTTGAATACATTGGCATAGGAAAATATTTTATGAACAAATCCTCAGTAGCACAGGAACTAACAGAAAGAATCACAACTGGGATCTCATCTATTAAAAAGCTTCTGCACTGCAAAAGAAACCATCAACAGAACAAAGGGACAACATACAATGTGGGAAAAATTTTTTACCAGCTACTCCTCAGACAAGGGACTATTATCTAGAATACATAAGGAACTCAAAACAATCAGCCTCCCCATATAAAGATCCGATTCAAAAATGGACATCTGAAATGAACAGACATTTCTCAGACAAAGAAGTAAAAGCAGCAAGTAAATATATGAAAAAATGCTCCACATCACTGGTCATTCGAGAGATGCAGATGAAAACAACACTGAGATTTCACCTCACCCCACAAAGAATGGCTGCTATCAAGAAATCACACGATAACAAATGTTGGCAGGGTTGTGGGGAGAAAGGAACCCTTCTCCATTGTTGATGGGAGTGCAGACTGGTGCAACCACTATGGAAGTCAATATGGAGATACCTCAAAGAGCTAGGTGTAGAGGTTCCATTTGACCCAGCCATCCCTCTTTGGGGTATCTTTCCAAAAGAATTAAAAGCATCATACCACAGTTATATATGTGCACCCATGTTTATAGTGGCACAGTTTGTAATAGCTAAAATTTGGAAACAGCCCATTTGCCCATCAGTTGGAAACCGGATAAAGAAAATGTAGTTTTTCTATAAAATGGAATATTACTCAGCCATAAAGAATGAGAAATCAGATTTATTCATAGGAAAATGGATACATATTGAGGATATACTCCTAAGTGAAATAAATAAGTCACACATGTGTAAATACCAAATAGTTTCTCTGGTGTGAATAAACTATAATAGTACATAAGATCCTAATGATATAATGGACAATGTGAAATAGGAAGAAAGGGGCTAAAGGTGTAGGGAAAGTGGGAAGAGTAGGGGGGGTCTAATAAGGGAAAAGAAAAATATGAGAAAATGAAAAAAAGGAAATTAAGTGTTTGTAAAGGGGGAGGGAGGAGGGATGAAATGAGGGCAAGGATAATGGGAAAAATGAGAACCAAGACCTGTCATGTAAAGGTACAATTTCCCAATAATTAATGTAATTGTACTATATTCCTAACATGTACCAGTAAACTCAATGTGGAAAAAAAGTTTGAAAATCATAAGGTTCATCCAACATTTATAATCTTTTCATTGCATGAAATCTGAGACTAATCTCTTAATATATTATAAGTGATAAAAGGAGAAAAAGTTGGAGCATTTTCTAAAATTATCCTACCTTGAAAATATGATATCACAGTTTTGAGAAGTAGTAATCACGTCTTTCTGAATGTATTTACATTTGAAGATGGACCTATGCTGAAAAGTACTGTTGAGAGATTTTATATCTCATCCCTCTAAAGCAAATCATTGTGTCCTGTGCCTAGAATTTTATATTTATATTTTTCCATAAATTCTCAAAATAAAGTCAATGAATTTGCTACAGTGTGAACATAAAAAAGCAAGATTGTCAGTTTTGTTCAGTAATGCATTTGCTTCCAGAAAAGTTAGCACAGAATAGATGGTCATAGTGTAGGTTATACTGTAGTTAGTGAAATAGTAAGTTTCAGTTTTTTTTAAAGATGTCTTTAACTTTGTTTTTCTTTACCAGTTTCTAGAAAAAGTTGCTTTCCTGGTTTGCTGATGGTACATCTCTACCAAACTCACCTGAAGGTATGCATTCCTTAGTATTCCTTTTGCCCCTCTTAGCAATCGGTGTGACCAGAGACGGTGTGGCTATTTTAAACACTTTGGGCTGTGTAGGATTTACTTTCGTCAGAACTTGAGACAGCATGTTCTGTCTCCTTCTGATTTTATCATCCACTCTTACTAATTCATTTGGTGCCCAGGGTTGCATGCACCCTTAGTATCTTTCTGGTAACTTAAACATAGAAATAGCCTTACCACCAGTGTCCTGATAAAAAACAAAACAAAACAGAAACAGATAAAGAAGGTAATAGAGGATTACGTAAGACAACAGAGGAACTTTGAAATTCTCACGGTTGCCAAAATATATAATTTATCAATTTATCCATTAAAATGAATTCACACTTTCTTGAATTTCAACTCTAGATATTTCGTAGTTGTAGGGAAGGATTACCTCTCTCTCTCTCCCATCCTCCTTCCATCCCTTTCTCCTTCTCTCTGTCTCTCCTTTCCTCCCTCTTTCACTCTCTCTCGCCACCTTCCTCCTCCCCTCCCTTCTTTTTCTCAATACTGGAACATCAGTATATTAGAACCTATATCAGTACCATTATCTTTCTGGCTGTATGTATTTGTGAATCATTTATCAGATCCTTAAAAGAAAAAATATTCCCCTCTCTTGTTCTCCCTCCCTCTCTCCCTCCCTCCCTCCCTCTGCCCCCCCATCTATCTTATACCATTCTAGAAAATGCTCATTAAAACAGTCAAGGAAGCATTCAGATAAAAATCTGCAACTTAGAGCAATGTGTAAATTTACCACAATGTAATGGACATTCTGATAATATATGTGATATATGCATATGGCTAGAAAGATATAGATCACATTTAAATTTTAGCGACTTGGCATGTTTGATACTTACTGGGTGAAGAAAAACTTTATATTAATAGAAAATTTCCTCAATTTTTATAAAGATTAGTTATATGTTTTTGGGTGAATTATTTTTTGAGATAAAATGTAATTGTAAACAAACACATTCATATGCATCCTCTCATATATATTAGTAGAATATTTATCTCACATTGTGGTGAAATTCCACTATGATTTAAGTAGGAGATTTTCAACTGAATGTTTCCTTGACAGTTTTAATGAGTATTGTTAGAAGAATGTCATCATAAATATTCATAGGAAATAGAATGAATATTTATAAGGAAATGGAAATTTTCTCAATTAGAGGGCATTTATTTCTTAGAACACCAATATTACCAATAACAGCTATTATATTGCTCTTACCACTTTTTATTTTGCTAACAGCTTTCTATAAATATTCCACAACCTCTAGGCATAATATATTAGAGGAGCCAAATTTTATATTTCATTTTATTTAAATGAAATATTTGAAATGCATTTTTCCTGTGGATATCATAGTAAAAAGCAATAAAGTTAAAGGATGTACATAAGCCAGTTTTGTCCTCAACTATACATATACTGAAAATTAGAAAATAAAACCAGACTGGTATTACTATTGGAACAAAAACTGAACTTGAAATATGAATTAACTGCTGAGTGCTTTCAAATATTAATTTCATTTGCTTTCTTAGAGTACTTATACTTAAAGCTTTGTATTCAAAATCATATGGTTATTTTCTGAGCTCCAAAACTAATAATTGAGCTCATAAAATGGAAACATATTAAGAATTCCACTATAAGTAGTATAGAATTTTGAGTTTATATAAGTAGTATACATTTTGTATACTACTACTATACACTACTACTACTATACACTATAAGTAGTATACATTTTGAGTTTAAAATCATCCAGTGTTATAAAGTAGTATCCAGGTATTGGAATCTTTACCATCTCTAGAAAAGCATAACTTTTGTTTTGGGGTCAGTTGGCTAATTTAATCTTCATTTTCAAGACTAATGGCCCAAGAAATTTATAGTTACCGGACAACATCTTTAGTCTTTACTCCTGTTGATCTTATTTATGCTTCATTATTTTTGTTTAATAATAATAACAACAATGAAAATTAACATTTGTGCAATACTTACAGGCACTTGTCTAAGCACCTTTAGAAAGTAGAATTCTTATTTTCACATTTTATACATAAAGAGAGAAGGATTTGGAATACTGGAACATTTTGACTATGAAGTATGAGCAGGTTGGTGTCTTGAGCAAGGATTCATTCTCCAGTTGCTCCAATGGAAAAGGTCTGTTCTCTTCAATTCTGGCCTCTGTTGTGTCCACACAAAAACACTTGTCTGATCAACACATATGAGAAATAAGAAATAAGAAAAATAAGCTCCTAAATAAAACTATATACAATAAATGCAAATATTTGTATTTTCAGCTATTGCTTACTTTTGAGTCTATTCATTCATCCTTTCCCCAAAACTCTAATAAGATATAATCCCTAGCCTTATTTGCCAAAGCTGAAATATAATTACTAAGAAATAGTTACAAACATTTAGGATTCAGGGAAATAATCAAGGATGTAACAAATTAAATATTGAGATATCCCTAGGAAAGTTATTTTTTAAGTTTAAAAACATTTCTGTCCATTACTTTAAAAATTGATGTTTGATATGGCTGAATATTATTTCATTCCTACATACTACTTTTGTTAGTTTTCAGTTATGTCAGTAGATATGAACATGCAAAAAGAGAAATTCCTTGCTTTTACTTGGAAAAATAATTGCATTAAAATAAAAAAACCTGTTATATGTTTGAAAACTGAAAATTTGGTGCATGGTTCTTTAAAATAACCAATAGAAAAGAATAAAGCATGCTAATTTTCAGATACTAAATGTTTTATGGAAACAACTTGCTATGATAAAAAATCTTTTACTGAAAATTTACTAGCAAAATATTATACATCAAATATATGTGATACTGTAATACATTGACAGTTGTTCATGTATTTCTAATGTCTTATTCATATTAAGCATAATCTTATCATTAGTATCTTTTTATTATTACTTAGTTTTATCATTTATTAGCTCAAATGATAGTTATATTTTGCATAATATACTATAAACACGAAAGAATAATGTTACTTCACATGGTAGAGTCAGTTGAGTTTCTCAATGTGAAATACTTTAATTCAGAGTGTGGAACATTGCTTTCTCAGGAAAGAAAAACAAATTACTGAAGTGTTTATTTATTGAAATTCTTCAAGAAACTTCTAGAATAACAATTTTATATGTATTTATATGTTTGCCTCAGCTTGACATTAATGCTAGTAAGTTTGTTCTCTTTCATTTTACTATAATCTAAAATCTCTCCTTATCTGTGTCTCTTTCTTTTCATTTTGGATCTGCTGATACATCTAAGCAATTCTGAATGTTTTCTGGTTAACTGTGTAAGACAAATTATGGATGAATTTAGATGATCACTGATATTCCACAAACCAAATGCGAATATTAAACTTTGTAACTTAGGTTTTAAAAGTTTATATTTGCATTGGTAGCATGATGCTGGTAATAAATTTGGGTGCTGCTTCCAGGAGAAATTTTCTTTTGAAAAGTGAAATGAGATTACATACTTTTATTTTAAATGTATTCATAAATATGCACAATAGTACATCCAGAGATACCTACTTGTATGTGTATTTATACATATAAGTGTACATAAGTTTGTGTTCACAGGCCTATAACTGAAAGTCACACTTCTTCAGATCTGATAATTCCCTCATTTCCTGCTGATAAATCTGCATGAGAAGTTGAAACAAATGTAGTATATTTAGGTGGAAGTTGCAGGTTCATTCTTGGTGGGAATCTTATAGTGTCCCCTGCTAAAAAGCTTTTCTCTGGCAAAGCAGGAATAAATCCACAAGGTATAAAATTATGAGGGCAAACATACAACTTCTCTAAGTGGGTTGCTGGAAATAATAGGAAGCAGAAAAAATAACTTTCAATTATATCTCTGTAGTCAAATCATTGGTCATAAGGCACCATGCATTTCTGGGTGGTTATGCTATGCACCAAGCTGCGATAGCTCCTTCATTTCATTGTACTGTAAGCCATCTTCAAGTGGCTATATAACTATACTTGCAAAAGTCTACTCCAGTGTTTTATCAGTTTGCTTTTTTTAAAGAGGTGTAGTTTCTTAATTTGTGCTGCTATAATACAATACTATAGTCTGGTGCCTTAAACATCAGATATTTTTCTGAAGAAATTCTGGAGACTGAGTTATCCAAAATCAAGATGCTGGTCAATTCAGCTCCTAGGGAGAGATTTCTTCTTGGCTACCAGTGTTCTTGCTGCATCAACCTTCAGGACACAGTTTATCTCCCCTGTGTTTTGACACCTGAAGATACTAACCCATTAGGACCTAAATACTTCCCAAATGCACATCTCCAAATATCATCCTACTGAAGATCAGGGTTTTAATATATGAATTTTTTTGAGGAAGGCAGATTTAGCAAATCGCCTTCAATAATATGGAAAACAGTAAATTCATGATAATATGCCCATTGCCACATTTCGGGGTGGGCCATAAAATTGGTTTCTTAGTCCAAGGAGTTCTTATCTGTGATATGACATCAATGATTGCTAACTGTGTGAGCTCTTGGATGATGATCCTGGCTGCAGTGTCACAAGCAGCAAAAAGAAACTATAACCTAACACTGGTCAGTGGTGATCAGAAAGAAGTGCCGCCCTCGACAAAGTGGAAGAGGTGTGATAGGACCCATTTTTCATAAGTGGCTGGTTATTCTCTGTGGTAGCAAGAATTCTCAGATGGGCCTCCTGAATATTTCATCCTAGTCCCCATGGCTATGAATATAATGAGATATTGTTCCTTTCGTTCTGTTACATTATGTGGAAGAAGGACTTTTTTTCAGGCAGTGAAATTGCTACATATTAATTACCAGTTAACTAGTAGGGATGAGTAAGGATAAGGGATATTACCCATATAAGACTAATAAAATCAGGTGGTACCTTCAAAAGCAGTTTTCTTCTGCAGATGGCAGAAAAGCAATGATTTGATACATTATAGCTGGCTGTGTAAAAGGAGGGGCGATGCACAAGGCTTTTCAGAACAGCCTCACAGAGCTGAGGACTAGCCTGATCAGCAGCCAACACAGAAAAGCCCACATTCCTACAACGACGTGGATCTGAATTCTGCGAATAATTTCCATGCTCCTCAGTAGATTCTCCACCCCAAGTCTCCCAGGAAGAGTTAAATTAGCCAGTTCTTTGATTTTCATACTATGACACCCTGTGAAGGGAATCTGGCTGAGCTCTTCCGGATCTCTCACCCACAGAATTGTAAATTAATATGCATGCGTTATTTTAAACTGTGAAATTACAGTAATTTGTTATGAATTGTTAGTCAGCTTTCCATAGTAAAACAAATGCCCTAGATAATCTGCTTAATAAGAGAGACGCCTTAGCTTGGCTCATAGTCATTAACTAAAACCATAGCTTTGGGCCTGGGATAACTGATAGGGACAGGAATGCCCAGCAAAGGAAAACCATTTACCTGGAGGCCAGGAAACAAAAGAGAGAAAGGAAAGGGTATTGGCAGTCGCACAATCACCTTCAAGGTCCCCTCCTCCCAAACACAACAGCTGGATGATCTCCTACTAGACCTCAGCTCTTAAGGTTTCTATGTTGGCCCAATAGGGTGTTGGGGACCACTCCTCTATCACATGGACCTCTGGGGACACCTAACAGCACACTCTTCTGAGACATTGTGCTGCATTGAGAGCACGGGGTTTTCCTGGTCTTCTCATTCTTCCTAGCAAAAGTGGACATGTGCTATTGGGCCCAAACAAAGCTTCAGTGACTTCTCCACTCCAGCACTATGATGCGATCATGTGAGTGGTCAGGACCAGAGAACAGATGATGTGTCCTAAGCTAAGCATCTATTCCACTTGATTGTGAGTTGCTCGGTTTGCAGTTCCTTCATTGTATGGTGTTAGCTGAAGGTTAAAGGTAAAATTCTTCCATTCAGGATACCAAAGGGTAGATAACATGGTAGGAATTATTGATCACACGCATGCTTGGTTGGTGAAACATTTACATTTACTTCCCACAAGCTAATAGTCAGCGAGCTAACAGTGGTGGAAAGGCCAAAAGGATACTAATTTATCTAAAGTGAGTCTATCAGTGTCTGTGCCTCTCTGACTCTCCTGTTAGTGTGTCAGTGACCTTTGCTAGAAAAATTATTTCCTCATGGTATGCTTAAGGAGATTAGAATTTATTTACAGAGCCCTGGTTTCCCTAAAACCCATTTTGTCACAATCCATTAAAGTCACAAGATGATGAGTAAGAGGTGCAATGTCGATCTCTGGTACAGCTGGTTGAGCTTTTGTGCTCATTTTGTGTTGGAAACTGGAACTTCCAGTGGCCCTGAGCATTAGCACAGATCTTTTTCAGTGTTTCTGCAGGCCTCTCAAACACAGAGGGCCAACCCTTGGGAGGGCTGCATTCCTCTCAGGATGCTCTAGAGCAGAACCTATTTCCCTACTTTTTTTTTCAGCTTCTAGAAGTCACTCACATTCCTTGGCCCATGGTCTTCTTCCATCCTCAATGTCAAAATGTAGCTTGACATTGAGTCATTCTTGTGCTGAATATCCTGTCTTCCTCTTTCACTTTTAAGGACCTTGTGATTATAACAGTTTTTCCTGAAAAATCCGGGCTAATCTTTCTACTTTAAATTCAGCTAATTAGCAGCCTTAATTTCATCTGAAACCTTAATGTCCCTTTGAGAAGAAGGAGCAATTATTTTGGTCATTACAAACATGTGTATAAAATGGGGGAATATTTACTCCATAATGACTCTTCTTGGTAGGTTTATTTTGTAGTCTAATACAAGACCATTTGGAAGTTGCCTTAGTTCTTATTTTTTGTTTTAGTAGGTAGCTTTCTTTTAAATAGATACTTTTACCTTATGCATTTATGTATATATATAGATACACAAACACACACTTACCATTGTAAACTAGGTTTTTTCCATATTCTACATAATGCTTTGACTTTTTCACTTCAAATTCATGAAAACGTTGCAATACTACCTTCTAAATTCAGCCCTGGAATTACCTGGGCTATGGGAATTTTTGATCTGGAAAGTTAGGCCAAAATATTAGATGATGAATTACAAGGAATGATTTTGTAATGGAATTTACATTTTTCTTATTTGACATGAGACATGATAGACAGCATGCACTGCTCTGTCAACTGAAACAATACTTCAAAATACAAGCTGTCTTTCATGTGCTAAATGGATATCATGACTAAGTGATATTTAAAACATACATTTTATTACAGTTTGTTTCCAAACTTGGTACTTTGAAGCCTGCTAGAAAAAAACTGAACAAATTCCTGTTTATGATTAAAAGAGAAATAATTTCAACTTTTAGGAATTCATTAGTATCTTTGGAAAAGTATAATTTATTACTGGATATAATCATTAAGAAATAAATATTGCCTATTAAACTAAATGATAGCAGGTTTACAGGGAACTGATATTGTTTTTTTCTTTCTTAGTTCAAACGATTACAGCCCTGACATGTAGTTTATCCTTGATGGATGAAAGGAGACCATAAGAAAGGGGATTAGCTGAAGTCAGTATTGAATCAGAAATATATTTAGATTCTGAGAGAAATCAAGATATGTGCTTCAATCATTAAAATTTGTCACCACTGAGATTTGTTGGTTGATGAGCTGTCAGTGAACGAACTGAAACAGGTTTTATGAGACAACTAGAGTTGCAGGAAAAGTAGTTTAATACCCAAAGGACTCTGTATAAATAGAACTTATAAAGCAAAAGTGACAATAAAGTTTGTCGATCATGATGGATAGAGTTTAACTTAATTCCAAAAGAGACAGCTTCTATATTTTCCATTTAGTACCTTCAATTCTTTATAATTTCATTTATATATGTTACAGGTCTCAGCTTTTTCTCTAAGTAAGTTGGCAATGTATATACAAAACATTATCAACTATAATATGGGAATTCACTCACACCACTGCATTTTAATATTTTTCCCCATGGTCAATTTAAACTATCTACTATTTATGGGTTAAGAATAATTTAAATTCACAAAATTTTCATAAAATTAACCCTATTAAAATTTCTGAACAAAAGTTACAATGAAAATTTACTGGAGAGGCAAAATTTAGCTTTGGCTTGGTACAGTTTTTTACACTGTGTGGACAGAAAAATTGATTACAATTAGTCATTCTGCAAAACACAGAAACTAGATCATCCACATTATAGTAATCTATCAAATTAATGCCCGATTTTCTTCAAAACTTCATATCCATTGTTTACTTCATGGAATATTGTAATTCTGTGCAATTGTACGTTTGTTCAAAAGTACCTAACCGTTTTTCAGTAATCAAGAACTGACCTACACATTGTGATGTACTTATTTATCTTGTGTATCTGCAAGGAAAAGGGATGACTGAAGAACGATCTACACTTAACATTCTTTGATTTGGGCATTTTCCCTTTAAGAAGATTGGTAATTGTTCTTTATTGAACGGTTTATGTTGGATTGCTCATCTCCAAGCCGATTGCCTAATTCTCGGACACTGGTACTCTAAGCTCTCAGAGAGAAGTAAGCGTCCTGCACATACTGGTTCTAACCTTCCTCAAATCCATAAAGCCTTCTCTGGTTGATCCAGTAAAATTAATTAATGTTTTAATAGGAGTAGGGAAGGATAGAGGCAGAGATGTGTAAAACTTGCTATCTTCTAAACTTGTTTGCTAATTAGTTCTTTATAAAATGAGTATTTCTGATTGTTCCAATTGTATACTGAATGTGTAAAGTGGGCCCAAAGATCTACTAAAATTTTTGACTTTGCTTTCTCCTAGAGGCCATAAAATATATTGATCGACATTTAAAATGTGAAATACCATGAGAAGGTACAAGATCCCAATGACAAATGTGAACTGTATTGTTTGATTTTAAATGTACCAATAAACTTAATGGGGAAAATTTTTGAAATATATATGAAAGTAAAAGGATTATCTCATTGAAAATAAATTTATTACATCATACTTTTTACCTGATGCCACACTATCCCTTGATTAAGTATACAACATTTTTCTAAATAGAGTCTATTGATTGCATCAAAATATATAATTCACATATATAGCATATTTTCAGACAAAGGTATAGGTGGGGGCTGGAAGATATAATAAGAAATAGAATTCGTTGTCAGGCATAATTTGGTTTCATTCTCAGTGCTTCCACTTACTCTATGTTTAAAATATTTAAAGCACTCAAAAATATGAAAACCTCCAAAATTAAGTGAGGCTTCCTAGAGGCTGATTCCATCAGGGGAAGCCTGACCTGTGGAGAGCTGGATAGATATGTGACGCTGCTTAATATTGCAGCCTATCTTTGAGTTACTAGAGGGAGTCCAAACACTGAGATATGACAAGTATGAGAGAGAAATGTTCCTGAAATAAAAAATTTATAGTTCAGTTGACCACAATGGCAAATGAAGCTGTCAGTTTTGTGCCACATAACTTTTGCTGGTTGGTAGACATTTTATTTCTTCTTACGTTTTTATATCTAGTTCTTAGCACTTTTTTAATCTTTGATGACTCTAGGACTGAGCCCTATCTTTGGCACAATATATGAAGATTATTGCAATATAGAAACTTTGAGGGTTTATTTACTCTTTAAATATTAAAAGTATAATTTTGCTATTTCTTTTGGCTGTGAAATAAAAGTATTATAGACACAAATTCAAAATTATTTACAAGGACAGATAACACAGAGAAAGTTACTTTAAAAATTCAGTGAGTCAGTTTATCAGAAATATTGGTATAATAATTTTTATGAAGGAAGATTTTATGTTCATTAAACGTACAGAACATTTAGTAAATGTTCAATAACTATTGTTTTAGTCTCTCCAATTTTAGCAACAATTTATTGAGTAACTGCTATATATTTTACTTTATATAAGAATCAGAAAAATAGCTCGAAGACTATTCACAGAATTCTCAAAACAGTCAAAGGAAATAAAATATTTTTTCTCATTGATTTTATTGGTACATTTTAGATATACAGTACAATTACATTAATCGTTGGGCTTTTTCTTAATTAAATTTATTGGTACATTCTAGGTAGACAGTACAGTTACATTCATTACTGGGATCTTGTACCTTTACATGACAGGTCTTGGTTCTCATTTTTTCCCCATATCCCTGCCCTCCCTTTACCCCCTCCACCCTTCCCTATTTACAAACACTTTATTTCCATTTCTTCATTTTCTCATATTTTTTTTCTTTTCCCTTATTTCCTTTCCACTACCCTTCCCATTTCCCCTACACCTTTAGCCCTTTTCTGGAAATAAAATATTTAAACTAGTTAAATGAGCCTGAAATTTCTTCTAGGAGTAAAGATCTTCATGTAGAAATTTGAAATGCAAAATTAAATTTCAGGATATTCAAACTAGCCTAGGAAATCATAATGAAGTTTTTAAAATATGCTACAGAAAACACTTCATGACTTTTACAGTATTTTCATACTCACTCTTCTTTCTCAAAGATATGAATTAAAAACCGTAAAAGACAAGTAATTCATATCTTGCTTATTTCTCCTTTTTTACTCTCATCAAAAATATTATAAAACATGTATGATAAGCATTCCATGTCAAATTCACATTTCCTTTAATCTTACTGGGTACGTAAGAGTATTTGTACTTCCAACTTTCTTTTGAGATTATATAGGACTATGGTTCTATATTGCAGCCAATACTATGATGGAAGTTGAGAACGCTGTTAACTAGAGGTTCAGCACAGAATTTCAACTGAAACAGGTACGTGGCCCTCTCGGCCTCTATTAATGCAAAGATTTTAAGATTTGATGTACCAGCAAGGCAATGTAGCCTTTGTATTTCTGTCTGCCTTATTGTACTCAGTATGATGTCCTCCAGGTTTATCCATGTTGCTGCAAGTAACAGCCTTTCACTCTTTTTTTTAAGGCTGAGCAATGTTCCCTACGTGAATGTGTGCATACATGTGTGTATGTTTCTTTTACCCTCCCTCCCTCCTTCCCTCCTCCCTCCTTACTTCTTCTCCTTCCTCTTTCTCCTCTTTTCCCTTCCTCCCTCCCTTTCCCCCCTCTCTTTATCTCTCACCCCCTCCTCCTTTCCATCTCTCTCTCTCTCGTTTTGTGGTACTAGGGACTGGATCCAGAGTCTTCACACTGAACTACATCTTCAGCTCTCCTTCATTTTCATTTTGAAAGATGGTCTCCATAAATTGACCAGGCTTGAACGTGGGGTCCTTCTTTCTTAGCTATATAGAGTCCTGGAATTACAGGTATGTGGCACCCTGCCTGGGCTTGTGCATTTTTTATTTACTTATTCATCATTGAAGTAAAACTAAGGATGTTTCCTTGTCTTGGCTATTATGCCTAATACTGCAATCAACATGAGAGAGCAGCTATCTCTGAAGTACTGATGTCCTTGACTTGGAATATAGTGCAGGAAATGAGATTGTTGGCTCATGTGGGAGCTGTGTTTTTAATTTCTTGAACAAATTCTCTAATGTTTTATAAAATGACTGTATTAATTTTCATTCCCATTGACAAAGTATGAAGGTTCTTTTTTTCCACATCATCTGTAAATTTGTTATATTTGGCCTCTTAATCTTCTTAATATGTACAAGATGATAGGCCCTATTGTTTTCATAAGCATTTCCCTAATGGTAAGTGATATTGAGTATTTTTTACATATCTGTGAGCCATTTACATGCCTTCTTTTGAGAAAAGTTTATTCAGATACTTTGCCCTGTGTTTAGTTGGGTTATCATTCTCTTGCTATTGAAATCTTCCTCTTTACTTTCACTTTAGTCATTTTTGTGCTACTATAACAGAATCTCACACGCTGTGAAGTGTAATAAATAAAGTTGCATTGGCTTATAATTCTGGAGGCTGGGAAGTCTAAGATCAAGGGGCAAACATATGGTAAGTGTCTTTTTATTTACTGCATAATCTTACACAGGCAGTGGAAGGGCAAGAGAAAGAAAAAGAGACCTGAACTTGTTCTTTTATAAGGAATCCATTCCAGCAGTTAAAAAAAAATGTCCAGGATAACAGCATTGATCTTACATGAGTGTATTGCCACCATGATCCAAACATCTTTTCTTAATCTCCATTTACCCACACCACACTGGGAATCAAGTTTCTAAAACATGACATTTGGTTTACACATTCAAAGATAGCCTCTTCCTGGTAGAGCTATAGTTTGCAAATATATTATTCTATTCTGTAAATTATATTGTTAGTCTCTGTATTTTCTTTTTATATTGCTCTGGGAAATATTGTTTGTCTATTTTTACCTTGGTGACCCGTGTTTTGGAATCATATAAAAATATGCTTTGCATAGATGAATTTAATGAAGGTTTTTCCCCTATATTTTGTTCTAGTAGTTTTACAATTTCAATTCTTATATCTATGTCTTATTATTTTTTTGGAATTTGTACCTGATGTAATATAAGAACACAATTTCATTTTTCTCCACATGGATAGCCAGTTATTTTAGCACCATTTTTTAATAGAATGTCATTTCTTCATTGTGTGTTCTTATATTTGTTGAAGGTCAAATGATTATTCATGCGTTGATACATTTTTTGCTCTCTATATTCTATTGGACCACATGTTTATTTTTATACCAGTGTCATATGGTTTGAGTTACAATAGCTTTGTAGTAGGTTTTGAAGACAAGTAGCATGATGGATCCAGTTTTGTTCATCTTTCTAAAGATTGCTTTTATTACTCAGGGTATTTTGCAGCTTGATACATTTTGGTATTGTTTTCTTCTATTTCCATGGAAAACACACTGGGAATTTGATTGGGATTGCATTTAATCAGTACAACACTGGGAAATAAGAGCATTTTAACAATATTGGTTCTTCCATTTCATGAACACAGGGTATTTTTCCACTTATGGCTTTTTCAGTTTCTTTCATCAGCATTTTACCATTTTCAATTTACTAGAACTGCACCTTCCTGGTTAAATTTGTGGATTTTGGAGCTGTTGAAATTGGAGTTGTTTTCTTTATTTTCTTTTATGGATAGTTTCTTATTACTGTAAAATAATTATTGATTTTGTGGCTTTATTGAATTCATTATTTCTAAAGGTAATTTGGTGGCACCTTTAGGGCTTTCTATATAAGATCATGTCTTCTGCATACAGGAGAAAGCTTGCTTCTTCTTTTTCAATTTAGATTTTTAAAATTTCTTTTACTTGCCTAATTGCTCTGACTAATATTTCTAGTAAAAAGTTAAATTGAAGTGATGAGACTGGGTATCTTTGTTTTGTCCTGATCTTAAAAGAAAAGCTTGTAATTTTTCTGGTGCAATATTAGTTACAACTATTTACTTATTTATTTTGCTAGGAGTTGAATCCAGGGCACACATGGTAATCATGTATTTTACCACTAAACTACACCTCTAGAGTTTTTAAATTGCAAATGCCTCCCCCTAGATTCTCAAAAAAGTGAGTCAGCAGTAGGATCATCTTTTTTGATATGATCTTATAAGTTATAGTGTCACCTATATTGTACTGGATTGGTGAAATTTCTCACATCTTCATGAGTGGGCACAGACTTTATATTTTGACAGAAAGTTGCAAAGAAAAACTTGAGATGGTTTCCAAACAAAAACTACTGTCTAGAAAAAATATGTTTGCAAAAATACACCAGGCCATTTTATAACTACAGGAATATTTCTGATTTATTTACTATTTTCAAAGACTTCTTCCTTATTCCTTTCCCTTAATCATGACCAACTAACAACTATGTGTGTATATTTTAATGTAGCAAGTCCTCTAATACTAACTTGTAATCATTTGAAGTAGCTTGGATAGCTAACAGAGCCAAAGAGAAAAGTGTTCAAATAAGTTATTTTACTTCACTCTTATTATTATTCCCACTCTTCTCTTAAGAAACCCCACCCTGTTTCCCAACACTGAAACTTGTTTGATTTCCAAATAAATCAATGTCTCTCAATTTCAAAATATATTCTCCAATAAATGCCTTCTTTTTAGTTTAACTTTGCTTATGATTTCTTTGTTTATAGAATTATCAAATAATTTAAAGTCCATTTTTATAGACTTTGACACTTCTTTTCTTTTTCATTGAGCAATCTGTGTATTGACTTGGATGACACTGGAAGTCATATATAGATTTTGGAAAAGTTGCACTTAGCTTAGATTCTAAAAGAAAACTACATGGAAGAGAGGCTACTCACTCATTCTCATACTACAAAAGATGTACTATCTACAGAAAGATATAAATTGCTACTGTAAATAAGTGGGTATTTTGTATTCTATTTGCAATTGCCATTAGTCTTTTTGAACACACACATGCAAATCTGTATAGATATATAATATGTAAATGTATAAATATCTTTTCTTCTTTCCAAGGATCATTGGCTTATACCACATCTTCTAATTCAAAGTTTTAACAACACAGCAGTGAAATCCAGATTGGGCAATAAAAATAAAATGTACTTAAGCAAGTCTTATAACTTTATAATAAATCAGATTATATTTAAATAATTATAAGTTTAATTGCTATTAACAAAATATACATTGAAAATTAATAATTAACAATTATGTTTCTCATTTTGATTGTTTCTTTCAAGTTAAATTACATTGGTATTTAGTGCAAAATAAAATAACTTACATTGGACTAAATTAGTTTGTAAACTTAATACACCATGTTTCTTCTAGTTTACTGTATATCTTAAAATGAATCTTTGGTTTATCATATAATATTTGTCATTTTGTTTCACTATTCATATGCTTATCCAAAAATGAACCTATATTAAACAATGTTGAAATAGAGGCTTATGTTACTAGCCCAGTTTATGTTTACAATTATTTTTTGAAGATTCAGTTTTATTCATAGAGGATTTACAAGTTAATTGTTGGTTAAGTGACCTAAAAAAATTGGTCACCATGCAGATGTGTATCTTAGAATAGTAAGGACATCATGTATGCCCTCCACTAATTTTTGTAGAGACTGGGATGACTCATGCAGAACATCTGAATTTAGCATACAGACTCAAAATTATCAGTTATTTTATTGTATTACAACATTAGTTAATATTTACTGAAAACTTTCCATTATTTCAAACTCCTTTACTTTTAATTCCTATGATAGCTCAGGCTTTAAAAGGATATTTTAATCATTCTTTGAGAGATAAGTCAAAACTTAGCAAATTGAAATTGCTTTCAAAGAGTAGAAGCATGATTGAAATATAATTTTGAGCAAAATTGTTCATCTTTTTTATATTCTAGATCTGCTTTCACCTGCTTAGTCAAAAATATACTTTTTTTTTAATCTTTTAAATAAAAAATACTCCCATTATTTCCATAGTAAAATGATTATTCTTTGTGAAATGTTTGCATAATAAACTACAGTAGGTATTGCTAAGTACAGAGGATTTTGGTTGTGTTTGTATATACATTTGAATGTGTGACCTATGGTAGTTTATATCTTTTCTGATTTCAGGAGCTGTGCTTTATTCTCATTTATATATTCTCTATAATTATTTCTAAAACATACAATTCATAAAGTAACTGATCAATAACTACTCAGTATATGGTATCCTGAAATATGAATATAATTACTGAAAAAGGGGAGCTATTAGGAAGTTCTAAGAAAATAAACATTAAATTAATGACTTTTCTACATTGTTAGGCAAATTCAATGTAATTACTTTTGTAGTGAACATTTACATGAAAATTTGGAGAGTGTTATAATAAAACCTTAATTAAAATGGCTAATTATAGTCATCAAATTCTTAGTTATTTGCTATGTAACATTGGTAACACTTTCTTATGCATTATGTATAAATGAAAATGTTTGCAAATAAATTAAACTACATGGACTCTTACGCTCAGCTGAAAATTCTCTCACAAATATATAATAGAAAGACCAAGGGGTCCTTGTGGTAGCATAAGAAGTTTTCCAAAGTTTTGTTGAGGGTCCTGAATTATAATCAACTTTGCACTGAAAACTGCTGGAAAAACATAGATGTCCTGGCATCTTCTGGAATCCACACTACCACTTTTCCCCCACCTTTAATCCCTCACTCTGAAGCCCCCACTTATTTGGACAAGCTAGTTATGACTCTACAACAGCTGGTCAATGTATGATGATAGTGTTTGGGAGGGAACTGTATTTTCTTTAATGGTAAGAGGCAAATATCTAAGAAAGAAAAATGAGGGTGTTTTCAATTAAACTCTTAGTGTTTCTCTATAGGTCTAGTTGGTAGCCTCTGTCCCTCACCCAATCAAAAGAACACCAGCAGGGATCTGCTTGCATGGGATCTTTCAGGTTGTCTTGTCCCCAGAAGACACATTGGGATGAGGACTAAATGAAGCTACCAGAATATGAAATCTGTGTAAGAGTTTTAGTACTTACAGCTTTCCAAGAATACACAGCATATTTGGAGGGCACACATAGGAGGGAGGAGTATGGTGACCAGCAACACAAACTGGGGAATTTGGGGAATAGTGTACCAAACATTTTAAATTGATGGGCAGATGCTTGAATGTTCCACTTAAAAGAAGCTGTAGGAAGTTTGGAGTCCAGTCAGACAGAAGAGATTCCTCTAAATGTTTATCTCTGAAGATCAGCTTGAGCCATCTAGATACATAAAGAACCTGGAAACCTTGCACATGAGATGGATGAGGCCATACATCCATCATGAAAAAACCAAACCATCATTCAAAAAACACTGTAGAGGCCTTGTGCTTACTACAGTGGGGCAGTCTGCATCCTTATCTCTTCTACCAGCATTTTTATCATCTTTTCTTAATCAAAGGGAAAAAAACCTTCACTTTTTGAAGGTTTGTTTGGTTATGAAACAAAATAACTAAAATACTCTAAGGAATTTTAAAGGCAAAGTAGAATTTAAAAATGAAAATAAATGGATGAGATAAATGTGTTCATAAATCTATAGCTGATTAAGAAATTAATAGACTGAGTAATATTCCATTTTATAGAAAAACCACAACTTCTTTATCCAGTTTACAACGGATGGGCAAATAGGCTGTTTCCAAGATTTAGCTATTACAAACTGTGCCGCTATAAACAT
>NW_022900947.1:26775301-26785334 GCF_012274545.1 Fukomys damarensis | reverse complement strand
TATATCACTTCCACAAGCTGAGAAGTATTACAATCATTGAGAGACTAATGGTACAAAGTGCTTTTTTGCCCCTGGCAGATATTTTCCAAAGTGTGGGCCGTGAAAAGCAGCCGATCCTCAGTGATTGATGAGATGGCTTCCAACCAGCTTAGTTTCAGGGGAGGGTAGGTCATGGCAATAGTTTTACAAATTTGATTCGAAAGATTTATCATAAGGATATTTATGATTGCAAAGGTAGGACATATGTAACAAAAATTGAATATATCAATTGCTATTTCATCAACAAGGTACAATTTATCTCCACCAATATATTTTGCTATATTTGCATTTTATAATTTACATTTTAAAAATTACCATTTTCACTCTTGCAACTGTGTTACTTTGCCTTCTCAATTCATATGATATTTGAATTATTTGAATGTTGTTCAATTAAATTTTATGATTTTTTTCTTTACTTATGAATTATAAATGTTACACCGCAGCAGCTCAAAGAAAAACTAAAGTTAATGGAGAATTACTGTGAACTCAGGAATGAGTAGTCATAAGCCAATTTTCTGAGTTCATGAACTTTAAATTCTTATGGGAAGGAACAAAACATATTATTTAATAAGTAAATATATTTATTTATGTGAATAAGTGAACAGTTAATATTTTACATAGTAATTGCTAGGGGAAAACATAATATATGTTATAATATTGAGATTTTTTTCACATATAGTGTGCCAGCTGTAAGAAATAAAATGAGACATTTTTAAAGTAAAAAAGTGCTGTTTAATCTGAAATTGATTGGCTTGTTCTAAGTTTTGAGAAGGTATCAAACTGTGTAATCATCACTTGAGGTTGACATGGAAAGGATGTATAGCTTGTGTATTTCTCGAAAAGTTTATGAAACCATTCATGATAAATATGTTTCAGAGTGAAATATAAATGTTTTTCTTTAATGGTTTCATAATCAACTGAAATGTGAGTCTTCTTATTGTCTGCAATAGCACAAGAAAATGAGTATCATATATGTGTTTTACCAGATGGCTTCATACAGAGTTGAAAGAAATTACCTATGATCAGTTTATTAAACAGTTCTAGGCACTCATAATAAAGTCCAAACCTTGGTACTTACATAAAAAGCATATTTCTATATCTCCAGAGTTATATAGAATTTTAGCAGCGACAAAGTCCAGCAAAGTGGTTCAGGGCAAGGTACAGGAAAGAACAGTCAATGCCTAAATCAAAAGGAAATAATTACTACTGATACATATATGCGAAAATAGTTATCAGGCCCTACTCACAAATTAGAAAAGAATAGCTACTAATCTTGAAATCGGGTGTAATAAAGTAAATATTTCACCTGACAGTTTATATCAATTCAAATTATAGAAAAATGTCTCCTAAGGGTTTCTAGAAAATATACCAACATTTAAAATGTGTCTTCTTAGAAAGTGATTTTATTAACTATTACAGAATATCAGGATTTATGTATCAATATATTTAGAAGCTGAGTGTTTACACCTGTAAACACAACAATCTGGGAGGCTGAGGCAAGCTAATTCAAAGTTCAAACCAAGCCTAGGCAAATTAGCAATTTAGGAAACCTCTTTTTCAAGAAGTAAAGAAATAAATAATAAAAGGGTATTTCTATAGCTTAGTGTGAAGACACTGGGCTCAGTTTTCAGTACTACAAGTAAAAAAAATGTTTAAAGAATATAAAGATGAAAGAAAAGGCTTCCTATTTTACTCTCTTCTCTTTTAGAGAATAACATAAATGTTACATGGCTCTGAAATGTAATATTAAAAATAAGTAATTTAGTTTGTTTGCCCAGAGTATACTAAATATATTTGACCAAAGAATCAATTTTCTGGAGGTAAAATCCTGTACAGAAAAGTTTCCTGACATTGGTTTGGGGATGACTGTTTATGCACTGTTTTGCTTTATTCTAGTGTACAACATCTGTATCATCTGTTTTTCTTAACAATGCAATTGGAATTTTGAAAGTGAAAGCACTGCACAGTGGTGCCAGCTAAGTTTGGCAGCTACAAAATTATTTTCACCAGGACTTTTGAAGCTTACAAGTGAAGAATTCTCTCGGTAAAATCCTACTTATTCATAACCTCTTAAAGCCACAAAGACATCTAAAGGGATCAACAAATAGGCACAGCGTTTCCAAAATGACCATTTTCATGTCTGACATCCCATTGGGTTCTGCAAATTTCCATCATATTTTCTGATTCTAAATTCAATGTGTGTTGGCACTGGATAGGTAGATGCAAATATTCATGAAAAATGTTATACTGTAGAGTTAATTTTCCTTACTCCTATCTTTCAGTCATCTCAATTGTTAAATTTGTTTTATTGCCACATCCAGGTGATTTCTAGAGGGTGTTTGTTCTGACATTATTGACTCAGAGTACAAACTGGACATAATATGATGTCATTTTAGATAATTTATGTATGTGTTTTTAATTTTAGCTCTTAAACTCTATCTAGGGCAGAGGCCATAAATAAGTGATGAGGGCCTGGACAGAATGGGGTCGCATGAGGGTGCGGATGGGGAGAAAATATTGGGGATGCTTTTACAGATATTTCTTTGAGTATCTCAAGCAAACTTGAACTTTTAAGCAATATAAATTTAGATTAAAAGTAGTAAAATAATGAAGAAACCAGAAATATCTGGGTCATTTATTGCCACGTTACACAACATGAATGTAATCATCACATTGGAAATACATGTTCTTTAAAAGAATACACAGGTAAACTTTCTGTACATCTCTCCTGCATTCCATCTTTCTAAAATGTTCTTAGAATTTGATTAATGGAGGTTATTAGCTAAATTTTACTCTACAGTTATTAGGAGTTTTGGCTTTGGTATTGATGTCCATATTTGAATAGTGATTCAACATTGCCACTCAGGACAGTTTTTCCATTGAGCCTCTTTATCTGCCAGTAATGGACATAATAATAGAAAATGTTTCATTTTATCCCATCAAGTAAGTGGGGTTGTGCACACAAATTTAATACAGTCCATTTGAAAAAGTGACAAGCAAATTGCTATTTTTTATCACAATCCGAAATTATTTTTCCCTCTAGCTCTTTCTTCTCATTTTAATTTCTACAAAGCTAATTGTCCAAACTTGGCTGTAAAACAGAATCATCTTAAAGACTTGTTTTGTTTTTTTTTTAAACAACTCTAAATCCAAACAGCACAAAAACAGGACCCTCATGTCTACCTGTATTGCTAGTGAAGCCAAATGTTGAAATGAAATTACTTGCCATGTGGATCTATATCAAACTTTCTCAAAGAATTTATGCCAGGATCTGAAGTCAAGTTTGAATTTTATATATGCTTCATTGCCAAGTTATTTTTTAATTTCTACTTCCGGACAAATATCTGAAGTCCGCTTCCGCGTTCTATCCTCAGCCAGTAGATTTCCTTATAGACTCCTTGAGTCATTGGCTTTCTCTATCAAAACTTCCCCTAGCAATTATAGTTTTAAAAACATAAAAAATCACTAGAGTACTTAAACTAGTGTATTTACCTATACATATTCAGTAGAATTTTCTTATAATAACTACGAATATGCAGTTTTGCTTGCTGTAACTTTGGCTGTCTTTGGCTTCAGATTCTTATACGGTGAAGTCTTTTCTGAGAAAATATAATTTTATGTATTCATAAATATAAATTTTAATTTTCTAGCAAAGTAAATAATAGCAAAATAAATCACTGCTCTAGAGCAGTGATGGAAAATCTTTTAAAGACTGAGTGCCAAAGTGCAACTGAAAACCCATTTAGCGTCAACATTACAATTAAACCTGAATACTGAGGTTTCAGTTTAGAAAACACAACTCTCTGTTATTATCTTTTGTCTTAAAAGAAAAATACAATAACACATGTGCCAAGTTTCTCCATTATTGCTCTAAAGTACTGATTATATTAGCTGTTCTTCCAGCTACAAATTCATTCTTTTTTGAATTGATTCAAGACATTTTGTCTTTAAAAATATAGATGAAAATTATTTTTATTGAGATATATGACCTGAAGCCAGAGGCTTCCTGGAGAGGGAAATGATTTACTATATTCTGCTGGAGTAAAATGGAAATGCAAATTATTTAACATCACTGGTTGTATCACCTTCAAAATAAAGAGTTGAGGTATAACATGTTATTGAATAGAGTTTTACATTAATTTTTCCTTTATAAGTTTTAAAAATAGAAATTGATTTCAGATGAGCCTAAGAGAGGTATGACTGTTTTAAGAAATGTGTACTGTTTCAAAGCACAAATCTTTGATATTTTGTTACTGGTAGAAGAGACATATGCAATAATGCACTAGATTTTGAAGAGAAAAATAAGGAGGATAGAAATGTCCTGGATTCTAACAAAGCATACCAACTAACAGTGTGAATAAAAAAACTTTTTAGGTAATTCATCTAAAGGGTAAGAGTATTGAATTGATAAGGGAATAAAATAGTTTATTCAGAATAAATTGTGAGTAGTAGCTTGGGTTATGAAAGTAAGATCCAGAGAGAATGGAATGTCCAAGACACTGGAAGATTTGGTGAATTGAAAAAAGATAAATAAAGTAAGGACAGACACATTTGAATAAAAGGTAATCAATAGTGATTAGACTTTGAAACTCACAGGGGAAGCCCTGAATGGGGCAATGGAGAGCATTGAAGGCTTTAGACAGAGGAAGGTCAAGAGACTGAGGGTTGAGTATGGTCAAGGTACTGAGAACTGAGGGTTAAAATATTTGTCTAGTTTGCAAATCTCATCACAAAAATAATCACATGAAAAAGCATTTGAGAATTTAAGTTGATAAAGTGACTGTATATGTGTATAGTAATATGGGAATAACTGCTACTTATTTATGTACATGGTTTGAAGATAATTTATAAATAAATTCATTGTGTGATTTTTTCCATTTCCTAAAGCTTTTATACTCTTTTCTCTAAGGCAATAAATCAAGAAGAAAACTGGCATCAGTTTCCTCTTCAAATGTGCTAACATAAGACAGGATTGAGAGGACACTAAGAAGATTTATAAGACTAGCAAGATTCATGAAATCAGCAAGAAGTAAATAGTACTGAAATAAACCCTTTAATAAAAGAGCCTTCTTATTTTTCCTGGCCTTTTGAATCCAATTCTTTGTGACTTATCCTAGTGATTACTACAAGAGTAAATGATTGTACCCTAGTATACAGAATTGGATTGTTCTGGGTCAATACTCAAACATAATATAGAAAGTCCCATGCCCTTGTTTCATGGAAATAAAAGCTCTCTACATAATGAAAAGCTTACAGAGGTTATACAGTTTTAGGATGTTAGGTAGGATGTTTCCATTCACTCATATATAATTTTAATTCATCACAGCATATGGCATTTTGCAATAAGTATTTTTGTACAGTTTTTTTTCACAAAGCTTTCATATAAAACAGTAAAAATTAGCAATATTACGCTCAAAGTAATATAAAATTTCTTCATTTTTAAAATAAATTTGTTTTCATACATTTTCTTTTTTAACATTAGAGAAACAGACTACTCTTGTGTAACTACTGTTAGGCAATTTTTTTATTCCCACTTGAATAAAGCGCTTATATGAGTTAATACTTTTCTAGGAAATAGTAATTAATTTGGTAGTTGCTTAATGAAATTATTGCAGCAAAGAAGATCGGTCCATTCAATGAAATATCTTTAGTTTCCCCACAAAAGTAATATATTGCATGGTAAACATCTTAAAATGTGGAAATGTAAAACATTACATGTAATGGCAAATAGTCCACTAAGTTATCTGTAGTACTTATTTTATACTTTATATTCCTTTTATCTACCTATTTATCCATTCATCCATCATCTCTCATTTTTCTCTCAAATCAATTGATCTTACACTACATTCACTCTTACAATCTTTTCCTTTCACTGAATAGCACAAAATAAAACAAAAATATGGTTATGTAGATATTGGACACATTCAAAATATATTCATTGTGTTAATTTTTTAAAAGTCTGTAGAGATTGATATTAAAGCTCATTTTGTATTTTGCCAATATCAATACTATTTATATTCGGTTTTCTTTTCTCCTATTTATGTTACATTCCTAAAATTGAAGTTTTCTTGGAAGAAGGAGTACAATATTTTCACAATACTATTTCCTCATTATATGTTTTTGCTTGGAACTTGTGGATATGTTCCAGTAATTATTTTATTACTCTGAAAATGGAGTTCTTAAGAGCATTTGACACTACTAGTACATAAAGAAACACCCGGTACTTCAAAATCCAATTGATTTTATAGATAAAATGAATAAGAGTCTGTCTTAGTTACTTTTCTCCTGGCTGAGACAAAAATATCTGACACCCAAAGTTAAAGGGGAAAGGTTATTTAACTCACAGTTTGTAGAGCTTTCAGTCCATAATGTTCTGGCTCCAAGGCAGAGTGGCATGGCAGACAGGAATTACAGAGGAGAAACAGTTCATGAAGGGCAAAAGGTAGCCAAGCAAACAAAGGTTGACCACCGCTTTTTCTATCCCTTATATCTTATCCTGGTTACTTAGGGCAGGTAGCACTAACAACCTTAATCCTGGTGCCTTTGATCCTAGAATTGTGCCATGAATGGATCCCAGCATCACACATTCTAGATCGAGCCAGTTCTTAAAAGCCCCACATATGACTGCAAGAGGCTTTGGAGGGATATCTAGACACAAGTCATAACAGAGGCTTTAAAACCTTTTAAAATAAATATACATGGTCTAATTTCAAAGCTTTTTTTCTGAATACATTTACGTGTTGAAATATATTCATATGTATCATTCTGAAAGTGTATGTTCTGAGTTGGTCCAATTGAATCCATAAACAGCTATAATTTTCATTTTTTTTCCTTACTTGCCTCTATTTTTAAAATATGGGAACACATAGATATATTCTTTTGAAATCTCTTTTGTTTTATTGTTATTTTTTAATTCTCTAATTATTGTATATTTTAGGGTCTGTATATCTCTATAGTAAGCATATTTATATATGGGAATTAAAATAAAGAAACAAATATAAATATATAAATTTTAGCATATATAATTTAAGAGGACTCTGGGAAGTATTTTTAATTCACTAAAATTGTTTTTGAAACATAGTAGTTTTTTAGAAATTATCTACTTAGTTACACATATTGATAGGGAACGAAAAGTAAAATAGAAAACTTGAAGCTATAATATTTTATTTGTACTTGATGCTAAAGTATTATATTTTCCTTTAAGAAATGAAGAAGCATTTGAAATTCTGATATATGGTTGAGGCCAGAAGAATATTGGTTGATAAATTTGACTTTGTTGACATCTATATTAGATAGCTTTGATTAAATGTCATTACTTTCCTCAAAGAAAGAGCCAATAGAATTGGAAAGAAAGTGTTCAAATGGGAAGGGGAATAAGGGAGGAAGAAGGGGAAAAAATAAGGAAAGGACAAGAAAGTGAAAATGGAAAAAATGGAAACAAAGCTTTTGTACAAGGGGAGGGGAGGGATTTGGGAGATGCAATAAAATTAAAAAATAATTTAAAACATTAAAAAAAGAAATGACCATTCATTGTGGCTTATTTCTAAATCAGTTTACCCCTTTTTGTTACCTTGTTTTCTTTCCCTGTTTTTGACCATATTTTATTGTAATCAATTCCAAAGGCGGAAGGTGCTTGTTGACATTTTATCATTGTATCATGCACTTTGAACTATTTTTTTAATGATTTCTACCTTATTCTTTTGTTTTTGGTTAATAGAGAATGTCCAAAACTTAACCATCCTCTAATGGTTTCTTGTACTTGTTCAACACAGTGCCATTGTTTCTTACGCTTGTTTGTCCTTGGTAGTATGCATTAGAAGAAAGCCTGATGATTTCAGTTAGTGTAGATAATATTATAGAGCCATAACACAATTAAGAAATGTAAGAGAAATGTAAGTGTGAGAAAATACAGAACTGTGACTAGAAATCTTTATCTACAAATTAAAATATAAATAAAATTTACTGAATATTCACTGTAAATGTACAGAATAGATATCTATTGGAAATTTATTGTTACCTGGATTTGACCTTAAATTCCTCACATATATTTGTTTAATTCATAACAACAACTTTATGAAGAACTATCTTGTTTTCTATTTTAAGCAATTAAAATATAAAGATCACAAGAAGTAATAAACAATGAATGTGTTTAATATGCAGAATCTAAAGTCAAAGTTCCTGTACTTGATGATTAATTTTGTTTGTACCAATTTTTTTCAATTTTTATCTTCTCATTAGTACATGTGTGCCACACATAATGAGAGCTGATACTTGTGCACAACATGCTTATTCTTTTTTGATCTCCTTTTCCAACCCTCCTTTCCACCTCCCTCCATCTCATGATCCCCTTACCATTTACAAAACAAATCTATCTCCTATTTCCTATTTTACATCTTTTATTCTGCCCTTTATATCTTGGGCTTCTCATATAAGAAAAACCATGAAATGTTTAAGCCTGTGTGTCTGATTTATTTTGCTTTTCATTATGGTTTCAAGATGTACCCTTTCCTACAAATGATTTTTGGAAAGTTGCTTATACTGTCTGTGCTCAGCTTTCTTAAGTCATAAAATAGGGATGCAATAATATGTAACCCACAGAGATATTATGAGGATTACTAAGTTAACATAAATACAAAATTTAGAAAAGCGCCTTGCATACAGAGAACACTGCATACACTTTTTCTATTATGATATTTACTGACCAGCGTTGCAGAACTAGAATTAGTACCCAGGCAGTCTATAGCCAGAGATCATGGGGTTCCCACACAAAAATCCTCTCCCTTCAGAAAACAAACCTCTCAGCCTCCCTCTTTGCTCACTCTCTTCTACCTTCTCCTTCCCTACCCTTGTCTTTCTCTATCTCGTGCGCACGTTCACATATATTCGATCTCCATAATCAGACATAATTTATTATACTTATTTTATACTTTAAGATACTATGACTCTGACTTGTAATGGCTCATGAAACAATAACAAGCTTTTTGGGTTCGTAGACCTATGTTTTGCATTATAGATTTCTAGTGTCTTTTGTAACAACTGCTGCATATATTTATAAAATATACACCGATATAACATATATAATTATCTAGTAAAACACACAGAGTGATGCCTCTGTTTTGAACGCTTCTGTTTACAAACAATTTCATTCACAAACGTGTTTGACAAAATTGTGCTTTTGTTCACAGACTCCACAACAGGTGAAGAACATGACCATGGCCATCTTCCCCCAGGAACATGCATGAGCCAAACTTCAGATCATGGAGGTACCACTGTAAATATCTTTAAACAATGATGGGTTATTTATCACAAACATATACTAATAAAGATGAAAAAGAAATTTAAAGTTAAAATTAAAGCTTCAGAAATAAGTTTTAAAGGATCAAATGTGGGAATAGGAACACTAGGAAGATGACGGTTAGGTTCAGAATTTAATTACTATAAAATTGAGAGACGTTTGATACATTTAAATGTATATATATATAATTGAGAGGTTGATTAATGATGAAGAAGTGAAAAAATGTGAATAGACAGATAACTAGGAAAGAGTTTTATAAATTATTAAAATACAAGATTTTCTAAGTGGAAGTCTTAAAAGTTATCAGTACAACCTTACTATTTCCTGAAACATAATGAGTGAGAGAAGTGATAATAATGGTATTAAATTTGATATTATCCTTGTAGTTATACTAAGAAATTAACACTTCAATGACCACATAAATGTCACCATCAATGAATTAAGAGTTACTATGCTCATTGACATATTAGGAATCAGAGCCCTCTTATTATGATGTAGGCCAAGGGAGGGCATCACACGAGGTGCAAGCTTCAGAGTCAAGAGAAGGACGTGTTTAAGCATTGTGCCTCATTCAATTTAAGTAATAGTATTTGAAATAAAAATATACAAAAATATAGGGCTGGGATTTAGTTTAGTGATTCTGCCTTCTGCCTTGCAAGTGCTTGATCCCTGGTGCCAAAAAAAAAAAAAAAAAAAAAA
>NW_022900947.1:26732177-26775180 GCF_012274545.1 Fukomys damarensis | reverse complement strand
AAAAAAAAAAAAAAAAAGAAGAGTTTAAAAATATATATGTAAGAAAATATAAACTTGATTTATGTAGATTAATTTCTAAAATCACAAGGATGCAATACTAGATCTGATTTATATCTTTGTTCTCAACCTGAAGTTTCAAGAAACAAGTACTAAATGATTTCTTGAAGCTTTGTAAATATCCACTTTGGCAGAATGGCTTCTTGGGAAGTCGTAATGCAATTTTATAAAGTGAGCCTTTTGTTGATTTTCACACCACATTAATGACACAAATTTCATTAGTTCCATTTGCTTAGTAAATTCGAAATCCAGATACAGATCTATTTAAACTTTGAAAAATACAATAAAATATATTTTTAACATCGCTCTCTTTAACTTTCAAACCAACATAAACCAAATGTTTAAATCAATTTGGATTCTTCTCTTTTTTCTTTTGCATTTTCATTGTCAAAATTTGATTTAGGAGTTTAAAAGAAGACATAATGACGTTACAGGAGAAATTGTCATCTTGATTTTTCTGATCTGGAACAGGAGTTAAAGTAGGGTAAAACCCAGGACAAAGTCTGCTTTTTGACATTTGCAGCTCAGCTCTACCAATCCAGAAGTTTTGAATAAGCTTCTGATAATTCTCCAAGCTTACCCGAGGTGAACTTTCTTTCTGAGACTTCTAAAGTTGAGTCACTGGTAATCCTGCCTTACTTTTGAAGGTGTTAGTCCTAGCATCCCAGTGAAATTCTTGCTTTGCCACCATACTTCACTGTCAAGGATACAGAAGGTCACAGAGTACCCACATTATTAAAAATAGGAGATAATGTATCTCTGGAGAAATATCTCTGAGAACTCAATGATGGAAATAAGGAAATAATAACAGCTAGGACTCAACAGTTGTATAACTCACCCAGGACATTTCAAACATTGAATAATTAGACAAAGTATTAATGATGTTAACACATTAAATATTTCTCTAAGCAAAATTTATATTTTTATGTCCACAGAAAAATAAATTCAATAGATCAGAATTTGCAAGAATAGATATTCTATGCTGAATAAATAAAATAACAGATCCTAAATGTTTAATGCTGATAATTTACATGCAGATAATCTCAATGAGTATTGGAGCCTTCCTCTTATACAAACATTTGTATGTAATGTACTATGTCTTTCCATTAGCATATTTTAAGATCAATTTTAGGGACAGTTAAGTTCATATTTTAATACCTATGTAAGAACTGAGGTTTATGGTCACCTTTGTTTTGCTCTTCAAAGCTGAACTACTTTAAATCCACTTCAACAAAGTAAAGTCCATAGATAAAAATGTCTCAAATTTGTGGTCTCAGAATGTTACACAGCTAAATGAAAAAAATAATTTCATTATCATTGATTGTTCAGTCTTTAAGGTTATAAGAAAGACAGAAAAAGAGATAAATTATCTGCACTGGTTTATTATGACTTTCATAATTACAATTTTCCCATCGATTAATTAGTTCTCCACCATGCTTATGCAAATCTCAGAAGCTCAAAAATAATTTTATGTACCACGACTTTATTAAGATCAATGCATCATATAACATTTTTGAAATAGATTTACAGGAATTATCAACCAAAGAAGAATTTAATGTGTGCAGGTTCTTGCCTCTTTATTTTGTTTTTGAATGAAAATGTCAGAACTATTCTCTTCTTCTCTTTCTAGTATAGCAGTCTAACATCTGCACAATTATACAAACCTGCAAATTACTTTTTCCCCTTCTGAGATAATTGCTTCAAAATTACAATGAAAAAAGAATTCAAAACCTAAGTACAGAACTATGTTAGGTAAAACTAAATGGCAAGCTTTCTCATTAACTTAAATTTTAATAAGAATATTTTGATAGAAAATCTTAAAATAATGTGATGAATAAATTGTTTGAATATATTAATGGAATTCTGTAATTGATAGTTGTATTTCAACTTAATTATTATTTAACCTACATTGTATAATGATTTAATTATTTTACATTATATATAACTACTTAAACATGATATGGTATTCCTTCAATGTGTACAATTTAATAGTTTTTTCCCTAAGTGTTCACATTTTCCCCACAAGATCCTGTATCCATGTTCTTTGCCACATAGCATAACCTGTCTAGAAGCTTCCTCCTCCTCCTTCTGTCCTGGCCAATTCCTTTTCACCCATAAAACAACCCAGAGACTACTTCTTTCCAAATGAATTTTCTAAATGTCTAAATTCACCATGTAAATAACTAATATGTGTTTAATATCTTGAAGTAAGTTCTCCTATTTTTTTTTCAAGGAGTTTTATAGTTTTGAGTATTGTGTTTAAGTTTTCAACCAAGGTTTAGCAAATTTTTGATGAGTGGTCGAGATCTGGATTCATTGTTCTCTGTGTAGCTGTATACATTTCCCACCTTTATTAGGAGACTGTCCTTACCCCATTGTGTGTTCTTGATTCCTTTGTCAAAAATCAATTGGCTGTAAATATGTTTTTTCTTGGCTTTCTATTCTGTCCCATTTGTGTGTGTGTCTGTTTATGTTCCAATTCCATGCTATTTTAGTTGCTATAGCTTTACAGTGTACTGTGAAAATTAGTTGTGTGATACTTCTACTTTTGTTTTTTTCTGCACGAATTTTCTGTAACTACTGAGGAATTTTTGTGGTTCATTGTGAACTTTATGATTACTTTTTTTCATTTTATGAAGGATAGCATTGCAATTTTAATAGGAATGCACTGAAGCTTGCTTTGGATTTCATAGTGTGGAATTTTACTAGTAGTAATTTTTTCAATCCATGAAAACAGCAGAGCAATTATGGAAAACAGTATGGAATTCCTATAAAAAGTAAAATTAAAATAGAACTACCATATGATCCAGCAATCTTTTTTAAGCATATATATACCAAAGCAACAGAATCCATATATCATAAAGAAATTAGTATTCTCATGCTTATTGAAGTATCATTCACAACAGTTGGTGTATAGAATCAATCTAAATGTCCATTAAAGGCTAAATGAATAAATAAAATGCTTTGTTCTTGGAAAAAAGAAATTGAAGAGGATATAAGAAAATGTAAAGCCATCCCCTGTTTCTGGGTAGAAATAAACAATATAGTGAAAATGGTCATACTTCCAAAATTGCTACACAGATTCAATGCAATCCTGATTGAAATCTGAACAATATATTTCACAGAAATAAAGAAAACAATCCAAAAATTCATATGAAATCAGAAGAGATGTAGAATAGCAAAAGCAATTCTACGCAACAGAGACATGGCAGGGGATAGCACAATCCCCAACTTTAAATTATACTGCAAAACCACTGTGATAAAAGCAGCACAGTACTGGCAAAGAAACAGACCTGAGGAATAGTGGAAGAAATTAGAAGATGCAGAAACAATTCCACACATACTCAGCTACCTCATCTTTGATATAGAAGCCAAACATCCTCAAGGAAAGAGCCTCTTCAATAAACAGTGTTGGAAAAATGATTTCAACCTTCCAAAGATTAAAACTAGACCATTCCCCCACCCAACACCATCCCTCCCATCGACCTGTTGCCCTGCCCATGTCCCACTGTGAAATAAAGCCTCCCTCCTGCAAAAACAAATGAACAAAGACCCTTATCTTCCACCATGCATAAACTAAAATCCAAATGGATTCAAGATATAAATATTAAAACAGAAACACTAAACTTGGTGGAAGATAAGTTAGGTAGAACTCTCAGAAACATTAGCATAGGAAAAGATTTTATGAAAAAAATCCTCATTAGCAAGGGAACTAGCACAAATAATCAACAACTGGGATCTCATCTTATTACAAAGCTTCTGCAGCATAAGAAAAACCATAGAAATAAGAGACAACTTACAATGCAGGAAAAAATTTTACCCGCTGTTCTTTGGATAAAGGTCCACTATCTAGAATATATGAGGAAATAAAAAAAATCAGATCCCCAAATATAAAGTTCCAACTAAAAAATGAGCATCTGAAATGAAAAGACATTTCTCAGACAAAGAAGTAAAAGAAGCAAGGAAATATATGAAAAAATGTTCAACATCATGGGTCATTCAAAAGCTGTAAATGGAAACAACACTGAGATTCTACCTCACCCTACAAAGAATGGCTGCTTTCAGGAAATCAGCCAATAACAAATGCTGGTGGGGTTGTGAGGAGAAAAAACCCCTTCTAAATTGTTGGTGGAAGTGCAGAATGGTGCAAACACTGTGGAAATAAATATGGGAATAAATCAGAAAACTAGGGTTAGAGGTCCCATTTGACCCAACTATTCCTGTGCTGGGTATCTTCCCCAAAATACTAAAAGAATCATACTGCAGGGATATATGGGGACCCATGTTCATAGCAGCACAGTTTTTAATAGTTCAAACTTGGCAATAGTCCAATTGCCCATCAACTGGAGACTGGATAAAGAAGATGTGATTTTTTCTAAAATGGAGTACTACTCAGCCATAAAGAATGAGAAACAATAGACATTTATAACTAAATGGATGTACATCAAGGCCATACTCTTAAGTGAAATACATAGGACGCACATACATAAATAACAAATAGTTTCTCTGGTGTGAGAAGCCAAAAGGGTAAATAAGGATCAAAATGTAGAATTAATATTTTAAAATAGTAAGAAAATGTCTAAAGTAGTAGGGGAAGTGGGAGGGGTAGGAGAAAGGAAATAGGGAAAGGAATTGATATTAAAAAATGAATAAATGGAAACAAAGTCTTTGTAAATAGGGAGGGGTAGAGCAGGTGAAGGGAGTGTAGGGGCATGGGGAAAAATAAGAACCGAGACAGATTATATAAAGGTAAAATTTTCAATGATTAATTCATTATATAGTATAATAAGATTATAATAAGAAAAACTGACATCCAGTCCTATATTTTATGTTATTAAACATCTCCTCTCTGTGTGTTTCAGTTTTCCCTTTGTAACTCAGAAGCTGACAAATTCTAAGAAAGGGGTCTTTGTAAGAGATTTGGATTGATAAATTCATGGCACCCAAATCTTCTCATCTTATGTCTATGGGTGATACTGTTACTGAATAATAGTTCTTTTCATTACTAAATTATAATAGTGGCTTAAATTTTCCATTTCCTGTTCTGAAATGTCATCATTAGACTATCCAATTTACAAAAAAATTTGTTATTCATTGACATGATGAATTCTAGTTTCTTTATTGTCTCAGTTCTAGCACACTATAATTATCATTTAATAAGTCATCAATATAATTGTGTACATGTAGTCTGCTAAATTGCCATTAATTGTCATTACATGAACAGTAAGTCCCAGGACCAGAGTTCAGTTGAGGTTGATCTCAGTTAAAAGTTCACATTCTTATTTATATTACCTTGTTAATTATTAGAAAGCCTAAATTACTCAAGATAAAAGTTAAAATCATCTACTAATTTTTATGGACTGAATGATGAAAGTATTTATGGTGATATTTGGATATATACTTTCTATTAAATAAATGCCCTAACGTAACACAGAATTACATTTTCCTCTCTTAATTCAGTTTTAATTCCTATTTAATTCAGTGCTCTTACCATCTGTTCCCAACATCCTAGTATTTCCTCATTCATTCCAGTTGACCTTGCTATATGTCACTTGTGGGTTACAACACATACTAATCCTCCTTTTTATTTTCTGCAAGTGTTTATAGGTAATATCACTAATAGCCTCTATGCTTCATTAAGTATTATATTTAATTTGCTCTACAAATTCATATGATGTGAGCCATTAGCTGTCTTCTGAGTCTTTTATAATTGGAAGTTCAAACCATCAATAATATGCTAATTTGACTGATTTTCACAAAGCAGTGATCATAATTTGGATTTCAAAATCAGAGGAAATGATTATTTTTAATGACCTAATAATTAACTTTACTAACAATTAGCAGTTTTATTGGCTTTCCTGCTATGAGTGTTTTCTCCTTGAAGTTTTTTTCTACACAGATAAGACTACTTCAGCACTGCTCCTCAATGAAAAAATCAATTTCTCCCAACTAAAGAAGAAATTTTTAAAAAGATTCCAGTGATTTCCTTTTTCTTCTGCATGAATATTCCCTGTGAACTAGAATTGCACATTCCACAAGGCAATTTTCTTGGTTCTGTCAATTTTTAGGCAAAGAAATCCCCTTTTTAGAGAATTGGAGCATAAGAGCCTATAATAGTAACCTCAGTTCTCAATGTCTGAAAAACTTTGATGTGTTTGGGGAACAGAAATTTCATTTCCTAGCAGTTTCAATGAATTTAGCAATATGAATTCTTGGAAAGTTGTACAACTTCTTTTCTTGGTAAGGAAAAAAAAAAACTCATTGTGAGGGAAATATTTATTTGAAAAAATTTTACCTGTTTTTATTGTTATCTTTTTTTAAAAATTGAGTGTATTGGTACATTTTAGGTATACAGTACAGTTACATTCATTATTGGGATCTTGTACCTTTACATGACAGGTCTTAGTTCTCATTTTTCCCCTTGTTCCTGCCCTCCCTTCACCCCCTCCTCCCCTACCCATGTACAAACACTTTATTTCCATCTTTTCAATTTCTCACATTTTTTTCTTTTTCCTTATTACCTTTCCCACACATGTGTAAATACTGAATAGTTTCTCTTATGTGAATAAACTGTAATAGTGCACAAGATCTTAATGAGATAAGTGACATTGTGAAATGGGAAGAAAAGGGCTAAACGTGTAGGGAAAGTGGGAAAGGTAGGGGAAAGTTATCTTTTTTAATAGGAATTAGTATAAATATAAAGATGGCATATACTTGTTTCATCTAACAAATCATACAGATTTCTCAAAATTTTGTCAATACAATATTATTTTTTATCCGTCATTCTCCAGGAAATATATCACTCAATAACACCATCCCAAAATTTAGAAATTGCTACAAATAAGGTTTAAATTATTTTATGGCCAATTTAAATCTTTTTTTTTTTTTTTTTTACCGGAGATTGAACTGGAGACTTTGCACTTGTGAAGCAGGTGGCTGGCTGCAGGGAGGGAATAAGTCAACAAGTTGCGACCTTGCAAATTATTTTTTGTTTATCTTTAGAATATTTTTGCAATGTCTTTACAATATTCAGTTTTGCTGTAATAGCCAATTAAATTTGCAATGTACCTATTCCATTGACTCAAGACAGAAAGCCTACTATAGAGGAAATATTGCTTACTACACCTGAGTAACAGTTGAAACTTGGAAAGAACAATATGTATTTATCTATAATGTGGCTGAATTTTTTATTCAAAATATCTCAAATGAACAAGGACCACACATAGTATTGTCTTCATTGGTAAACTGACAACGTAGATAAAATGTGCACTTTCAGTACATTGAACGCTAGAGTTATATGAATGTGTTTTTTTAAGAGGAGCAAGAAAAGTGATAAAATCTGAAAAATGTCCCAACTTTTAGGTTTTCTTTCTGAGGACAAATCCTAGTCCACAAAAACATACACGGTTGCTCCAAAGTGAGTCTGATGTCTTCAATAAGTTGAAGAGTTAAGGGACTCTTATATGTTAGTGTATTAGAAAGCAGAGCTGTATGAAGTGAAGTGAAGGAGCTATATGAGAAAATAGCTCTAAACGTCCCTCTTGAGCGATGTCATGAGCCAATCTTGAATATTTGGCCTTGAATAAATAGGGTGAAACTCGATCAGTCAATGACCAAAGCTTCTGGAAGCTACAAGCTAAACAGTTCTTAGAAGCTCCACAGGCAGGGTAGCTGTGCTGACTAGGATGTGGAGGCTACAAAGATTCACAATGAATTTCATGGAGACTCCAGAGCTATTTCCATTTAGCACCAAAATTAAACTATACATGGAATAAAGGCTAATCTTTAACCATATTAGTAAATTTCTAAATTAGTACTTTAAGTTATTAAATATATATCATTAGAAGGCACGGAAAAACATCCAGATATTCAGGAAAGTAAAATTTACAGAATGTAATATCTAATCCAAAATAAGAGCCATTTCAAAATGCAAAATAAGATGAAAACCAGTCTATATAAAATCAAAATAAGGAATGATACAACTAGTAGGCAAGATCTCTAAATTCAGTGTGTATATATTATAAAAATTCAAGGAAAATATGAACGAAATGAGATAATAAAGGAAAAATATGAAACAAGATGTAAACAGAATTCTTTGAGGTAAAGCACATGCAACCCAAATTAGAAATTCTAGTGTGTATGAAAACAAAGAAATTCTAGTGTGTATGATTAAGAAGAAATTAAATACTGAAAAAGTATATTTATATATGCAAATAGAAAACATTACAGTAGAAAATATTCAGGCTGTAGTAAAAATTTTAAAATGTCTGAAATTTTTAAAATATTTCTGTTATTTGAACATTAATATTGATTTGTCTATTATATGACTAAAAGTATTTGTAAACATTGTGTTATATTTTTCTAATATAATTGAAATATAATTCCAGATATATGGATATGTCAAAGAACTTCAAGAGAATTAAATATAAAAATTTCCATAAAATTTATATTTGCAACGAACATGTATTTTGCTAAGCTATCACTAACTTTAATTTATAACTTCGTTGTTAATACAGAGAAATGTTATTTTTACATGTACACTCCTAAACCTGCTGTGTTAGGGGAGCATCTCTTTAAATGTAATGACTATGAAAACTAAATGTATTCAGCAAGTCATTTCTAAATAACACACATCCACTGGTATTCTTTATTATGTAGGCTTAGTCTCAAAAATAATTTTGAAATTCACTGGGAACCAGGAGACTTAGAATAGCAAAAGCCATCCTAGGCAGCAGAGACATGGCAGCAGGGATAACAATTCCCAATTGGACTCTATACTACAAAGCCACTGTGATAAAAACAGCATGGTACTGGCAAAGAAACAGACCTGAGGATCAGTGGAATAGATTGGAAGATTCAGAAACAACTCTAGATGCACTCAACTATCTCATCTTTGACAAAGAAGCCAGCCATCCTCACTGGAGGAAAGATAGCCTGTTTAATAAATGGTGCTGGAAAAACTGGATTTCAACCTTCCAAACATTAAAACTAGACCCTTATCTTTCACCATGCACTAAATTAAAATCCAAGTGGATTAAAAATCTAAATATTAAAAAAGAGTCACTAAATTTTCTGGAAGATAAGTTACGCAGAATTCTTGAAGACATTGGCATAGGAAAAGATGTTATGAACAAATCCTCAGTAGCATGGGAACTAGCAGAAAGAAACAACACTGGGATCTCATCTTATTAAAAAGCTTCTGTACTGTAAAAGAAACCATCAACAGAACTAAGAGACAACCTACAATGTGGGAAACACTTTTTACCAGCTCCTCCTCAGATAAAGGACTATTATCTAGAATATATAAAGAACTCAAAACAATCAGCCCCCCAAATATAAAGACCCAATTAAAAAATGGGCACCTGAAATGAACAGACATTTTTCAGACAAAGAAGTAAAAGCAGCAAGTAAATATATTAAAAAAAAATGTTCCACATCACTGGTCATTCCAGAGATGCAGATGAAAACAACACTGAGATTTCACCTCACCCCACAAAGAATGGCTGCTATCAAGAAATAAACAAATAACAAATTTTGGCGGGGTTGTGGGGAGAAAGGAACCCTTCTCCATTGTTGGTGGGAGTGCAGACTGGTGCAATCACTATGGAAATCAATATGGAGATACCTCAAAGAATCGGGACTAGAGGTTCCATTTGACCCAGCCATCCCTCTGCTGGGTATCTTTCCAAAAGAATTAAAAGAATCATACCACAGTGACACATGAGCACCTATGTTTGTAGTGTTACAGTTTGTAATAGCTAAAACTTGGAAACAGCCCGTTTACCCATCAGTTGGAAACTGGATAAACAAGATGTGGTTTTTATATAAAATGGAACATTACTCAGCCATGAAGAATGAGAAATTAGTGTCATTCATAAGGAAATGGATGCATATTGAGGATATACTCTTAAGTGAAGTAAATAAATCACACATGTATAAATACTGAATTGTTTCTCTGGTGTGAAAAACTATAATTGTACATAAGATCCTAATGGTATACTTGACAATGTTTAATAGGAGGAAAAGGGCTAAAGGTATGGGAGAAGTTGGAAGGGTGAGGGAAAGGAAATAAGGGAAAATAAAAAAGTATGAGAAAATGAAAAAATGGAAAAACAGTATATGTAAATAGGGAAGGGAGGAGGGGGTGAAGGGAGGGCATGGCTGAGGTGAAAAAATGAGAACCAAGACCTGTTATGTAAAGGTACAGGATCCCAATAATGAATGTAACTGTACTGTATACCTAAAATGTTCCAATAAACAATGAGAACAAAAAAAGTTTGAATATAAGTAGAAAGAGTGGCTTCCCTACCTTTGTGTTGTGTCTTAATTTTTTTTACTTTAGCCCATCATTAACACAAAAGGAAGTAGTTATTAATGTAGACAGTTTCCAATTTGAATATAGGATAGATCAATTGGTCATATTTTTATTTTTGAGGAGATATTTGTTTTAGAATTTTGCATGCTTATGACCTTTTTAATCAGTGGAAAACAATAATTTGCTAAAAAAATCAGTATACTCTGCAAGTTCTGCAGATATTTGGAGATGAACAGATTGTTCTCACAAAATATTGTAAAATTAATGTGAAAAAACCCATAGAGTTGTAAATAAAATGAAATGGAGTAGAGATTCTATTGATAATGGGCACCTGGATAATTCATAGACCTTACATGTCTGCTGATTTATCTTTAATAACCTTCATGCCAGATGTGGTTAGGTGGAAATTATGATTTAAAAAGTAATACTGAGGTAAAAAATTCCAGAAACTCCCTGGAAGCAATGGCTTCAATAAATACTTTGTTTATGTTTAACTTTTATTGTTGTTAAATACCCTAAATATTTTTCAAAAAGTTTATTTTAAAGGTATTTATGGACAGTCTTTTATACATCAGGCATTGTTTTAGCAAAAGTAGATAAAGTCATATAACAGTGGTGCCGATTCTGTAATGTTCTTTCTATCAAGAAAGTTGATGGTGCACATCTGGAATCCCAGGAGTTTGGGTGGTTGTGATAGGAGGATAAGTTTGAGGTCAGTCTGAGCAACCCAATAAGACCTTATCTGAAAACCAAATAAAAAAGGGAGTTGTAGTGTTAGTACACTTACCTATCATGCACCAGGCTTTGGGTCCAATCTTCAGTAGAGCAACCAAAAAACTATGAAATCTTAGATGTTATTAGAAAATTTTCAGAATGCATTAAAATGAAATTGAATATAATATAGAAATATATTATATTTGTGGCTATGTTAAACATAAATAACATTTACATTCAAGTTAAGTAGGAATAAATTATGTACACATTAGCCATGTTTTCTTTGAATTGCTTCCAATTCTTTATGGTTCCCTCAATAATTTTCATCTTGAATTTTGCATTTTAACTTATTTAAATTGTACTTAAAATACTTTCAAGATGAAACCATTATATTACTCCAAGTTCTACACAGTTTTATTTATAGTATCTAGTTCATATCATCTTTGGTCCTTCTTGCTTATCTTGTCCTTCAAATTTCATTGAAAAATGAATGAGGGCAAGGAATTCAGAAACTGTGATCTGTAAGAAATCTGTGGTTCAATACTTGAAATACTTCAATAGTCTCTTGTTATCAGTGAGGAAATTTAAGGTTTCAGAACAGCATAACACTGTTCCTGCTATGTTCCATTAACTGAGTTTGTCATGATGCCATAGATTAATGTCTGAAAATGGAAAATATTTAGTATAGGAGATTCAGAGTCTCTTTAAAATGCAAAAGATTTATGATTCTTTAAAAATGAGTCATGAAGCACTTCAAAATGAACAGGTAAATTAGAAGGGTGCTAAGGTTTAGATCTAAGAACACTATAAAAATTCTCTTTACAGCTGGGTCTTTTGGGGGAATTGGATCCAAAACATCAGTGGATAAATTCATGCATGAGCTCATAGTAAATGTACGGTTGGGAGGTGAAGTTTGCTTGGACATTGTGGGTGTAATAGGGAAAGACGCATTCTTGTTCCCATTCCTCCTCTGCTCGTCGCTGCCGTGTTGTGAGTGACTTTCCTCCATTACGCTCTTTCACTGTCCTGTTTCTTCCTGGGAGCAGGATAACTATGGACTGAAAGCTATGAGCGAAAAGAAACTTCTGCCCCTTTAATTTGTGAGTATTGGATGTTGTCTCAGTGACAGGAGAACTGATTAATTTAAAAGGATTTCAGGAAAATGTACAAGAGAAGCAAAATCTTTTAAACTATAGAAGGAGAAGACACGAACAAGGAGGCTATGAAGATGTAAATGGAAAAATACACTCACTAGTAAGAAAGAGATGGTCACAAGAAAACTGTAAGAAAAAAAAATCTTTAAAATGTTCCTGATAAATTGGTCACATTAGATTCTTACTGCTTTGAAATTTTTTTCAGCCATTTCAATTGCTTTAATACTTTCTTCTACCTTTTCATTATTCCTTCTGGTGAGTTAGAAATTTCCTTCATGAAGTTCAGTAGCAAAACAAAGAACAAAATCCCATAAAGCAGTATTTTCTGCCACACATTTCTTGCAAGTGTCTCAACTAAAGTAAGAAAGTAATATTTCATAATAATATCATTTAACTTAAGTAATATTAAATTATAATATAAAACTGTGTCTAATGTAATGAATGAAACTTGGTGAATCATCCTAAGCAGTGTGATATATACTACATATATTATTTAATATATATTGTAATATACAATGTGTGTGATATCTTCTACAAATTTCTGAAACTGTTTTCAAAGAAATTCTGAAGTTTAATGTATAACATTTTCATAAATAACTGAGAATAATCAGTGTTTTTCTCAAGATAACCTTTAAAATAATTGGCCAGTGTAACAATTGGAAGAAAACTACAGTTTTCGAAGGTCATTATAAAAATCAAGCTTATTTTTGTGAAAGATAAAAAAATTCAAGGAAGAGAATCAATCAAAATGGAGAAATTGGGGAGAAAACAAGCTAGAAAGAAGAGTGGTGTGACAAAACCTAGGGGCAGTTGTAAAACAGAGGGTTATGATTAGAATAGTGATGTGAGAAGTAGTTAACAGGTGGGTGGATCAATTGGCTGGAGCAGCAGATAAATTCCTAAGGAAAAAAAATGTTGGAAGGGTAGAAGCTAATTTCTATGTGCTTTTTAAAATTTTCTATGATAACAAAAACTACTTATATCCTCAACCTTAAGGTTATTGACTCATGCTTCAGTTAGGAAAGAAAATTCAGAAGGTCCTAATCATTCACGTGTGTATATTTAAATACACAATTATGTATGGGAGATTGATTAATTTAATGATATTGATTTCATATAAAAACACTAACAACATTTTAATTTACTATATAATTTGACCTTTGCTAAAATCTTTTGTCCAGTTGTAAAATTGTGTTTTTAAGTGTTTTTGTGTTTTGTGATTATGTTATGCCTTAGGGGAGAGCTAATATATAATACCCCATCTTATAAGTTTCTCAGTCCAGTGTGCAATTCTCATCTTACTATAGCTGTGAATTAGAAAAAATGTTTTCATACAACAATAAAGCTGTCTGTATACCAATTAAGATTTCATTTCTCCCTTTGAAAGATTTGGAAAGGTTATTTTTCCTTTTGGACTTCTTTTTTGCCAGATATATACTTTTTGGTCCACATTCTAAGTATTTTGGATAATTTTAATTTCATATGTTATCAATGTCCAAACACACATTTGTCTTTTGAACATCAGACCTCTTGAGAACAACAAAGGAGTTTATGATTGCCTTTATGTAAGTACACAAAAACAATGGGAAAGCAGTCATCTAACTGATCTCCCGCATTTCAAGCACCATTCAGAATAATTTTCTCTCCAGTTCTATAAAACTATATAGAGTTGCCAACTGAAACTCAGCATGATAGATAATGTAATGAAAATTTCTGAAATTATTGCAAGTCCTTGGTCTGACTCTAAACACTATGATTTTAGTTCACTCACTTTTTGAAAAATACACTCTTAATTGTTGAGTACTTCTGATTATTTCTTTGGCATTTACTATGTGGTAAAATTGTACGGAGGCTTCTTAGCTTACACTTCACAAGGACTGTATTGGGTGTTGGGGCTTGACGATATCAAACTTCACTTCCTTCAATCAAGACTATAGAAATTAAAAAGGAGAAGTAGGGATCAAACTTGAATACTGAAATAACAGATTGAGTCTTTGATAAGATAAATTTAAAACATTAAATGTGAGCTCATCCTTCAGTTAAATTTAGATCTACATGTTTTGTTTTAAAATCAACAAAAACCTCGCCATAAACTTGGAACAATTAATTCCACTTAAAGTAGGTAGAAGTGGTATTTATGCTTCATTAAACTCTCAAAAGAGCCATTGAGATTTCAGTGCTATTCTCAAATTTTAAAAAGTACAGAAATAGGAAAAAAAATACCCAGAAGGCAAGAAATTTATATGACATTTGATTGAACAATATCACAGAGGCTTTTACTTGTTCTGTTGACCAGTAACTCATATTCAGCCTTGCAAATTGAAAGTAAGATAGATTTAAAAATTGCCCTCAGGGTATTTTTTAAAAATCCAAGATTGATAATACACCTCCATTACTAAGATATTTAACAAGGACCCCATTTTATTTACAGAAATTTTCTAGCATAAAAGTAAAATAAGCCAGAAAGTCAAATTATGTTTTATACCTATTCAAGAATATAGGGAAGAGTAATACTTTCAAATATTTCCTTCAAAATTTAAGAAATGACACTTCATTCATTTATCTTTATTGTACAAACAGCTAAGTTTTCTTTGTTTCCAGATTCTCATAAAATTAGTACAAAAGAAAAAGCACGAGAGAATGGATGTGGGCTCAGAGTATTTACAATTTGTACATGATACATACATATCTTGTGTAACGTAGGTTCCAGAAACACAAAGGCAGAACTGAATGGAAAGGTCAGGAATGTTTGTTTCAAATGACATGGCTTATAAAAATGGATATGGAATGTCTGTATCAGCTGCTTTTTCCTTTTTGCTTTTGAATTCACCATACCCTAACACAGATAAAGACTATCGGACTCATTTGTTCCTAATTGTACTCTTATTTGCAGTTTGACAAATTATTAGCTTCAGCGGAAATGGCTGGAAGTCTACTTTTAATGAAAGCAATCTTATTTTTTCTCTAGTTTCTTTTTATTAAGTTTCTGACATAGATAAATGTAAAGAATTAATATGTGTAATGTATCATGGCTAGCATATATTTTTGATTTCCAAGGTTTTTTGAGGACTATAAAATATTGTATTAAAGGCAAACTATAAGCAATAGTTATTAAGTCACCTCACGTCATTTTGCTTAATATTTAATATTGTAGTATTTTATATCAATTTATGTGAGCTCCCAATTGACAGTCAAAAAGTTATTGACAGTGTCATAAATATATAAGGTGAAAATGCTGCAAATAATACCTGTCCTAGACTTTGTTTCTTATCAATTACAATTTCCTTGATGGAACAAAAATTATACAGCTTTGAATTTAGAAAATTTGAGTGTTTCCTGGCTAGATTAGCAGTCAGCCTGACCATAATTTAATAACCATATTGACAAGAAAGCTAAATTATTTCACAGGACTGTTGACGCTAGAAGTAAACATGCCCATGATGAAGCTTTTAACTCAGTGTGTGATCAAAATCTGAAATATAGCTGAAACATTGAAGGAGCAGTTTAAACATAGCACCAGGGAACTGTATTTAATTAGTGCATTAGTAAGTGTATGTTGAAATTGGGATAGAAACAATTTTCTAAGTGCTGTCCTCAAAAACTAAATTTATTTTCTATATTCTGTGAAAAAATGTCTCAGGAAAACATGTTTATGAGTACTAGTTATAACAGTTTGTTGAATAAGCTATATTTATTTATTCTAGGAAGTTTTTATGTTGGGGGTATATTTAATAGGTTATTACTGTGTCAAGACATTTGAAAGTTAATATGATAAAATGTGATATATCACACTAAAGCATATTTGTCTTCAAAAAGGGATATTTATTATTGGTTTGCTAAATGTTGTTAAATATTAATATCAAGATTTAGAACATAAAACACAATTATTAGAGGGTAAGGATAACACTTCAAATGAAGAGATTATGCACAGTCAGCATCCTAGAAATGGATTTTTCTCCTTTTATTTACAAATGAATTGATTACGCACTAGTTTAAATTCGAGCAACAGTAGACTGAGGATTACACCTGTGAGATGCAAGTCTCCAAGGTCAGTATCAGCACAAGAAAGGCTGGAAACACACAACTAGAGGAAAAATGAACTAGCACACCAATATGAGCACAAACAGTCTCCAGAAACTACTAACTAGACTTTTTCTAGTACTCAGACAAAAGAAACTTTTAATCAGTATTAGAAATATGTTGTAGCTCTGATGGCAGTTTATTGAATTAAATACATACTTAGATTACACTAATAATGAGTAAATTAATTAAAAATTTAATTAAATTTTAAAATTTTTCTGGTGTACTTCTCATAACTTAATATTTTTAATAGTCTAAACATTGTATTTATCATATACATGTATGAATATATTGACTTATGCTTATCTTCCTTACAAAAAAAGATAAGGAAATTTCTTAAAGAAATAAACCATCCTATTCATCTTTTGTAAACCCAGAACTTAGAAAATTCTTCACTTGTGTATTATGCAAATGTCAGAAAATAAATGTTAAATAGCTTATGTTTTACATAAATTTATAGGTCCCATGTCTTTTACTAGTTTGTTCTAATCTTCTAATTCAATTGGTGATAACAGAATCAAAAACATTCAATAATAGAACTGTCACTCTTTGAATATTTAGATGATACTATACTGACATGTTATCCATACACGCACACATTGTGGAATTGCCACACTCAATTGTTAAATTGTGCTACTAAATATATCCATTACCTCACACACTCATTAGTTCTTTATGATAAGGAATGTTAAAATTCACTATCAGCCATTTGAAATTGTATTGGCCTGCTGTTCGGCGCTGAGACCACTTACAAGAGGAGAGGTTTAATTTCACTCACATTTTTAGAAGTTTCTGTCCATGGCAGGCTCAAAGATAAAAATATGTGTAGATTTCTATACCAATAAAAAAGCAAAAGAAGTACAGAGAGATGACTCTTGTTATTTTTAAAAATACTGGTATAATGATGAGATGTAAATATTGGCTTCAATTTTTTTTTAGCATTTTCAATCTGACAATGAAAGTATTCTGAATCAAATAGAATTTTAATGGATTATTTAAAACATAGTTTCCTGTTCAAAATTGTTGCAGGTCATATATAGCCAGACCTCCTTTAAGTAGTTCAATATTTTATCTTTGGCATAGGCCTAACTAGAGACTCAAATTCAACTCTTGCAATATCTACTTATGGAGTGCTCTTTCTTTTGCTCTATTTTCCTTAGTATTGCTTTTAGTAGTTTCATTATCTTATTTAGAATTTGAAGTCCCATGAGAATATCTTGTAATCACTCATAAACTTTGTGCTCTATTTTATTATGGGATAATTTTATAGTTTGGAAAGTGATATTGAAAGTAGATAAATCACATCAGGTAGAAAGCCATTAAAATACCCAATTTAGTAAGATAATATTTTAAATATATTCAGGTATAACAAACAAAATAATAGTTTTTTTCTTCCTCTTTATAAAATGAATTAACTGTGATTATTTTGTAAAGTTAATTAAATGAAAATCATGTTTGTTACATAAATTTTCAGTGCTAAATTCAGCATAATTATTTCAATGTAAAGAACAGGTCTAATGTATTTGAACATTTTTGATCCTATTATTAAAAATGCTATTAAAATAATATTATTGTGTTGCAAAAATTCAGAATTATCTAAATAAGTATTTAAGTATATAACTAAACAGCTGTTCATAAACATGAATTTCTTTTCTACTTTCTACTTATTTTAATGTTAAAAGTGCCATTTATTCCATCAAATCTATTTTTCAATAATTTATTCTTGTGTATTTTGACTAACTTGAATATATTACCATTTCTTTTGCTCTCATTCATGATCACTACTTTGTATTCCCATACCCTTCAATTTAACATCACTTTACTTGAAATTCTTGAGTTCCAGCAGTTTAGGTATGGCCCAGATTTCATTCAATATCCAGATTTTTTTACTCCAACTTTGCACAAATGTCTTAAACTCTGCATTTAAATAATAGAAATTCATCTTTTCAACGGTGCTCTTTGTTTCATTTTCAGTCATTTCACTGTCATTCATATTAGAAAATAAAAATGTTATTAAAAAGCATATGAAGATATCTGGATAATTATCATCAGAAAAATGTACATTTTTATATTTCGCTTATCATGAGTGCCATCCTATGTAGAAAGATAAACATTTTTACTTCAGAAGAAGTTAATAAAACTTAAATGTAATGCATAATGAGGAATTTACAGTACATGATAAATTATGGTCTGAATTAGCAATTATTTTTGTATATAATAAATTTTTAGGATTTTTGTCTTTTAAATTTTATTCTGAACTACAGTGCTATAAATACACGTTCATGCATGCCTAATCTTGGAGTTTCCAGGAGTGATTGTAACGAATTTAAAAAATAAAATCCCTTTATGTTCTCTCATGCAGTGAATATGTGCTCGAACAACTTATTATGGTGACAGAAATGTTATGTCACATGGCGATTTCATTAATTTCATACTGTGGAAAAATAGTGATACAAAAGAAGGATATAAACTAATAAATAGCAAGCATTATGTTGATGTGCAAGTGGTGTTGATGTATGTTACATAACATCGAGATGAAATAACCTGTTTCCCATGTTAGAAAAGTTTTAGTGAAGCCTTTGAATAGTTACTCAGCCTTGGCAGAGAAGGAATGGAGACCTGTTGTCTATTATATTCATTATTGTGTCAAATTCAAGAATCTGATCATCTACAGATAAATCAGAATAAAGATAAAAAACAAAAGCCATTAAGCTCTCAATTAATAATAGAATTAGGATGTGACATTGAAGTAGAAGATGGTAAACTTGAATGTTAATCTTTTGGATCCCCCCAAGCATGGAGTTTTATTAATACAGGAAACGTTTCTCTGCATAAGAAGCACGATTCACATATTTCTGAAAAATATAACTAAATCAATGAGCACTTTCTCTGTTGTCTTCTCACAGGTAATTAAATGTCTAAGGGCTGCCACTGATATCTTCATAACTCTTGAAAATAAGCCATTGTGTCTTCCAAGTGGTAGCAAAATCAGTAAATCACTTGGGTTGATTTTTACATCACAGGAAACTCAATGGAGAGATGATAGTGCTGCTTAGCAGATAACTGACATTAAAGAGGTTTATTACTTCTGAAAATGCCAACTCACTGAAACAGCTGACTGAATGTCTCTGCCACTAGAAAGGTCAGTGTGTAAGAGGTGACTAATACTGTTGTCAGAAAGCCATATATTTCAATGTTGTTTTTATTGCACTTTTTCTTTAGCACATATTGGCTGAAAGCAGGTATAATTTTTCTTCCACTTGAAGAATGGCAGATAATGGGTAGCATTCATTTATAACTACAGTGTTTGATTAAACATATTTTGCATTAAATTAATCAAACACATGAGTTTTAATTCCATAACTTTCTGTTAAAGTGTTTAGAGTTACATCATGGGCAATTAAGAAACAAATAAACAAAGCTGTCAAAAATGATACTCTGACAACTTTGACATACTTAATGATTGCCTTGATGAGCCTTTGTCTTAGTTTGTTCTGGCGGATGCCACAAAACAGAAGAATGTAGTAGCTTGAAAACAACATAAATTCATTTCTCATAGCTCTAGAAAGAGGGGCTTTCATATTCTATATGGTATGGGTAAATTTCATATTGGATGATGGTCCCCTTTCTGATTCATAGATGGTACCTTCTAGGTGAGTCCTTACAATGATGGAGTAACTAAGCTGTATCAGCCCTTAAAGGAAAAGAAGAAGGAGGAGGTGGAGAAGGTGGAGAAGGTGGAGGAGGGAGAGGGGCTAGGGGAGGGGAAGGAGGGGGAGAAGCAGCGGCAGAGGAAGAGGAATTCTACCTAGAAAAAAAGGAGTTAAAAAAAATGCCTCTGAATACTATCTCACTGTTGGATATGATTTCAATATTTGAACTTCAGCTTGCAACTAGATAAGCATGTAAACTTCAGTTAGGAAGTTGAGATATTCAACAGCTTGGGTTAGAAGGATGAGTATTTACTTATAGCTAGGACTTCTCATAGATAATTTCATCAGTATATAAATTATGAATTATATAAATTAAAAGTCATTACTATAAAAATATCTGATTTTGACAAAGTTTCTGAAATTTGGTTGTTATCCAATAAGTATTTGGAAAGTGGAGGAAAAGTGATAGCTGAAAATAGTTTCATAAATAAAACCCTATGTTCTAATTGCTTCTTGTCCTTTTGGCTAAGATCAAGTATATAAAATACTAAGTTCTATTCTTTCTATAAACCCAGGAAATATTAGGCACAAAAATACCCAATCAATCTAGCTTTGTAGACCCCTCCACTTCAGTCTCTCCAATGCATACTGGCCACAGAGAACTGTAGATCCTGCAGTTCCTTATACTGTCCAGAAGTTTTGTCTTGGTGAGAAAAGTAAAATGATTTCATAATGTTTCACCAAAGCTGGTTTATGTATTTATATCCAATATTTATCCTTTAAAAAGTGTAAAATACACTCTGGAAGCAAAATTTTCTGATATTTGGTAACTGGAATGTCTTTCTGTAAGCTACCCTGGTCCTCAATTTTCTACCTGAAAATAATTTTAAAATTTTGTAAGATATGAAAGAATAGCTCTACTTTAATGTCCATTATGCCAGCTTATTCCGAATAAATTGTGCCTGTCTACTTTAAGAAAGTTGTCTGACCCTGAAATGTGACAGACTAAAGTAGACCAAAGAGTATGGTGATTCATTTAGAAGTAGCAAATAGGAATAAAGTGACTGCTACATTAATAAAGTTGACCTCTGGTCATAGTCTGTCTTTAGATAGTCAGTGCCATTGCATTTATATCAAACAAAGCAACATTTCAAAGGAGGGAAAGAGACTGGTAGCATTTGTCATATGGTCGTGCAAAGACATCTCAGGTAATTTCTAGAGCTTCTGATATATTGAGCTATTAGTCTTAATTTTCTCCTGTCATTTTTGCATTGACTAAAGAAAGAGAAATTATTCTCTTAGGATCTACAAGAGAATTTGAGAATAAGATTAAATGATATATTTAGCAAAGAAAGTAAAAAAGTAAGAATGAGGTATCTTTTAATTTTAGAATATAGGACTACAACATTGTAAATTCTCTAGCAACTTTTGTATGATCAAAATTTCCCAATCAGGTTACATTTGTTGGTTATTTTCAAAAAACTCTAAAAGTAGAGTTTTCATATATATATATATATGAAATATATATATATAGCTTTATTTGAAGCAGAATGCATATCACAGCTTTCAGTAATATTTCTCTTATGTCACCATTTTCACATTAATGAGTAACAATGAAATAAAAAATAATTTTTGCAAAAATGTAATTTGCTATTATTTGAAGAAATAACTAGGAAAGTTAAAAACTGTGTTCAGGTGCCAAGTGTGACAGCACACAGATGTAATCGCAGCTACTCTGGGTACTGAGGAAGGAAGATCATGAATTTGAGGCCAGCCTTGGCAATGTACCAAATCTTGTATCAAAATAAAAATAAAGCTAGAAATGTAGCTGAGGGGGATGATTCTGGGTTCCATCCTTGATAACATACTCAAATAGTCAGACAGAGAATGTGGAAAAAGAGGAAGAAAAATAGTTCAGGTGATTATGGTATGAGGTATTCATTATTAGCTCTTTTCAGCGAAGACTAAAGGTAAAGCACATTGGGATTCAAGCAGTGAAACTGTGATCAATTAGGTAATTTTTTTCATTTTATATCAATATGTTTCTCCTATCTCTAACTTTATGCCCTCAATACACATACATGTGTTACTGAAAGAATGAAAAAGCCACACAGATGTATTGGTTAATGAATTATCCATACCTGCCAAAATAAGCATATTATTAAAATATTTTTTGAGATGAATTAAGCTCAGATTCCTTATTTTTATTTAAATAGATAATAGCATTTAAGTACTGATAGTTGAACCAAGAGCCTTTGTACTAAACTACATCCTCAGACTTTTTAATTTTTTTATTTTAAACTGAAACTGCAATCCTCCTGGGTCAGCTGCCCATAGTGCTGGAATGACAGATGTGTATGACTTTCAGTATTGCAATGATACCAGTGTGACTTCATATTGTTTCCAAAATGGAATATAAATACTAAATGGTAGAACGAAGCACTGACCCAGATTTATCTGGCTGGTGACCTCTAAGTATAATAAGTTAGGCATTTTGACAGATGATCAGTGATGAAACTGGGACAGATACTAGTTTAGACTCAGATGAAAAAGCAACATTTTTTGGCCCTGTTTTGTAGATTCTGCAGACATCTATGCCTCGACAGCTGGTAAAAAGTAAGGTTTTTCCTCAATTACAGTTAGTAGAGTACATTATGAGGTATAGGAGCGAGAAGTTATTTCCATTCTGCTACACTATTGCTTCCAGCTCTAGAGGCCAGAATTTGAGGGTGGTGACACTTAATAGTGTTAGCTGTACGGACTAATTCCCAGCCTTACCCTTTCTTTACAGAAACTTCACATTTAATATCAAACTATGGACTCTTTCCCTGGCTTGCTGCTCTTGTAGATGCACTGCAGCAGTCCTCAGATCTTCTAACAAATGACTATGAGCATCATGTGCTTATTTTTAGGGGAGACCTAGCAGTGATCTAAGGCAGCTGTGTCACCAGTGGTAATCTGCTTCTATGGACAAGTACATATCGACCCACGCTCTCTGACAATGGTGGGAATTTCTGTGGGTCGGCATGGCCTCTATGCCCTAAAGAGCTCCTTTGCCACAGCAGACGGTTATGTCCCTGTGTAGTCCTGCCTTCCTCTGAGAGTTTGGAATTTCAGCCTAGAAGGACCTTCTCTCATGCCCTCAATTTTCTTAATTCTCCAATGTCTCTCAGCCTGGTGAGTGTGTATATATGTTTATTTGTAATTTCTAATCATGGCCTCTATTAGTAGTTAATAGTTTTATAAGGTGATTTATTGTATTAAATTATTGATTATTTTTAAATTTTTATTAATATTAAAATTTTTTGTTTAAATTATTGGGACTTTTTGTTTCCTGACTAGATCCTTTGTGATCTGAAATATAAATGATTTCATGACTTTTATGAAAAGTGATTTTTCATAAAAATTATTTTTTCAATTCATTCCTATTTCATATTTGGGGGAGTTATATGTAAACAAATACTCTGAGTAAAAGCTATTTTGAAAAGTCCAATAAGTACACCATATTTAAAAAAAAACGTTGTTAAAGGAAGAAACTCAATATTTCTAAACTTTTTCATTGTTTCTGACAAATAACCATCTCTTTAATGACCTCTTTCACTTGAGAAAGTGAAGATAACTACTTAAGACTTAGATAGATATAAGACAAATGAATTAATTATGCTATCTTGACAACTAAAATAATCTTTCTTCAACCATTCAAGTAATTATGAGCTTTTTCAATACTGTGATTAGTAATGTTTTAATTGTTTTTTCTGCTAATTTATTTGGAATCATTTTAATGATAGTAAGAAAAAGAAGGTAAAATGGTAAGTAATCTGGCATACAAGTGAGACACACACACACACACCCACACCCCACCCACACAGTCACAGAGAGAACTCAGTTAAATAAAGCTTGACCTTCTTGTTCCTTGAATAGCCATAACCTCCCAGAGAAGAAGCTTGGGAAATGAATTAAACAGAAATAAATTTTCTACTTTATAGTTGTTCTGGGATTTTAATTATATTTATCGTCTTTTATTCTCAACTTGATTTTCATTAACAACTCTGCTCACATTTTCTAAAAATCTAACATCTGCTCAATGTTAAAAGTTAGAGCATCCCCAATACAGTTTTAAGCTCTGCCTCTAGGCGTGATGAGTGAAAATGTGCCCATAATCAATTTTAGTAGTTTAGATATTTTTTTTGTCCACTTGGTGTTTTTATTTGGTAGGAAAGTGAGATGAATCTTAGGGAGTAAGAAGTCAAATTTTTAAAAACATGGTTTGAAATGGGAATAGATAATTGACATTTGGTTTCCCAGAAAAAAAATTTTTTTAAATGACCTTAGTTGTTTCTCTATTGAAAAATTTTGATCTCAATAAATAAAACTTTCACAATACATTACCATGTTGCTCAAACATTACCCAGATAAAAGAAAAACTAGACATTACTCATATTGTTTACATTTGTGTAATGGTGTATTAGTAGACATTTGATTGTTCTGACACATTAATCAACACCCACAACTTAAAGGAGGAGAGATTTAATTGAGCTCATTTTCAGGGGTTTTCAGTCCAGTCAGTTGTTTTCTTTCTTAAGTCAGGAATGTCATGGTGGGCCAGTATGATGGAGCAAAGCCATTTAGCTCATGGTGGCTAATAAGCATGGCCAGGGACAGTGTCTAAAATGAAGACACAAAGGACCAGCCACAGACCCCAAAGCCACAGCCCCAGACACACCCAGACACACCCACATATGTGAATCATCAATTCCTGGGAAGGACACCAAAGCCAGTTGAGGTTTATAGCCTTCCCTAACCACCAAATCTTCTTACCTCTTATCAACTGGTAACCCAGATGTGTCACCTTATGTGACACTTAATCTCTGGATAAGGAGAAATGTTAATATATGATTCCATCTAACATAATATATGTATTCGGTGTATAATTGAAAATGATGCATTTCTCTTCCCAAAGTTTCAGCAGTTTCATTATTTTTCAAAAGTCCATGTCCCAGTCTCTTCTGATATTCAAGGCCAACTCTTATCTACAAGTTTGTTTTTAATTAAAAAAAAAAACAACACATCACACAATCTCATTACAGTATCATAAGGTAAAGATTCCCATTCTAAAAAGAAGGAATAGGGGAATAAAAAAGAATAACCAAACAAGGATGAAACCCAGAAGGCAAACTCCCTATTTCTCAGGGTAACAAGTGAGTTATAGAGGGTTAGGGAAGCCCATCCTACGCCCTGTTGTTTGCAGACCATATATCCTGTCTTGATCTTCCTCTTCCACACCCTTTAGTTTGCATCACCTAATGTTTCACTTTCTTGACATCTTCAACTTCCTGAGGCCTCCACTGTACTTTTAATTTCATTCACACAGCTCAAGGGCTCCTTTCCTGACTTTCCAGGTCTTCCTTTGAAAATTGAGTCACAGCCTTCCTGACTTCACAACACTCCCATTCTGTCTATTGGTAAAACCAGCATAAACTGGATGACTCCAATATCTGCCTACTGCTGTAGGCAGTAGTCAGGCTCCTGTGGGCAATAGATACAGCATCTTCTGAGAACCTGGGTAGCTGAGCGGAGTAAAGAAATCCTTCGCATTTAATTCTCTAGGAGGGAGGCTGTTCTTGAGCAGAAGTTCGAGGGACTCTCTTCTCAAATGAGAGTTTTACAGTCTTACATCCTTGAGTCCGTAATTGGTGGCATCTTATTTTTTTCTGAGATGTTTTCATGGCATCTCTTGTCTCTGGACATAATATTTGGTTCTTCTTAAAATGGTGCAAATATCTTCAGTAACCACACTTCTTTTGGCTCTTACCTCCTTCACACTTAGTTCCTACTGGGCCAAATTTATATTTTCCCAATATTTTCTCTGGCTTTTAGCCCTGTGTCTCAGTTTAAATCTAATTTAATATAGGTAGCAGTACCCGTGCTATAGCCTGACTGTTGAGCTATCATCAAATTTATAGTCCACTGACCTTAATCCTAGACTCCTGCAAAGTCTTACCATATGGAGAAAGTAAAGACAATTTTTAATCAGTGCATAATACAGAAGCCGTCTAATCAAACTGCCAATGGGGTCATTGTTTCCAACTGAAATGAAAATCATCCTTTACCGTCCACACTATTATCAGCATTCTGGTCTTCGGAGTTCTGCTCTGAACTCTCATCAAGCTCTGTTTATAGCACTCTAAGTCTATTCTAGTGCACATCTCCAAAGCTTTTCAAACTCCTTCCACACATCAGTTCTAAAACTTTAGAAACCACATGATCAGAAACAGTCACAGTAAAGTTCCCATTTCTCTGACAATAATTCTAGTCTGTCTTACATTGCTGTAACACATTAACCAACAGCTACAATTCAAAGGAGAAGAGATTTAACAGCGCACAATTTTGAATGCAAGGACAGGTGAAACTTGAATAAAGCTAGGAAGAAAGAACTATAAAAGAAAATGGTAGATAAACAAACATAATTCATGACTTGAGAAACTAATTTGAAATGGTAATATGTATCTGTAGCATAAGGAAAGAAACCCGGACAAAGTGTATTTGTAGAACCCAAAATTCTATTAGATATACAAGAAAATATGTAAATAGGGAGATAGAGAGAGAGAGATAGATGATGGAATTACATGTGTAGTTGGTACTTACAGATTCATTTATGGCCCTTTTCTGTTATACAGGAAGGTGTATTAGTTCTGAAGGTTATTTCTTGGCTTGATTTTCACATTCAACACTTGTGGGTGATATTGAAAGAAAACATTACATTCTCTATGCCTCCATCTTTTTATATTTAAAGGACGTGGCTATGACACCTACATATATTATTGCAGATGAAATGGGATAACTTCTATAAAGTTTATATTGGTAAAGTGACTCTACAAGTTGTTTTAATATAAACTGGTTCAGTAAAATATAGAAATAAATTATTCAAATGTGAATTTGAAAGAATGGCTCAATTTACTTAAGTCAATAAGTTTTCAAGTGAGAGGATTTAAAAACCTAAGTAGCATAAATAAAATTTAACATCTTATCAATAAGTAAAATTTTTGCTTTGGTATTTTAAACACTGATAAATACATGGCAAATAGAAAATACCTACATTTCTTGGTGCAACAGCTGATTAAAGCTGACAAACCATTGTTCATTTTGGTGGTGATGTGCTTTTATTTTTCCTTCACATTTTAACACTAACTACTAGGAATTGTTTTTGTACTATAGGAATTTCTTCATTCATTTTTCATTATCTGCCTGAACTCACTAAGCTTTAAAATTTGCTACCTCCTATTAATGTTCTCCTGAACAGTCTACCTAGTGTAGATCTACATGTGAGTACTGAGGGAAAACAAATATAAAAAATAATGTCTCAAAAGAAGAGGTGTCACTATAGAAAAGTCAAAGTTAATTTATATTTAAATATAACATCCCAGAGGTAACATATAGTTTTCGCACTTTAATATGTTGCTTATAAAGTATGCATTTCTTTCAAGGTATAAGATGATGTTACCATAAATAATTCAAATTGGTAATTCACTGCACAGCATTTACTAGAAAAAGCTAAGAGATGAAATATGTAGAATGGTCATTTACATTTTGTAAAGCTTAAGAGTGATAAGCCAATGATACCTTTTATCTACAGAAGGATGTGTATGCCTTTTCCTACACTGATTAGCACAAAGAAAGCTATTGCTTCTGAATATATAATATTTAGGGTACATTTGATTTTCAAGTGAGACAAAGCATGACAAAGAATTTTTGTGAGAGCATATATTCTCAAAGGTGTCTGTCTTCAAGTTAGACAGCTGTAAAAGACTGCATTTAGTTTTTTAAAAAGTTACCAAACTGTCTTCACAGCCATCCCATATCACTGATAATTGCACACAGATCCCAGGGAGAAGTGGTGAAGGCCAAAGCTGCCCTGCTGAGGGCACATCACAGTGAGGACCCCACGCTGACCCCAGAGGCTTGCACCTATGTGCCCAAGCCAAAATCCACCCAAAAAATACCTGTATGGGTAGACAAGCGTCAGCCAGAGGACTGCCCCAGAGTATCAGTAAGTACACACAGAACTTTGGGAGGAGTGGCGTGGACTACAGTGACACTGCTGCAGGCAGATCCCAGCCAGAACCCTCCTTGAGCTGAGTGGCTTGAATACATGGGTCAGAGCCAAGAGCCCACCTGGAAAAAAGGTGCACAGGTGCACAAGCAAGAGCCAGAGGCTTGCCCTGGTACCATGAATAAGTACATGGAGAACCTAGCCCAAATCCTGCTCACAGAATAGGACCTGGGGTGCACAGCCCTCAACCAAAGGCCCTCCCAGACAATACGAAACTAGGGGGCCCCACTCAGAGGCAAACCTAGATACCATCCCAAGTGTGCACATGCCTCAGCCAGAAGCCTGCTCAGACAATACCACAGGGATCCACGAGGCCACCATTTTGAACCCAGGAATTAGTGTACTGGTGAGCAACAGAGAAAAGGCTGCTTGGTGGCTTGCTGAGAATCGAAGACCACTGGGTGAGCAAAAAGTTGTCTCAACAAAGCTATAGCAGGCTGCATCTGTTGAAATGAGAAGACACATAAACAAGTCTCACAAACAGACTTCTAGATTAACTAAGGCAACACCAAAGGGAAATAAGGCGGAAAAAGCTGATACTCAACCCCCTGTACTCTCTGAATTGGCAACGAAAGAAGATCTGGAAAAAAATGAAATCCAAGAGAATTTCTCAAATAACAGCAGAGATTGTGCCCATAGTGCAAGACAAGATCAGTAATGTGAAATTAGATGCATTTATAGCTAACGAGATGCACAACGAGGCCATACACATAAGTGAAGTAAATAGGACACACATATGTAAAGACTGAATAGTTTCTCTAGTGTGAGAAACTGAAAGTCTAAATAAGGATTGAAAGGTATAATAGATGATTTGAAATGGGGGGTAGTGGGGTGAAAGGGGTAGGGCAAAGGAAAGAAAGGAATGGAATTGATACAAGAAAATGAGCAAATGGAAGCAAAGTCTTTGTAAATAGGGAAGAATGGAGGGGTTGAAAGGAGCGCAGGGGGATGGGGGAAAATAAGAACCAAAATATATTATGTAAAGGTACAAATTTCCAAAAATAATTGCCTTTATATTATATACCTAAAATGTAACATTAAAATTAGTAAAGAAATAAAGTGGCTGCACAGGTTTCACTCCCATGAGCACTGGATGAGAGTTTCAGTATCTGCCCCCGCTTTCCAGAATTTTGTGCCATCTGTGTTTGGATTTTAGTTACTCTAATTGTTTTATACTAGTATATTTATATTGTTTCATCATAAAATATGATGATGAACATCTTTTTAATGACTTGCCAACTGTCTTTTGTCCTCTTTCATGAGATATCTACTTAAATTCATTGATTATTATTTCATTGGATTGTGTTCTTCTCATTATTCAGAGTTTTATATATAAATACTATATTAGATATATGTAATTAGTAAAAAAAATTCTCTCAGTTTTGGCTTACTCTTGATTATTTTATTTCTTTGACTCCAACTTTGCTTAGCATTTTAGCACAACACTTATTTCAGAGAAAGTCTGTAACTGGATGGTTCTCAAAAAAAATCTGAAGTATTTAGGGAGACATAGAATTATTTTATTTTTGTTTTGCTTTTTGGTGCTGGGGATCAAACTTAGGTCCTTGCACTTGTGAGGCAGCCAGTGTAACCACTGAGCTTAATCTCTGGCCCTATATATAACTATTTAAACATCAGATCATTTCTCTCCAATGTAGAAGTACAAGAAAAATAAAAGAAAGCAAGAAGAAAGTAAAAATTAATCAAAATGTTATTGATACATGGATATATATTTACATAAGTATAACAATTAAGAATATTAGCGTACTCCTTTACAAAGTTAACATCTTAAGAAAAACTTGATAGGTGCTTGAAATTTTTAAAACAAGAATGTTGACTGAATCTTAAAGTTCCAATCTGAGCAAAAACTCATGTGGTATATTTTCTACACACACATTCTATTTTAAAATTTTTATTGGTACATGTTTGCAATATATTATATCTACATTGTTTGTACGGACTTGGTGCATATAAGAAATACATCTAGTATTCAAATTTCCCTTCCGTCCTTCCTTCCCTTCCCTTCGTCTCTTGATCTTTTCTGAGAAAGATCTATCTCCGTTCTTCATATTCTCTATCTTTTACCTCATTCTTCATTTGAAATTTGTGGTTTTCATATAAGAGAAATCATGCAATATCTAAACTTGCGATTCTGATCCATATCACTTAACACTATGGTCTCTAGATGCCTCCATTTTCCTACAAATGACCATTTATTTGTCTTTTTTGGAATAATACTCCATGGTGTGTCAAAGCCACATTTTCTTAGTCCATTTTTGTGTTGATAAATATATAGATTGCTTCTAACATTTAGCTATTATGAATTGTGCTGCTATCAACATGGGTATGCAGATATCACTGTAATGTGGTATAACATTTTTAGGAAGATACCTAGAAGAGGAATAGCTGGATTGAATGCAATTTCTGTGGAAACAATATACTATCTTACTCATCCAGATTTTACACATTATTTTCCTGAATTTTTATTTCAATTTATCTTTCCTTTAACTATCAGAGAGAAGTAGTTTTAATTTTTTCTTGAAGAGTCCAATAAATGTTCATTTGATGCATTTCTCCAATTCTATATAGTTGTTCATTTTTCTTAAATAATTGCAAATAATGATTGACAATATGTGTCTCCAAAACAGTTTATTTCTCTTTGGTGTTTTGGAACTAGCCTTACTTTCTTTTGTAATCCATTGACACTGAACATGGACTACAATGGAGAAGTTCTTCTTAAATGTAAACTAAATGCATAGTTTGGTGAAAAAATGTTTAAAGATCATAATATTTTTTCACTTTTTTCACGGTAAATATTTCTTAAATTTTAAGAGAAATATGGTAAGAAATAAAGCTCAGTATTTAAGGTTAATGTATTTATATGCATAAATATTCATTTCTGTCATAGCTAAATGCTGAAATTTAGCAACAAATATATAAAATTAAAAAAAAATAATTCTTATTCTCAGTAGTATAAGAAAGTAGGACAGGAAAACAGTGATGATAAATGTATACTTTGTTTTTAAAAGGAGAAAATAGAAAAATCATATTTATTAGTTACCTATTGATGTCGGGCTATGTACTAAGCATGAAATATTTGATTTGTATAAAAATGTAAGCATCATAATCTCTACACACAAGGAAATTCAAACTAAGCAAAAAGAAAGCAATTTGACTAAAGCATCACATGTGGAAAAAATTCACAATAAACTTCTTAAATTCATAACATCTTAGCATTGGCTTCTTAACTGCTTTTTTGTTCTTTGTTTCCCAATGAAAAACTATATTTCATAGAAGAAGAAATTTTCTGAGGATATTATAATAACTAAAAGATTTAGAACTCAGTTGCTTTCATTGCATAATTTCTGGTTACTTTTTTCTCTTATTCTTAAAATATGAATCATATAAAATAAAAATAATACAATAATGATACTGTATTAATTTGAAAAAGAAAGAAAACATTTATTGAATGATTAATTCTACATTCTTCCTCATTTTTACTAATTATGGTGGAGTAAAAATAAATTATATGAGATTTTGACAAAAAGCTGTGTAAAACTCAGGAAGCTTCATTGAGATTAAACGTTTCCTAGAAGCTGCAGAAGTGAACAAGCCAGATACTTGTGGCCATTTATCTTTTTTTTTTTATTGTATCCATTTACCAAACTTTTTTTATTTGCCTACCCATTTTTTGTTAGTACAAGCAACTTCTTTCCCTAGTCAGCATTGATAAAGTAACTTTACGTGATGTGACATTTTTTAAATAAATTACCCTCACTGACCAAACTTACTTTCTTCATCTCCTATGCCATTGTTTCTAATCACTTTTTAAAGCAATTTAAATGATAATATGAGGTGGTAACACAGACAAGGAAGAAAGGAAGGCATATCATATTGCTTTAAACTCTGAATACTCATTCCACACTTGTGATACTAGGAAAATAGGATCTCACTGAGTAATTCAGCTTGGTCCTGAACTCGCTATGTAGCCCAGGCTAACCTCAAACTGATCTTCCCGCCTCATTGTCCTGAGTGCTGGAAAAACAGGCATGAGCCCTCACACTCGGCTAGCAAAAATAAAATTTTTTGAAATTCTTTTGCATGCCACTAATAAAATCATATGTAAACTATTCTTTAGAAATGATACTCTTTTCTGCATATTCATATAGAGAATAAGATTTATCATTGCATAAAAATTAATCACTGTATTTATATCATATGAAAAGACTTTTAGATTTTGTTTATATCAATATAGATACTTTAAATGTAGCTCAATTATCAATTACTTATTATCACTATTTTATATTATGAAAAATATCTACAGATTGAATGTTTCAAATGATGGACTCCACTGAAAAAATAAAATGTCACCTCTGAAATTCAAATAATGAAGATAAATTTACTTTAAAATATTGAATTAGACATTTTTTTAAGGATAGTAAATACTACTAACATTGGCAATTCTAACATAAAGCATGGTAAAGAGTTAACAAAATGTATAGTATATCTGCAATTTGCTAACAGGAAGACCTTGCAATAAATCTTACATACACACATTTGAAATTATGTAGAATCAATATATGCTAATTAGCTTTATTATGGTGATCATTCTGCAATATTTATGTTTTTTCAAAACATCAAGGTGAACAACTTAAATTTTTGTAATGTAGTCCATGATAAATACCTCAAGCAAGCTGTTAAAATGAAAAAAAAAAAAAAGAAAAAGCAAGGAAAAATGAAATAAAAAGAGAAAAGAAAAAGAAAGAGGGAATGGAGCAAAGGTGGAAGGGAAGGAAAGAAGGAAGGAAGGAAGAAGGAAAAAGAAAAGAAAGAAAGATACTCATACACCTGCTTGGAGGAAGTGAATCTGCCATTAAAACACCCTTAATAGGATTTCACTGCTTCAGAATAACCTACAGCCAATAGAATCTAAGATCTGTGAGACACATATTGGAGAATTCTTTCTAAGTTATTCAATTTTCCAATGTCAAATAGACATGTCAAGCTTACATGCTTACCACTGTGTGCACAACCTTACGAACCTATTGGGCAACTTATTTCTCCTGGGTCTGAATATATCTCACAAAAAAGATGAAAACCTGGGAAATTACTTCCATTTCCCAGGTATTTATTTATTTATTTGTTTATTTTTGCTTATCTGAGGTACTTGCCCTTTCTGTTATTAAATCAGGCCCATTCTATCTATAAGTTACATTTTCATGAATTAAAAGCTTGCAGCCCATTTCACTTTAAGACAATTCTCACATTTTAAAGCCCGAATATCTTTATGGGCTGATAACTGCCTCAAGAACTTGCAAAGCGAAGAACAGTGACTGTCTTCATCTCGATCCATTATGACTCTAGTTTTCTCCACTGTGGGGGTGATGAGATAATGGATTAATGCCAAAAGGTAAAATCATTTTTTGTATGACTGCCTTTCACAATGTCAGTCTTTGTAGTCTCTTCTGTTTACATTTTGGGGGTCTTTTGGTGACCTAGGAAATTCCACTCAGATTTCAAATGTGGATGATACATGTTCATTAACACTTAGAATCCATGATTATATACTCTATAAATCTTGTGACTGTCATCTTCAAAGAGTGAAGAGGTCTAAGAGTGAAAAACTATGGGAAATTCTAACAAGCCTGTTAAAAGGGGACCCTATTTGTCTAAATATCTGCAGAATTTTCCAGGCTTACCTGAATGAACCTCTAAAACGTGTTGCAGATAAATCTGTGTTTCCTGCTCTCAAAATGCATTGGTATCCAAGAGAAAGCTACTACCTATCACACAACGTGAAAGACTCTTGTACATTTTTCTGTTACATGCTGCTCACATTTTGTCATCTGCAGGAAGCTAAATTATGTTTCTGGTGCTTTTCCAGAAAGAAAGAGAAAAATGTATTTTTATTTTCCAAAAGATTGAAATTTGATAAAGGTTTGAATAGTGCTCTATTTATTATATTTTAAACCAAGGTACTAACACCAAGATGAGTTGAATCTTAACAATAAAGGAAAAGGGCCGGGGGATTTAGCTCAGCAGTTCGGTGGCTTGCTTTGCAAGCGCAAGGACACAAGTTCAATCCCCAGCACCCCCCCAAAAAAAACAACAACAAAAAAAACCCAAACCAAAAGAAAAACAAAAAAAGAATAAAGGAAAAGGGAAACTCTAGGCTTGCTAGTGATCACTGAAAGGTAGATGCAAGACATGTGGTAAATCCTGACTGAACATAGTTTTTGGAGAATAATAAAGTAATTTTTTAAAAATTTGTGCTTCATTAAAGTCAACCCACTGAATACATCGGTTCTAATTTTTACTCATTTGAGTTATTTCATCTAATTTGTCCCTTCGTAACCATTCTATATTTTTCTTTTATGATTTTTGTTCTGTTTTTGGCTTATATGTTTTTAATTTCTCTCTCAATCAAGCATTATGAAATCATTGATACTGCACTATTCACTTTCTGTCTTCAAATATTAAAACAGATAGTATTTCTTCTATTACTCTATAACAGACTTTGTTACATGTATCTTCAGTATATATCTTATTGATACTCTGATGCATTTGGTAATGTTTAGCATTTTTAAAAACTACTTCTGCATTGCCCAATGCATTGTCTAATTTTTATTTTGAAATCATCTATTTTCTTTTAAAGTTTTAACACCTATATTAAATCTGTAAATATACACCCACCTAAGGAATTATATAAACTAGTCCATTGTGCTTTTTTTTTTTGTACCTTATCTTTGGTTGTTCTAATTTACTCACTTGATTAAAAATTTCATCAAAATATTAATGATTCCCAATATCTCTTTTCTTAATTTATTTTTTGGTACAGGGGATCAAACTCGGGACCTTGTGCTTGTGAAGCAGTCAGAGGTACCACCGAGCTAAAATCCCCAGTCCTCCAATCTCACTTTTTAGCTGTCACCTCATACTGCATTTCAATCTTATGTAGTTACCGACACGTAAGTCAGATCTGCATGTCCAAAAAGTTACCTCGAGCTCAGAATACCACAAAAAGAATTGAATATCTATTTTCATGTATTAAACTTCATATATGTATAACCTACATTGCTGCTAGAAACCTATTTCAGATACACAGATCTATTAAATGAAATCCATTTTGTACTTTTCAACTTTTCCCATCTCCATTCAATTATCAACACCACCAGAAAGGCTTTCCTGAAATTTCTTTCATCTGCTTTGCTCTCATATTACCCTGCACATATTTATTTTAGTACCTGCTTTGCAGTTGGTCCACTTATATGCTTGTCTCACTCATCAAAATGTATACTTATGCAGGATGGAAACTATTAGCCACTTTTGTAGTATTGCATTTGACACAGAGTCTACAATCAAATAGTAAGGATTCTATAATTTTCTGCCTTGAACTGATCTTCAGTACTCTCTTCAGAAATAGGTTTTTTTTCTCTCACAATAATTCTGGTAGATTACATCTATGTGATAAACTTAGTAAACAAGGATTGTGGTGTTTAAATATTAGCTGCAGCTAACCATCTCAGTTTCATTGGGAAGTGGAGCAGTACATAAAGAGCAGGCGAATTCATCACTAAATTTAATTTATGATTTTTTCATTGCTTTTTCACTATATGTAATAGAAATTTTTAGAAATGTATTGATCAGGAAAATGTTAGTGCGTATGGAAGACACTATAAAAGTACAAGAACACTTCAGTAAATTGCCATAAAATAAATTTAAAAGGTTCTTGTTGCTTTCATTTCTACTGTGCAATGTACCATTTCCTTTCTTTGAATTAGTCAAAGCCCTTAGCAACAAATTTATTTGCTCTTGCTGTGCACTGAATTTCTGTAGCCATTTTCTCATTTCTATTTTGTGCAAAATATATAAATTTGTAGTTTACAGTGACGGCTGCTCTTTACCATGTCTTAACATTTCTTGTCATTACAATCTGTTGTCTACATCCTCTTGATCTTTTTTCTCCTTCATCATTTTGTAGCATGTGGCAATGTTGACCACTTCCCTTGGACATACAGTATTTCTTCCTTCTCCAAATATTTTTCTACCCCAGCTGCTCATTCTTTCTCATTTGTCTTCAAGAGAGAGAAGGCAACATATTAAATATATTCTGCATCTCAACATTTTGCAAACGACAACCCAGTACTTCTTTCCAAGTAACTTGCTATTTTATGGAAAGAGAAACCAATTTTATAAAACGAAAAAACAGAGTCATTTTAATGGCAGTGAGTTCATAATGATGAGCATAACGACGAATGGCATTCTGAATAAAGATGCTGATTTTTTGTTAAACAAAAGGACATTAAAAGAAAAATATATAGGGCTGGGGATTTAACTCAGCTGTTTGGTGGCCTGCCTTGCAAGCGCAAGGACCCGAGTTCAATCCCCGGTACCCCCCCAAAATAAATAAATAAATAAATAATAACAATATCTAGATACCATAAAATCAGTGAGTATAGTGAAAACTTTCCCATATAATATTTATTCCTATGTAAGGCAGTGGAAAAATAAATTCAACTATGAATCATTGGTAAAAAAATCAGAAAGCATAAATCAAGATTGAGTAGCTTTATTTCCACAAGTAACAGTGCTTTAGAAATTCTTATGCTAATTTCTCACCTTCTACCATTAATGTGTCCTCTAGCAATCTTTTTATTGCATAAACAGATATGTGGTATTTATACAGCATTTTCTCTCTTTTTCCCCATCTGGTACATTGTATATCTAATTCGAGGGCAGTAGTCTGCTGTAGCCCAAAGCTTTTATCACATTTTTTGTGATATCTCATATTGATAGGATGACTCCTGTCACTCAGAATGCTCTTACAAAGTCTTTTGAGGACTAATGCACATGAAAACTAATTCTTCATTACATTTGCTCCAATTTAAGGCAACAGTTTCTCTCTACCTACCTGATTTACTGATAACTGTCACTGGGAAAGGGAATTATCTGCAGCTCACTGCAGATGAAAGTAGTGTTGCAGATTAACTATAGATGTAACCTTGCTGGAAAAATTATATATATTTGAGACACGCCGTCGCTAGAGGGAAGACAAATACTGAAGATGAGAACTGTACAGTTTGCAGAACAATGTAGTTTTCCTATATCCTTGGCAAAATCAAGCTCTTTTCTTTCTTTATTCTTCCTTTCTTTCTCTCCTTCTCTCCTTTCCTCCCTCTCTTCCTTCCCTTTTTCTTCTTTCCCCCTCCTCTGTCTCTCTCCGTCTCTGTCTCCATCTCTCTTTCCCTTCCTTTCTTCCTTCTGTCCTTTTAAAAAATGTTTCTTTTGGAACCGCATACGTTAATTAACTAGACTACATCTCAGTTTATTCCTATATAATATATGGAATGATAATTATACTTGCCTAATACAATTGTGAGGATTAACTTTGAAAATCTTACAACAGTGATATACAATAAGCACTATTTTCCTGTTTTTAAAAATCATGTGCTATCAATTTATTTCAGAACCTTTACTTAGGGCTTTTCAAAATCTTGGGAAATTGTAATATAAGTGAAAGACTCATGTCTCTCTCTCACATTCCATAGGTAAAGAGAATTGTCCCCAATTTTTTTTTATGTCCTCAGAGCAGGAAGCTGTGAACATCACTTTGCAAGGCAAAAGAAGCTTTGAAAATATGACTAAGATTCTGATCTGTAACAAGATAGATAAGGACTCAAGATGGGTCCAATCTACTTGGATGAGCCTTTCGAATGGAATACTCTTTGGAATCAAAGATGCTGCAGAAAGAAGACAGATGTTTTCACCAAGACATCTATAAAGCTATCACACTGTTCTGAAACTGAGAAGGAATCAAAGACCAAGAGAGAGTGAGAGATTGAGAAGAGTGTGTTTAGGAACCTGGAGTCAAAAAGAGAATAATATTTATATATGTAGCTGTAATTTGGTAGCAAAAGCTACCAAATACCACAAATTATTATTCATTAGAATTTTTCTTATAAAATATTTCAAAACTTGAACAAACATAGGAAGAGAGCAAATTAGATGTATTGTTTACAAAAGTACAAATACAAAAGCAACAAATTCTTTGAAAAAACTGTAGGAAAATCTGACTTGATATATACAAATATACATTAAGAAGCAGAAATCAAGAATCTTACAGAAATAATTTTACTCAAAGTGTTTATTTAAAAAAAGACGCTCTGAAGGTCTAAATTAAAAAAAATAAATTCATATAAAATCAGTATAAACATATAAGTGAACTATTTTTGAAAAAAGGTAAACCAGAATCAAAGAAAGAGTACTTTATAATGCTACAATGAGGTAATAGAGAGAAAAGAATAAATTTTCCTTGATGTACATATACCAACACAGTTATATTTAGAAAACAACCTAGGGCTGGGGATTTAGCTCAGTGGTTCCGCCGCCTGCCTCACAAGCGCAAGGTCCTGAGTTCAATTTCCAGTACAAAAAAAAAAAAAAAAAAGTCCTGTTGTGTGAAAATAAGTGGGTAAAAGACAATAATAAGGCAAAATTTTCGTGTATTGCAAACTTAATTTTCCATTAAACAGAAAAAAGATCAATATAATGAATAAGTTCCACAGAACTACTATAAAATTAAGTGCTAATAGCTAAGAACATTTGACATTTTCTAAGAAGGTAGAAGTTGTTATATTTTTATCCCCCCAAATAAGTTAATTAGTTGATAACAAAAGGAACTGGAGAAAACTATGAGGTGGTGGATTTATCCATGGTCTTGATGGTGGTTGTAGCTTCACAGACTTCATTTATTACCAAACTCAATAAATTGCATAATTTACGGACAGTTTTCACATGCTCATAATATAATAAAGTGAACCAAAATAAAGTTTGTATATGTGCATGTGTATTCAATAGAAATATGAATTAGACAGATATAAAATTTTTTCTAGAAATGTCTGTGGAATAATGGAAGTGGGAAAAGTATTCATATATCAATATTTGAATGTCATGTACAACATTGTAATATGATGTTTTGTACTATTGATGTGTACCAATATTTTTTAAAAACGAGAGTATAAATCTACCACTTGTTTGTTCTGATATACAGCACTACATTCCTATTAAAAACAATTATCATCATAAATTTTGAAAAAAGTTTGTAGTTTAAAAACTGGCTAAAGTTTTGTAAAAATACTTGTATCTTTAAGTTGCCTTAAAATTAGCTATTTTTGTTAACCACTAAACTATGATATAAGCAATACTGATTTTTGTATTTAAATTATACAATATATTATTTGATTGAACTCTTCCTTATATTTCTAGAATTTAAAGAGGTTACAGATTTCTTGTTTTATTCACAAATAAAAATTGAAAAATAGTTTAGCTTTTAGCATTTTTCATTAATTGATTACTTCATTAATTTGTTTATCCAAGCAATGCACATATATTTACCTAAGCACAGTTCTAATCTTTTGACTTCATATATAAGTTTAAAAGTGTGATTTCTACGTCATTTATCATATTTCACATTTTTCTTCCTACTATTTTAGTGTAAAAAATATTTTTTTCTAATTAATGTTGAATACTTGGTCAGAAAAGACTAGATATTTTTTTCTGCCAAATGAAAGAATTTGAGAAAATATATATCAGGATGATAACCAAAGTAGTTAGCAGTTTATTGAAGAAATACATTTCTGTTGATTTCAAAACCACCATGTGTTCATGTTAAGCCATATAATATAATCAATATGACCTCTTTATTAAGGTTTGAATGAAATAGTATGTGTGAATGTTCACATTTAATTGTACAAAATTTAATAGTTATATTTCTAGCATTAAATGAGTAATGACAATAAAAGAATAAATTTCCCAGTTTTTATTCTGTTATCTGTACTCATCCTAGTTATGATGGGTGTAATTGTTAAATGCTAAAGACATATTTGAAACAATTGTAATCATTTGATCCTGATGATAAAAGTTATAATCACTCATTTTGACAACACAATGATAGGTTCTTTTTATAGATCACTTAGATGTTCTGATCTTAAGGAAATTCAGTTAAATGACTTACATTTAAATCATAGACCTGTTAAGATTTTTAATAAAGTCTTATTGGATATTTTAAAAATATAAATACGTCAATTTTAAAGTTGAATTATACTGAAAAGTTATTTTTCATTACCTATTTTTCCATCAAATAAAGAATTTCTTCTCATGAAAAGCAATTTACATAATGTTGAAATATACATATATATATGTATATATATGTATATATATGTATATATATGTATATGTATGTTTGTGTATATATACATATTTTTCTTATGGCCTGCTCTGTAAATTTACATTCTTTGCAATTGTGAAGTATATAGCCACCTCATAAATTATTCACACGTGGCCCAGAGGTACCGTTAAAGAGAGCAAACTGATGTCCAGAATGCATGTTTGTATAAAATTCTATTAATAATAAATTAGTCCTGTCTTGTAGAGATGAGAATATAGTGTCTCTGTCCCAAAAATGGTAATCTTGAAATTAGGCAATACTTCATTAAGAAAACGTGTCTTCCAGAAGGATAATATATATCATTTTACACTTTGTTATGATTGCTTCAGAAAAATAACATTTAATGTACATCCAGGCATTTAAAATAAATTTTGTACTGTATCTAACTAGAAATAAATAAGAAACTTCCATCAATTTCTGTATTAATATATTTTCTTTATTTGTGAATACCTTATCAGGTTGATATACTACTCTAAAAATATGCCATGAAAACATATTTTAAAAACTTTTTATGTTTAACCTTTCATTTAACAGACTTCTTATAGTGTAATGAGTTTATATTTGAGTCATTTTTAGAATGTGCTTCTTTATAGAGATATGAACAATAGTTATAGCTCATATTTGTATTTTATAGTTTAAACTATCAAATATTACATGTTTTTGTAATTTTTGAAATATTTTTACATAATAAATAATGGAAACTAAAAATTCTTAAGGAGGAAGATTTAGCTTTGCAAGCCCAAGGTCCCACAATTATATCCCTGACACCAAAAAAAAAAAAAAGCTTCTGATAACCAACAGGCATTTATTTAGTTTCCTTATTTCTGCAAATCACCACACTGGCCATAATGTGATTTGTAAAGGTCTTTCCCTGGAGGATAAAACAAAGGACAGGAAAAAATACCAAATATATTGAGATTAGGAAGGAAGATAGGTAAATAGGAACTGGCTTATTGGAACCAGAAGGTATGAATCTAAAGTAGAAATGGAAAACCAAGTTTACATCATTAAACTCTCAAACATTGAGGACGATATGAAAAAGGAGATTTGACAAAAAAATGAAAGTGAAAGGAGGGTGTGATTTTTTTTTTTTTTTTTTTTTTTTACCTAAAGGAAACAATGAAGCTGTTCTACAACCCTACAAACCTGGAAGTCATCTACAAAGCTTGCAAGAACAACTCTCTAGCCAGAGGCCCATGGGGGACACAGGCTTTGTCTAACAGCCATGACAGTAAGTGAATGGTTAATTTCAGGATGTGAAGTCCACAGTCTACTTCCTCCATGTGCAAATCAGAATAACTAGATTGAAAAACAAAGACTATGGGAAGTCTCATTGAAGTGTACTGTAAAATAAATTCATGATGATGCTCTTGTGAAGTGTGTGTGCTCCAGGGGTGGTCATCTTATTCAATCAGTTTCTTACTTTTCTATAACAATATAAAATTACCACTAAAGATCACCACATATTTAAGAAGGAAAAAAAAACCCTAAATTACAAATAGACATAAATGAGCAAACAAACAAAAAGAAAACAAACACAAAGTGAGGTAACAAAGATGAGATTAAGTTAATAAAATTGAAAAGATTACCATTAATATTCTTAGAATTTTGCACATACATAATAAAAGGATGCTATAATTAGTAATTATCAAAATACAAATTAAAAATAGGATAGAAGAAATTTTAATGTATGGTGCATATAAACATATATATACATATTTTGACTAGAAGTCAACAATTATTTTCCTTTTAGTGCTCCTTTGTGATATTTTGAAATGCTTGTACATTCTTACTCTCCACTTCAGAAAGGCTATTATAAAGATGGAAATTAGAGATAGGTTTTTACACTGTGCCAAAACTACAAATTTTTTTCACTATGATGGAAAAAATGCAGAAATATTATTTAGAAAATAATCACAAGCTCACATTTTGTTTGCTAGTTTTAAAGTACTATATGTCATATGTAAAATATATACACACACATTCATATGTGTATATAATTTACTCTGAAATTTCCTATATCTCTTCCTCCTATAATTTTAAAAGTTCAGTATGAAAAAATTCCACTCACAGTAATGATAGTACCTGCTTGAAAAAAAGTTAAAAATTTAGAACAAAAGTGAAAGAAATTGTTTTCCAATGTATAGCTTATTGGCTAGTTTCCAAGTCAAAGTGCAGAGTGGAGCCAAGCTGTTTCACCTTGGGCTTTCCAAGGGGCTCTTTTGTATGCACCAGATCAAGAGGTCAGCCAATAACTGGCAGGATATTTGCATTCATGTGACTCTCTCCTTTCCAGTTTTCTTTCCTTGGCAACAACCAGTCCCAAATCCCTCTGACACTTCAAGCAAGATTTCACAAAGAGTTCTTCACGCCTCTTATTCATCAAGGGATTGATTTTAGGGGTAAAACCTGTAATTGTGTATTTCACCTTCTGTAGTTTATTTCTTTTAAAAGGTTGATTTTTTTTCCAGATTTTTTTGGTTTGTTTTGCTCTGATTCCAACAAATATTTTTGTTATATTTATATAACAATATAAATATATTTTTTCCTGGGCTAGGCATTCAAATTCTGTTAAAATGTGCTCATAGAAAAACATAACGGGAGCTCTGTGCTCACAATCACTTATATTAGTTTTGGTATAAGAAATTCCAGCACATCAAATGGGCAGTTACACTATATATATGTAGGAAAAAA
>NW_022900947.1:26724741-26732167 GCF_012274545.1 Fukomys damarensis | reverse complement strand
ATAAATATAAAAATATATATTTATCATTATTATCTGAGTTACAGTCTAAAATTAATCATCTGGACCTATTTTTAATCATAGCTACTGACACACATTTCTTAAGTTGAATTGGCACCTGTGCCAGAATATCTGTTTTTACTTATATTTATTATAAAACATTCCAATGCTTAATAATCTATTCTCCAGAATTCCTTATATTAAACATGTACATAACTTATTTAGTAAACATGAATACCAAATATTTTAATTTTGATAAAAATCAAAATACCTTTTACCTATTTATGCTACTTATGAACCTTTATAGTCTTGTTTTGTAAGATCTTATACTAATTGTAAGCAGTGACAAGTTACATTTATAAGCTGCATTTATTTTTGAAAATAATTTTTGACCAGGCTGATTCATTGTCTTTTTTATGTACTTTGAATTTGAATATATTTTTACTGACTGACAGTATATGATTTGATACATTGCTAAAGTATTTTTTAAAGATACAAATGTATGAAGTACAGATTTAGATAAATATAAAAGAAAAGGAAAAGCATTATTTTCCTACTTCTTGTAATGTTCAGTATAGGCCATTTGGAGACCCTGACCCTGAAGTGTACATATGGTGTAGGAGAGATCACTTCCACATGTTGGTAGAGTGTTAATAAGACAACTGAATTCTGTGGTGGAAAAGAGCTCAGAGAGATGTAAGGCTATAATATGAACAGGTTGTTAGGACACGTAAATGAAAAGGAAGAGCTCAGCAGGAAGGTTTGCAAGTGCACAGACATTGTTAGCCATGGTAGTATGGAGTTTTAATTTTTCTTTTAAGTGAAGAAACACACAAAACAATATACTAGAGACTTTGTGAGTTAATCTTCTTAGCTGCTTCTTAAGAAGGCCTCTGTCTCAATCAGCTAAATTGACTACAACAAAATGCCAAAGACTGAGTGCTCACACTGCAGGTATTTATATCTCTGGAGGTTGGGGAGCAGCACACTGTTTAATTCCAGTAAGGTAAGAATTCCAGAAAGGTAAGAACTCTTTCTGGCTGACAAATGGTCACTTCCTTGTTTCACCCACATTTCCCAAAGCCTCTACTTCCACCCATCACATTAGAAGTCAGGGCTTCAACATACAAAATATGGGGCACAATTCAGTTCATAAGTGACATTAGGATAAAATAATTGAGGTAAAATACTTATCAGAATAAGAAATGATTGTCATAAAATACATCTTAGAGCAAGAAATACACATTAGATATGAAATGGTGGTTGCTAGGATATTTGCTGATTGTGCAAGTAGAAAAAATAGTTGGTACAAACTGCAATCTCAGGATATAACAGGAGAAATTTAAAGCTGTGTGAGCAGATGGACAAATTACCTTTTAATCCCCTTGGAATGAATTTTATTATAATATAATTATTACTATTATAATGAAAAAAAGATTTAGGAAGGTGGTTATGTTAATGCATATTTATCTTGCATTTTTTATAATTTCATAAACTTGTTGTTACTTTGATAAATTATTAATCTTACATCCATACCACATTCAGGACTCTTTGTATATCTGTTCTACTTATTAAAATATGGAATTTCAACTCTTCTACACCGGTTAGTCCTCACCCCACCCCTGGTGGGCTTACTTTTCATCACTCAGGACTTCAAGATCCTTGTGGCCCAATAATTGGATGATTAAATCCTAGCATATTAGGGAATATCCAGAACCATGATCTGCTATTATTTTTTAGTGCTGTATTCACTCCCTATGTCTGATCTAGAAAGGACACATTTTGGGTGCCACGCAAGACCAAATACTTTATAATTGCTCATCTTTTCTTTTAGACCAATATTATAGGATTTGTGTTCTGGTGGCAATAAATATATAGAGAAACGGAGGTAGACTGGAAATTTTGGTAAAATTGTAAATTTTCTTTAATATTTTATTCATATGTTAATTTTTAAGGTTTTGAAATAGACTTAAAATTTTATTCATATCATGATCTAGACTTTTGTGAATTTTAATGATCTCATTGGATTATGCTTTACACTTAAATTACTTTATTATTAATGATCATTCTACTTTCTTATATTTCTATCTTTCATGGGTGTGTCACACAAGCTAGTATTCTTACCAAGTGTTTTATGGTATCATTCTGAGCATATTTTGATTACATTTTCTATTCTTTTCAAAAAGAGAAGAGGCCAGGGATTTAGCTCAGGGCCACTGTGCGTGCCTAGCAAGTGCAAGGTCCTGAGTTTGATCCCTAGTTTCAGGAAAAAAAAAAAAGAAAAAAAGAATTTGCTTGCTTTTAGCAGTAGTTACCTATGTTATTTAGTCAAAATACTGAATAGCCAGATAATTGCCTATCTTCCCTAGTAGTGCTTGACCTTGTTTTTAGGGCATAACCCATGGAAATTGTTACATTAGCCCTAGAACCTAACTCTAATGTCATATGTTTAAAAAACAATTGGTCCTGAAAAATAAGCCAAATTTTGTAAGAACAGTAAACTTTAATTTTCCTAAACTATTCAATATCAAAATAAGTTCTCTTTATTATGTTTCATTATTTATTGACAATGTAGGATTAAGAAAAAAATATATATATTATTGTGTGTACTCCACCTAAGGAACACAGTACATGCCTCTTGCATCTATTGAATAGGCATCGTGATTAGAAGAAATTCTACAAATTATGTTCACTCTCATCTCAATCCCTACATTCAGGTCTTCAAAAAATTGTTCTATGATGATATATACATAGATATATGTTTGTATCAATACAATACTGTGATACAGTTTTGCATGAATTTGTGTGCCTGTGTGTGGTGAAATAACCTGTATGCTTACAATACAAAATGTTGCAAAAGCTGCCTTTGTTTAAAAAAAATCTAATTTCCTTTTCTGCCATAGCAAAATGCTGTTAGAAGCAGTTTTAAATTACTGTGTGTGTGTGTGTGTGTGTAATTTCCTACTATAGTTTAATAACTACAATTATTATTTCATGAAGCACCATTAACTTTTATGGTTATTTTCCTACATATATAAAGTAACTGCCCATTTGATGTGCTGGAATTTCTTATAACAAAACTAATATAAGTGATTGTGAGCACAGAGCTCCCGTTATGTTTTTCTGTGAGCACATTTTAACAGAATTTGAATGCTTAGCCCAGGAAAAAAATGACAAAGTTGCCAAACATAAAATGAGCCCTCCTTATATGGAACTTTATTTTTATTAGTCTTGGAGGATCTACCTATCTATCTATATCTATATTTTTATCTTTATATCTATCCCCAATGAAAATGTCTTCAAACAATGAATTTATTCTGTCAGTAAGTCTTTCCTCTTTTTGTATAATTCTTTTGTTTTATATATATATATATATATATATGGTGGTTGTTAGTTTATTGGCCAACTATTTTACATCAAAGGTGGTTGTTTTTTATTTTAGATATTTAGGATCAAAATGTTTTTAACAGAAACTGATGGTTTGACATAAAAATTAAAAATGTCCTTTGTATAAAGCAATCATAGTGGATACATTGGAAAAAATTAACATAATGTTCCAAATACCAGAATGTACTCTGGGCGTTTGATTTTCAGATTCTGAGCCCTTTATCTTGGAGAAGTTGTGCCACTGGTACTTATCTCTGAGGCGTGGTACTTATCACTGAGCCATTTTTTGCCTATCTAGAATGGAATATATAAATAAGATGGAATGTCAAGTGATGACATTTGGGAGAAAATATAATTTATATGTAAAAAGAGCTTAAATGCCTAAATTACAGTTACTCTAATAAAAATTGAAGCAGTGAATTATGAGAAGAGTAGCAGTTGTTCTTCTAATTCATATAAACATATTCAAGAAGCAAGTCCTGCCATGTTCTGGAAGGTATACAGGAAGAAGATTTTAAAAGAGACATCACTCATTATTAGAGATATTATAGAGTTTTGTAGTCTCACCAATACATATGAATAAATACTGTCTTGATACACTTAGTTTGGAGGGCAGTGAGAAAGATGAAGGACATTGCCTATCATGTCTGTAATAGGTAAAATTATAGAATTACAAAATTATTCTTTATCCCCCTTAAGGCTTCTCATTTGGAAAATCTCATGCATTTGATGTTCCTAATAATGTAAATTGGTTTCTGGATGTTGTGAGTCCCATTTAAAATCTTAAATTCTTAATATAAAGAACACAAAAGAATCAGCCCCCCGAAATATAAAGACCCAATTCAAAAATGGGCATCTGGAATGAACAGACATTTCTCAGGCAAAGAAGTAAAAGCATCAAGTAAATATATGAAAAATTGTTCCACATCACTGGTCATTCCATAGATGCAGATGAAAAGAACACTGAGATTCCACCTCAACCCACAAAGAATAGCTGCTATCAAAAAATCAACCAATAATAAATTTTGGCGGAGATGTGGGAGAATGGAACCCTTTTCCATTGCTGGTGAGAGTGCAGACTGGTGCAACCACTATGGAGATCAATACCTCAAAGAACTCAATATATGGAGATACCTCAAAGAACCCTCTGCTGGTTATCTTTCCAAAAGAATTAAAAGAATCATAACACAGTGATATATGCTCACCCATGTTTATAGTGGTACAGTTTATAATAGCTAAAACTTGGAAACAGTCCATTTGCCCATCAGTTGGAGACTGGATAAAGAAGATGTGGATTTTCCATAAAATGGAATACTACTCAGCCATAAAGAATGATAAATTAGAGTCATTCGTAGGAAAATGGATGCATACTGAGGTTATACTCTCAAGTGAAATAAATAAGTCATACATGTGTTAATACCAAATAGCTTCTCTAGTGTGAAAAACTAAAAATGTAAATAAGATCCAAATAGTAAAATTATCAATGTGAAATAGGAAGAAAAGGGTTAAAGGTGTAGGGGAAAGGAAATAAGGTAAAAGGAAAAAATACGAGAAAATGAAAAAATGGAAAAAAAAATTTTTGTAACTAGGAAAGGGAGGAGGGGGTGAACGGAGGTCAGGGGTATGGGGAACAAAAGAGAACCAAGACCTGTCATGTAAAGGTACAAGATCCCACTGATGAATGTAACTGTACTGTATACCTAAAAAGTACACATAAACTCAATGAGAAAAAAAGTCTTAAATTCTTAGGGTGGTAAATATAAATATACAAAAATGAACCAGTCGAGTATAAGTGGAGTTTCAAATCCAAAAGGGGAAGGATGACTGTAAAGTAAATACTGTGTCTAAGGCAGACTTCTATAGCCAAGGAATGCTGTTGAGCTTTCTTAGTACATATTTGTGGTCTGTCTTGTTACTGCTGCAATATCCCCTCATATCATTACTTCCTTATTTAACTATGTTGCAGACCTCTGATCTCCTATTTTCTGGACTATACCAAAATACTCTTCTCAGATGTAGACCTTTCAAACTTTCTTCTGGCTGGAGTGTTTCTCCAGGTGCTTCTTACAGCATTTATTCAGATGGAACCTGTATTCCAAGTTTTTCCACATTAAAACTGGACTCTTCCCCTTATGTGCTAGATCTTTACTTCTAACCACTTTGCAACGGATTTATTCCAATATGAAGTTTCCTTTATTCCTTTTTGTTTACATGGTATTATCTGCTTGCCATCAGAATTTAAGTTTCATGAAGCCACAATCTTCTTAATGCTTACTACTCTGTCTCTAATGATTAGCACAACAATCAGCACATTTGTAAATGAATAAATTTAAATAATTTAATAGTACAACATAGACTTGAATTTATAATTCTTGAGCTCTCCTCCCCTCATTACACAGTTTTTAAGCACAATGCTATTAGCATGTTAACATTATTAGGTACAATCGATGAATATATATAAGTTATTGATGCACAAAATGAGAAAATCATACATAAAAAAGCATTGACAGTTAATGTTGCTGTCAACAAATATTCATGCTAAAATATTCACCTTAACGCTAATTTTTATAGTTCTTCTACACTGAAAGACTGTGTTAATATTTCTAAGTGTGTGGTGTCTATAACCAAATTGAATTTAAATTCGGTTTGACTCCTATGCTCTTGCCACTTGATCTCTGAGTGCCTCAGCTTCTATAATAAAATCAAATAACAACTGTCTTACTTAGAATATTATGAGCATTAAGCAAATAAATATACAAAAAGATGTTCTCTGTACTGGTTTTCTTTAGATTCATTAATCATTTGTTTACTTACCTAAAATGAGGGGCACAGAGAACTAAGCTGCTTTTTAATTGTCTTAATTCTTTGTCTGATGAATGATCATTACCTTTCCATGGTATCAGGACCATCACAAAAGTGAACACAACATAAGTATTTAAATTGGAGTCATACTTAATCTAAATTAATGTTAATTGGATTGGTGATTTATTTTATAAATCATAATTTTTTTCTGTGGTATAGTTCTAAATCCAAATTCTCTTCATCTACTTAACAATAACCTCTTTAACTTCACCATAGGAAAAATTGCTCATTTTATCTTGTTTATTTATGTCCATACCCAAACTGGTATTTGCAATAATTACAGCAAAAGTCTCATTTTTCATTTTTTTCTCAGTACAGAATATAATTCTTTTAAGTTTAGGACAGACAAGATAGAAATCTATTGTCTGCTTTACCATTTGAATCCTGTAGATAATATCATCACCTCTGTCAAGGAATCCAATGTTTTGTTTTATATCCTACATTATTTCCTTTTCAAAATGAAGAAAAAAAAGTTTATCATAATTGTGGAGCATATTATTCAAGTGATGTGTTTACTTAATGAAAAATTTTTAGTATTTGTACTTTCCACAATTGATTTTAAAAGACACTTTTAAAAGGCAAAACAAAAGTTACACAGATTTTCTAATTTAAATATGTTATAAGGATAGATGGATGTTTAATGTATCAAGATGAAAACTTCACATAAAGATAAGAATTTTCTTGAAATCAGTCTGTACTTACAGTACATACTTAAGTCTGCTGCTTGCCAATACAGTAACTATCACAATGAAGAAAAGATGTTGAGACTATTTCAGATGTTATTCTCATATCATTTTCTCGTAGATACTTGAGACCATTATGGAAATAAGACTGCACAATATTTTTAATGTATAACATTAAGTTAGGAATGTAAGATCAATCTAAACAATAGTTATTTTCATTAAAGGTGAACTTACCTAAAATATCCTAGTGGTCTAAGGTCAGACATTACTATACTAGACATTCAAAAAAGCAGACCTTAGCTACATGTCTAGCTTAATTTTGTCTTTTCATCCAGTGATTATAAACCAAAATTTTATTGTTCAGCAGCACAAAAATAGAAGTCACATATTTGCATATAGTAGTTCTCTTATCATAACTGCTATTTACCTTTTTTACTTAGTAAATTCATTTCAAGTCATATATATATATATATACATACATATATACACATATATAT
>NW_022900947.1:26713743-26724577 GCF_012274545.1 Fukomys damarensis | reverse complement strand
TATATATGTATATATATATATATATATAATTCTTAATTCCTCTCTTAGTTCTTTTCTCATTGCTGGAATATAATACTCAATACTCCACCTCTTAAGAGAAAAGGTTTATTTTGACTCAGTTTGTAGAGGTTTCAGTCCATAGTAGGCTGACTCCAATTCACTGCAGTGTATCGTGCCCTTATTATACAATTACCTCTGCAAAGTCCCAATTATGAGCACAGGCGTTTTGAGAGGATATCTAGACATAAACCACAACATTTTGCCCTGGCCCCCAAAATACTCATGCAAATCTCTAAGCAAAATGTACTTAAGACTATCTCTAAGAGATGTCAAAGACCTAACAGTTTTGCACTGCTAAAAAGTCTAAATCTAATCTCTTCTGAGATGATAGGCAAACTATTAGCTAAAAAAAACTATTATCTGTGAGCCCTAATAAGGTTAAAAAGAAAGTCAAACACTACCAACATACAAATTTGTGGGGTAAAATTCCCATTCCAAAGAGAGAAATAGGGAGATGCATAGGAGTGGGACCAAAGCAAGATGGAAATGTAGCAGGGTAAACATTATGTTCTGTATTGCACATCCTGCACACAGGTAATTCTGTGGCTACATGTGAACTCTGAAGGTTTTCTGTGGTCCAACCCTAGTGGCACTGCGGATAGTTGAGCCAGCTTTGCTCACTTCTTGCAGCTTTTCTCAGATGATCCACATTTCTAGCTTTTCTAACATCCCAGGATGTCTGCTGCACTTGCACAACTTCACACCCTTCCCTCTCAGGGCCACACTGGCTGGCCTCCCAGGTCTTTTTCTAAAAATCAGTGTAGACCCCTTCCTAGCCCCTCAATTCTTGCATTCTGCACACTCATAAAACTAGCAGTACATGGATGATACCAGGATCTGCCTCTATCTGGAATAGTAGCCAAATCCTTTCTCATTTTAAATCCAGGGCAATCGAATTTGTGGGCAGCTCTTCTCCAACAATGTCTGTGGCTTTCTTCTGAAAGCAAAGTGCTTCAGCCTTGTACCTTTGAGCCTTCAAAGAATAAGGTCTTGCACATGCCTTCAAGCCATTTGAGGCTATCTTTTCAGCTAATCTTTTCACCAATATCCACTTTTGCAGGCCTCAATTTTACTGAAGCTTGCTGTGTGGTCAAACTCAAAACTTTGAAAATCATTTAGCTGGGCCATTTTTCTTGTTTCTTAATGTAGAACTGACTAGAAGCCTCCGACATCAGCCACTCCCAGATGCAACATTAGGCTGGTTTGTAATTTCCTCTGCCAGATTAATTAGTCTACCACACTTAATTTCTGTATCCATCAATGTCTTAGGATAGGAGTGCAATATAGACAAATATTCTGTCACAGCATAACACACATGGCCTGGAGTACTTGTTGCCAACTGAAACTTCCTCAGCTGGGCTTTATCAGCTGCATTTTGTTCAACATTTTGCTCTTCCAAGTTCTAACCAGAATCTCCCATCAACTTCTGACTATAGGGTTGTTTCTCTTGCTGGCATCTCCAAACACTTCCAGTTTCCTTGCATGAGCCAGTTTGAGTTCCAAAGGCTTCTAAACGACACGGTCAGGTAGAGTCACAGCAAGGACCTCACCAAAATCTATCTTAGTTACTTTCTTATCAAAGAGACGCAATACTTACTTGTGAATTAAAGGAGAAGGGATTTATTTGGGCTCACAGTTTGTAGAGGTTTCAGTCCATAGTCGGCTGGGTCCCAGGCAAGGCGGCAGAAGTTTATACTGACAGATATGATGGTCCTCAGCAAGGATGGGAAATGTTTTCTGTAAATGATCACATAATATATCTTTATGGCATATTTATGGCTCTGTGAGCACTATCTATAAAGAAGACAAAAAAAATACGTTCCAGGAAAACTTTTGATGAACACTGAAATCTGAATTGCACATAATTTTCATATGTCTATTAAATAAAAGCTATGAAAGGCCAGTGTTTTAGGCTAAGCTCTTCTACCCAGCCTCTGCAGAATATGCTAAAAATCAAAATGCTAAAGTTCTGCCTCACAGAGCTGAAACTAAGCAGTTTATCTGACCTTCAGAAAAAGCAGGATTAGAGAGATAAAAGTCAAATTTCCCAAACAGACCAATATGATTTGGCATGATAATGAAGTTTTCTTTTCCTTAACTCTTACATGAAAAAATTAACCTAAAGAAAATTGATATTAACCAGTTACTTTTTTATTAATCTGTCTTCCCCACATTTACTTTACAAGGAAAGTAATGTTGAAATGACTGTTTTTTGTTTATTTGTTTTTTTCAGTCTTCTTCAGCGCTTCCCTAACCACAGTTCCATTGAAGCATTTACATGTATATAAAATAGTTTTGCCCCATTTTGAAATAAAAATAGACAATTCAAATCTTTGTACTATTGTAATTTTGTCTTTTACACATCATCTCACAGAACGGTTATTCAAATTCTTTTCAGCTACTTAAAAACATTGTTCCCATTTTCCTCTCAGAGCTTACTGTGCCACAATGGGTGGTGACAAATTTGGCAGCCTGATCCTCAGTCTCTGAGGCCTGATCTAGAAAGATGCTCTAGGTAAAACACAGAACCTATTGTCTCTTGGAAGCAGGGGCCAACTATTCTTTGTTTCTTTTGTAGTCCACTGCATTCTTAGCTTCAGGCATTTTTTTCTCATATCCAGGACCTTTGCAAAGTAGTTTCAATGCTGTTAATAATAATACGGAGTCCATTTCCCTGTCCCTCTATTTGGGAATTGCTCATGGGCCTGTTTTGAACTATCGGATGATGCAGAGATGAAAGTACCATTTCTGAACTTATTCCTTAAGGGAGCACAAAAATTAAAAAGTATATGCTTATTTTTTGCTGTGGAAAAGCATAGAATTTTCTTTTCCCTTTTTTCTGGGAGTATTTCCATAGAAAAAAGATGTTTTTGCTTGGAAATACAAAGAATTGAGTTTTGTTTCTGCTCTGTAATCTCTGCGGATTAGTTGTAATGTGCTTCGCATTTTCATTTAATACTTATTTTATAGTAAAACTATGTTCATTCTTGTGCAGATTTTCTGGGTTGAAAGAACTTTATCTTTTTCAAGTTATACTTCCCCCATATCCTCAGGAAACATCACAGATTTATGTTTGCTATTAAGAAGCTCTTCCACCCACAAAACATGAATAATCTAGTGCAGTACTCTCAAAATAAAGGTAATAAATAGGTCCCCATGACAGCTTCTCTTGAGGACTCCGTACCCAGCTTTCCTTGAAAGAAATTTGGCTGTAATCAATAGAACACACAGCATAGATATAATCCACAGAACACACAGCTGTCTCTATTCCTGTCTGTCCTGTGTGTCAGCTGACTTCCAGCCTATCCGTAATCACAAAAACTAAATAAATGCTTACGTGTTCCCAATCAAGTTCCAAAATAGTTTACTTGAAATATACAACATTTAAAAAAACTTTAAGGGAGTGAACAGTGAAATAGATTTCCTCTTAATACAAAAGGTAAAAAAAAAAAAATCAGTTATTGGTTGTATTCTACACTCAGATTATCCATAGATCAACAAAGAATAAAGAGATTAAAAGACATCTTCTTAACAAAGCATAATATTCTCTCTAGGTTTCTTAGAGACAGAAATGAATGGATTGTTTAAAATAAAACTTGGAGTGTCATATAACAAGAAATACTTTGTTTCTGTTTTTCAATGTTTACTAAGTTGTTCTTTGAGATAGCACAATGTAGTAAGTAAAGCAGGGATTCAAAATATATTAGGCTTTAGATTTTAGAAGAATAAATCATTTTTCATAGCGGTAACTGTGATTAGATATAACAATTACATGCTTTCTCTAAGGAAATCTGGGTAAATTAGGGTTGAATAGTTAAACAAAACTGTTCAGTGTGACTTTCACTGTGCATGATTGACTTATTTGGAAAGGAATCCTAAATTTCGATAATAACATAATACATTTTGTCTGTAAACTCTAAGGAAATTTTCAATTCTCTGCTGTTTCTCTAAATCATTATTTCACTGAATTGCTTAGATTGCAATAGTTATAATTGGATCATTCCCAAACTTAATCACTTCATATAAAATATGATGTTTATCAAGAGTAAAAAAATAAACTGGTGGGTTAGAATGATAAATGTAAGATTTCTAAGTATTATTAAAAAACAATGTAATGTAAGCAATTATTATTATCCTGGGAGTAAAACTTTGTAATCAATGCTACATTTTTTATTGAAGTTCCTTGCTCTAAACTACGTTATAGTCTTCTGAATTTTCTTCGCCATAGCAAATTTAGAGAAGTTATTTATAATTATTATTGCATTTCAAACCTGACTAGCTTGAACGTGCATTGGCCTTGTATACATGACAATGCTTAATAAAAAAGTGGTGGTATTCCAATAGCAAAATAATAAATCCATAGACTTGCATCCTTGATGTAACATGTGAAAGGTGAAGAAACAGTATCCTCTATAGTTTTCGTTAACAAGACATGTTTTATTTACTTTTTGCCTTATTCTTCCTTACTGTTTTTCTAAATAGTTTATTGTATTTTATTATCTCCAAAGTCAAAACACTAGGGACAAGGTTTAAGGGTGATCAACATCATGGAATAGCAAAAAAAAAAAAAAAAAGTGAGAGTTAGGCTTGGTAAAACACTCTCGATACTGGGAGGATTTTTAATACTGATATATTTGTGCTTGCATATAATTAGAATAGTGCATTGCATTGCTTCTGTTTATTTTTTCACACAGTCTGCCAGTTAATATTTGAAGAGTATGCTACCTTTGTAATTATTGCCAAAAGAAAAAAAATGCACCTGGTGAAATTAAATAGGAAGAAAATATTTCATTCAAGCTATTGCAAGAAGGAAGACAGACTGATCTCTATTCCACTGAACTAAAAGGCACAATAGTTAAGCTACTACTGAGCAAGAGGGAAAGGATTGGAAGAATTGCAGTGCACATTGAAAGATGGGATGTATGAGGACTGTAATTATTTCTGAGTTTACAAACACCTTTTTTGGTGATGATCCAATTCACCTTTGCTAATTGATAGACACTGAAGTTAGGTTCTTTCTCTCCCCTGCCACTGGGAGGTAGGGGTTATGACTTTCATGATAATTACATTTTAAAGGGATTACTCTCCAGTTCTTCAGAAGATAGCTCTGGAGTGTAAAACTTGAAAGGGGCTTTTGAAAATATTTACATCTCAAAGGGAAAGAGAAATGGCAATTATAAGTTTGCCATTTTAATGCTCTGAGGGAAAGGTCAGGCAAGATGAAGGCAAGTCAAAGCCCCACCTATGAGTACATGAGTTTTGAAGGGACATGTAGATCTCAGCCATAACACTAAATATTATCATCTCAAGTTGAACTCTTTTTCCTACAAAAAACTCATGTTTATGTTCCTTTATGGTGGAGTAGTATTCCATGGTATATAAATACTTAATTTTTATCCATTCATATGTTTATGGACACATAGGCTGCTTCCAAGATGTATCTATCATAAATTTTTCTGCTATAAACATGTGTATACACACATCACTGCTCTGTGTCTTTAACGCTTTTAAAAAGATACTTAGGTTCAACTTCTAGTTTTTTTGGGGGGGTACTGGGGATTGTACTCAGGTCCTTGCCCTTGCAAGGCAGGCCAAGTGAAATAAATAAGTCACACATAGGCAAATACAGAATAGTTTCTCTGTTGTGAAAAACTAAAACAGTACTCAAGATCCTAACAGGCCAATTAGCAATGTGAAATAGGAAGAAAAGGACCAAAGGTGTAGGGACAGTAGAAGGATAGGGAAAGCAGAATAAGGGAAAAGGAAAAACATATGAGAAAATGTAAAAATGGAATTAAAGTGTTTGAAGATGGGGAGGGAAGGAGGGGTGAAGGGAGGGTGGGCACAATGGGAAAAAATGAGAACCAAGACCTGGCATGTAAAGGTACAAGATCCCAGTAATGAATGTAACTATACTGTCTACCTAGAATGTACCAATAAATTCAATTTAAAATAAAAAAAAAAAAGATATTTCGAAGGGGTATTTCTAGTCAACCAGAATTTCAGTTATTGTTTTAACTTTGAAAATGTCTTACATGTCACATTATGTTCTCTCACACCAAAATTTGTTTCACAGGATTGCTTAAATAATGTTCATTAATGGGATTTAATCTCTGCTAATTTAGTGTTTATTAATTGGAGTAAATGCAGCTGTATCATCTCTCACTTTTCAGTTTTACTTTCTCCTTATCTCCTTTCTTTCCCATCTCGGACTCTTACAACTAACCTCCCTTGTACTTTTGCTTTTAAACAAATACTATCATTAAAACCTATTTTTTCTTTCTCTCTTAGAGGGTATATGTGGTGTGAATCAGTGATCATTATTGCTTTTTTTCCTGTTTTTTATCTTAATTGGGTTCTGCCTCATAAAATACTGCTTCTTGAATTCTCTAACTTGCTGTTTCTGCTAGTATATAACTGGATCCAATCTCTTTATATTGTTTCTTGCTTTCCATTATATTTCCTTCCCTTTTCTTGTTTTTTTTTTTCTGTCCCCTCACATAATCTTCTCTCACCCTTGCAAATTTTTTCTTTCATTTTTTTTCTTATTTCTTCCTTTATTTGCTGGCTTACACTTCTTTATTAGTATTTGCTTTCGTGGTTTACTGAATAAGTAGAGAAATTTTAAAGCAAGAGTTAAATAATATATTTATGCATCATTAATTCTTTGGATGTTGATTTTACTGATAGTTCTTTTTCTCATAATGGAGTGGTATGGATTGAAGCTAGGACTTCAAAAATGTTGAGTAGGTGCTTTTATGCTGAACCACAACCAAGAGCATGAGCACAGCACAGAGAGGTTAATTACTACAGAGATCTTCTAAGTCGCAGCAGAGCATTCTATCCCAAATGATCTAAAGTTTCAACACAAAAGCACAGGAATCATGAGAAAACAAGAAACAAGATGCCTCCAAAAATTAATACATCCATAAAAGCTGACTCCACAAATCCTAAAGTGGATGAAACCCCAGACAAATCAGTTTTAAAAATTGATAGTTAGATTGATCAAGAAGAACAAAGAAGAGACAAATAAAGGGCTGATTGACTCAACTTCTAAATTCAATGACTTTAAAGAAAATACATTTGAACAGCTAAATGAAAGTAGGATGATCATACAGGAGGTGAAAGACCACTTCAGTAAAGAAATGAATGTTATTGCAAGGAACTAAGCAGAAACCCTAGAATTAAAAAAAAATCTACTAATCAAATTAAAACTCAATTGAAAGTATCAGAAGGAATCAAGATCAGCAAAAAAGAAAGATAACAGAACTTGAAGGCAAGGTGGACATACTAAAATAGTAATAATAAAAATAATAAAAATAAAATATTATCCAAGAGCTCCTAGATGATTCTTAAAAATAAACTTATGACTTACCAAACTTGATGAGGGAGCTGAATTAAAGGCTAATGGTGTAAGCATTTCATTTGCTGAAATTATCGCAAAATTTTCTGAAATTTGAGAATTAAAATTATAGAACTTAAAGAAATTAAAGAAAAATTTTTCTACATGTAAAGACATGTTATGAGGCCATCTGCCTTTGCCAATTCATGTAGTGGCTACAAAAAATGGCAACAACTTTCTCTACAGAATTATGGAAAACTACCCCAAATTTATATAGAGTCAGTAAAGACCCAGGACAACCAAAACCATCCTGAGATGAAAAAACAAAGCTGGAGTCCTCACAGTGCAGGACTTCAAAGTATGCTGCAAAGATGTAAGAGTAGAAACATCACATTTCTAGCACAAAAACAGATACGGAGATGGATGGAATAGAACAAAATACACAGAAGCAAATACATGCACCTTCAGCCATCCCATTTTGACAAAGGAGCTAAAAATATATGTTGGAAAAAATAGCCTATTTAAAACGTCATGCTAGGAAACCTGGATGGCCAATCATTTGCAGAAGATTAAGGCTACATCCCTATCTCTCACCATAGAGTAAAAGAAAATTAATTGGAATACAGATCAAAGGCCTGGAAATAAAAAAAAGAAATTTTGAACATACTGGCAAAACATTTTTAATTGCATGTTCATGTTACACAGAATATTATTTGAGTGAGCTTTTCTAAAGGCTGCAATTAAACTGTTTTCCTCCAGAAATTATTTTTCTATTTCGACTAGACAGTGAAGTATTGTACTGTTAAGTCAATCTTTTAGCTTACTTGGCTGTTCATATATTATCTTAAAAACGTTGGTCACAAGGATCTTATTAAATATAGGCATGAACTCATTAAAAAGTGTTTTTATATTTAAGTATCATCATGGGAGTAATACTGTTCCCTGCTTGCTGGCCTTCTACTTTGTTGCTTTTACCTAAAACCAGGAAAATCAGGAAAGTAACCTTTGTTTCTAGTAGAGGAGTATTTTGTCGTTGTTTGTTTGTTTTTTTCTAATTCCCTCTCTGAAGGAAACTGTACAACCTGTAGTAGGCATCAAAGTGTCTTCTGAAGAATAGAAATACAGCCTAGAAAGGCTAAAACTCTAAGCTTCAACAGACTGGCAATGTAGAAGCTTCTCAAGTTTCCAGATCAGATGCAAGTGCTGCAAAACTACATGCTCACTTGCATGTGCTTTTACTTCTGGTTTCAGTCAGTTTCTTTTGATTCACTTAGCTCAACAACATATTTACGAGTTAAAGCGCTTTGAACTAATTCATGAAACTGATACCACTTTAGAAATTTGAATTCATGAATTTGATTTTATGAATTTGATTAATAAAATTAACTCAAACTTTTTACACTTTTTTTTTTTGGTACCAGGGATCGAACTTGGAACCTCATGCTTGACAGGTGGCAAAACCGCTGAGCTAAATCCCTGGAGTAGGAATTTTTGAATAGAAATGCTTTTCTATTTTCTATTTTCCCCTTTAGTGATATATTCAGTTTTTAGTTGTTACATTCTGAACTCTAGCTATTGAGGAAGTATTTTATTTTGTTATACTCTATTCCTAGGAAATACAAAAAGGATATATAAGATAGTAAATCCATGATATTTTCTACAGAGTAATTAGCATGATGGACAGCAGAGTCTTTTATAAATTGTAATTTTATCTTCAGCATTTAACAAAATATAAAGATAATTCAGAGATGATCTTAGGTTTTTAGACCAAAATATTTTATACAAATTTTCTGTCTTTTTTCTTAATTTAAAATACAGTTTTTGAAAGAAAGTTATAAAAAGACTTCCTAATAAAACCCTATTAAAATGTCCATGCTAAAATCATAAGGACCAAAAAGAACAAACGTCGTCAATTATGCTAAAGAAAATAAATTATTTTTCTATCTTTATATAAAGTATCAAATTTATGGTATGTGAAGAGATCATCAAAATATGCAAAGTGAATAATCTATTGTGAGTTATTAAAATATATTATTTTCTGTATCATGTGCTTTTAGGGTACTTTTTAAAATTAAAACAACTTATCAAGTTTTTCTCTAATTTGAGACATTTTTTCACAAAAATTTTGTTTTCTTCATTTTCTTATTTTTAATAAATTTTGTATGTTTCTCTAGTACATTTGAATACAAAGTGTTCCATTTATATGTAAAGATGATCTCAGATTTGTCTTCTCTTGTATTATTATGACAGCAGAGATATAGCCTGAAAGAGGCCCTTCAAAGTTATTTTTTTCTTTTTCTCTCTTTTCCTCATTCCATTCTGCAAATTCTTTCTTTTTTCTGTCCTCTTTCACCAACTCAATCTCTTGCTCCACCATATTGTCCCTCATCTCCCTTTCTGTTCCTGCTCCTGCTGACTCAGATTTCTTCTTTTATCATTTTTTCTTTTTTCTTAATGTTCTTTTTTTTTCTATTACTGTGCCTCACTCAAGGGTCAGTAGTTTCAAGGGAAAGTGAGCCCCTATTGCTGTTACAGGGATATATTATTGTCCTTATACTTGCACTCTGTCTATCCCCTTTGAGTTTAACAGTTTCCTAAAGATTGTGTGGTCAGTCTGTGTCCTCTGGCTTCACTTGAAACTTTCTCCAGTTATTGTACTTATCTGCTCCTCTCGTCCTAACTCTAAGTCCTTATCTTGAACGGTAAAGATGCTATATTGAAAAGTGTATTCACTGCAAACATATTTTGGGCTGCTTCTTGATTTTAATTTAATTCACATGGTTTAAAGGTGTTAGATTAATGACTACCACAAGTGGTCAATTTGCAAGTTATTTGTAGCTTTGATAAGACAAAACTATAGTATTTGTATTGATCACTATTTCATAATTACATTTATAGCATTGTGATTTTGTGGTCTCTCTAGATTTACTAATAAACACATTAATCTTACATTTATGCATTATTTGCATAAATATCTACTTTGTATAGCAATTATTCCGTTAAACTGCACTGGGATAAGACAAATCTTCTTGCTGCAATATTTTAAGAACTGTGCAAAAAGCATTAGTACACGTCTGTGTAATATTTTTGTAGGATCATTTTATGAATCAACTTGTGTGGGACTGGAGATGCCCAGATAGTGTATTGCTAAAATAGATATTCTGGTTTTCTTGGATATTTTGGGATGTGATAAATATTTATTTATTTATTATTTTTTTGCGGGGGTACTGGGGATTGAACTCTGGTCCTTGCGCTTGCAAGACAGGCCCTCAATCCGCTGAGCTAAATCCCCGGCCCCGCGATAGATATTTAAATCGGCAAACTGAGTAAAGCTAATTCCGCTACATAATGTGAATGCGGCTTGGATAATAAGGCTGGTATAGACACAGACGCACAAAGCCTACTCCTCCGGAAAAAAAAAAAAAAAAAAAA
>NW_022900947.1:26583809-26713296 GCF_012274545.1 Fukomys damarensis | reverse complement strand
CCCCGGGAAAAAAAAAAAAAAAAAAAAATCTTCCTGGAATAGATTTTGAACAAGGAACTATACTTTATCACTGCTTTCTGATGTGAACTAAAACATTGCATCTTCCTGGGTTTAAACATGCTGGGTTTTGGATTTGAAATAGAACATTGGATCTTCTGGTTCGGCAGCCTTTAAATTTCAGCTCAGATTAAAGGATTAGCTCTCCTGTGTCATCTGGTGCTATGATTCATTTTATTAATCTGTGCAATTGCTGACCTCTATAATCACATGTGTCAATTCCTTATAATAAATCCTTCTGTCTTTTCCATTTTTTCTCCTGAGAATTCTGAAGAAAATCATATAAAAGTTTCATTTAGAAAAAGAGTATAATTAACTTCTTTATTTATAGTCTTCCTTTGAGAGCAAAAAATGCCATTGTAAACATAAGCTAAGGCAAACTTCTAGTTTTTTTATTGGAATTTAAAAATGAAAGTACAATTTTAAAATACTTCATCGGGAGATAGATGTACATTAAAAACTAAGAATATATTTTATCTCTCAGTATACATTTAAAATATATTTAATATATAAGCCACCAACATTCATTAACATACTGCATAATATTTTTTATATTTAGTTTATGAATTAGATTTTGCATCGATTTCTTGAATTAAAGTCTTTTTAAATTGAATTTTTGAGTCATTTTCATGATTCTTATAAGTCTGTACACTAGGAAAAGTTAAATTCCAAAATACAGCACTCTGTATTATGTGAAATATGAAAAAATGCAACAATGTGATGATAGTTCAAAAAGTAACAATCTAAATGAAAGAAGTACATATATTGCTACAAATATTTTGCTAATCAAGTAATAGATCTCAAGAAGAAATTGACGTAAATAGATATTATTGAAAGTATACTTGAGGTGTTTTTTAAATTTAGTACGGTATTTGCTCAAATCGAAGCAGAATGCAAAATGATGCTTTTTATAAAATGCTTTATTAGGTATTTCTTTCTTTCTTGGGATCATCAGTTAATCAGGCAACATGACAAACATTTCTCTATATTTATAATAAAAAGTCTTTTTCATATTTAATTATAAAAATACACTATGTCACACTTGACAAACTTTTATATGCTTTAAAAATATATTTTTTAGCATTCACCAAGAAACTCTACTCTCTAAATTTTTTGGTGTGAATATTTCTGATAAAATAATTAATAACCACCTCCACATCAGTTCTGCAGTGCTCTGAATTATTATATACTCTTCACACAACAAAACTGTAAAATGAACGAGGAACTCTCAGTTTCCTCCTTAAAGCTATCTTCAAATTTCTTTTTTTCTTTGGGTCTTCATGTCACTGAGTGTCATTTTCTATCTTGACAATTTCCAAGACATGCAAGAAAAGAAAATGCTGCTTTTTAAAATGAAATTGATGTACACTTGATATAGATTAGATATCAATCTATTCTTTCCCAATCATGATATATAGCTACCATTATTCTGGTGTTTTTCCTAAGCAATTTCAGGCTCAAGTAGGGAAAATCATCTTTTATGTGATTTTTAGTAAAGCTTTCTTTTCCCTTTTTAAACTTTGATGATCTATATGATCTTTCATTTGCTTTTCATCTTGTTCCTCATTTCCTCTCCTTTAGGAATCGCTCTTCCTTTCTTCTTTAATATCACTGTCCTTACCTGATAGTTGTCCTTCATCTATGTTTATACTATTTCTATTCTCAATAACTCCATTTACCTGATTCTGCAGATCTAGGTTTACAGAAATAATTGCATGAGAGTTCTGTAAAATTATTATTATTTTTATATTCAGCAGTTTTCAACAGTTTTTTTTTGGTTGTATTACAAATTTTCTCTTTGTCCCGTCATATTGGTATCAATTTATGTATTTTGTCCCAGCTGCTTCTTTGTGGTGTAAATAACCTCAAATCTCTGCCTTTGCCTTTCTTGGAAATTTCCTATATCTCAAAATCTAATCAGATATTATTTTTTTCTACCATCTGCAATTTTGGTTCCTCAGCACCAAAGAAAGTTTCCCAACTATAGACATACTTAATCACATTTTTCATCCTTATGGAAGTTAAGTAGTATTTTTTTCTTTTGACAGATTATATAAAATGTTTCTTAAAGTAATATGTCTATTTTAAAGGCAATTAGTGACCTGTTTCCAAACATTTAGAGAACATTCATCCCAGCTCTGTGACACAGTTATTGAAATCTAGCATTCAAATTATTTTAGTAGTTGATTGTAGCTTTATAGAAATCAATTATCCCTTTGGCTGTAATATCAGTATTAAAATATTGTAACTGGATGTACTTGTGAACTATTATACTGATGCTCAAATTCAGAACCTTTACCATATTGAGGTTCAAATTACATTAAAATCATAACAAGCCAAATTTATATTACATTTTGAGATTGATGATCAAATGAAACATAATATAAATAAATTTCAGGTTACACTGAGTGAAAAAGAAAACTAAGTTTCTTTGGTAGACTCTCTAAACTAGCAAAGCAGTTCCAAAGTTTATGCCTTGAGGTTCTCAGTGTCTGCAGTTAGAAGAGTGTTGGCATGGAAGGGGCATGGTGAAACACTCTCTCTCTTGGTTCTAGGGAGTCATACTGGTCCTGGACCATGTCTGGGTGGAAATAGAGTGGAGTTAGAAGGCCACCTCAGGTACACCAGTGGCTCTGCCTCTGGGGACCTTAGCAGGTGATTTTTCTATGCCATAAGAATGGGGCCACTCAGCCCTTTGGAATTCACATGTTACTGCCATGTGTCCCTATAGCTATAAGATTTAATATTTTTAAAGCTGGGTTTCAGTCTGGCTTCAATCTGATTCTGCTCTATCCTTCTGTTCTTTTCTTTGGAAATGGGAGTGTTTACTTTGTGCCATTTTAGCTTGGAATTACATAACTTTTTTAACATAACTGGTTCACAGCTAAGAGTTTGCCTTTAGTCTCATAAGAGGCTTAGACTAAGACTTTTGAAAAAAGTGTTTGAGCTCAGACATTGAGGAAAAAAATACTTTACTTCCAATTATATCTGGAACTGTTGAATTAAGTTAGTTGGATTTATAAATTTATTAATGCATTTATTTGGAGAGTAAGTGTGATTTTTGGAAATGTGTTTCGCTATGAAGTCGAGAAAGGGTAGATTGTGACAACTTTAATGGATTCTAAAATGCCTAGAAAATTAATTAAGCAAATCTTTTGTGTGTCTGGGTGGGTTAGAGCCATGGCCTTGGTTACTGTATATAGTTATACACCTATTCCTGGTTGAAACTGTTGCCTTGTTGTACTTCAGGGCCAACATGAACTGAACAGCTTTCTCTTCAGCCATGATGTTTCTGTCTGGAGCCTGGTTCCCATAGACTGAATCTCCTGAACCAGGAATCAAATAAACCTTCCCTCATTTTAAGTTGTGTTATCAGATATTATATTATTATGATATCATTTTCAGTGGTTGGAAATCTAACATAGAATATTGGCACTGAACAAGTGGGGTTAAAGTTATGATTGTACCTAACATGTGGTTTACAACTCTTTGAACAGTTTCTGGTAGGATTTTAGAGAACTTTGGTGATAAAGGCTACAGAAGTCCTAGAGTTCTATAAGTCAAACTTGATCAAAGAGTTTAGTCAGAACTCAGAGGACAAAAATGCTATTAGGTATGCAAAGGGTAAAAGTCTCAGAAATCTTCAGTTTGGAAGAAGGATTCCAATGGCAGGTGAACTGGAGTCCATATATTACACTCTAGAAAGAAAGGTATCTCTTTTTTGACCATATTTTAAGATTTTGCAGGTGAGTTAGATTAACAGAGGGAGAGTAATTAATGTGGAAGAAAAAATTTTAACACATCCCAATGTTCATGTTGTGATGAATATACTATTGGTTGCTTTCAACCATATTTATGATGAGAATTGGGTGCAAAAGACAGAGCAGAAAAATTTGAACACTTGAAAGTTGTCCCAGAATGAACAGTATTTAAAGTTGGGGTCAAAGTTTGTATGACAGCTAAAGAGATTATACCATTAAAAATAAAGTGCTTCATACCAGCACAAGTAGAAAAATAATGAGATTATCCCAAGAATCAGCAAGACACCACTGCAGGCTCAAGGGTACAAATGTGTCAATATTTCAATGATAAGAGATTCTTTTGCCCCCTGCTAGAGAAGGGTCTCCTAAGGAATTGATGTCCCATGCAGAGCCATTCAGAAATTTGAAAGCCACTCTAGCTATCATCCAACAGTGTCTGCAGACAGCTTTCACTAACAACAGCCATTGGCACATCCCACAGGAAGCTGTATTTACTGCCATGCAGAAAGCAAGAGTTGTTGGGTCATAGAGGCTGCTCCTGAGGCTTCATAAAAAGGTCTGGAAAACCAGGTAAGAACTCTGTTATAGGGAAGTTCATGAAACTGTTGGAATGAAGCCAAATATATAGTGGACATATCAGGAAAATGTCAGGATCATGTAATGTCTGTCAAGGAAAGCTGTAGGTCATGGAAGGTGTCAACCCAAGAGAGAGTCTGTATACCAGCATGGCCATAGTGGTGGGTCTCCCAGGCTTTTGGAACTCACATTTTACTACTGTGTGCCTGGATGCCAGATATTGAACTACAGAAATTAACATTTGCCTTTCTGGGTTTTGGTATTGGTTTGGTCAAATTATTTTTTATTCCTCATTCCTCTTTTTTTTTTTTCTCTCATTGAGTTTATTGGTACATTCTAGGTATACAGTACAGTTACATTCATCAGTGGGACCTTGTACCTTTACATGACAGGTCTTGCTTCTCATTTTTTCCCTTTGTCCCTGCCTTTCCTTCACCTCCTTCTCCACTCCCCGTTTACAAACACTTTATTTCCATTATATCATTTTATCATAATTTTTCCCCTTATTACCTTTCCCCTACACCTTTAGCCTTTTTCTTCCTATTTCACATTGTCAGTTATCTCATTAGGATCTTAGGTACTACCATAGTTTGTTCACACCAGAGAAACTATTCAGTATTTACACATGTGTGACTTATTTATTTCACTTAGGAGTGAAAGACATCCTCAATATGTATTCATTTTCCTGTGAATGACTCTAATTTCTCATTCTTTATGGCTGAGTAGTATTTCATTTTATAGAAAAACCACATCTTCTTTATCTAGTCTCCAACTGATGGGCAAATGGCCATTTCCAAGTTTTAGCTATTACAAACTGTGCCACTATAATCATAGATGTGCATATATCACTGTGATATGATTCTTTTAATACTTTTGGAAAGATACGCAGCAGAGGGACGGCTGGGTCAAATGGAACCTCTAAGCCCAGCTCTTTGAGGTATCTCCATATTGATTTCCATAGTGGTTGCACCAGTCTGCACTCCCACCAACAATGGAGAAGGGTTCCTTTCTCCCCACAACCCTGCCAATATTTGTTATTGTGTGATTTCTTGATAGCAGCCATTCTTTGTGGGGTGAGGTGGAATCTCAGTGTTGCTTTCATCTGCATCTCTCAAATGACCAGTGATGTGGAACATTTTTTCATATATTTGCTTGCTGCTTTTACTTCTTTGTCTGAGAAATGTCCATTCATTTCAGATGCGCATTTTTTGAATAGAGTCCTTATATTTGGGGGGCAGATTCAATGCAATGCCAATTGAAATTCTAACAGTATTATTCACAGAAATAGAAAAAAGAATTCAAAAATTCATGTGGAACTAGAAGAAACCTAGAATAGCAAAAGCCATCCTAGGCAACAGAGACATGGTAGTAGGGATAACAATTCCCAATTTGAAACTATACTACAAGCCATTGTGATAAAAACAGCATGGTACTGGCAAAAATAAAAGACCCGAGTATCAGTGGAACAGGTTGGAAGACACAAAAACAACTCCAGATGCACTCACCTATGTCATCTTTGACAAAGGAGCTTGACCATCCCCACTGCAGGAAAGATAGCCTCTTTAATAAATGGTGTTGGAAAAAACTGGATCTCAACCTGCCAAAGATTAAAACTAGACCCTTATCTCTCACCATGCACTAAATTAAAATCCAAGTGGACTAAAGATCCATATATTAAAACAAAAACACTAAACTTGCTGGAATATGTTAGGCAGAAGTCTTTTCATAGGAAAAGACTTTATGAACAAAACCTCGGTAGCATGGGAACTAGCAGAAAGAATCCACAACTGGGGTCTCATCTTATTAAAAAGCTTCTACACTGCAAAAAAAGCCATCAAGAGAACTAAGAGACAACCTACACTGTGGGAAAAAAGTTTTACCAGTTGCTCCTCAGACAAAGGACTATTATGTAGAATATATTAAGAACTCAAAACAATCCTCATTCCTCTTTCTAACAGAAATGTTTACCCAGAGCCACTGTAACTTGGGATTATGTAACTGTTTTTTTGATATTTATCAAGATTCTTAGCTAATAGATTTTCTTGAATCTTAGAAGAGAATTGGACTTTTGAGAAATGCTGAAAGTTTGGAGACTTTGGGGAATGGATTACTGTGTTTCCTGAAGCAACACAGAATTAATTTTTCAGGTATAGATAGAGGAGCCAATAGTGTAGCAGGTGAAAGGCTCCTGTCACTCAGGGTGGAGAAATGTCTACTTGTGACAAAATAAGTTTATCAGAGTGTAGGAGATCATTGTCTCCAGCTTCATCTAGTCCTTTTAAACATCTTTATCTATAGTTACATGATCCCACTTCTTTTTTATCAATGTCCTTGCTTTAGTTGTAGGTAGCCTTTCAAGCTGAATATTAAACTTGTGCTGCAATTCAGCTAATCACATTTTGAAGGTTTATGTTTAGTGTTTGCCAACTCCAACCCTAGCACTAAAGGAGAAAAGATTCTCCTTCAGGATAAACTTAGAAGCCTCTAGATTGCATTTCTAGAGCTGGCAATTTAATTTTTAAGCTCATTATTTTCTTTTATTAGCTTATCCAATAATTCTAGGAACAGCCAGCCAGAATAGTTTTTTCCTCTTTGAAAAATGATCAAAATTATAGCACGCAGAATCACTAAATTTCTTCCATATCACATGAAATTAAGATGACCGAATAAACATATGTTGAATATTATTTTAAAGAGTTCACACCATGGACTCTCAGTACTTTGTTTATTATCAGAAGGAGAGACCATGGCAATTTTAGTTCTTAGTACATTAGAGATCCAATTCCAGGAACTACTGAGCCAGTTAGATAAGTTCCTCCTAACAATTCTGTTTCTCTAGCTCTACTTGCAGTTTCAAAGTGTGCATTATTTAGTATTTTTTAGAGAAACAATCAAAATAAAATATATGCATAATTATTCATAGGGTTTTACTGGGTAGGCTTGCAGCATGCCAGGCAGGAGATCTCACAATAGCCACCCGCACTGTGTAAAGCTAGAGGATCCATAGGTCCCCAACCCATGAAGACAGAAGCTGCAGACCAAGAGGAATCAAGGATGCAACACCAGCCTTAAGATGAAGATCATAGGAGAGACACAGTTACGAGTCTGCATTGCAAGGAGGAACAGAGTGGAGACCTGAAGATCCATGTCAAAAGGTGATGTCAGCAAAAGTGACTGAGAAAAACTGGAGCTTTTCAGAAAACACAACTTTGTCGTCCCCCCAAACCTTTTTTTAAATTAATTAAGTTTATTGGTGCATTTGAGGTATACATTCTGATCACATTCATCATTGGAAATGTGTACCTGTAGGTGATGGATCTTGGTTCTCATCGCTTCCACTGTCCCCTTTCTTCTCTTCAACCCCTCCTTTATTTACAAAAGCTTTGTTTCCATTTTTTCCTTCTTTTGTCATTTTTTTTCTTTCATTTCTTTCCTTTACCCTACTCCCCTCCAGACTTTCCCTTCACCTTTGGGTCTTTTCTCCCTATTTCATGTTATCTATTATACATTTTGATTCTTTCCCTTTTTTATTTCCATTCAAGCCTCAATCCTATTGGTCAGACACAGAGAGAGAGAGAGAGAGAGAGAGAGAGAGAGAGAGAGAGAGAGGGAGAGAGGGAGTCATGTAAGAGAGGGACTCATGTAATCTGCCGGGGATTTCTAAATTCATTATATCTGACAAATCATAATTATCATTTCACCTGCCAAGACTCTTAGATCATAGCTGAAAATTTTGAACACAGATCACAGGATATGTCAGGGTACATGGGGTATATGGATAGGACTGATATTTGCAGACCTCTTATTCATGGCAAGTAAGTCCTTTCCTAGAAGATAGAACTTGTGGCAGGATCTAAAAAAACAAGATGCAGCTCTGAAAGAGCCCACAGGAAAATGTAGATGTTTCTGGAACATGGCCAGCGAACCTGTCTCCTATGCATTGATCTGCAATCTCAAAATAGCCTTCATAGTTTTGGGATTAACCCGCAGTTTTGCAGCTTTCTACTTACATATGAAAGCCCTCAGAGAAGCACTTATCTCTATGTTTAGCTGCTAAGCAATTGTCTTATAAGCCGCAGACTTCCTACTGTGTCATTTTATTGACAACACTGCTACTTTTTCTAATAAGATTGGCATCTCTTAAGGACTAATGGATATTACATACTTTTTAGAGTGAGTTAAACTTCTCAGGAATCTTATAATTATTTTTGTCTTCTTTGGTAAGATTTTTTCACTTCTCTGTATTATTGTTTTTAACCTCAGTGTAATTTTCTGCTCCAAAACAAGAGAATTGTCTCATATCCAAGGATTAGTTCCCATCACAGTATTTCCCCAGAAAAACAGCAGCGATGAGAATGCATGCTAAGGTTGTTAGCCTCAGTTACTTAGTTTATATAAAAGATGCCTGATGTATAACGTCATGGCCCTTCATGGCACCATGGAGTTGCTTCATGTGTCAGTTTACTCAGCAACAGCAATAAAACAGAGAATATCAGTCAGGACCTGCCCCTGAGGACTGTGAAAGCCTAGGAATGGGGCAGCTTTAGGGTGGAGAAAGGTAACCTTAAAAAAAAAAGTAAAAGGACAAATTTGTTATTGCTTAATCCTTTATTACTCTATGCATTTAAAATGTTTTAAAGTTTATTGATGTACAACTGGTGTACATAAAGTGTACAATTTTATAATGAGGTCAAAACTACAAAACTATTGCCACAAAAATAATGAAAATTATCATATATCTCTAATGTGTTCTCATGTTTCTTTGACTTACATCCCTCTGTTCATACTGCAACAAGACCATGAATTTTAATGTCACTGTAGATTAGTTTATATTTTTAAGTATTTTATGTAGACAGAGTGTAGCTATACATTTTTTTAAAAACTCACTGCTACAAAGTTAAGAATTACTTGTGTGGTGGGTATCAATAGCTTATGCGTTTATCTTATTGTGCTTAAAATATTCCATATAACATGAACTTGACTCGCTTAAGAAATGTGTTGGTGTACAGTCTGCTATTGGGATTTACCAGAATGTGGTATGCAGATACCTGGAAAATTTTCATCTTGCTTAAATAGTTTATACTGCTCTGGACTAATTTTTCTCCTGATATTTTCAATATTCTTTCAGAGTTACATAGTATGCATTTATTTTAAAAATGTTTTCAGCTCTAGAAGATAAATATCAGTATTTGTAAGACTGTTTATTTCATTTGCTATGAAAGTAGTGCTTTACTCTTTCTGAACATATACAGATTATTATTATTATTATTATTATTATTGTTGTTGTTGTTGTTTTTATTATTATTAATGTTTGGTACCAGAGATTGAACTGAGGTCCTTGCGCTTGCAAGGCAGGAGGCAGAACCACGGAGCTAAATCCCTGGCCCTGCAGTGTATCATTAATAGTTATTTAAATATTTTTGGTTAGAGAGCCGGGTGTGGTGGCGCATGCCTGTGATCCCAGCACTTGGGAGGCTAAGGCAGGAGGATCCCTGTGAGTTTGAGACCAGCGTGACCTACATAGTGAATTCCAGGTCAGTCTCAACTACATAGTGAGACCCTGTCTCAAAAAAACAAAAATAAATAAATAAATAAATAAATGATAAATAAATATCTTTGGTTAATTTTTCCATTATCCGTGCCATCTCAACTACATAGTGAGACCCTGTCTCAAAAAAAACAAAAAATAAATAAATAAACAAACAAACAAATAAATAATAAATATGTTTGGTTAATTTGTCCATTATCCGTACCATCTTAATCTGTTTCAATTAACTAATTTATTTATTTTGTATGGATCAAATGTTTTTACTTCTTTTGGTGTTTACTATTTTTATATAATCCCAGAAATTGTGTATTTTTTATCAGTTAATGCTAAATGTTTAGTTTTCTTTCATTATTGCTAAGCTTTGTTGTAGAATTGTTATGATATCGGGAAATGTTTTGATGCTTAAAAGATTGCTTTTTAGCTTCGTTTATAAAATCCAACACTGTCTGGGCTACTTAGGTGCTACTGCAGCAATATAAGCCCATACCTGTCTTAGCACTTCACTCCATATTTCCTAGGTAAGGAGTTGTTTTTACTTCGATGCATAAGCACTTGAACTATTTGCATACTCCCTGAGCTCCAAGGGTATCTCCACGTACTTCTTTTAGTGACTCTTTCTCTGGATTTGTTTGCTGTTTGCTGTCATGATGAATTTTTTGGTATGCAGCTAAGACTTGAGAGGAGTGTGGGATCACGAGAGTTGTGTGCAGTTTACTCCTCTCAGGCACTCTAGAAAGTTATCTCTAAACACTGGAATTTATTTGAGCACTGAATCTGTTTCTCATTTAGGAGAATCACTAGTGTATTTTATTTTTCCTTGTTTTCAGCTATTCTACTGCTGTCTATAAACTCTTTGGACAGTTAGTTCATCCAATTTTATGGCTCATATCACTTTCTCTCAGGAGTTAATGTCTCGTATTGTCTAATTCCTGCAAGGTCTTATTTCATATGTTTTGTCTACTTTGTTCATTATTTAAGGTGAGATTATAATTAAATTACATTTTCTCCCATCATGGAGAGAGTTGGTAGTCTGAGTATTATTCTAAAAAATTAATTATTCAAGCATCTCATTTATTGGTTAAGCAAAGTATACTTTTTAAAGCAAACACAGTTCACATATATTTTCCTACTCCAAAAACTGTAAAGTCAGGAATTTTAATAATGGCCTAGCTTATTAAAACATCAGTAAACTATATTAATCAGTAAAACACCACACATTTTGTTAGTAAATTCAACTAAATATCCGTCTAGGGAGAAATGATAGGAAACCTGATTCCCTAACATTAAGCTAAAGAAGCTAGACACACAAAAAATGTAATATTATGTGAAGCCGTTTTTGTAAATATCAAAAAACATAACAAAGAAACATTTACTCTTAAGCACTTCTGGGGGGGATATTGATTTTCATAGGCAAATTCCTCATATAACTTTTGCCTCTTTCAATGTCAATAGGAGGTGGCTATAAAATTATTAGAGCTGTGCAACATATACCAAAGCTTATTTTATGTGGTTATGACTTGATACTTCTGTATAAATAGATCCATGAAGTTCAAATTTGTGTTTTTTAAAGCTCAATTCTACTGTAATGGAGATACAGTTGGAAATCACATTTATCTCATACCTGAAATAAAGAATGGGGATTGAATGGAGCATACTATGATCTTCTTGGATTCCAGTAACATTGTATTTATAAATATGTCTTGAAAATATTTCAGTTTTAAGGAGTTTGTTATGTTTTAGTCACAGGAAAGCACTTAAATCTTATTTAGTCAAATTTATGAATATATAATTTTTAAAAGTCTGGGTTGACATCCTTGTATTATTGAAAATATTATGTATATAAAATTTTCCACAAGTGAATTTGTCTGATCTCACTCAGATATATATTTGAACACATGTGAGAAAATATCCCTTTTTATTACATTTTGTTGTTGTCAAAGGAAATCTTTCTGGCTCCAAACCATGTCTTTAAAGAATTTAAACTCAATGAGGAAAAAAAAAATTTGAAATACCACACTGTCATTTACAATCTCATTCAAAATTGTCCACTAAATATAACTACATGAAATGGATAAAAACTATTTTCTCTGAAGGTGTAAAGGAAATAAAACTATCCTGAAGAACTACTGGCCAGTGACTCAGGAATACACAGATTCTCACACAGGTGGTGTATGATGGGGGTGGGATGAGTAGGACCAGATTCAGTAGGATGGGGACCTGCAGTATTCCAGCCTAGCTGTAAGAATGATCTACAGGTGCACTTATCATTCTGTCTGGAAGAAGATGCCTTTATCCAGAATATCAAAGTATTTACTATACAGAGTTATGCAAATCTAATATCTGGCACACAATAAATAAATGTCAGGAGTATAAGATATAATGGGGTGAAGGAACTCAAGCTATGCAATATATCACAGAAACAGAACTACCCAGGCTGTAATTAGGAGCTTTCTTTAAAGAAGTTATTGAGCTTTAATACAACACCGCTGTATTAAAATATAAGAGAATTTCTGTAGAGAAATGCTATACAAGGAAATTGGAAAAATTACTCTAAATTTTGTAGAAAAAGTTAAAGATCCAAGCATAGTCCACATATTTTAAGAACATATGGGACTAGTAGCTCTATTTCAAATAGGATTTATTGTGAGGCTTTAGTAATTTAAAAATTGTGTCATTGCACCAGAATAATCATGAAAACAATGGAAGAAACACAGGGTTAAAGAGATGTAATTACATAAAATGTATGTGGACCTGGGGCCAAACCGGAGTAATGGCATGCTCACCAATTACATCAGCTTGCTGAGACATTTCCAAGGATGGGGGAAAACCCAAAGATATTCTTGATCCCTGGGCACAACCTCTTTTGTGTTATTAAAAATAAAGACAGTTCAGAAATTTTATTATTATTGTTTTTTAGGAAAGGAATGCTTGGGTTAACGAAGGACAACTCTGGGTGCGTGGATCTGACAGTATTAGTAGTATAATCACATCTTCCTAGATTCCCTATTGTCCACCCCCCACACACATTTCAGTGTGATTTCCATTTCTAATAGGTAATATTCTAATAGATAACATTCACCCATATTCAGAGAAATCCACAAATTACCAGGAAATTAAATTTCCAGATGGCTTTAAAAGAACAAATCGATGGAAGGAAGAAATAAAATTGAAACTTCTCTGAGGGATGTTGTCTGCATTCTTCTGTTTTCATCGCTGTCTCTCCTACATCATCACAGATTTTCTGAGACCCCTATGAACAGGTCTCTTGCACTGAGATATTCATCTGTGTCTATTTCTGGGAAACTTAGTAAGACAGTGTAACAATAAACTGGTTAAGGAGTTTCCTTAAGATCTTACGCTGAAGTGGGGAAGGGATACCACCCTCACAAATTGCTGTTGGAATTAAGTAATATAATATATTAAAGACAATTGGCACACAACTAGAAATGTACATTTTATGAATGACTGATACTTCCTGTTGACCAACCCCTGAAGGATTGCATTAGTCAGGATTCTCCACAGAAAGAGTACCAGTGGGATATATACTGATATATTAAAGGATATTTATTATGGGAAGTGATTCAGGCAATTACAGTGTCCAAGAAATTCATTGCTGTGCTGTCTGCAAGTTAGAAATGCAGTTAAATTAGTGGTATAAGTTGCTTTGAGAGTGGAGTTTTTTTTTTTTTTTTTTTTTTTTTTTTTTTGTACCGGGGATTGAACTCAGGTCCTTGGGCTTTCAAGGCAGGCTGCCGAACTGCTGAGATAAATCCCTGGCCCAAGAGAGTGGAGTCTTGAGAACCAGGATAGCCTGTGGAGTAACTCTCAGTCCAAGTTTCAAGGCCTGTGAACCTTGAGCTCTCATGTCCAAGGGTAGTAGAGTATGGGGCAGCCCTGCCTCCAGAAAAGAGAAGAAATTTGACTTATCACATTAGTGAGAACAGATCTTTATCTACTGATTAAAAAACAGCCTTAAAGAAACTCAAAACAGTATTTTACCAGGTACAGGTATCTGTGCTCATCTTATCCCAATCAAGGTGACTTATAAATGAGCTATCACAGTGATAAATCAATACGTTCTGGAGCAATTTATGTGATATATATGTATATATTGATATATATTATTTACATTTATGTTATATAACATAAATTTATATATTATTTAGTATCTTCTCATGATTTATGACAAATGCTGGTTTCCCTGTTACGTTAAATCATGATACTGTGCTTTTTAAACTATCTTGGTGTATTGGCTAACTTTCAGAAAAAACATATAGTACTGTGTTATTCTTACTAGATCTCTAATCCATTTAAATAGGACTTGACTTTACTAAACTGTTATGCATTGCTAACAAATGCATACAAAAGCATTTAAAAATAGGCAAAATCAATTTATGTTACTTTCCTCCATCTGAAAATGTTATAAAAAGTGCTACAAATCCTGAAGATGCATGAATGCAAGTGTTATTCCTGTATATTTTTGAAAGAATAATATGATTTCTTTAAATCAAAAGGCCCTAATTCAGACTTTTTGAAGTGCCACATGAGGAGTTAGTCACATGGTACGCTTTAAAGTCAAGGATCCCCCAAAGATCCCTGCTGACTACAATGGGAATCCCACAGTTACAACCCCAGGAAACCCCTTGCACATTTAGTTATGTCTGTAAAACTGCTTAGGAAATTTAGGTATTATTTTTCTACAATAATAAAAATAATTTGGTGTTCTTAGAGGCCTGTAGTTCTTACCAAAAAGTACAGTGTAAAACCGCTCAATATATAATTTTAAAGGAAAAATACCCAAATAATTGGATGTTATGACTTAGTTTTGGCACTACTTAAATTTATATTATGTAAAAAAAAAAAGTGTGGGTCAATGACCGGAACATTTAAATAAAAAGTCTCTAACTTGAAGATATCATTTGTTTACGCCTGTTTCACAATGCTTTCAAAATATTATTTTCTTCACTTTTCTTTTGCAAATGAGAGTGCTCACAAGACAATGAAACATGACCTTAGAATATGTAGAGGAGGAGCAAAGATAAATTCTGCATGTAAAATTTATTCATTTATGGACAGAAAACTTTTAGCAGTTTTTAATATCTTATTTATCAAGTCTCATTCCTCCCCATTTTCACTGCAGCCCTGTTTCTTTTCAGCTTTCTCCTTGCAGCACGCACACACTCAGGCACACACAATCACAAGCCCACACCTACACTGTGTACCTCCAGATGCAGGAATGGAACATTTCCATCTCTGTATACTGTGGTAACAAAGAATACCTTTTCTTAAGACAAACTGCTCAAATTGAAACCGCTTTATAGCTAATTAATGTAAATAATAAACTAACCTTTGTATTCCAGGGTTTTCTCTACTATGTGAAAGGGAGAAATAAGATCTATAGTACAGCAATAGTATGAAGAATGTATTTTTTTAACGTGTGGAATAGTGCATTATACAGTAAGAGAACCCTAAATATAAGCTAATGAATCTGAATTACTCACATCTGTATTTTATCTAGGTATTTTGTATTGTGAACACTTTACATAAGTGGACTAGGAAGGAAGTGCAAATTTGTAAGTTAATCACGGACATAACGAATTATGTTTGAAGTTATGTTGTAGATTCTGTTAGTATGCTACAAAATTATATTTATAAATGTTTTTATTTTAACAAAGAAATAAGTTAACAGTAGTTATGTAAATTATAGAAGGTCATGAGCCAATTGATTACTAGAGCTCTGAATTAAACTTAGATTTTTCTGGCAATATAGTAATCCTTCCCTTTGAGATGCGGGTAATGTGCTAGACAATTTCCCTGAAAAAGGTTTCTCATCTGAGACTTCTTATCTTCTAAGGAAAGATAAAGCTCATATATTTGAAAAAATACAATGATAGTGCTGCAAACAAAATAAAATGAAAATTTAATAAAGTATGCCTGTGGAAAGGAGTGTATGTTAGGTAGAAATATTAGAAAAAAGAGCACAGTTAACATTTGAACGGGGAAATTTCTAGCTACTCTAAAATAGGAACAGTGCAGCAGGTCAGATTTCAAAGAAATGGAAAGCTAAGAATGCAGGCCTTGTTGAGAGAAATAGTACATTTAAGTGTTTGGATAATATTATTTGCTGTGTTATTATTCTATCGGCGTAGTTTTTTCTTTTTTTTTTTTTTTTGTTTTTTTATGTGTTTTCTGTAATAAAATCTGCCTTTTGACATTCATTCATAAGGTGATAATTGTCAAGTGTGATGCATCAAAACAAATTGTAATACATTTATGGAACATTCTGCAGAAGCTGAACATCACAGAAAATATATCTAAATAACCCTTCCACAGACTGTTTGAAAATGACCTACTTCAATTAACTGCATTTGTCAATTTCCTTGTATATCAGAAGGAAATATAAAATCAGAAACTAAATAATAGGGTAAAATCTTATATTTTACAATAGGCAGCCCAAAAATATTAGAAGACAATAAAAAGTGGAGGCAATATCATTGGTTTGTTGTGGTACTAGTCACTAGTCAATTTCAGTCAAGTAAAAAAATGAGAGAAAACAGATTAGGATTTGTGCTTGGTGCATCTACACATTTCACACTTCTGCTCAAAAGAAAGTTACAGGACTGTATGGTATAACTGATGAGATCTTCCTAGGAAGAAAAGGCATAGGAACCTTTCTTAAAAGAAAAGGTACAGCAGGCCCACAGAGTCAACAATAAAACTATACTCATTATGATGCATGACAAAGACCTAATGACCGTAGAACAGCTCAGAGAATTCTAGGAACATCCAAGCAAATCTGACCAATAAAGCATTCTAGATTAACTATTATAAATGTCTTGGTTTGATTTCCATATTAAAATATGTGACTATATATTAGGCAATTGAAGGGTTCTCAGGATTTCTTGTTTGCCACAGTGCAGAATTCACCTGAAAAATATAAACTAGATAACTCTTGGCTGCATATTCTAGTGATTACTCATGATTAACTGTTGATAAACAGAAATAATTAGTAGTGAGGCTACATTATTTAATTTGCAATATCTTTTAAAGATAAGAGAAGTACAGTGCTGGCTATAGTAAAATTTATACAGCATATTATAGGCTTTAAGGGAAGAAAAGCAACTATGATGGAAATCAGCACTCTGAAGGTGTTAAAAAGCAGTTTCCTTGAGGAAAGAGTCTATGAAATTAAACTGTTTTCTCAGAATTTTCCAAGGAAAACCTTTAAAAACATTTTTTTTTCTAGGTGGGGTAATTCATGAAATAAATTATTGAAGAATAAGATCCCAGAGTGCATAAGAAATATTTTAAATGGTGACATTGGAAGGGTGTGTGGAGCTCACATATTCAAGGATTAGGAATATGCAGTCATGAAGTATCTAAAATCAATTTTAGATATAATTATTACATCACAGAGAAGTAAGATTTTTCACATACTGAAATTTATAGATTTTTATACCTGGGCAAACTGATGTTTCTTTTCCAGATATTATAAATGCTGCTTCTACAAAAATAAAATATAGCTTCTAACAGCTAAGTTGTATATTTATATGGATTTTCTCTTTACTGAAACAGAATTTCTGCATTTCTGTAGGCAACATCTATTAGGAAAAGAAAAATGTGATCAGAAATTGCAACCCAGCGAGGTGGTAAATTTGTAAGGAAAAACTAGAGAGAGAATCACTGAAATACAGAAATAATTCCTCCTCATAGAAGTGGACAAGCCACACTTTTTCAATATCAAAAATAGATTAGTCTAAAGTGGTATATCATTCTCTGATTGAAATATTAGAAAAATAAATGTTTAAATCCTTAAGTTCCAAATTTGAAGGGAAAATGATCCAGATAATTTATCATCATTTGATACCAATTGAAGTAAAATTTTAGGGAAATATTAATTTATCAAAGGACTTCGATTCTGGATGATAGTGATAACTGTGGAAAGGAAAATGAATATGTATGAAATACTGCAAGGGCTGGGTTAGAAGCAAAAAGGAATAAGTCAGCAGGGCCAGGTTTATGAGCAGAATGAGAAAGTCATTGCAGGAGGACAATGGAAATTGTGCTCGATGGTGTAATAATAAAAATATAATAAAAAGGTCAAAGGCTCATGAACTAATAAAATATTTTGAAAGGTGAGCAGTTTGTATTATGTGTAGCACATAGGAAAAATACATAACATTTAATATTTAATGAGAGAGAGAGAGAGAGAGAGAGAGAGAGAGAGAGAGAGAAAGAGCATTTCCTTATACTAGAATTTAAGGAAATGCTCTTTCCTGACCCAGGCTAATTCTTAAATGATATGTATAATAAGACTTTGCCTGACAACCTATTTAATATGAAAAGTAACTGGAGGCAAGATTTATAAATGGAAAATACTAAAAAATAGTAAAGTAGTGACCTATTACATCACTAAATGGACCTACATAAAATGTTCTACTATGCAATGATGTTTCCCCCAGTGCAATTCGGACTAGAAATGTACGCAGATATTATTAACTCATATTCTTCCCCATAATGTTATACTAAGATTTCTTATTTGGTAAATTAAATATGAAGAAAATAATCCTGATTTGTATTTTCCTGATTGCTAATAAAGTTAAAATTTTTATTTAGACATCTATTGGTCAGAACTGTTTCATCTGTGAAATTTCTGTGTATATCTTTTGCCCATGTTTCTACTATATATGTGTTCTCTTTGAACTGATTATACAGGAAGACACAAATACTAAATGCCCAACTACTAGTGAAATATTGATACATCTAAGTATATTGAAATTTAAAATTTCTTGTCATATTAAAAAAAAACAAAGTTGCAACTCAAAAACTGGGAGAATGTGTTTGCAACACATATAAACATCAAAGAAGTAAATTATATTTTAGAAGACTTCTATACTGAAGAATGATTTAAGATATATTATGTGTACCACAGAGAAGGAAAATTTGCAGTACTTTGGTATATTACTCACAGTTATTTAAAGAAACAGAGTCAACAGTAGGATGAAGAATGGGAGGAAAGTATATAGGAAAGAAAACAGGAAAGGAGAGGAGGGGAAGAGGAGAGGAAAAACGGGAAGGGAGAGGAGCGAAGGAGAGGGAATGAGAGGAGAGAGGAGGAAAAAAGAAGAGGATAAGCTGGAAAGGGAGAGGAGAAAGGAGGGGAGTAGAAGGCTAAAGAAACACAAGACACAAGGATGTCTTGATGTTGCAGTTTGAATTCAGAGGCAGTCTGAAATTAGATTTCCTTCTTCAGGAACCTTTGTCTCTTTCTCACAAGGCCTTCAATAAATAATTTGAATTAAGTCCTCTCACATTATGGTGGGTAATTTTCTTTTTTCAACATTTACGGATTTAAAAGTTAACGTCATCTAAAAATACCCTAGCTGTGATACCTCGCGTAGTATTTGATCGTATAACTAGGCGCCATGCTCTAATGAAGATAACAAGAGTTTAACCTTCACATAGAGGAAAACTGTTTACCGTCTTCAGCAAACTGAGCATTTCAATTTTAAGTAGTCTGTGCTACATTAGTCTGGATGTGCGTTCATCGGCTGTCAGACTAATCAAGGGGAGACGCAGAAGCGGCACAGCCTCTTTCCTCTGCAAATGCTTCCTCCTGCTCGGCAGGAGGCGCAGTGTGTCAGTACGGCAGCGTCGGCTCAGGGTTTTTCAGCCTCGTGGTCACTGCTTTTCTCAGAAACAAATCAGAACCAAAAAAACTGGCAGATTTTGACTTAAAAGTTATAAGCTTTACCGTCTTTGCTAGTCACCTATTCATTTGTCCTAGCCTTGAGAAGAAAAACAGCATAAAAAAAAATGATTCAGGCTTACAAATACTCAAGTGCTTGGTTTTGTTACTAGAGTTAAAAGAACTACGGTGTTGAGACAAAATGGTAAGGTTTTGAAATAATCTAGAGGTAGTTTGTTTTACATTTTTTGTCTTTTTTAAAATCTCATATTTGTTGAAATTTGGATATACTCTTCACCCTTCTTACCCTCCCTCCAACACACACACACACACACACACACACACACACACTCATGCACACATGAGTGTACACACACTGAAACTGATGGGAAAGAAATACTATGTCATATATACATTAAGTTGTAAAAAGAACATTTTCTTTTCTTTTCTTATGAGTCATTGTTTCTATTTCAGAAGACAGGTGCTATGGGATACAAAGATGTCAGAAAAATGTTATTTGTGTTATGATAATGGAGATAATTTATATAAATTATTAAGGGAAGGCTAGCTTGATTTAGCCTATTGATATAGTAAATAGCAAAAATCCCCAGAAAGATGAAAAACTGAAAGCAAACACAGGAACCATTCTTTGATTAAGGAAGAGAAAATGTGACACTTTCCTACAAGACCCTTGAAGATCTTACTTAAACATAGAGGAATTTTTGTATCAGAAGTTTGGGAGAAGATAGATTTTGATTATTAAACTTTAAACGTTAATTTTTATGCACTGTACTAGGAAAAAATGAGTGGATGTACAAACAGGCTCATTTGTGTTTCCTGGGGTTCGAGTGCAAGTTAATTTCTTGCGAATGTTTTCACTGACTGTTCTAATTATTTTAAGTGCATACAGTAAGTGCATAATACTGGTTAGTTAATGGATCAAAATAAGAATTAATAAATACACAGATATTTAGAAATACAATATATGTTTTTCTTCTCTTACCTTCTTAATATTTGCAATCTCAGTTCATGTAATTTTAGTTTTAATTCTTTCTATCCAATATTATAGCCCTCTGGGCTCATCCCTGTTCATCATTCTTATGATAGTTTTGATCTCTGGCCTCATTACTGCACATTGTGGTATATTTAATCATGGTTGCTACTTATTTAGCCTTGTAAACTTCACCTAAGAGACTTGGAAAGATAACATAAATTGAAATTCATAGTTTCTCTTCATGGTAATTTTAGTCTACTACAAGGTCGGGGCTATGTGTTATTTAATTTAGATTTTATAATTACATATAGTGTCATTTTGCTCTGCAAATCTCTTTTGGTCTGTTTAAATCATAAGTTTTAATTATTTTTCTGCACAGTATCTTTAAATTTTGTGTATCTAAAACTAACAGCAAATTGAAAGTTATTATCATTAAGATACAGGTCGAAATTAAATGGAACTCAAACAATAAGAATTTCATGTCTAAACTTTAAAAACACGTGCAAATTACTTAAATGCACTGTTTACGAGTTTTTCAGATTCATCTTGGATCACTAATGATTGATTATCAGTACTTTCTTGATAATTTTAAAAAATTCAACTCACTTTATTGTACTTTAAGAGCCCACTGGGCATATGCTTCTGTCAATATTCTTTAATCTTTATTGACAAATATTCTGTAAATCCATTCTTAAATTATAATTTCAAAAGAACTCTCACTTCAGCAAAATAAAATTAATCCAGTTAAGTCTCCAACAAAATCCATTGGTCTCCATTTAAAGCAGACTAACCACTTTTCCATGTGGGATACATTCTGAGATTCTAGGTCAATGCTTGAAATGGTGGATAGTATAAAATCTGTCAATGTTGATATATCTATATATCTGAATATATAAAACATGATATATGTATGTTTATTAAATGCATATGCAAATATATATTATATAAGTAAAAACAAACATTTATGATAAAACTTATTTTTAAATTAGGCACAGTAATGGATTAGCAAAAAAATGTTGAGTAATTATAAAAGTGTACATAATAAAAATTATGTGACTATGGCCACTCAAAATATCTTACTCTATTTTCACATTTCTCTTAAAGAAAGCATTTTGCAAGTAACTCCTTGCTGTATCCAAATTTGTAGCATTACTATTGTTTTGGTGCGATTATTATGCAAAATGAGGTTTTATTTTTTATGGTTTAGTGCCTTTGGTATTTTCTTTTTTCTTTCATTAATTGTTGGTACATAGTAGCAATACAGAATGATGAAATCCATTTTGGCAAACTGATACATGTATTAAACATACTATGACCTTTTTCTGTCATGCTCTCTCCCTCTCCCTTTGATGTTTATCCAATTGATCCACATACACATCTCCAAAATTAACTTCCTGGTTTCCTACCTTCTTCCTTTCATCTTTCCTTCTTTCTCCCCCCATGTCTCTCTCTCTCTCTCTCTCTCTCTCTCTCTCTCTCCTCTCTCTTTTTTGTAGCTTTCTGTCTGAGAAAATGCAGTGGGTTGACATCATGGGATCCATCAATTTAGAATTTATGAATTGCCTATTTCTGGAATTCCTTCCTTATATTTTTATATTATAGTTGACCTAAAGTAACTGAAACTGCAAAACGAAGCAACATATAAAGGGAATTCATGCATCAGGATTTGTTCAATTATCAATATAAAATATAGCAAATTTTTAAAGGAAGTTCATGTCCCATGGTAAGAAAGAAGGAACCATGGACTAGTTGGTAAGGTGCAAGCACTTTATTTAAAATATATAAAGGCAAGAATGTAAAAGATATAAATGCAAAACCTAAAATTTTTGGTAGCCAAGAGGGAATTCTGAGTAGATACACATGAGGAGTTTTTATCTAGGAGTTTTTAAGAGATTTTGAAAGGAGCTTAGGTCATTGTGCAAGAAATACAATCTCTACACTAGAAAAGATACATATTTATTTTAGTATCCAATTTATGCACTTTTTTATGCAGGGTCTATGTGACCTTGAGCCAACGGATCATCTGATCCTGTTCTGGGGAGATCTTAGCTAGCTGAGGGACACCAGGCAGGTGTTTTGTAAGATTTCTTGTGGGTTGTGACTCAGCAGACTCCGTTTTGGGCTTCCCAACTCCATTTGAAGGTCACCTGTCTCATCAATACCTGCTACAAAATTATGCTGACACCTGAGCATCATTTGATAAAATTAATTCACATATTACTGACTTAAAAATAAATAATATTTTTTGACTCTTTAGTAACATAGTTAACTATGGTATACTTTATAAAATATTCTTAATTGTGAAAAACTAGAAATTGCCCATTAAAAGAAGGAATAACAAGTTACCAAATTACATGATATGATCTAAAATTATAATTAAATTCTACATTATTGCCTCTACATAAAATAAAAACTTTTTGAGAAATTACTTCTGTTGTAATCTGGATCCTTGAAACTGTTTACGTTCTTCATAAGTATTATTTCTTCAATTTGAATGCAACCTATTTTTGTATTTTGTAATCTTCTACTATAAAAATGTCGAATTGCCAGTGTTTTCTTTTGTTTTAACCAACCCATTTCAGTGTTCATTACTAAATGTTCCATTTGATTTTTTTCTGTGACTTGTACTCTATGCTTGGATTTCTTTAAATATTTATTCATCCTGATCACAGTTTTAATCTCCCTATCTACTAATTCCATCATCTATTTTACTCCTTAGTCTGTTTCTACTGACTAATCTTACTACAGATTATATTTCATGCTTCGTGACTTACTGAACAACTAGTGAAATTATCAGCAATATGTGACATCTTGGATTTGATTGGCTCAGAGCTCCTCATTCACACTCAGTCAGATTAATTCTCCATACATGGATCTATTCATAAGGTACCACATCGCCAGGGTGGCTTTGTGCAAATTTCTAAACTCTACCATTATGACTATTATCATAATCATTATTATTGCTATTATTAAATCAAAACTCAATTTTAATTTTTTGCACTTAGCCTCATGTGCTAATGGGTAGGGCTTTGGGGAGGTGATTGGATTGTGAGAATGTGATACTCATTGCACTCATCAGTGGATTGGTCCACTGTATGTGGTTAAATGTGACGTGGGAGGTCCAGCCTGGTCCAGGGAGGAGGATCACTAGAGTCATGGACTGGAAGGTTCTATCTCCCTCCTTCCTCTCTTGATATTTCTCTCTGCTTTCTTCCTGCCATAAAAGGAGCTGTATCTTCTGCCATGCCCCTCTGCCATGCCACCCTACCTTGGAGCTAGCTGACTATGGGCTGAAATCCCTACCAACTGTGAACCAAAATAAGCCTCTCCTCCTTTACCATGTGTGTGTTGAGTATTGTGTCTCAGTGATGAGAAAGTGACTAAGATATATGGTTGCTTTGGAATCTTTTTCTCTACTCACAACTCTACTCATAATTCCATAATATTATTCCAGGAAGAAGGAATGGAGCATCATGAGAATCACCTCATTAGTTCTCCTTCCTTATGAATGTAGTCTGATATTGCCTTTAATTGAAAAATGAAACCATCTTTTCACATTTTTTTGTGTAACTTTCTTACTTTTTAAGTAGAGAATCTGCTTGTTGAAGAGCTAAAATTTTCCCAACACTTTAGCAAGGATTTTTGAATCCTCAGAAAAAAGATTTCTTGTTATGTTTTATGCTTTCAATAAAAATAGAATGCTAAGTAGTTATTTAAAGATAATGCTTTTTTATACTTGAATTATGTAAAATTATTTCAAAAGTCATGTACTTATCCAAACATGTAGCCTGGATCTTTGAGAATTTTGGCAGAAGTTGAGATTAATAATAAACTTGTACTTCTTTATAGCCAAACTAAAAGTACACTGTTTATAATGCTGTATGATAGAAAAAAGGGGTTAAATATTGGCAAATTTTCTAGTTTCTTGAAAACATTAGATATGAAAACCAAGGTATGAAAAAGAAAGAAACCCTTGTAGTTTGATTTTTAAATGCAACCTTTTTGTAAGGTATCTTGATAAAAGGAGTGGCATAAAACATGTAGTAAGTAATTTCAACACAAAAAATCAAGAACCAGCTAATAAATACGTGAATAAAAAATTAGTAAGTACAAGTCTTGTTGATTCATCTTGACACAGACAATTCAATGCTAATAGTTCCTAAAAAGGGTGGAAGAAGGGAAATTTAGTACACCTACAAATAACCAAGAGCTATTTTTTTTTTATCAAGCAAGCCAGAATTAACCATTCTGGTAATACAAAATTGTCTGTATTCTGAAATTTAAAAAATTTATAAGTCAATTTGGTTATTTTGATAAATTATTAGAAATAATTAGCTTACATTTTATGATAAATGTTAAATCATGATTAACTTGTTTTTTCAATTTTAATCAAGATAATATATATTTTATAAATAAAGAATATAATCATTTTTAATATTTGCTCAAAACATGAACTATTGATACTTGAAAGAAAATAACGAGTATATTATTTTCTAGAAGCAATGCGAACACATTTTTCTATAGCCAAGTCAGTGCCATATACTTTTAAAAATTTTATTTTATGCTGAAGTAATAAAAAAGAGTTCATATAAAAGGGGAAGAAAGGGGAGTTTTATTTTTTAGTAAAACTTGGTCCTATTTTATTTATATAGATTAATTGTCCAACATATAAAGAGTATCCAGTATTAATAATATTTTCCATAAAACTATGCTGCTGCCAACCATGTATAAGAAATAAGTTAAATTTACCCATTTTCTGGGATGTTAGAAGACAAAAATCTATCTAAAGAACTTTCAGCAATTCTTTCTATTTGCTTATTCAGAGGTAAAGTAATGCATCTTACGTTATAGGTTATGTATGCATGCAGAATTGGTATGATATTCTGCTGTGTAATTTGCTCTACATAAAATAGAATCATTGGTGGTAGGATAGAATTTAATAAGCTATCCTTACAGGATCAAAAGCAGAGTCCAATGGCCATCTACCTGATCAGATATGAAAGAATGCAAAATGGTCATTGGTATACTGGAGCACTAGAGGATTCCATCAAAGACCAAAGGTCTGAGCCAGGCATGGTGGCGCACGCCTGTGATCCCAGCACTTAGGAGGCTGAGGAAGGAGGATCGCTGTGAATTCGAGACCAGCCTGGGCTATAAAGTGAGTTCTGGGTAAGTCTCAACTACATAGTGAGACCCTGTCTCATAAACAAAACAAAACAAAACAAAACAAAACAAAACAAAAAACAAACAAAAAACAAAGATCTGAAAGTTCTCTACACAGTCCAGCGTCAGAAAAGTTGATGGGGCTGCATTGGAAGGTTGAAGAGTTTGCACTTGAAACCTGAAAAAACTGGACACGAGTGTTCAAAATCGATGGCAAAGACAGAAGCTCTTCCAAAAGAAAAAGTAGGTAGAACTCCTCCGTCAATCACTTTTTACTTGCTCCAGAACAAGCCACACGTGTTTAGGGTGAATCTTCCCTAATTTGTTTTTAGCGTGCACTTCAATCATCCACACAGCTTTATTAAGCTGCTAGGTGATTTTTATTCAAGTCAAGTTGACGCATCACACTTAATGACTACAATGTAGCCCTTGAATAATGGTAGAGGAAGAAAAGAAAGAGAGAAAGAAATACAAGAAATAAGTGTAAAAGGGTAGTGACTGAGAATCTCATTCAAATTAAAGGTAGTCACCAGATCAAATAACTCAGAAATTAGAGAACCTCAAGTAGGGCAAATGACAAAGAGCTACTGAGAGGCATATTTCAAATTACAAAAAAGCAAAACTGATTAAAAAAAATATCTAAAGAAGCCGAAGGAAAAAAAATCTTAACCATAAAGAAACAAAGATGATATCACATCTGATTTCTCTTCAGAAATCATGCAGTCAAGAAGGTGTGTTGATGTTAGTGAACTCAACATCTCCGACAGTCAGCTGGATATAATTAATAATAACAGGCGACATCATTCAGTAAAATGGGATACACATCATTTTCAAGTTCTTTTGGAACATTCCCAGAGATAAACAATATTCTGGTCCATAACTAGACCTTAACAATTTAAAAATATTAGAAGTTATGCAATAGAATTATAGTAGAAAATAATGAAAACAACATAACAAGAAAATTCACAAAATACATTCAGATTAAACAAAATAATAAAGAGCAAATGGTCAAAATAACTTTAAAAACAAAAGTATTTGAACTGAATAAAGTGAAAACAACTCAGCAAAATTTATGGTATGTAGAGAAAGAAATGTTTACAGGGAAATTTGCAGCACTTAATATGTATATTGGAAAAGAAAAATGATCTAAAATCAATAATCTAATTTACCACTTCAGCAAGCTAGAGAAAGAAGAATAAATTCAATACAGCATGTGCAAAAGAAATAAAATAAAAAGAATTAGAATAAAAAGTAATGACATTGAATATAGGAAATAGAAGAATTGAAAAAACTCAATGAAATTGATAGGCATTTTTCAGGCAAATTAAGAATAAAGGGGAGAGTACACAAATTACTAACTTTAGAAATGAAAAAGGGAGGGGAGAAGGGGGTGAATGGAGGGCAGGGACGAGGGGAAAAAATGAGAACCGAGACCTGTCATGAGACCAATGATGAATGCAACTGTGCTGTATGCCTAAAATGTACCAATAAAACTCAATGAGAAAAAGGAAAATGAAAAAGGGAACAGCTCCATAGATCTTCATATAAGCAGATAATGAATTATTCCTAAAAGTATCTCTATTATGCTAATTTATAACGTAGATAAAATGGACCAATTCCTTAAAATGCAAAGTCTATTTTAAAAATAAGTAAATAGCCAAAGTAAATAGACATAGCTATTAATAAAATTGAAATCACAGTTGTTATCATTTCAAAAGAGAAAGTGCCAGGACAGATGAGTTCACTGATGACTTTAATCAAATGTAATCAAGAAATTATACTAATTCTCTGTAGTGTCTTTCAGAGGATAAACAGAATATTTCCTTTTTCCTTCTGAGTCTAGTATCAGCAGCAAAGGAAGACAAAGATAGTAGAAGAAAACTACAGACACTTATCTCTCGTAAGGATAGATGCAAAAAACTTAGGAGATAGAATCCAAAAATGTATAAAAGAAACTCCTTTCATCTCATTGTGTAAGTCTTGCTCAGTGTTTGAAAACCAATGCAATCCATTACATTAACAGTCTCAAAGACTAAAAATCATACAATTATAACATTAGATGCAGAAAAGGGATTTTTAAAAAATTGAACATACATTCATAGTAAGAACTCTCCATAATCTTAAGGGGAGTTTTCTCAGCTTGAAAGTAACCTTTAAGTAATTTACACTTAATGATGAGAAACTTAATGATTTGTTATTAAGACAGGAACAAGTTAAAGATGTTCGTTCTCATCATAACTTTCAACAGTGTACTGTATATTCTAGCTACTTTCATAAAACAGGGAAAGGAAAAGACACATATATTAGGAATAAATAAATAAAATTCTTCTCAGGTAACATGATCATCTGTTTGAAAATACAAAAGAATTGGCAAAAAGTATGGAACTAGTAAGTACATACTACAGATTTGGAGTGTATACAATTTATATACAGATACACATTGAGCTTTGCATATACCAGCAGTGAATACATGAAATTTAAAATTAAAAATAGATTGCTATTTATATTACCATTCCCCAAAGTGAAATAATTATGTAGAAATATAATAAATATGAACAGAATCTTTATGAAAAAATTACTAAAGTCAGGCAAAAGATAACAACATCAGCAAAATATATGTTATGATAACCCATATGAATGATAAAAAGATTGAACAAGATATCAGTTATTCCTTATTTAATCACTAGATTCAACATATTTCCAGTTAAAACACAGGAATTTATTTTATGGATATTAACAACTTTTAAAAACTAGTTTTATTATTATACTTTTGACATGCATAATGATTACATTCATCGTAGGGAATTTGTACCCGTACATTACCTATCTTAATTATTTTTTCTCATTCTCATCTCTTCCCTTCAATCTTTCTTCAAGCCTCCATTGACAAAATTTTACTTCTATTGTTTTCCTCCCATTCTTTTAAAATCTCCCTTTCCTATTTAAACATTTTCTTCCTGCTTCCCAATATCTATCCTACATGTTGCTACTTATTTACCCTTTGGGTTTCCCACACAAGATGTGATATTTAAACATGTGTATCTGATTTATTTCACTTAAAATTATGTTCTCAAATGAAGAAACAGAAAGTAAAGATTTGAAAAAACGTCCAACATTACCGGTCATTTGAGAAATGCAAATTAAAACAACACTGAGATTCCAGCTCACTCCAGAAAGAATGGAATAATCAAGAGATCAATTAACAGATGTTGATGAGGTTGTGGGGAATAAAGAATCCCTCTCCATTGTTGGTGAGAGTGCAAACTGGCACAGCCACTATGGAAACTGATATTCTTCAAAGAACTAAAACTAGAGGTCTTATTTGACCCAACTATTCGCCTTCTTGCTATCTTCCTGGAAAGAGTTAACCATACTACCACAGCCATGTATGCACACGTATGCTTATAGCAGGACACTTTATAATAGCTAAATCTTGGAAACAGTTCATATACAGATCAATGGCTGTAGGAATGTGGGTTTTATATACAAGGGAATACCGCTCTGCCAAAAAGAAGGAAAAGCCTGAGACGTTTTTAGGTAAAGGGATGCACCTTAATAGACTTGTTTTCAAATTGATATGGAGAAATAAAATACTAGAAGAGCCAGTGCTACGTTGAGCAGCAGAGTTGTAGGACTGACACCTCTGGACCTCAAGACATAGAATAAAGCTACAGAAATCAATACCTTACAATACTGGTGAAGAAATAGAGGGGAAATTCACTTGCTGGTCCCCCTTCTGTCTCTCTTAGGCAGAAGCTATTGTTCTCTCAATAAATTTTTCCTACTCTTAAAAAAAGAGAAAGAAATAGAGAAACATCAAATGAAGAAAATACAGATGTGCATAATGTGGTCAGCTGGGCCTTAAAAAAGACACAAAGATAATAAAATGGGGCAAAGAAATCTTTCCTACAGATGGTACTGGGGAAACTAGACAAACACATGTAAAAAATGAAATTAGAGAGAGACATTAAACCCTTTTTACAATGTACTAAAATTGATTGTAGATCTGAATGTAAACTGCAAGACTATGAATGTCCTCAAAGATTACAGCGAAGAGAACGTAGATGAATTTACATGTAGCAGGGATATTGACAACAATGCAAAATAATGAAATGCATGGAATGACTGATAAACTAGGCTTTGTTAAAGTAAAGTTTGCTCTGACAAAAAGAATAAGAACATGCAATGGAGACAGGAATAAATATATTCAAAAGGCACATCTCTAAAACACAAAAAGAAGTATCAGAATCAACGATATTAAAATAATCCCACAATGAATGAATTAGCCAACCGCCTTAGCAGACACTTTTTCAAAGAAGATACAAAACATGGACTGTCAAAGTATGAAAGCCCTTCTCTCCCAATGGTCATTAGGGAAATTCAAATTCAAACAGCTGTTAGATTTAGTGAAATGCTTATTACAATGATTCAAATCTAAAACACCAACATCACAAAATGCCAGTGAGGATACACAGCAACCTGCTCTCTGTTTCCCAGTGGGTAAGAAGGCGAAATGATACAGCCATAATGGAAGGCTTTTGAAAGTTTCTAACATAACTAAACAGAGTCCGACCATACCATCTAGGAACTTGGCTCCTTGGTATTTACCCAAAAGGGTTGAAGCTATATGTGCACACAGAATCCTCCACACAAATGTTTTTGGTATCTTTCTTTCTGATTGTCAAAATTGGGAGGCAAGTAAGATACCTTTCGGCCACTAATTTGACAAATAATTGAGACAGAAGAATGTTATTTAATGCTAAAAAAAGAAATGAGTTATCAAGCCATGAGTAGCACAAGGAACATTAAGTACACGCTTACAAGTGATAGAAATCTGAAAAAGCTTCATCGTATATGTTTCCAAATATATGACTTTCTGTCAAAGGCAAAATAATGAACCAATTAAAAATGAAAAATAATGGAAACAAAGTCTTTGTAGATAGGGAGGGAGAGAAGTGTTGAAGGGAGGGCAGGAGAATGGGGGAAAATAAGAACCAAGACTGATTACGTAAAGGTAAACATTTTCAACAATGAATTTCATTATATTGTGTATATTAAATGTACCAATAACATTAATTTTAAAAATAAAAATGAAAAGATCAATAATAGCAAGGGGTCAGTAATTGTTGAGAAGGGATGAAGAGAGAGAGAGAGAGAGAGAGAGAGAAGAAGTAGGGAACTTACATAATAACAAAGACTGTTTCTATGACATTAAAATGGGGGATATATATCATTGAATGTTTTTTCCTCTTCGTACAGTATGCTACACCCCAAGGTCACACTATGGTTAAAACAATGAATTTTGTGTAGGTTTGATGTCATTGTAGCCTCCTCAATTATAAGGAACTTAACACTCTGGCAGGATGTGATAATGGAGGTTATAGTACCTGGAGTCCAAGAATACATAGCAATCCTCTGTAACTTCTTCTCAATTATTTATGAAATGAAAACTGCTTTAAAAAATAAAGCTCTAAAATAATTACAATAGTCACTATGAATTAGTATAATAACTCCTGTTTATATGAACAGTTTTGGAAGCACATATACATATAATTTTTAAAGGTTTATATCTTGAATAAATCTTTTAATCTGAATAAGACATTCGGCATATATGTCATTTTTGGCAAGTAGAAAAGATTCCCAAAACAGTATTCCTTAAATATAAATTTTCATAGATTCTAGTACTTTGTCTCTACTAGTCTGAGCTACACTCTTATCTTCTTCATATTGTGAAGACCAAATAGCCACTTAATATGAGCAATAGAGTAGTCCAGTCTCTCTTGATTTGAATTCAGAGTGTCTCAAGACTTCATCAGATCATGTTACACACACACACACACACACACACACACACACACACACATACAAAGTTGCATTCATTTCTTTTCAGATATTTTAAAGCTTATGTCATATATTACTAAAATGAAGTAGATTAAATTATTAATTTTGTCTTTTTTCTTTCTTGTAAGGCAAATAGAAATTTTAAGCATAATTTAAGTAACCAAATCCATCAATATATTTGCAAGCAAAGCTGTGAACAGATTGGTAACATTTTGCCTCCTTTAGATCTCAGTCATTATTTACATCAGAGCGTTACACACACACACACACACACACACACACACACACACATACAAAGTTGCATTCATTTCTTTTCAGATATTTTAAAGCTTATGTCATATATTACTAAAATGAAGTAGATTAAATTATTAATTTTGTCTTTTTTCTTTCTTGTAAGGCAAATAGAAATTTTAAGCATAATTTAAGTAACCAAATCCATCAATATATTTGCAAGCAAAGCTGTGAACAGATTGGTAACATTTTGCCTCCTTTAGATCTCAGTCATTATTTTTTTTAAATACTTATGCCCATTCAGCACATTGCCTGTGACTGGGAAGGGAAGATACTTAACAAAATAAAATGTTAGGACCAAACATTTCTATCCCAAGCTTTGGTTTGTCACACTGATTAATTTTTTTTTCCTTGTACCAAATTTTACACATAAATTGGATAATAAACACTTTTTTCCTCATGCTTTTGAGATCATTCCCTTCAGGGTCTCAGAATAAAGTATTTATTTAGAAGTAAGCAATGTTTCCAGTGTAGTAACTATTTGGGGTTTGTATGCCTTTTAAATTCTGCCTACACCATTAATGTGAAAACATTTACCAGTAACTTTCCTTTAGGCATTACATTTCGTAAGTACTTCTTTTTTCCCTTTTGACCTGCCTTGCAACTCAGGGAAATTATTCTGAAATAATTATCCCAACAGAACATAGTGATCAGTACATCAGCAGACTTGTATGTCATGGGAGCAAAATCAGCAAATTAAAAGGGCATTTTATGAAGAACAGGTCATTTAAGATAGTTCAACTCCTGAACCTGCAAGCCAAACCATAACGAAGTGCTATTTTCCTAATGTCCTTGAGTATACCAGAATAAAATCATCTCAAGCATTTTACACAAAGAGCTCTGTTCATAAGAAATTAGGTCAAACTATTAAACTCACCTCTGTTTGATGTAAAATAAAACTGCTTATTGCAGATCTAACAAAAACACTCAGTATCCTATTAGGTTCCTTCAAAGAATGTCCTAGATAACCTTAAAGCAATTTAAAGCAAAAGTGAACTTCAATCCTTCTGTCTACTTTAAGTTTCAAGCACATTAGAATAATTTAAAAATGCAGTCTTGCAAAAAATATAGTAATTTCTTGCTGATTTTATGCTTATTTTCAACATGTTAAATATGCTTTCTTTGTGCTTTACATATGGCAGTAGATGATCAAGGTAATTAAATGTAAAATAAAGGAACTAGGCTTATTAATATTAAATTAATAAAGTTTTGAAGGATTAATAGGTTTATATAATGCATCATTTGATTTTTGTGTAAGATAAACTCTACACTTTCCTGTGTCTCTTCTCTTGTCCTTTAACTTCTTAATATTTTATCACTAATAACTAATTTCTTGTGAAACTACCTTTTCCCCTTTACTTTCCTAGAGTAGTTAAAAGGAATGCATTTAACCTAAACTTTAGATAATATAAAATGCTTCTTTATCAGAAGTAATTTAATTATAAAATATATGCAGTATCAAGTAAAATACTCAAAATCATATTCATGTTTATTTGATATGTTATATTCTTTCCTTATCTTGTAAGAAGAAAGTTTCATTGAAGAAACTGGAAGCTCTTTATGCATTTCCTAGAAAGGCAGAATAAGACATTTCTACGTATTTTTGAAACATATGACAATTTAAGTTATGTTTTGCAGCATGGCCGACAGTCTTAAGTTGTATTGGCTTGAACAACTTTGTTTAGTTTTTCTCCTCCTAGTCAAACTGTGCTTATTTTAGCTGAGCTCACTCTTGGGTTCCTTATGAAATGTGATAGAATACGCCACCCCAAAATATGTTGCTCTACCATGAGAATTACTTTGAACTAAAGGCAAACTAAAGGTTTGAAAAACAACAGGCACAAGAAGGACTTTTCAAGTAGCCTCTACCGTTCACTGCAGCAAAATTATACATCTGCTCTGGGTGCTCGCTTCTTTTCCTGTGTGATTATGTTTTAGCCAAGGAAGTGTACATGGAAACAATTTATTCTATCTCATTGGGAAATGGAGTCCTTTCTTGGTTAGACAATTGTTTGTGCCTATCTTTCTTAATTCAAAATAACTCAAATAAGGACATTCCCTTTTTTAAGCCTAGTATATAGCAAATATACGTTGAAATTAAACCACCAAAGAATGCCAAACCTTTTTACATTAAAATTTTTGTTTTGCATGAAAGAGGGAGAGAAAGGAAAGGGGGAAAAGAATTGAAATGCACTATGTGCATGTGCAGATTCCCTACAATGAATGTTATCATCGCTAATTATGTTCTAATGAAAGTTAAAAAAAAGAAATAAGAAAAGTTTTTTTAATGTGGAAGTTGATTGTAATAGCTCAATAACATAACCTCAGATGATTTATTCATGCTTCATTTGTGCACAACCAAAGCACTCATATAAAATCGAAATAAATGAGGCCTACATAATATGTGATTATATACAGAAGAAGGTCCATAGATAGCTAGCTACCTTGACTCATCCATAACTTTATGAACTAAGATTTGACTCTATTTTCCAGCCAAGAAAACAACAGTTTTCAATGCTCCCATTTTGTACCACTTTTAGAAACTGTTACATACACATAAAATAATTGGAGTCTTCCTGGTTTTGCAGCCTGGGTGTTCTGTCCACAAATGCACATGCAACCATAAACTCTCAAGACAAATTAGAGTGTTATTCAGTCATTGAATGCCATTAGCCTAATGATGGAGTAACATTTACACATATAGGGTGGAATCAGAAGGTTTGGTTTTGAAACTCACTTCTAACTTCAGTATATAACCCTCCGCAATGTAATTCTTTTTCTGATTTATTTTACTGTCCTATAAATGGTAATAAAGCTAGCATCTAAGAACAACTATTGAATTAATAAAGATAAGGCCAAGTAATGCACATGCACCACTTAACAGTCCAGAGTACCTAGAAAACACTGAAAAATAATAGGCATTACTTTTTATGTATACAACTGAGTAAATAATGGCCAACCTGAAGTTCACCTCTGTACCTCTGTCATAAATTATTCCTTAGTGATTTCAGGTCAGACTACCAGCTAAAAACTTCTGTTCTGTCACCTTGTCAAATGTATCAAATTATCAGTGTAACAAGCAAATGAAATAATAGTGCAAGAGTGCCTGTATATAGTGCTGTGGTTTAAATCTGGGATGTCACCTAAAGCCTCATGTGTTTGAAAAGTGACACGATGGTGGGGACTCTAAGCTGATTACCTCCTCCCTTCCTTCCCTGCTTCCTTACTCCATGACCTGAGCAACTTTTCTCAACAGCAGCGCCTTCAACCACGCCAGTTCTGCACTTGGGCCAGACAACCATGGAGTTAAAATTTCTGAACTCTGAGCCAACATAAACCTCTTCTCCATTAAATTGTGGGTTTTGGTTTTTTGTTTTGTTTTTGCATCAGTAAAAAAGAAAATAAATAAAACACATAAGGTTTTGGTAAGCTTTCCTAATATCCTTATTATTACTGATGTTATGTTACTGATTAAGAGCCTTTCTTTCATTAAATGCATTAATGAAATCATTTATTGCAAAATTTTCATGTAAGAGTCTGTATGGTATTTTACCCTGAAGATTGTTTGGTAATATCTGATATAGACGTGTTGATTGGAACTTCAATTCTCTTCTATGCAGTATCATTCATGCAGGTATTCATAACATTATATGTTGAAGTCAGTGTTTTGTACTTCCCACCAATTGGCGCTAGTTTAAATAGTACAAATGTGTATGTGTGCATGAGCATATCTGTGTATTGATATTCCTGTTTTTGAAATTATATTTGAGAATTGTTATCTAAATGAAAGAGTAGAGTATTTCCTGAAATTTTAATTACAAGATACATTCTGTTAAGATAAATCAAATAATTCTTCAGTATTTCACTTTCTTCAATCATACTTCCTTAATACCATAATTCTAAAAATGGACATAATTGGAATCATATATACACTATATAACAAATTTAAGTGGAACAAACAATGTTTTACTTTTTTGTTACATCATTCCTTAATAAGTCTCTTCTATCCTGGACCCTCATCTTGCCAAATTCCTCCTCTGTATTTCAAGATGCTCAGGAAATTTTAGGAGCCATTCTAGAATCTAAATTTCTTTTATCATCTTTTGACATATATGTCTTTATGAAGTCTTGGAATACAACTTTCTAATTTGTTAAAATATATTCTGAGGAAAGCCACTTTGCTCTATCTTCTTTAAAATTTATTTTACAGGATAATTTCTTGAAGTACTGAAAGCAACCTGATTTTTCCTTTCTTCTTGGGTTTTTAATACAGTATAAATTAATAGTTTGAGTGACCCTTATTTAGAAAGAGTAAAATAAATCACCTTATCTCATAGAGATATCTGAATTGTCTGAAAACCTGCCTGCCTGGTCCAACCTCTGGGGGTGCCTGTGAACTCAGGCTGCACAGTGCTGCCCTTACTCACAACTTTGCCTCGCAACACACTGCTGCTATCCTCAAAGAAGCCTTTGTAGTGCCTTGAGAAATCTGGCTCCAGATGATCACAAAACTGGCATTAGCTCATTGTTTGGCCCTTGATCATAGGCTGGCTTAAAAAAAGGAGTGTCTTCTCAAGTAAAGCTACAGAATCTTTTACCTTAAATATTTACTATATAATATATTGCATTACTATTTTCTTACTACACTTACCTTTTTATCAGTTAATTATTATTTCTAATTATCATTATTTATCTATTTATCATTTATTCATTATTCATTATTTATCATTAATTATTATTTATCATCACTTAATTAATGATTAATTATCGGATCATTCGTAAAAGTTTTTCCCTGTGTCACAAAGTACAGGAACTTTATTTTCTGTGATTCTCTGTGGAAATCATTGAGGGGTACAGTCCTTGCTAAATGTATGAAAAGTCCCATAGAATTGTTCAATCAAAACTTAATGTTTATTTTTTTTTTTCTTTTGTGGAAAAAAATAGCTAGATTTCAAGTTTGGTATGACACTTTCTAAATAGGTCACCATGTAAAAACTTCCAAGTTCAAAGACATCGGTGCAATATTTTAATAGACCATGAAGAAAAGCATGAGCCTAGAATTCCCTTTACTTGAAAAATAAAGTTAAAATATAAAAAGCTTCACTGTCATATTTTCATTTACTCTTCAATCATAGATAATTACTAATAGCTGTTTGATAAATATAATTTCCATATAATAATTTGAGAAATCAAGAGATGTTTAGAAAAATTGAAATACTCTACAATACTTTCAGATCATTTTCCAATATTTGTACTTTCTTTAAGTAAAGAAAAGTATAGGAAAACAGTATTTTTTTAACATTGTTTTTTTAAAATTCTTCCCTAATGGCATAATATAATTATAAAATTATTATATTTTGATATTAACCTCTTTTGTTTCAGGTGATACCATAAGGCTGTATACATAGATCAACAGGCAGAAAGATATGAAAACACATTTGTCAGAATGGTTTGCGGTACCTTCTTCAGTGCCACAATTAAGGAGAAAATGTTATAGAAACTAACTTAGGGGCTGGGGATTTAGCTCAGTGGTTCCACTGCCTGCCTCACAAGGGCAAAGTCCCAAGTTTGATGCCTGGTAACAAAAAATACCCAACAAAAACAACCAAAAACAAACAAAAATCAACAACTAACTTAAACACTAACAAAATTAAGAACATAATTATGTGAATATTTTTATAAATTAATGTTTTAATATACCAAATTATTTAATCCAAAGTATAAGCATGTTTAATATTCAGGAAGGTGAAATCATTCATTAGATGGTATATTTTTACCTACATTGAAATTTCATTATGAAACTCAGCTTTTTTAGCTATCATTTGTTGGTAGCCTTGAGAAAATCACAGTATTTCTGAATTTCACTTCCTTATTTGTAAAACAGAGGTACAACTTACATTTTTATAGCTGTCTTCATGCCTACCCTTGATATTTTTTCTGTGACCTCTCCCTCTGGATTATTTATTAGGCCTTCCTTTAATGAATGTTTCTTTTTACACTTTCAATTGTACTTCAATCATTTGTGCTGTACATTTGAATTTTCAATTCTTACATCATGTCATCTGCAGTCCTTGTATCTATTTCAACTTCAGTCATCAGTTTGTATTCTTCATATTGCATAGAGGCAAAATAGGATATTATAATAGACATGGTTATTTATCACTGATTTTACTAATGTACACAAAAACATGAAAAAAGCCCAGAGACCCACACATTACTCTTTTTTGTTTTTTTGGGGTGGGGAGGGTTTGGACATAACAATAACTGGATTACTTCAAAATTTCAAACATGGTAAAATATGGACCTTATAATCATAAAGAGTTTCCAAATGTACACACTTGTTATGCATTAAACTCAAAATATAAACTGAGGTTTTGGTTACTTGATAACTACATTGGTACATTGGTTCACGAACTTAATTCTTTCCACAATTCTGGTCACAAACCGGATTGACCATAAACCAAATCAATTCAGTGGCTAATTTCAATGTTGATTTTAAGTTTATACGTCTCTACATAATTAATTATTTTTCTATATGGTGCTTTCAGTCAAGTTGGAGGAGATAGAATTTATCCTTTAGTAAAATCTACAAATGTTTACTGTTTAATAGTGTCTTATCAAGGATATTTTCCTTAAGTGGTTTAACTCCTTGAATATGGAGGAGCTTTTAGTAATTTGCAAAATATGTTTAAATATCTTTCTAGAAATGATTTCTTAATGTACAATGCCAGTTGTTGTCCATACCTGTAATCCCAGCACTCAGGAAACTGAAGCAAATGGGTCATGGGTTTGAGGCCACCCCAAGAAACAGTGAATGCCAGGCTGTCCTGAAATTCACAGGGAGATCCTTGTCACAACTAAAAAGGGAAACAATTACATCCCAGGACTCAATTAGCCTGGTCTTCCTACAATTGAGTAATATACCATATTAATAGAATCAAGGACATCTGAATAGATGAAGAAAAACTATTTGACAAAGTCCACCACTAATTCATAATAAAAAAAAAACCTACTGAAAATTGGAATAAATGGTCTTTATCTCAAGCTGATAAAAGCCATCTATGAAAAACTAATAGCCAACATCTTACTTAGTGGTTAACAAATGAAAGCCTTTACTCTAGAATCAAAAACAAGACAAGCATGTCCACTATCCCATTCCTATTCAATATAGTTTTGGAAACATTGGCCAGAGCAATTAGACAAGAGAAAGAAATAAAAGTAATAAAGATAGGAAGGAGAAGGTAAATCATTATTATTTGAGGATAACTCAATGCTCTACAGAGAAGACCCCCAAAATTCAACCAAAAGACTTCTAGATTTAATAATCAAATTTAATAGCATGGTAGGATACAGAGTCAACTCTCAAAACTCGATAGCATTCCTTTGCAAAAATAGCAAACGCTCTGAGAGAGAATTTAGGAAAATCACAATAGCATGAAAATGATAAGATACACATCCCTCACACTTGCAGCACTAACATTTTCAAATATGACTGTAAAGTTCTAATAAATTTATGACATTTTATGATGCAGTAATTTCTGCTCAACCCATAGACTGTTTCAAATTAAATCTTGTCTCAGTTGTTGCTGGCTGTTTCATAAGCGTTCATTTACGTAGGTGCATCCTACCTATGGGTAAAAAAAAAAAGTTGAACTATTAGTCCCACCTTGCTACTGGGATATTTATCTCTTCCTTGCTTTATTTAGGGGAAGCTTGGTGAAGAAACTAGTTCTGCTTTCTCAGTAAAGAAAACTTTCCAGCTCTTTTTCCTTCTGACCCCTTCAAGTCAAAGCCATTAGTTGTTTTAGGAAATTTCCATGGGCTTAGTTAGTGGCTGTCCTTTTAACCTTTTTGGAATTAATGTGTCTATAAGCCATTCTTCTTGTAATCAAACAAATAGTCTTCATGGCACCTTTCAACCTCTGTTCAGCAAAGACTTAATAGCACATGGGGACCAATTTACATTGTGTGATATATGGGTAGTAAACAAGTTGTTACATTTTCTGAGCTTTGAAGCTTGATAAACTCTGAAGATTATCAAAAGAAAAATTAGAAGGCTTTATAATAGTACAATCTCTTCAGAATTTTTGTTGTGAAAATTGTGTTAATGGTTTTCATGACATATTGGAATTTTCTGATGTTGATGGATTTGCATTATAACAAATAAATTTACAAAATACTTTAAAAATTTTATTGGAGGAAATGTATGAGGTTTTGCTATGTTCCATTTTGTGATAATAAAATAGAAATAAAAACCATGATTACTATGAGTTATTTTAGTTATTATTGATTGCTCAGGCAGATCTAAAGCCATGATGATGCAGTGATTTAACAATAAATTAAAAATACTTCTTGTTTACAATATCTTTATAATCTAACTAGAACATTTCAAAATTTAATAAGAAAGTAACATTGTACAAGTGAAAACTAAAAGCCAAAGTAGAATGACTATAATTTTTAAAAATGTATCAATGTGATACAGTAAATAAACAGTAAATAAGGAAAACTTAAAACTTAAGTAGGCACACACACACACAGCAAATGATTTATTTACTAATTGACCTTTAGGACACTAAACTGATATCTAAGAAATTTTGTAAAAGCTAATATAGAATTTATGGCATCTAAAGTGATAACCTTATTATCTCTCCAAACAATACTAGAAAAGAATTTTTTTTCAAGTTTCCTTTCACAACTTAAAATGAAGTATAATGACTTATTCAATTACCTTCACATACTTATATGTTCCATAACTTCCCTATTATTAAAACTGTCAATCATACCATGTGTTGTAAGATGCTTAAAATTACAAGCTTATAATCCAGAATATAAATCAGTTGAAATGTTAAATTCATCAAATTGCTTGCTACATGCAAAGTTTTAATTTACAATGCAGTAATATGTAGACCGAAACACAAATACTTACCAGAATATTAGTAAGTAGCATGAACACAAGATTCTTTAATACTCTGTGAGATGTTATATTATTCAAGGAAATCTGATACAATCTAATTTAATTTATTTCAACAATTATATACAGTATTGTATTTGAAATATTAAATATATATGTATGTTTAATGGATGAATATTTCAGGACTGAACTTTCTTTTTATTTCTCTGAAAATTTATTTCACTTTAATACTAATATGCTTGGCCAATAAAAATAAAGTATCTTTTAAAAATTCAGAGTATATTACATACTAATAAGAAGAGTATTTTTTTTTCCTGAGGGCTTTTGTCTATATCCTGTGAATTCTCTAACTGAACTGTCTGTAAACATTGTCATTTGTGATGTATTTATAATAATAATACTATATAATTAATACATTGTATAAACAAATATTCTCTACTTATTAAATATGGAGTAAAAATAATCCATAAATAAAAATACTTTGATGTTCTGAATTTATTTAAAAGTGTAACATTTAATCACTAATAAGAAAATTGCACATCAGAAAAAATAGATTTCATGTTAATATGCTAAAATTATTTAAAAATTTCTAAACACTCAGCAAATTTACTTGAAGATAGAAACATTTTTATAAAAACTTTAAGTAACTTTTTTTCCTAATAATGGTAGATTCAGAAGTACTTTTACTTTTAAAAAAATGCATTCAATTCTTTCCCTGAAGACTATCAGATTCTGTTTGTGATAAATTGGTGCATCAGTTCCTTTGTCTATTCTAGGCTGTCAGGACCAATAAGTTAACACAATTTTTTAAGATTTTGACCATTCTTGTTGGTGAAAATAGTCAATGGAGATTTAAAATTTATTTACTTATTTTTTAGGCTGCGAGTATTGTAACTGGAGAAATTTAAAAAAAACAGTAGGAAAATAATTACACAATAAGTAATATATGGCATTAAAAAATAAAATGATACATTGAAATCTGTGACCTCCTCAGAAAAAGTATTAAAATAAAATTATTAAATACAAAATATCATGCCCTGTTCAAATATTTGGAGTATTGTAATATTATATAAGTTTTGTTACAAGACTAACACATTCTAAATTATAACAATAGAAACATTTTAGCTAAATGAATGCACCTTGACATCATAATAGTAAGTTAAATAAATTACACACAGGTTTAAATATCAGGTTGTTTTTCCCATGTGAGAAACTCAAAGTATAAAAGAGGAGCCCAATGGAGGATAGATATTAGGAAATAGGAGGAACTTTTTCAAATGAGGAAGTGAAAAGGAGGTCGAGGGGGAGGGATAGAAGGGGTAGGGGTGGAAGAGAAGGGGATTGAAAAAAATATTGAAGGAAAAATGACAATCGAGCTTTCATAAATAGGGAAGGGAAGAAGAGTGGAGGAACATGACAAAAAAAAGAATTAAAATGTGTTACGTGCATGTACTAATCTTCCATGATAAGTGTGATTGTTAATGACTGCAAAGGTGTAATAAACGTATAGACACACAAAAGATTTACAGAGTAGCTCATATTATTTCTCTATGCCAGAAGTATATAATAAAAAATGATAAGTATGACTTAAAGTAACATAAAACATGAACACTTATGGTTAAAAGGATGAAAGTCATGAGTAAAAAGTCTCTCTCAGTGAGAGCATCAGAAAATGTCTTCATTATAACTTCAATAGGATTACCATTATTATTGAAATTTTTGACATAGTCACACATTTGTTTTTCATCCTAGAGTCAAGTTTAATTGACAAAAGCCCAAGCACAGCACTACAAGCACTTCTAGTACAACTTTCTGTATGAATTGAAAATACAAATATCATTTTCTTTATTAGAGTAATCAGAGAATTACTGTAGTAGTAGGTGATTTTTTAATGCAGAAAAATGAAGGGTTTTAGGGTTGGGTATTTCTAGGAAGTACTAGGCCTATTTCTCACTAAGCATGTCAAAAAATGCTAAACATTAGACCTCCACACACTAAATTGTACATTAAACATGTAAAGGTTCTTAGCTGTTAATTATACTTCACTTAAGTGATTTTTGAGGGAAAATATTCTGAAGATATATTGGTACTGACCTTTCTCAACAGTTACAAGGTAAACTCTTGTTTATGTGTACGATCTCATGAACACAGCACTAACATTTTGTTAGCTTCTGATAACGTTTAATGATGTTTTAGAAAATAAACAATGTCCAACGATAGTGTAATAATTACCTTTTTTCAAAATTTGAAATTTCTACTCATTCTTTCATTATCGAGAGACAAAAGATGGAGTGTCAAAGTTTCATTTGAATTTAGGTAGACAATTTATGCATGTTTGTAGTTGAAATTTAAACTGAAAGACATTGTAAAATACATGAAATTGCTAAGATTTTTACATTATTGAAGAATGCATACACTTTAATATTTCTGTTATTCTAAATAATAAATGTTAAGTAATGCACTATATAACCTGTTCTAAATAATATGTATAAAAAGTGTATGTATGCCATCTTTTGTGATCTCATCGTTACATATTGCAAATATGTATTGAAATATCACTGTATAAATATGTACAAATACCATGTCAATTAAAAATGCAATTATATTAAAATACACATTTAGCTTTTTAATTGTATATACAATTTTTTCTTTGAAATTCAGGTATAGGAATCATTCAAAGTAGATTCATTTCAAGAATTAAAAATACTTTATTAAAATATGTTTTTATCAATATAATTTTGAATTATTATGAAACATAAATAATTTTAAGTAGCACAACATACTTAATACATGAGAAACACTACAACATAATTCAAAATTTAGAGAATAAATTCTATGATGAATAAATATTAAAGTATGTTGAATGAAATGAGAAGAAAACATATTGTACCACTTTATGTTTTGAATTACCCATTTCTTTTGATACAACTTTGGTGGAAAAAGCATATTCATACATTGTTCATACTCTATAAATGTATTAAATATACAGTATAACTATTGTTTAGATTAAATATTTTATACATAAAAATGTACAAAAGCTTGCCTAGGAAAATTTAATAGAAATACAATTACTGGATTAGAATTGTAATAGTATCAGAGGTCCTAGTATATATTACTAATTTTTCCAAGAAATATCAAAATTTATAAAAATTATAATGAAATAATTTCATAATCCAGATGATTTTTTCAAAATGTATCTTAATGAGATGGCTTACGCATATAAAAAGCAAATTAGCCTCATATGCTAACATTTTCCAATTAATTGTCCTATGTGCTGAAACTTTATTATATTTTGCCTAAAAATAAACAGGAGTTTAATCATCAAAAAAATAAAAGCAATAATCTGTATCAAATAAAATAGTTAAATCTTGCCTGTATGTATAAAAAGCCATTAAGGGGTCGGGGATTTAGCTCAGCGGTTCGGTGGCCTGCCTTGCAAGTGCAAGGCCCCGAGTTCAATCCCCAGTACCAAAAAAAAAAAAAAAGCCATTAAAATAATATAAAGATTTTGTGACATATCTGACTCATATTGTCATTTCTTGAATTTACATTATATTTAAAATATTTTGTTGAATTTCTTTTTTTGGTGGTTCTAGGGTATGTATCTTCCACTGAGATATATCACCAGACTTTTTAATATTATGCAAGGCCCAGTTCAATCCCCAGTACCAAAAAAAAAAAAAAAAGCCATTAAAATAATATAAAGATTTTGTGACATATCTGACTCATATTGTCATTTCTTGAATTTACATTATATTTAAAATATTTTGTTGAATTTCTTTTTTTGGTGGTTCTAGGGTATGTATCTTCCACTGAGATATATCACCAGACTTTTTAATATTTTTTTTTTGGGGGTCAAGATCGCAGTATATTGTCAAATTGCCCAGCCTGGGCTTGAACTTCCAAACTCCTGACTAGGCTTGATTCAGGGCTTACACAGCATGCCATCATATGTGGTTCGTACTGAATTCTTAATTACATATTTAGGCCTTAAAACAATAAAATTCTCATTTTTTCCTAGGACTGTTTGCATTGAACATTTATCTTTATTATATTCTCATTGCATTATTTTATTTATTTTATTAAATAATTATCAAAACTAGTAATCTACAAAGAATGGCTATTAAAATTTGTATCAACAGCTGATTGTAAAAATTAACATGAAAATATAGCATGTAGGTAAAAGAAGCATGTGTATAAAGGGATTAAGTAATTTTTATTCTTTGGTAGAAATACACTACTCTGGGATCCTCTACATCACCTCAGGGTGAGTTCAGGATTCTATGGGGTAAAGACCTACTCTCTAACTAATTTAGAGACTATATTGTTTACTCTGATAAATAGGGTTTCACTAAAGCCTACTCTAATTTAGTTACATTGATTCAAGAAGTGTCCTGGGACATGATTCTAATAAGTCAAAAATCATTTTTGGTGCCTTTACTGTTTAGGACATGTATCTCAATGAAGCAGTCTTACCAGTTTCAAGTGATGTAAACGAGTTTTATTTACTCATTTCTATACAAATATTTTCTCTTTGTTCTACAAGAATGCAGAACTTATTAACTATTAGAGATGATTTTGTGCCTATGTTTGTAACTTCTCGTTAAAATACAGATACTTTGTTCTTTTAATTCAAATTGGAGTGACAGATTAGAGAATCATTGCCACTGAGATCATCTGGGGAGATGTAATTTGGAATATCCATGGCAGGCTTACTAAAATGGCTTGAAGTGTTCCAGTTACAGTTTTTCATATTAGCTTCTCTTAATGCTGATCATTTTCTCCTAATTGACATGTTTTCAATTGAAAAGATTTAAAATGTTTATCATGAATTAATGAACTCAGTTGCAATATTTACAACATGGGTTGCCTCCTCTTTGCCTTTCACCCTTTCATTCTGTAATCTGAGCCTCATATATATCCTGGCACAATGCAAAGGATATTTGCATGAATGCAGAGACAGAAGGCCTAGTTCCGTAAACACGATTCTGTTGAAGAAGTGCACTGCTGAGTTTGCTTTAGCACAATGATCATTTCTTTCTAGGTGCTTCTTGCTCAGAGTTTCATTCACAAATGAAATATGTGGAAAAAGAGTAAATGATACATGAAATATCATAAGTAAATATTGCTTCAGTCCAGGTACAACCTTTTCTCTATCTTGCAACCAGATGCATTTTCTTTCTTTATAAAAATTGACAAAGGGTATCATGATGGGACTTAACATAAGCATTATAGACTTATTAGGGGATGCAGAAAACACTAGTTTACCTACCATTCTATACAAAAATAATTGAATTAAAATTATGAACAAAAATTTTATAAGCAATTATTTGTTAATGACTCAGCAACACTACAGAAATGTTCTAAATTGCCAGAATAACAATTCACCCATTATTTGTAATTTTACTTTCATGTCATCTTCAATCATAGCGGTTATTTAACGTAAAACTTAAAGATAATCTAATGCAACTACAAGGAATATGGATTTGATTCATATTCATGGAACATGAATATGAGTCATGTTTATACATGTGTATTAGTGGTGACTATTTATATACACATTTTCTTAAAAAAAAACCACAATGGCAATGAAAGCCTTTTTAAAACAATTAAATAGAAAGATAAATGACTATAACATATTTTTGCTATTTAATATGACAAGCATCTCATGCCACATTTTCTAAATAATATTGTTAACAAATACACAATTATGTAAATACAGAATCGTTTCTCTAGTGTGAGAAACTTAAAGTGTGAATAAGGACTGGAATGTATAATAGATAATGTGAAATAGGAAGAAAACGTGCATAGGGGAAGAAGTGGGGGGGTTAAAGAAAGAAGGAAATGGAATTAATGTGAAAAATGAAAAAAAATGGAAACAAAGTCTTTGTCAATGGGGGGCAATGAAGGAAGGCAGTGGAATGGGGAAAAATAAGAAACAAGAGGGATTATGTAAAGGTGCAAATTTCCAGTGATGAATGTCATTATATTGTATACCTTAAATGTACCAATAAAATCAATTTTAAAAATAATATACAACTATTTTTGGAAATCCTTGAACAGTAGATTATTCATTAAATTAGATGTGGCAATAATATCTTGTCAATTCTATTCATACACCCAAACACACACAAATGCGTTCATCACCACTGCCATCAAAGCCTGAAAAATAAGTTTATTTGCCTGTATTGAAGTTCTATTTCAACTTTCCTAAATACTTTCATTTAATGTGTATTAGCCAGAATCATATCAAGGATAGCTTGTAGCCAATGGAAATAGCACTTATTGCTGTAGGTCTAACAATACAGTAATAATTTCTGTATTATAATGTACATACCAGCACATAAGAAAAGAACTAGGATTTTTTTTTTTTTTTTTTTTTTTTTTTTTACTGGGATTGAACTCGGGTCTTTGCGCTTGCAAGGTAGGCTACCAAACCGCTGAGTTAAATCCCAGGCCCAAGAACTAGGAAATTGGAAAATAGGCTTATAAAAGAAATACAATTTGTAAAATTAAAGTTAACTGCTGATTTAAAGAAAATTCAAGAAATTTATAATGCTTGCCGAGCTAAATTATTTTATATCAGTTTTAGAAATAGTTTAATTCTGGCCCTGTGAAAATTCTCATTTATTTGAAAGCTAATTTGTATTGGTATACTAAAAAGGCCAATCATTGCAGCTTTTAAAACACCCAACTTATTAGTCTGAAAAGAATAATGAAATTATTTTGACAGCTGCCTAGTAAACATAAATCTCATAAAATGGAGGAAATAATAAATACATAACAATTCTGTTTCTCATAAATATTGTTTACTTTCCTTTTGGAAAAAATTATACTAAGCTTGCGATTATTTAGGGCTTCAAAGAGAGAATACTGTGACCTTAGTACTTTTCTTTCTGTGCTTCATAAAATAGAAAAGATTTACAAAGGAAGTAGAAATACTAACTTTTATAATAATAGGGCATGTGGCACTCCATTTACTATATTTATGCTTAGTAGATATTATAAATTATGGTTTTGCACTTTATATAAAATATGCTTGCTACTTGTATCATGCTTACAAATTAGCAAGACTAGAAATTCATGAAAGTTATAGATTACTTAAAAATAAATTATACTCCAAATGCTATTTTTTCAAGCTGCTTTAGTTTAAAAATATGTTCTGAAAAGGGAAAAGAAAAAAATGTGAGAGAATGAAAAGATGAAAATAAAGTATTTGTAGATGGGGAGGGGAGGAGGGGGTGAAGGGAGGGCAGAGGTAAGGGGAAAAAATGAGAATCAAGACTTGTCATGTAGAGGTACATGATCCCAACAATGAATGTAACTGTACTGTATCCCTAAAATGTACCAATAAACTCAATAAAATTAAAAAAAATATGTTCTGAAGTGGTCAGAAACATCAAATATTATGTTAATTTTTAAATATCCAGATGAAATTCAATGCACAGTTTGGCTTTAGGAATGTTTCAACTCCATTTTTAAACAATAAAGAAAGCATTTTTTCTAACCTTCTGTTCACTGCATTATCTCTTCAATTGAGTGTATTCCGCTTGGAATGAATTAATTTGTATTTACTGATAAGTTCACGTGAAGAAATCCCTTACAATGGTAAAAATATAGTTTTAGGGCAGGGGATTTAGCTCAGTGGTGCTGTCGCCTGCCTCGCAAATGCAAAGACCCGAGTTCGATCCCTGGTACAAACAAAACAAAAATATAATTTTATTTTTAAAGCCATGATATAATTTGTGCATTCCCATGTGCATGTGTGTTTCTGTGTGATTGCAAAATACAGTGAGAAAATTGAACTTTATTAAGTGGTAATGATAAAATCATATTTTGGAATCCATGTATATTCCCTTATTAACTAAGGTAAAATTATACAAATATAAATATCATTAATGAAATGTAAAATATTTAAATTTAAAGTTTAGTTTATAATTCAAATGTATAACTTTTTATTAGAATAAATAATGTAATTTATACATTTAAAAATAACATTTTGTCTTCTCTGTCTGTCCTCTAAGTGCATCAGCCTTCTTCTTGTACCTATTTAGTCATTTATTTATTTAGAAACATGAACAATCACTCACTTGTTTTTTCCACAAGAATAAATAGTAAATTTATACCTTTAAAAATAACATTTTGTCTTCTCTGTCCTCTAACTGTATCAGCCTTCTTCTTGTACCTATTTAGTCATTTATTTATTTAGAAACATGAACAATCACTCACTTGTTTTTTCCACAAATGCATTTGTATTGCTCCGAACATCATTTTAGACAGTGGAAAATGTTTAAGTGCAAAACAATTAAAACTATAAAAATGAGAACCAAGACCAGTCATGTAAAGGTACAAGATCCCAACGATGAATGTAACTGTACTGTATCCCTAAAATGTACCCATAAACTCAATGAGAAAAAACAAACAAATTATGTAGTGTGTGGGCCAGGATTTAGCTCAGTGATTTAGCTGCCTGCTTCTCAAGCACAAGGTCCGTCGTTCAATCCTTGGTACCAAAAACAAAACAAAACAAACAAAAAAACCGATATAGCACAGTTCCAGTGGGAGTAGACTTATATTTGCAGCTTTTAGCGTTTTAGACTCACTACAGAGGTGATTTATGTCGAGGACACCATCTTGCCTGAAGAAGCTGATCGTTCTAAAGGCCGCATAGGTCCACGCATTCCCACCTGTCCGGGTACTCCTTCCGTCACCTGCTGATTTATTTCTGTGTTGCAATTCTCACTTTACGAAAGGAATTAATCAATTTACTTGTCTTTCTGTTTGACTTTGTGGCCCAACTAGAATTTAAGAACCTTACTTGTGAGAAGGGGCCTAGAAGACTCCTGTCACATAATGTATCTTCTCTACTGTAGTTTAAAATTCATTCATTCATTCATTCATTTTGCTTTTATTAAGATTGGGACTCACCATATAGTCTAGGCTGTCCTCAAGCTCACTCTGTAGCCCAGGCTGGCCTCAAACCTCTGGCAATCCTCCTGCCTCAGCCTCCTGAATACTGAAATTACAGGCATGTGACACTATGCCTGGAAATAAATCAACTTTTAAAATTAGAGATTTTGCTTTATGTTTTTATGTTGTGTTTTACAAAACTTGTACAATTTTATTTTCATATTTCAGAAAACATAATTATTTAAGAATAAATTATTGGGCTTGGAATGTATTTCAGTGGCATAGTGTCTGCCTGGCAAGTGTGAGTTCCTAAGTTTGATTCACGCTACCAAAAAATGAATTATTAAATCGAATTAATGACATGCTAACTCTCAGTGACATATTATTCAAAGTTGAAATACATCAATTAATCTCCAAACTTCTTTTTATTTTCTTAAATGCTAGGACTGATGTGGTACTAAGCTAAAAAGATATCACAGATCTACCACCAGTCAGGTCTCTCAGTCATACTTTTAACAGAAATTCAGTGCATATTTGTTTTATTTTGTTGCTACGTAATCAACATCTAATAATTCAAATCCACTATTTTGAATTACCTTATTTACAAAATGACAAATTCAATTTATAATCTTCTATTCTAATTCTGAACACTAGGTCATTTTCTAATCATTTTATAATGAGAACACTGCTGAGCTCTGCAGCTGGTGGTCATCTCACTGAATTTAAGACTAAACATTATACAAAATTCAAAATAAATGGTAGAAACTTTCAGATATTTATAGTAACACAGAAAGGTCACAACAACAGAAACTTTCTGCTACTATTTTTATTTTTGTAAGTCAGACTAGATTTGCTTGCATATAACAATTGCACTATCATTTTTGTAATGCTAACAGAAATTAAATCAAAAAATGTAAATGTAATCAGCTTTAAAACCATCTGAAGACTCATAATCTAGGACATAAATTATAGGCTTTCCATGGCTTGCTGAAATTTAATAGTCTTTATATCTAGAATGCGTACAATGTTGGAAGTGCAGTGTTTTACAGGGCTTAATGAGAATTCAAATCAGAGCATTTGTAAAGGGAAAATACTGGTTCGCACTAGGTCAAGCATGATAAAAACCTGCTTCTGCAGCTATCTGAATTGCTACATAAATTCATTCCTGTCAAATGCAACTTGTTTCAATTGCCCTACATACCATTGAAAAGAAATGTAAATGTACTCTTCCGGTCTATAAATGGATTGAGGCCTTCATACATAGATGGGGCTTGTATATTTTATTTTCAAGAACCCCTATTGTAGTGTCAGAATGATTGGACCGATCAATGTGCATCACTCATCTTTGTGCATCACAAAGATCATTTCTACACTTTTAAAACTCCCTTTGGGAGCAGAACAGAATTTTCATTGACTTTGTTTTGGCTTATATGAGCTCTAAATTGTCCTTATTGACAGCAGTGTAATCTGCCACTCTTTTCTCCTCTGAATGTCAGGAATCATGAATGTGGTATAATTTAAAAGATGGAGCCTATTGATTCTTATCCTCAGTTCATGAATGCAATCTACTGAGTGTCCAAAATATTTGGCAATGTTAGCAAGAAATGGAACCAAAATGACAAAATATGATTAATACATTCTAAAACTTTTAACACAGTCTAAATCATTTTACCTAAATTGTTCTATGTAAAAACACAGAAGTGAGAACTTGAGTCTTGTACTATCAATACTTCATAAGGGTATGGGTCTGAATTAGCCCCTTGATGCTCTGCATCAGTCCACAGTCTGAACAGAGGATACACGGAATGCATTTTGTGGTTTGGGCATCCTTGTTAGCATACTTTATTTGTCTATTATTATAGTTGAATGATGTAATTCAGGATAAAAGCTTGTGCATCATGATACTAGGCTTACAAATTGACTAATAACGATACCTGACATGATTTTAAACGTCAACATCATGACAGGTTGCGAAAAGGACTCTGTCAAACAGGGAACAAGGCACAGGTGTTCTAACACATTTTGGAGGGTACACAACACATGGCGACATGAAAAAAGTTCCTCTTCAGATATTGTAAGCAACAAATATTTTAAGAAGTTAAAAAGTATGAAGCATATTTTAAAAAGTTACCCTGTAAAAGGAAACGCAATAAACAATTGTGTTCTTAAAGTCTGATATTGAATATAGTTAATTGTTTGCTTTTCTTTCCCAATGGAGACTAAAAACTGTCTATGTATTGTAATTTATAATATGTTCCTTTTTAGTTTCTTCATATGGGCTGATAAATTTTTCATGTATTTGTTTCAGAATTTTCCTTAGATTTTTGTATCCTGGTGGGTGTAGAATTACCCTTTGGATTCTCAAAAGTTTGATTTAGCACCATGCATTATGGATAAATATTTGTTGTGCTTAAATTAGTGGTGATATCATTCATTTGTTGTTTATTCTATTTGCAATGAATCATCAAGCCTTGCTAATCCTGTAAGTTTGTGTGACAGAGAGATACAGATACTTTCCCTGTGTATATTATATGAATGTACAGCCACATAGCACACACCATCACCACCACTACTGCCCTGATTGTTCTGTCCTAGGTTCCTGATTTTACCGGTCTCTCATTACTCTTCACAATGTAGCAAGCGTGATATGTGCTTTTTACTGTAAATCTCATCGTCTTCCTTGTGCAATACTGTAACATATTTCCCATTAGTTTTAGTAAAAATCCAAAATACATACCAAGTACTAACTGCTTAAAATCATTTCACCTGCGTCATCTCTCGATACTCATTCTTTCCACACTGCACACTCTGATCCAAATGTCTTGATTTTGTAGACATCCTGCAGTTCACTCTGGGCATGCCGGTACTCATTCCATTTTCCTGAGATACTATTACTGAGGCCTAAATTGGATGATTTCTATTGTACTCTTACTTCAGTGGAACCTGGGATCTGCTACTATACAAGCCTCAGAAAATGTCCTATCCCCTTCATGGCTGCTATGGCTATTATTCCCATCTGCTTTTCCACTCAGTCAGATGGCTGAAGGTAAAAACTTCCATTCCCCTCCTTCCCAGCGTCCTAGGGCTAGTTGACCAGCCTGCATGTTGCTTTAGCATGTGTGATACCTGAAGAAATAAATATTTGATATAAAACGATACATGACTAAGAATAAAGTCCCACGTGGTTAAACCTTTTCCCTCTTTCTCGTGGGCACTAGCATCCAAATGAGAAATGAAATGTTGCTAACTTGTCACGTTGCTCATACTTTTACCCAATAACTGTTGCTTCTCTAAATTTGGATCCTTGAATCTCTTGCCTGTACTTGTACATGCAGCTTGAGCATTGTCGCATTCCTGATATGATGATTTTGGCTCATGGCTTACAAGTTATGTCCTTTATCACTGTTACTACCATAGGCGTCTTAGTATCTATCTACATAGAACAACTGATACACACTCTTCCCTTTCTCCCCTTAGTCAGCTCACTTCCTGTGATCCAGCAATACCCTTATCTTCACACAAACTTCCTAAAACCAAGGTGAGTTCCCCTGTTTATGAAATGAAAACTTTAAGTGAATCTGGTAATTCACGTTAAAGTAGCTTAATGCCACTGAAGAATATTTTATAATCTTAAATGTGATGCATGGTAATGATAGCTGTACTTTCTATAAGGCAGGCCAGACAGTTAATTTAATCATTATGACATCTGTACTAGGAACATTTTTGTAACTGAAGCCATTGGAATGTTAAATTTTTCTTTTCCCTGTTTCTATATTTTCTTTTTGAAATTACTTGACATAACTTATTGTTATTACTACTTTCTTTCAGGAAACCCTGAACATTATTTCTACTATATTACTTCAGTTGGTGACTTTGCTTCATCTTTAATGATAAAACCGACAAGATTCGATGGAAGTCCCTGACCCTCCTGACACCATCGTGTTCTGGTGTTTCTGCCTTTTCTTCTGCTACCTGGAGGAAGGGCTGCTTCACCAGCCAGGGACAGATCTTTCCATATCTCCTGGAAAATATCCATTTCTGTCCATACAACTTGCCTTATACAGAAAATTATCCTTTTAAATATGAAATTAATTTCTACCTTCCTAGTGGTCCTTTACATCAATTTTCAGCATTCACACTTGTTCTAATTGCTGCCATCATTAAAAAAGGAAAGCAAATTCACTAGACACCAGGCAGGCTTTCAACACTTTCCCATTAATGGCCAAGCTTCAAGCAAGAATTTTCTATATCCACAGTTTCTATTTCTTCACCTCTTTTTCCTCAGCCTCTACCATATGTGTCATTATTTTTCCCCAAGACTTCACTTTTCACTTCATAATGCTTACTTAGGTGATCTATTCTCTTAATAAGTTGTCAGAAATTGTCAACTCTATTATATTGACTCTAAGCTATATTTTTTTCTCATTTTTACATTCAAAAGATTCATCTATGCATTTATTGCATGTCATATTTCTGTTGATAATTTTATTTTTTATCTTTTTTCAAGATATAAAATTACTACTGCCTACTTCAATGTGTAGGATACTTGTATGAAGTAAAACAGCACTAGTATGTGCTGATGACTATTGGTTTTCTTCTCTATCCCAAACCTTCATTAAAGAAAAAAATGTTACATGCAATTATAATTATTTGTATTTAGATTTCTCTCTGGCATCCTGTTTCCATTATTTACAAAATAGAGGCTTGGCAAAGCTTGAATTAATTTAATCACACATGGCACATGGCCCAGGTCCAGGGTTCAGTGTCTAGAAAAAGTGATTTTCAGAAAATTTGGTCATTATAAACATTTACCTTAATCCTGATTGTCTTTTAGTAAGCTGTACCTTCAAAGTGATCATTAAATAAATAACAGTAAATAACTGATACATTGTTACTTTAGATTCATTGAATTCAAAATCATAGCTTGGTTTGCAAACAACAGCCTATGAATTTACTGTCATTATTATCCTCAATCTATTCAAGAGAGGGATTGAGACAGAATTTCTCTGGTTACATAGCTAATTAAGTCCAAACTCACAATTTGAATTCAGCATTTTAATCTCGAGCCTGCGCTGTTACTTTTTCTTGTTTCCACATATTCAGTTTATCAACAAATATACTTTTGACCCTTTCTTCTAATGCTTCTGCTGTATGCAAGTGATATTTGTAGAAGAAAACTTAATGTTTCTCCTGCTTAAATTCTTTAATTTGTTCTTATTTAAAGTCTTTACCATGATTGACAAAAGAGTTCCTTACATAGTACTTTTTAAAAAAAAATTAAGTTAATTATATTGTAATATGGTATAGTAGGCAGAAAAATAGCTCCCATTCCCCAAAGATTTCTGTGTTTTAATTCCTGAAACTTGTGACCATATTTGGTTATGTGGCAAGGGAAGGAATTAATATTGCATATAGAATTAAGGTTGCTAACCAATTGACCTTAGAATAAAGAGATTACTCTGGAGCATCCCAGTGAGCTTATTGTCCGAAAAAGTGGAAGAAGGAATCGAAAAAGGGAGCCTGAGGACTGACAGCATGAAAACATGCTGACATTGCTGGGCCTGGAAGAGGACAGGCCATGAAATGAGTGCATGTAGCTTCTTGATTCTTGAAAAGACAAGATATGGATCCCCTCATAGAGAGTCTAAGAAAAACTAGAGATGTACTGATATCACGATTTATGGCATCATGACATTTCTGACTTATGACATTTCTAAATGTAAGACAATAGATTTGTGTTTTAAGGAAATCATTTTGTGACATTTAGTACACCAGTACCAAGCTAATATTTATTTTAAGCATTTATTCATTCATTGTGAAAGGGAATTTCATAGAGAATTTTGCTCCTGCGGTTTAAGCTGGACTTACTATAGGAAGCCCCCTGCTAGAGATTTTCTTTGTTCAAGATTTCTGGCCCACCAATATGCCCTGACAGGACTGAGCCAAATTCTACATCTCAGGAATGTGTTTGTCTCTAGAAGAATTTTGTTATTTCACCAGAATGTAAATGAGGTAGACACCATAGTTAAAATTACTCAGTAAACGTGTTGCCAATGTTATTTATGAGCCAATACTATAACTGAGCCTGCTTGCCAATGAATATTTAGTTTCGATAACCAGTGAATGTATACCAAAGGTGCCTGCCTTACTTGGAAGGCCCCCTCCTAGAATGTAGATCTTCTTTGTTCATGTGGTTGACAGGGCCAGTCCCCAGCATGTGAATTCAGACAGGTCCGAGGGCCTAATCAAACTTTCGCTTTGTCTCCACGGCTTCCCTTCTTCTTCCATTCCCCCAGACTAGCGAACAGGAGCCATAGCAAATACGTGGAAGTTTTCCGTTTCTACCGAACACACATACTTTGAACAATAATTATTACTTATTGCAAAGTGCATATTCAGTAACTTGACGAAATGCTCTTAGTTTCTACAATGCACCTCTTTTTAATTTGAGATAGATCTATGATACAAAGAGGCCGCATGACTTACCACAGTAGTGACTCTGATACTCGGGTCATCTATGGAAACTTACTACTTGTCCTCGGTATGGGCACCATCTTGTCTCCCCTGGAAGCAATGGGAATGCAGGAAGAAAGGAAATATTGAAAATCTCAGCAATCATTGTAGTAATGGAGGATATTATGATGAATATGTCCATGTGGTGATAGAGGACAATGTGTAATTTTGGCCTCCCTTTTTTGGGAGGTATGTGTGCTAGGGATGGAACTGAGGACCCCACACATGGGAGAAAATGATGTAACAATACCCTGCTCCAGTTCTATAATTTAGAACCAAATCAAATCTGTATTTGCAAAGTAACTATTAGCAAACACATATATTTTCTTATGCTGCACTAAACAGTTATAATAGTTGATTAAAATTAGGTGAGGAAACCATATTTCATTATTATATAAACTTCCATGTATTAATTATCTTGGTCATTCAATTTAGAAATTGAAATGATGGGAAAAATAATAACAAAACTGAATAGTTGTATTCCTCCCCTTTTCCTATTTTCTTTTTATAATATAATCAGTAGCTAGCATGAAAATAATTTAAATTATTTCTTAAAGATACCTTTATGAATATTGTGATACAGGGGAAGAAAGCATTGCTTCTAGTTTTGTTTCAGACAACTTGCAATGTGTAAAACAGTTTTATTACTGCAATAGGCAAAATTGATTAAAAACAATATTTAAATTATATAATAAAACTGAGTAAGGTAAAATTTTGCAGTGCTTCTCTGGTATCTTCGCTAAGGGAACTAAGCTGTTCTGTTTTTCAATAGACTATTTAATTAATGTCAGCTTTACCTGTCTATGCTGAAAGAGTAAATTACCTACACAATTTTTATATTGTTAGCAAAGAATATCATCAGTTCAATGTGAGAAAATTTTGGTTGCTACAAGGTTTCAATATTGATAATTAGTATAAATTTTAATTTGAATTCTATAATGCGTTATCTAAATATAAATAAAACTGCATTATGAAATTTGTTTTTCTTCAAATATCACTTATTATTTAATATTTCCTGATTTTAAAGCATTCTTCCATTTTCATTAGTGTCATTTCATCTACAAATTATATAGCAGTTCTTCTAAAATATATTTATAAATTTCTCTGATTTATCTATAAGTGGAATTATACTTCATAATTTATATTAACTGCACCATTTACATGCTGGCATGCAGTAGGTGCTGAATAAATTGTTAAAGTGGTACTAACTGCAGTGATCATACCAGTAGTAGGAACACTTCTTGTACTTGATAATGTTATTTTTACACCCTGCCTTTTGCTAACCAAAGAGGTTACATATTAGTCACCTATATTATGACACCATTATTCCTTCTAGATTGTTAAGATTATAGAGAAATTATCACATGCTTTAAATATCAGGGAAAACAAAAACTTTTCATACAAATTTACACAATTGGATTTATAATTCCATCTGTTATTCTTACTATTACATGTTAATTGTGCTACATTCTGATTAAGCTAATGTGAGACTTTAGGTAGACGGTCTGATTAGCATCAGACCAGATATTTGGGATTCAACTCATGAAGCAAAAATACCATTCAGTGGGTTCTCATCTACACAGAAGGCCTGCTACAGATTCTTTTTTTTCTTTTTTTTGTGGTATCGGGGATCGAACTCAGGTCCTTGGGCTTGCAAGGCAGGCCACAGAAACGCTGAGCTACATCCCCAGCCAGCCTGTTAGAGATTCTAACTTCACAATTTGAGAAAAAGTTAGGGTCAAATCCTTTCTTCTTCTCTAGATCAAACTTCTCTAACTTTTATTTTTCCCAGTGGAGAAAAACTATCATTTTTCTATCTCCACAATCTGGGTATATCGAGCATAATTGCATACTTTGCATTTTCCCACCAAGACCTAGGTTACTAGGGAAAGTGGAGATCCAATAGCTGTTCAAGTGAAGGCTATTTGAAGAAAACTACCAAAACAAACAAACAAACAAAAAGCAAAACAAAACAGAACCCCGTAATGCTATGTCCATAACTTCTAGACCTGAGCATCTAGTGCTATTCACTAAATGTTTATTGAATAATAAAACAGTGAAAGTGCAATGATCCTGAAAGAGATTCTAGGAAGAAGACATACCTCTTGGTTAAGAAGCCCTTAAAGAGACTGACATGCTCAGACCTAAGAAAAATAGATACACAGCATGATACATTAGTAAATGATGTTTAGTAGGCTGTATCCACATTAAAAATAAAATACCACTGAATAAAAAAATAACAGGATGCATCCTTTGTTGGGTTGTTGTACATGTATTTTAGTTACAGGAGTTATGCCTCCTGGGTTTTGATGCCTCCAAAGGAAAAAAATAAAATGTCAATAAAAATTGCAACCACAAAAAAGTACATTCCTGCTTTCCAAAGACAGTAATTACCCAACCTGTTCTTTCATTAAAAAACTAAAAGTTCATTTAGTATAATGTACACTGTCACACACCCTTTATAGATATGTGTGTGTGTTCTTATTTTAAAGAAAGTAATTTTCTTGTGTTGTATGGAGGGCCAATAAAAGTTTGCTGTACGTATAATACAAATTTTTCATGTAGGCAACTCTATTTCATGTGACTACAAAATAACCAAATGTGACAAGCTTTTGCTTTCAAAAAGTTTGTGTTCACAGATGTGATCTTGATAGGAGGAGTGCTTGTGCAGATGAGCACATAAAATGACTAGAAATGAAAGGAACATTACACAGGAAATGATCAAAAGTGGATAGATATTTAAATCAAAGTGGGTTAAATTATTCCCATTTCACTCATCATATCTTTTAGCAATTTTACATGATTTATGGTAAATTTCATGTCACAGAATAATTTGCAATGACATTTTGTATTAGGCAGTTGTTTTGTTTTATTTTGTTTTATTTGTTTGCTTCTAGGTCTTTATATTCTTTGAAATAAACTAATAGTTACTGATTATTAAGCACTTCAGCTGGGTCAAGCACAATTCTAAGAGAATTAGCTTATTTAATCTTTACCAAATCCTGTGAGACACTGTTGTTATACTCAATTTAGCAACAAAGCGATTAAATCAAAGAGGATTAAATCACAAATTCAAGGCCACACATTAGGAAGAGTCACAGTCAGCATTTGAACTCAAGTCTTTGTAACCACACTGTCCGAAGTTTTGCTGTTTTGCACTATTGTTTTTATTTATTTATTTATTTATTTATTTTTATTTTTGTATATTTTTGGGTACCAGGGATTGAACTCGGGTCCTTTTGCTTGTGTGGCAGGGTGTGGAACCATTGAGCTAAATCCCTGGCCCTGCACTCTTGTTTTTAATAGCTGTGTCTTTTCTGCTTAAGTGGTTTTGATGTACATAATCACATTTAATATTCAGAAGAGTTCTGTAAAAGAAATACTTCCAATACACTAATAATTTTTCTGATTGTAGAAATAATGTAAAATATTGTAAAAATGCAAATAGGAATATTTTATGTAAAATATCACCAGCTGAAGAAACAATATCATGCTTTAAAAATCCTAATGCACATCCATTGTGTTTTAATTTACAATCTGCATCTTTATTTTCTTGAGAACTTTGTCTTTAAGGTAATATTTTGTAGGAGGCCTCCCATACATTCACTGAATACTATTAGAAAAAAATAAATACATCCTAAATTACATGTACTCTGAGGAAACTTATTCCATGAAAATGGCTAAAATTGAAGTTTTACAAATTTTTAACATTTAGAATTTTCTTCCCAGGTCATTTACTTTCTAGAAAACAACTCAAAAGTTTTTATTTTAAAAATTAATAAATATCTCTTGGAAACTTTTTAACAGAATATTCTTCCAGATAGCTATTGTATATGTGAATGGTACACTATCTTGCTTTGGTTGTTGAGATATTATTGTTAGTCATATATTTTATTATTTATGGAAACAGTACAGAGTCGTTGCCAGTGCTGATATCATCTTGATAACATGCTTTTGTATTAGTTATTATTTTAATAATTATGAATATTATTAAAAAGATAAATTATTTTGACAATAACAAACATTTCTTTTGCATGCACATTTATAATTACCCTTTAATATAGATCACACTGAGATCTTATGGCCTGGGTGATGTTCCCTTCTCATCTCCAAATCTAGTACCTTTTTTCATTGCACAAAAATAGCTCATATTTGGAAATCATTGAGCATAGCTTCCTCCCAAGTGTTCACAATTTTTCTAATTGATCAGTGACAACAAAGACTGTATTGTACACTTTACAGTTTTTCCAAATGGTATATTATTGCTTTAGACCGTTCAGGATGTTCTAATAAAGTATCATAAGTTGGGTAGTTTATAAACAGCAGGAGTTTATTTTTCATAGTCCTGTAGGCTGGTAGGTCTAGGATCAAGGCACTTTCTAATGTTCAGTTTCTAGTATTCAAGTATTTATTGAATACTTACCAGATGGAATCAGTTTCAAGGGAAATATTTTTAAATCACTTCAAAGAGCTTATAATTTAGTGGGTAAGAAGATAGAGTGATGTCATCTTCTAAATGAAATGAAGGAGATATTCCTTAAAACAGAAAGTGACTTCGGTGGGATTATTTTTTGACTGCATAAACACAGCAGTTTGTTTTGATTTGTTTTATTTTGCTTTGTTTTGGGAAAAGGGAGTACATGGGTTTCCAGATGTCTCAAAAAGGCAACTAAATTCCCAAAATCTACACTTCCCCTTGTAGGATTGAAGATGGATCCCATCAACAACCTAATTCCTGAAGAAAGTTTCCTCTTCATCTCTTCTTTTGAATAAAATACTTAATGACTACCAAGATTCGCTTTGATATTTTCTGGTATTTTCATATGGTTTTCCCATACTCCACAATTTTATATCAGTTCTTATGATCCAGGTTAATCCCTGAAATCTCATCTACAGTTTTTTCTTCATAAAACGTCCCAGCTACATCTGTCACATAGATAGTAGAACACAGTTTGCACTGTGATAAAAAGTGACTGAAGAAGGAGTTTAATTAGAATGCAGTGAGTTTGTTTCCTTATCTTGGAATTACACCTCACACTGTGATATTCTGCAAGTCTTCTTCGGAATTCCTCCCTTCCTGGTCAGTAAATTGTTGTAAGGTAAAAGTAAGACAATTATTATATATTGATTTTGAATATGCCTAATCAGTTTATAAACATATAACAATATGTGATGTATTGACAAGTATTAATGTAAATGTTAGAGATAAAGTTTATTTTGGAGATTATAGTCCTATCTGTAAATAATTTTTTTCAGTACTGGGGATCAAAGGCAGTGCAGTGCCACTGAGCTAAGTCCCTGGCACAATAATATTCTTTTGTTTGTTTGTTTGTTTTTGGTTTTTTGAGACAGGGTCTTACTATGTTGTTGAGACTGACCTGGAACTCACTATGTAGCCCAGGCTGTTCTTGAACTCACAGCGATCCTCCTGCCTCGGCCTCCTGAGTGCTGGGATTACAGTCATGCGCTATCACACCTGGCAATATTCTTTATATATGACATAAACAGAATTTTCTTTGGATGTGTCATTTTTCTTCTTCTTCTTCTTCTTTTTTTATACTGGATATCAAATTCAAATCCTTGGGCTTTCAAGGCAGGCCATAGAACCACTGAGCTAAATCCCCATCCTGGATGTGTCTTTTAAATTAAAAATTTTCAAAGCATCAGTCAGAGATATAATACTGTCATTAATGGAACAGTTGCAGAATTTTTAATAGAAAAAATGAGAAGTCATTTTCTTAGGGCAAACATCATACCCTGTTCATTATCTAAAACTTGATTTTGTATTATTATTAATTTTAAAATTACATTAAAGTTTGAAGTTAGCTAAATGGTTGAGCAATACATGTGAATAAAACTGAAATACACACACACACACACACACACACACACATATATCTTCAAGGAAATCTGTACTAATTTTAAGTCTTTTTTCATGAAACACCTAAGCCAGTCACATGGAGAGAAGTATCTAAATATGTGACTTGAGATGAGAAAACAGACTTTCAAAGTGTTAATTTATGACTTGTAATTAGCAGCAATCCTGTTTACTCTGTATGACTCCATAGCAGTAAAGTTTGAAGCTCTTTGCTTTAACACAAGACCATTAAGTATTAATTCATTGCTTTGGCTAAATATTGTAGAATATACATACATGGTATAGAAGGAAAAAAGAAAGAAAGATGTGATATCATGCTAAGAAGGTTTTCAGTCAAATAACAATATGAAAGACACAAAGGAAGACATTAATTGAGCTTCAACTATTTTAAGGGAAACTGCGAAAGGACTCTTCAATCTCATTTAATTCTTATAATCAGGGCGGAAGAGAGTAGAGGGATATTTTAATCCCATAGAGTGAATTCTCATAATTGAAACTAAGCTTAGGAGAAGAAAATTCGAATTCTATTGTATATAGGCAAATTCATTTATATAGTTCATAGCAAGTAACCCTTCATATCTGAGTTTGACAATAAACATTGTCCAGAATTGCACAATTTGTGTGTTGGAGAATTGAAATTCCTCTCTCTGTCTCTTTCTTTTGTGACCTGGGAGATTCTAGGTTGAAACCCTAATCTTCATATATTTAATTAAATTACAATTATTTTCTATTTTCCTAAAATGTGCTATGAGAATTGATGTCCATCTCCTGATATTATTACTATGTCTTTGTTTTTTATTTCTGAAATCATCAGTAAAACTAAAGTAAAATAAAATATTTCAGGTTACTGGTGAGTGGGTGTGTGGGTGAGTGGGTGGATTTTAGAAGAGTTAAGCAAAGCGTCTTAAAGAGATGACATTAAAATAAATGATAGAATAAAATGTATGAAGATAAATGTTGAACATAAATCTGGTCCAGAAAGGGCAGCACCTTAGTCTTTTTGAACAATGATAACAAACACCATGCACTGGGTAGCTTTGAAACACTAGAATTTATATTCAGTTAGAGGCTGGTAGGTGCACAGCTGCGATATCTCATGAGGGCCTCTGCTGCCAGGTGCACAGACAGTGCTTTCTCCTCAGTCCTTGGATGGTGGAAAGGACATGGCAGCTCTCTGTGGCTTCTTTTATACTGTCACTAATCCAGCTAATGAAGGTTTCACCTTCGTGAACTAATTCCTTCCAAAGGCTTTACTTGCGAATGCCATCGATTGATTATTCAGATTTCGACAAATGAAATCTTCCAACTCTAAACCTCAGGACAATAGCAAGTAGCAATATCCAAAATTTGGTAAAAACTTGGGGCATTAAAGAAAAGAAAAATTGTGGGCTTGGCATGAGCAAACATGAAAAAAGTTAAGAATGGGAAAATATGGAATAATTATTATTAAATTTTCTGGCCTCAAAGCTGTGATAAATAACTAATTCTATTAAAAATGGTATGGGAGGCCTTTGAAATCTTTTCAGCTAGGATATTCCTTATGCTAGTTTAAATGAAAAAATTGAAGAAAGTGCTTTGGGTTGAGCATTTAAACAGGTTACGGGTACGGGGTAATGATGAAAGTCTGGGTGTGAGCTTAGCACTGCATAAGGACAACAGGAAAGGTTGAGAAAGGATCGGATGCAGAACGTATTTTCAAAATAATGTAAACTTGACATCTTAACATTCGTATATGTACTGAAGTTGTTTGGCATGCTTTGGGTACCAAAGTGGTAGAGAACTATAAAATATTATAAAAAGGACAAACATAAAATGTTATAGAAGTTTAAGTTTCTGCACAATATCGGACACAGTAAAATCCTTTTTTTTTCCCCTATTTATCTTGCATCAATGTATAAAATGCAGGATATCTGATCTCTCTACCCTTCAGTCTTTTCTCTCATTCTTTTTGTACATAGCAAGTAGAAATGTCTTATTACTTTAAGGGGGAAGTGTTCTTATTTTAATTACAGCTTTGTCAAAGAAACACATTGTGTGTCTATATCTTACAAGGTGACTCAATTACGTATATAGTGTGGTTTTTAAGAAAATTTATCTAAAATCAAAAAGGTTTTACGTGTATGTGCACGCGCTCTCGTGTGTGTGTGTGTGTGTGTGTGTGCTAGGGATGGAGGCTGCTCTTGAGCTCTTGGGGAAATTTTGTTATCTTCATGTTAAAATATCAATGTAAATTATTATGTAATTAGAAACCTGTCAGAGTAGACCTATATGAAACCAGTATTCAGTTCTGCTTGTCATAGCTAAATGATACACACTTTGTGAAAATCAAAGGAGAAAATTTTAATCAGTAATGGTATTCTTAATACTTGCTAACATTTATAAGATTGATAGTAAGTTTTCTTTTTTCTTTTTCTTAAATGAACGTGAGTTTCACAAGCCAAATTGAAAACGAAGCATTAACCCCTGAAGGGTTGTGTTGTAGAATATGAATCTGGCTGAGGCTCAACCGTAACATGTCTGTCTCTTGGGAGACAGACAGCTGTTCATTTTGCAGAGATGAGGGTCTCCTCTGAGGGTTTCCTGGATTTGCTCAATTTATTAATAGAAACATGAAGTCAGTGTTTGAAGGGAAGAAACATTAGAAAGTGCAACGTACATTTAAGTCACTATCTGATAGACTGTTACATACCATGTAGGATAGTATAATTATGTGAGGTTATGAAAATATGCACATATGGTATAGTACAAATTATTTAAATGAAGTTTTAGTTCCAAAAATGTTTTCAATTTTTGAATTAGCAAACCTAAGAAATACAATTTGACAGACTTCTGATATGTTTCTTTAAATGTTACATATCTACCTGTGATACAGAGGGTTAAATCAATATATAGACTATGTTGCAGGAGTTTGGCAGAGGAGCTGAAAACTGTCCAAAAAAATTGCAGGTAGTGCTGATGCTGTTTGTCCAAGCAGCACACTATCTAGAGTTCTTCATATATAGTCAGATAAAGACATTATATTTCAATATTTCTATCCTCAGTTTCACCTCAAACGTTCTTTAAAGTCTTTCTCAACAGTAAATAACTAAAATTGAGAATAATAGGCAAAGCATTATTCATGTGATTCAGAAAAAAATACCTAGTGTTATGATCAGTAGATTCATACTCAGGCTGTGAAGGAAAATTTCCATAAGAACTTCTGAATCTCTCCATCCTATTTTGGAAATGTTTGATAAACTAGGTACAAATCATTTCATCTCAAGATACTCTCCTACTAACCAGTACCCACTTTATTTCCATATTTACTGACTTTATTAACTTTCAGCATTTCTCTAGTATCATGATATTCCCGAGGCCATAAAAGTGTATTCTTTATTTTTTTGTTTGAGTATTCTTTGTTGTTGGCATATGTTTGAAACACATAATAATTATAGTCATTTTGGGGAAGTACTTATACATATTGCATCTTAATAATTTTTAGTAATTTACTGAATCAAGAAGTTTAATGAATGTATTCCTTTCCAAAAGAAAACAAGTAAATAAAAAATCCACATGGATTAATATGCTTGCATGTATGATCCTACTGTATGTATCTCCATCTAAATCTGTGGCTTCTTGTAAAAATGTTTTTTTGTGGTTAGATTCTTGCCCACATCCATACCACTAATTCAATAGTAAAGGGAAACCTATTATCTGTCCACAATTATTTTTATGAGATAGTGAATACCACAGGAAAATAAAAACTAATTATTTAATGTGACACTTTGACATATTTTTTAATTGGGTGAAGGAAGACTTCATAACAACAAAAGTAATCAGCTGCCTTCTTGGCCAAGAATGGAAGGTAGAGTTTGGATTAGCTGAGATCAGCTGAGAGTGAACATTACACAGTAATAGAGAGTGAATATGCATGTTGCTGTGGATCCATGTGAAATTCAGGTTATATGCACAACTTTTCAGCTTGTACCTTCTGCTCCCTGCCAGCAGATAAAACAAAGCTACAGGTACAAACAGCCAAGGCTCTTGTGGTACACTGTATTCATTGGTTTCCTTCTGGGTCTTCTGGTACCATGACTTTCTCTTTCTCACATTAGTAGATCTGGTCTTTTCTATTTTAAATGATGAATTTTACTACAAGCAGAGTGATATGAAGCTTTGTATTTCACTGAAGGCCCAGAGGATATTTGGACATTTTCTCTGTCTCTCAAATGCTGGACATGATATTTAGCTTGAATTTTGAATTCTCAGAGTTATTAATATTCTTAAAGTATTTATTGTCAGATATGCCAAAAGGGTAAGTATCAGTATCATGCTGTAAAACTGGCAGGGGCTATGATTCAAGGCTATTGCAATAAGAAAGAGTGGTCAGAACTCAGTTTGAGTTCAATTCTGATAAAGCAAAGGTACTGGAAAATTTAAAGTTTAGGGGATGTTGGTGGAAAAGTACTTGGGATGCCAGGTTGTCTATGTGTTTTCTACCTGGCTTTATTCAGAAGAAAACTAAACATAGCTCCATGATATAAGAAGTTTCTAAAATTAGAACAAGCTGCCCACTACCTACCCAAGTTAGACTCCTACCTTCCCACAGAGCAGGGAGAGGGGATATTCTTTGACAAATACATGTCAGAAAGAAAGAGATGGCCCTGTGTTGCTTATTTGGCAAGATGCTTTCAAAATATTTGCAAGTGCATCTCAAAAGGACAGAGGTGGAATTCATAATTATGTATTCTGTAAAGTAAATGGTAAGAAAACGAAGGTCAGGAGCCTAGAGTCAGGGAGAAGCTGCACAAACAAGAAATACTAAAGTCATCTTACTCACTTATAATAATGATCATTTAGAATCTGCCATTATGACCTTTAGAAAATATAAATATTTATATATTGTTCTATTAATCAATCACAGTAGCTTTATACACCTCGGAACCCACACAGAGAAATAAATAATATGGTTTTAGGGAAATTAAAGAGGAAACAAGGTGAAGAACTTTACAAATACCGATCTAAACAATGAAAGTTTAAGAAATTAAACAACTGGGCTGGGGATTTAGGTCAGTGGTTCCACCACCTGCCTTGCAAGCACAAGGACCCAAGTTCGGTCCCCATTAACAAAAAAGAAAAAAAAATTAATTAAACAACATATAGTTTCAATGTTTTCAATCACAAAAAAATTTTTTGAAACTACTAATATTGAATCTTCAGTTTGACCAATGCCACAAATAGGATGAATTTCTTTATAGGTAAAATAACACAATATTCATGTTCACTGTTGATATTAAAAATTGCTTTATTTTATTTATTTATATTTTTTGTTTTGGATGATTTTCCTTTTCATATGTAATGATGTTGTTATTTTTATAGACAAATAGTAAATCAAATATATCAAAATGTATGATAAATCAATTTCAAAACAATTTTTTATTTAAACAGAAAATATGAGTCAACTATGGAAAAACGAAATCTAGTTTCAGGATGGCCATTTTAGTAACATATAAATCCTGTTTTATACTTATAATAAAAATATTTCTGTAGAATAGCTTTGTGCTCTTTTAAAATCACAATCTTCTATTATGTGATACATTGTCTTTTTGTCAAATGAAACAGCTAATTGGTTTTAACATTAAAACATGAGTTATTAAATCCTCAGTAGAACGGGAATTAGCAGAAAGAATAAACAACTGGAATCTCACTAAAAGGCTTCTGCACTGCAAAAGAAAGCATCAACAGAACTAAGAGACAACCTACAATGTGGGAAAAAGTTTTTACCAGCTGCTCCTCAGACAAAGGACTACTATCTAGAATATATAAAGAACTCAAAACAATCACCCCCCCAAATATAAGGACTAGATTAAGAAATTGGTATCTCAAATGAACAGACATTTTTCAGACAAAGAAGTAAAAGCAGAAAAGTGAATACATGAAAAAATGTTCCACATCACTGGTCATTCGAGAGATGCAGAAGAAAACAACACTGAGATTACACCTCACCCCACAAAGAATGGCTGCTATCAAGAAATCACACAACAACAAATGTTGGAGGGATTGTGGGGAGAAAGGAGCCCTTCTCCATTGTTGGTGGGAGTGCAGACTGGAGCAACCACTATGGAAATCAATATGGAGATACCTCAAAGAGCTGGAACTAGAGGTTCCATTTGACCCAGACATCCCTCTGCTGGGTATCTTTCCAATAGAATTAAAAGAATCATACCACAGCGATATATGTGCACCAATGTTTATAGTGGCACAGTTTGTAATAGCTAAAACTTGGAAATAGCCCATTTGCCCATTAGTTGGAAACTGGATAAAGAAGATGTGGTTTTTCTATAAAATGAAATACTACTCAGCCATGAAGAATGAGAAATTGGAGTCATTCATAGGAAAATGGATACATGTTTAGGATATACTCTTAAGTGAAATAAGTCACACATGTGTAAATACTGAATAGTTTCTCTGGTTGAAAAACTATAATAGTACACAAGATTCTAATGAGATAATTAGAAATGTGAAATAGGAAGAAAAGGGCTAAAGGTGTTGGGAAATTTGGAAGGGTAGGGGAAAGGGAATAAGGGAAAACTATGAGAAAATGAAAAAAGGAAATAAAATGTTTGTAAATGGGGAGGGGAGGAGGGGTTGAAGGGAGGGCAGGGATGAGGGGAAAAAATGAGATCCAAGAACTGTCATGTAAAGGTACAGGATCCCAGTAATGAATGTAACTGTATTATATACCTAGATTGTACCAATGAACTCCATAAAAAGAAAAAAAATCATGAGTTATTTTAAAAGTGAATTTAGTTAAGAATGAATGGAAGGTTAAAAATAATTTAAGTAATTATTTTAAACATTCTATGTGTTAGAAAGAATCTTAATACTTTTGAGTCAGAAATAATCATAAGTTAACAAAAAGCAACTGAAAAGAGATTCAAATATTAAGTTTCCCTTCTAATACAATTTTAAGCTGTCTAGGGGAAAATTTTTAAAAGAGAAAAGAATTGTTTGATCAAATAATTGGAAGCAGAGTCAAGTTTCCCCCGAGAGTCTCTCAATTTTCTTCTTCTCCATGTACCAGCTGCTTACCTATCCTGTCTTAGAAGTCTACACCTATCCAAGTATTAAGAACTCACATCAATCCATCCAAGGGAGAGAGTTCTATGACATAAATACTAAAACAAAATAAATAAAAATCAAAAGTCCCGGATTGTTCCTAACTGGGCCCACCTAAATTACCTTGTCATCACTGAAGCAGTAGCACTGCTTTGTTTTGGCCACAACAAAGTCTAAGGGCTGTGCATGCACTGAAGTTTGCAAAGCTGAGGACACAAAATACAGTCAATGAACTCTTCTAAAACCTCACACTTACGTTTTTAAGCACAAAGAAGGTATTGTACATTCTTCGCTTTGGGGTAAAATAGAATGAGAAAAGCTATGTATTCTGCTAAAAAGTACGTTCTTTTGCTATTTAGGAGAACTATCCACTAATTTAAGATATTTGGGTGCCATCAAAATCAACACAAGTGCTTGTGTAATGTTGATTTATTGGTACATTTAATCAGTGAATGTAGCACACATGTGAACAGGGAGTTCCTATGAATGAGTAATGCTAAAATATACTAAAAATACATCATTAATTCTGAGTGATTCAAATCATTTTTAACATCTGATGCTTATTAATATTCATATTGTAAATGACTCTACTGCTGAACATTCAATCTGTGGCTTGAGAAATAAATGTCCATCTCTGAGAACAGGTAGGAATCTGGTGAGAGCTTCTGTGGAGTGGAAAATAGGAGAGTATTACCTTGAGCTTAATTGGATACCAGGTCTGAAGGAATTTATATCTTACCAATAAAATCCTTTTTTTCCCACAGTGTTTATAAACCATTAAAAAGTCCCTGACCTTTTAAAATGTATAGTTATTGGGAATAAATTATTCAACTCTACTTTCCTCTTTCTTTATTCATTGCTATATTCTACCAAATTTTAAGCATTTGATTCGCTGAAGACTATGATGTCAAATATGACATAGTCATCAGGCATGATACAGACACATCATAGATACAGGAGTTTTAGTTTAACTTTTCCTTCCCAAGAGCTCTCCTTTTATCTTTCAATATGTCTTGTATGTATTTATTTTCCTGGCTGCTTTCATAGTCTAAGATACTATCAGATTTTGCATGAATGTGTTTTTGGAAATTTTTATCTTGATTTCAGATTTGTCTTCCTTGTCACTTTCTAAATTATATAAACAATAGTTTTCTTGCAAGCCTCTTTCATATTTAATGTAATTTGATTGATAGCTCTTTTCTTACAGAAAAGTTATGTAATAATTAAAAAAGCCCTAAGTAGTAGGCATATTTTAGTGTTTGTCTACACTAGCACCTTTATATTTCTAACCTTTAGCAAATCCTTCCCTGAAGCCCAACAACAAAGAATCTCTTTCAGAATTTTGAATAATCCAGGTTTTTATTCCATTGAAGGTATTGTCCTAATGCTAATCTCTGTGCCTTGAGTGTAATGGTCATCTTCTTCCACATAAGTGGCTTTTATGGGTCTCAAAACTATTTTCTATTCTTTAGAATAAACTCAACCTTGTGCAGTATGCTAGGCTCTTGTGGCATGGGTTACATTTCTTTAGGACTGTGTACCACAATTTGTATTAAATACTATCATTGATTAATAATAGCCTATACTTTTATTCCTATAATAAGCTTCTTGAGAGCAGAAATGGTGTTTGTCCTGGTTTACCACCTTATGCCATGTTTTTTGCACAATGGCTAGTATATAAAAAGTGTTAATAAAATATTTCTAAATTAAAGAATAAATGCTGTGCTTTTGAGCTGGTTTTCTCATTTACAAAGCATAAATTGTAGCTAACTCAGAGCTCTCTTATGGTAAATACATTCACGCAAACAACTCTCTTGCTACTTAAAATAAAGCAGTAGTGCAAAAATGTGTGTGTTTGTCTTCTTTTTTTATTAGATTTTTTTAGGGGAGTACTGAGGATCAAACTCAGGTCCTTCCCCTTGCTAGACAGGCAGTAGAACCACTGAGCTAAATCCCTGGCCCTTGTCTTCTTTTTTTAAACCAGGGTCTCATTATTCAGTTCAAGCTTGCCTTGAGCTCACTGCGAAGCCCATGTTGCTGTCTTTGAACTCAGGGAGATCCTCCTGGCTGGGCTTCCTTAATGCTGGGATCATAGGTGCACACCACCACCTCCAGTCTGTTTTCCTTTCATTTATACCTTGTTTCTCAAATAAAACACACACACACACACACACACACACACGCACACACACACACACACACTTATATGTATATGTGTACATACAGAGAGAGAGAGAGAGAGAGAGAGAGAGAGAGAGAGAGAAAGAGAGAGAACAACAGAGATTGAATTTAGATGTATTTGACATTGAATACACTTTTATGGTGATGCCTTTTGAAATAAGGGAATATATACAGTATTATGCTCTTTTGTATGTATACATTCTGCTCATTTTAGCCTTTAGAATCTTCATTAATTAGGAAAACAAAATAGCCTCAGTTGACTTTTTACAATACATCATTAAATGGAAGGCCAGAGAGACATTTTGGAAATCCATCCTGCCATGAAAATGAATGAGTGACTATAGTGATTGAGGTTTTGTAGCTATTAAAAAAATCCTCTGTAAAACTCTTGGTTCTGTCATCATTCATCTTTAGAGTTAGCAAGATACTTTCTTATTAACAAACACCAGTGAAATAGAAAAAATAGTTCTTTTATAGTGTCCTTTTATCCTAATGTCAAAAAGTGTATATTAGAAAAGATGACTCACTGAGAATAAAATATTATGCTTATAATTTTAACTGTTAAATTTTAAACTCATTTATTTTATTTGTTTGTTTGTTTGTTTATTTAATGGTACTGGGGATTGAACTCGGATCCCTGCGCTTGCAAGGCAGGCCACCGAACCTCTGAGCTAAATCCCCAGCCCCTGAACCCATTTAAAAGAATTGCTTGAACCAATATAAATGAGAGAAATAAGAAAACCACATTTAATGCAAAGTAAAATCTTAAGGTAGAGCTTTTGGTGTAATGTACTTTGTCCTTGTAATTACAAAAGGAAGAAGAAGAAGGAGAGGGGGTGGCAGAAGGAAGCACTATAAGAACTTCATTTAATTAATCCTTTTCATAATGACAATGTTTAAATGTCTTATGATGTTGACCCATTTTTAATAAATGATTAAATAGAAATACAGAAAAGAAAATGATCTTTTCCATATGTAATACAGTTATTACTGGCTAAAGCCACACAGAATTCAAGCCCATTGAAGTTTAATGTCTCCTAAGTCTTGCACCTGATCAATTATCAGCTGATATTGGAATTGAAAGCTATACATGTGAATGAACTTTCAAAAATTCCCGAATGTGGAGGAACGCTCGTCGTCCATACTCATTTTCATCCATTTATCTAGTACAGTGAATAGGATTTAACAGAGTACCTTTGTTGTTCAACTGAGCACTATATGCCCAGACTCATCTTGATGTAGATTTAAGTTTGTGAAGTCGGTGTAGGATGTGAGCAGGCGTGGTAGACATCTCACATCTGTGTCTAGTAGTTAACAGTTGTGTCCTATTTGCATTCTCACAGCAAAAGAAGTGATGAAGACTGGACTAGTAAACTGAGATCCACAAATTGAGGTTAAGACAATAAATGCACAGGCAATCTAATACTTATTGTTAGTAATTCCTTTCAAAGAAAACAAAATCATAAAACACAAAGCAATAAATTGTGATTTTTATACAGAAGTTTGCTCTAAGCAAAAGATCGACATACATTTTGAGTTCTGGTGTCTCAGTGACTATTTTGTTGCCAAATGCAATACCTTATGCTCACAACTCAAGGAGGAAAGGATCATTTTACACCCCACTTTATACAAGTCTTAGTACATAGATGGCTGGCTCCAAAGTAGAATGGCATGTGGAGGGACATCTCAGCAGAAAAAGAACTTAGAGTATGGAGTCCCTAAATTGGGGGATGAACAAGGGAGGGAAGTAGATAGAACCTTCCATGTCAAGCTCTCTATGACCCACCTCCTCCAACCATCTGCCTCCTAACATCTCATTTAGCCAATGTCCCATCAGGCCCCTCACCCACTGACAAGTGTCACATCCTCATGATCCAATCTGCTGCTTCAAATACCTATATGAAGGAATGAGGCTTCAGGGGAGCATCTGGCTATAAAGAATAACATCTGATTGGGATCCTGTGTACTATCATAGTTTTTCACACCAGAGAAACTATTCAGTATTTCAGTTAAAGATATCTCTGTATGAATATTAAAAATAGGGAATCCTAAAATAAAACTGAAAAAGGAAAGTAAAAGAGAAAAGGCAATGGTGTAACATTAATGTGAAATAGGAAGCAAAGGTCTAAAGGTGTTGGGAAAGTGGGAAGGGTGGGGGAAAGGTAATAAGGGAGAAGAAAATAATATGAGAAACTGAAAAAATGGAAATAAAGTGTTTGTAAATGGGGCGGGGAGGAGGGGGTGAAGGGAGGGCAGGGACAGGGAAAAAAATGAGAATCAAGACCTATTATGTAAAGGTACAGGATCCCAATGATGAATGTAACTGTATTGTATACCCAGATTGTACCAATAAACTCAATAAAAAGAAAATAAAAAAGAATATCATCTGGTTTTAGAGGTTGTCTGAGAGAGGAAGTAGAAGAATGTAGTGTTGACAATTATGCATATAATCAATAATAAAGATGCAAATGACTTTGGTGTGAAGAGTGATTTATAATGTTTAGAGTGAAACTTAGATTGCTGTAAGATTTCTATAGTCATTGCAATACTTATGTTTAAGAGCAATGAATGAAATTTTATAGGCATAAAAACTCATATGAATTACAATTCCCTATTTCTTCTTGATAGAGTAACAAGTTATTTGCTTCTGAAATTTTTATAAAAGAAAGATATTTTTTAAAATGCAAGAATAAGTAACATTAAAATTATCAATAACAGCATCAAAAGTATAACTGGCCTGATGGGTGATAAAATAAAATGAAATATGAAGCTTTTGTGAAAAACTTTTATCTTAATTATAGTGTATTTAAATTTATGCCTGAGAAAAAAATTTTGCAGTATATATTTTCCTTTCTGAAAACAAGCCTATCTTCAAATGTACATTTACAGATTAGGTTAGGTAATTTCTAAGAGCAGAATAACTAAGTGCTTTAAATTATAGCTAACATTTTTGGTTTCATAGTTGGTAAAGAGCTATGATATAGTATATTCACTTTATCATCTGTATTTTTCTAAAGCATAATGTGTTATTTTTGTGGGAAATTATGCCAAAATCATCATTTTTTGTTAAAAGGAGACATTATTTTGTTACAAAACTGTTTAAATGTCTTTATTAAAACTATAAGCATAACCTCGTTAATATCATATAACTTTAAAAAATGCTTTTTCCCTCCAAATTTATTTTAATCTTTTAAATTGAGTGGATATTTTTGGAGCTAGTCTTTCTAGCCAGTTATTTTTAATCTAAAGTGTGTGCTTTCATTATCTTTTGTTCATTCAAATAAATACAGTCTCACGTTTTTAAAATTAAAAAATACTGACTATTGCTTGATTTAATAAAAATTAGTGCTTCTTTCTAACTCTATTTTTGAAAATTTTTTTGAGCACTTGCTTCTGTTATAGCTAAGGAAAATATATGTTAACTGAGTAAATAATCCCTCCATTGCAAAAGTGAAAGAGATTGTCCAGTCTGTTGGGATTTGTGGGTATTATCCATCTGGGGCTATGAAAGCCATTCTATACAGAGCAAAAATAGTTTAGTAGCCATAAATGTATAAAAAATAGTTTTTTTAATTTAAACATTTGATATACATTTTGATTGCTTCGGTCTGTCAGAAAGTTTTTAATATGTAAATTTGACAATGCACTGTTTTTTTTAATTTCCTATAGAAAGTGGCTTTAGAATTATACAAATGAATCCACAGTTAAAGATTGTAGTGTTAAAAATGGAAAGAAATTAAGTAAAAGAGATTGCTTTAGAATTATACACAAATGTATGTAATTATGAGTTTAAAGGAAAATTTAGTATTAATCATTTTGTCTATGAATATTTATTCAGAGATATAAGAATACAGTAATGTATAATGGTTAAATAGAATGTGTCTAGAAAGAACTTTTTATATCCTTGATATATTATAATAATATAAATGCTGATTTACTAATTATCTTAGCTACAATGAGTAAAATATGCAGTATTGTAATGCAGCATATTTTTATACTCTAATACTCTAACCTTGAGATAGAGATATATCATTTAATCATAAACACACATTTGTGTTAAATAGAAAAAAATATGATTTTATAGATTTTGCTTATATATACATATATATGCAAAAATAATTACTTTTGACGCCTTTGATTTACTGAGTATGGAGAAATGAATCTATGGCAGCACAATTTTGAGAAAACTGCTGTATAAATTGACCTTTTTAGAAAATGATATTAATGATAAAGCTGGGAGAAGAACTATTATGAACTCCCTGCTTTGTCTCTTGATCTCCTGTTTATGGCTCCCATTGGTCAACCAGCAGTCAGAAAGTAGGGACAGTCGGATAAATGTCATCCTCGCTCACAACTAAACAGGATAAAGTAAAATGGAAAGCAGATTTGGATGTGTCAGTGAAAACTGCTCAGTAAATTCAAATTATTTTGTGTACTGAATAACCCTGGTAATGTCTTTTTTCTTTAACTTGCATATATTACCTTAAAATGTCTCTTAGACTATTTCTTAAATGATTATTAGCTGAATAATAAAGCAATAGAATATATTTCCTATTGATTTTTAGTAAAACTATATAGAAATGAAAAAAATCAAGATCACTTGCACAAATTTTACGAAGTGTTTGGGGGAAGATAGCATGAAATTTAAGGACTGAAATAATAGAGTAAATTTTTACCATGTAGACTTTTTTTTTTTTTTTTTGGTCTACTGCACATTGTGGATTTACGTAATTTATACTTGTACTCTTCTCAAAGTTTTTTGTTTTTTCTCTTTAAAATAGTATTTATGTTTGTTTTTTCATTCAAAGTAAATGATGCAAAAACTTAATTCATTATAAAACTTAATCTGCTTTCACAATAGAAAATAAGGCTATTTCTCATATTGACTATCTTTATGAATTAATATACATTAAAAACTCCATTTTGATAATATTTTGAGAAAGTTTCAGTTTTTTTTTCATTTTTATGAGGTCAGTTTGTTTTGGACATTTCTAAAAATTTGACTAAATAATATAGTATGAAAATATATTGAAGAGATTTTAATGTTAAATTATCATTTAAAATTTGTTTTACTTGTGCAAAGATTGGTTAAATTCCTTCAACTTCTCTTGTTCAGGTTTGGTTTCTTGTAACATTTCCTAAAGAGCATTTCTAATCTATTGGACTCTCATTCCCACCCTCACGACCTCCAGGACTGAATATACTCTCAAGTACAAAATCCGATTAAACTACTCAGATGTTCTTTAAAGAAAAATACCCTAATTTGTTATTGATTTGCTAAAAGGTAATTTTTTAATTTTATCTTTCATTTCTTAAAAATCAACAGACTGGATTTTTGTTGAATGCTTGTTCCTGCACCTACTGAGATGATCGTATGGTTTTGTCCTTGGCTCTATTAATAAATGTAATAATATTATATTCATTGATTTGTGTATGTTGAACCATCCTTGAATCCCTGGGATGAATTCCACTTGATCAGGGTGACTTTCTGAGTTCTTGTTGACCTTCTGCATTCTAGTGCATATTATTTAATGTGTTGCAAGCATGTTGCTAGTCAATGTAAGTAATGATAAAATAATATTGATCCTCCAGAAACACCAAATGTAGATAACTAGGAATCTCATTGTACATGTTACTGTATATTATTATGGATATATTACTACAAAGATTTATGTAAATCAGAAAACAATAAACTGGGAAAAGTAGAGAGCTTCTTCAGGAAGGTGCTTAGAGATCAAAAAGTATGAAAAGAGAAGGGCTTACAGATAAAACATAATTCTTTTTCACAAGACATTGTAGGCACTTTTGGGACACTTGTTTATTATAATTTGGGGAGACTGGATATTGGACAGGACTGTGAGAGACTGTTAGTTTCAAAAGCATAATGTGATCAGCTTCCAGAGTTTATTGCCCTGTAAGCAAAGAAGTGTCAGTTTCACCATTTTTTCTATGAAGAACCAAGAAAAGAAAATACTGTCAGTAGTTTTGGGGGTTAGCATTTTAAATTAATACTTTATGCATATTAATGGCAATAATTATTTTAAAGTGGAATTTATAATAATTATTCTGTCTTGTCTGCCCAGAAGGTAATAGTCAATTAGTATTTAATGAATATAAACATTCAATTCAATGATTTCTACACTATTTTCAGAAAAATTTTGTGAAATAGGCCAGATTATCACCACTATATGACAACAGGTTAGTTCAGAAAAGTCAGTTATCTTACCAACATAAATAAAACTATAATGAAGAAAGCATAAAAGTCATACTTATGGAGTATCTGAATTTGAGACCCTACCATTCTCTTTATGATCAGTAATTATTAAACTTTTACCATTAAAAACTCAATATTGGATATTAAGACAGAGATTTGACAAATATCTTTCATTATATTATGTTTGAAGCTTATGTTATATCTGATAAACAATATGCCTTATTGAACTAGATTCAATGTTAATAAATCTTAGAAATATATAAAATAAAACAACTAAACTACTGATGTTACATGTTTGCTTTCACTTTAAGTTGTGAGACAACTGCCTCTCCATTAATATTTTTCTGGTGAACAAATTTCTAATTTTTCTTGTTTTATTATCTTCTGTTACATCTGAATAAATTGAGATAACTTGCAAAAACTGAGATTCAATCTAAATTGGGATTGCATAGAGAAACATAAATTCACCAATAATATTCCTCTCTTTAAACAATATTATTAGATATATTCCTGAAGACATAACTGTCTTCTGTGCTTTTGTGAAACTATATGAGTGTGACTGGATTTTCTAGAAAAGTTAGAAAAATTCATAATATTTTGGATAAGGAGAATGAACATGAGATTCATTTTCACTGACTGTTTAGATGAGAATGAATATTAGGTTATATATATATAGGTTTTATATATATATATATATATATATATATATATACACATACATATACTGGGGCTCAAATTCAGGACCTTGTGCTTGAGCATTAGGCCCAAACCATGGAGCTAAATTCCTGGCCCTATTAGCTTTATTCTTGACCAACAGATTAATCTATAGAAAAAGAAAGAGGCAGCAGAGGTGGCAAAGAAACAATTTATTGTTAACAGTTAGAACTGTATTAAAAATGAAATAATTCAAATGACATGTTGGCTAGAAATATTCTGCCTTAAATGATTTGGCTAAAAAAAAAATCACTTGATTGCAAAAGTAAATATATGGGATAATAAAATTATTTTAAAAATCAGCTAATAAAAATGGACAAAGACATAATGAACTACATTGTCAGCACTAACCAACTGAAATTTATAGATTTGAGAATGAATCACTGGTTGTACTGAAGATAGTTCTGAAATCATGACCACCATTACCAATCTCATCAATTCTCAGGATTCTCAGAATACTCTAATAAGTATCACAGATTCAAACAAAAATGCCAAATCTTGTCGCATGAGTTGGACTTAGTTGAACTGAAGTTTTAAAATTTATACAATATGATGCAAAGTAAGAAATTTTAAGAAGAAAATAATTCATGTTTAAAAATATAAAGGTCCGGGGATCTAGCTCAGTGGTTCTGGCGCCTGACTCACAAGCACAAGGAACTGAGTTCAATCCCCAGTACAAAAAAACAAACAAACAAACAAACAAAAAATGTTTAGTGAGATTAAGTGTTAGCAGGTTCAAAATCAGTATTGATTGGCTTGAGCTGCCATAAGAAATTAGGGCAATCCGGTGTTTAAGCTGCGGTATTGGTATTTCTGGCTGCTTTCCTCCTGGTTACAATGAAAATCAGTAGCAAAACCCCATTTGAAAAGTTTTCCGTTTTTCCAGAAAGGAAGTGCCTCCACTTTGCTACAAAGATGAACATTAAAAAAAGAGTCATGTATTTTACAGCAGGACGATAGGAAACATGACTTAAGAGCACCTCAGGAATCAGAAGGACCTCACCTTCATTTGCTTAAGGACATAAAAGGGTAAAGGTTTGAAAGGCTTTTCTTTGAAAAGAGAACCCCTGGATGCCTTGCTCAAGAAAGACCTTGTAGGGAATTGGTTCCCTAGGATTTGATTCACAGTATTGAGCCATCTAGGCACTCAGAACTTTTGGTAGCCTTGAACCAAAAGCACCTTGCTGTCTGCAGGTCTTGGCGTCATGTACCTGCTGTTGGTTTTACAGGTACAGAATGAGAAAATTGTGGAACTAGGGACCTTTCACTCAAATCTGAAAAGAAGGCCTGGGAGGTACTGTGAAAGTGAAGCCAAAAATGTAGTCAAGACCTCAGGAAGTTAGGAAAGCCAGGGATATGGGTTATGTGAGGAAAGCGTCAACCCAAGAGAGAGGCCATGTAGACTTCAGCAAAAAAACTGCAGTGGCGAGGGGCTCACCGCATCCTTTGGAACGAACTTCTCTCCTCCATATGTCCCAAAGGCCCGGTGTGAGACTACAGGAATTAATGTTTTCTCTGCTGGTCTTCAGACTTGCTTTAGGTCCATTTCTTTCTATCCTATTTTTCCCATTTGGAATGGAAATATTTACATTGTGCCATTGAATTTTAGAAGGGAATGGAATTAATATAAGTAAATGAAAAATAATGTAAACAAAGACTTTATAGATAGGGAGGGAGGGGTTGAAGGGAGGGCAGAGTAATGGGGGAAAATAATAACCAAGATTGATTATGTAAAGGTACAAATTTACAGCAATGAAATTATATTGTGTGCACTATTTTGTCATTATACTGTATAATTAAATGTACCAATTCAATTAATTTAAAAAAATAAAAAATACTTGTTTCTGATTTTTATAGGGGCTCATAAATAAGCATTTGCCTTAAATCACAGTGAGGACATCAGACATGTACTTTTCAGCAATTCTCTAATTGTTAAAACTCTGGCAACTCTTAGAGATGGAGTAAATGCATTTTTTTAATAAAGTCATGGTCATGAATCTTTTGGGTGCCAGAGGAAGAAGTTATTTTTTTTTTTTAGATGGGGAATGCCCCTTCAAATCCTGGTGTGGCTGAAAGGTGACTGGGTCATGGGGGAGCAATTCTGAACAACGGATTGATCCACTAATGATTTCAGCACCGACTGTGCTGTTAAGAGGCAAGTGCTTATTCAAGGTGTGTCACTGGTGGTGTGACTTGGAAGGACCCATCTTTCTGCCCAGCTCTTCCCTTCATTCTGTGCTACGGCCACAATTACTTGAGCATCAGGCTCTTCTCCTTGGCTATTTTTCCCTTGGAATTTTCCAAGGGCTCATCCATGGACTGAGACCTCTAAAACTGTGATCCAGAATACTCCTCTCTTCCTTTAATTGTGGATATCAGGTATTGTTTCACATCAGCGAGGAACATGAATTAAGACAACAGTGATTTGTGGGTAATACATTTTTAAAGTGACCACAAATAGCATTTTAAAAAATATAAATCAAAGTGTTTTTAAATATAGCCCACTATTAAATTACAGTCATTAACTTATTTGATTATATACATATATAGCAAGAAGGCAGTTGATTATGCATATTATACAGTGAGTTATATGCAGCATTGCAAATAATCTTCACTATCGTGGTATCTCCCATGCCAGGTAAGAGCAAATAATCTTAACTATGAGCTTCTACATATTGTATTTTATAAACATTATTTGTCATGGTTATTTCAAGTTACAAACTACAATAATGTTGAAACCTTCTATTCTGGGCAAAGGAAAGAGCCATCAGTGATATTTATACAAAATGTGAAAAATATAGATTAATATTTGTATTAGGGTCCATTTTGAAGGAGTGCTTCAGGTATAAAGATAAATGAGTAGAAAAGTGAATTTTTAAATGCACTTTAAAACACTACATCAGACTCTCTCTTAATATTTCTTAAGGTACTACAAATGTAGATATGTCTACATTTAATCACAAATAAACAGTATGTATGGATTATATACATGCACATATATCCATTTATATTCGTATTTGTGATCTAGGTAAGTCTGTAAACTCTTTAATCAGAGATCTATCATATTCAAAATCTACAATAAACAATTTCAGGAATAAAATAGAGCACCCCATTTTAAAATCTTGATAGTTGAAAAATTACTGAGAAACTGTGGGGAATTATTTTCCACTATATTATCCCATTAATGGGTGAAAGATCATTCAGACACCATCCACAACATATTTCCAGAATGCAACCAAGAACTGTGTCCTTTGATCTGATCTCAGTTTACAACTCTAGACTAATCTGTGTGTTTGTATGTGTGAACAAAATAGGAAAGTTGTTATTAGGTTGTCTTGTCTGAGTAGAAAAGGGAATGATTTAAACTTTGAAAGATTGCCTGGTTGGCAGTACTGACTCAAGCTATGCATAATACCTGAAGACTGATGTGTCAGAAACTGTAAGCCCATCAGCGCATGTGTAATGGAAGCCTCCATATATGGCTGTGGTGATACAGGTGTTGACAATCCGCAAGACCGCAGTAGTAGAGATCCCCACTCAACATCAAGCGGGCAAAAAGAAGCAAAAGTCTTATCAAATGGCATGCATTCAAATGATTCATTTAGATTTGCAAAAACTGCAAGTGACACAAAGCCTAGCATTTTCTGTAACTTTATGGAAATAGTTTTTTTGTTGTTATTACAGAGAAGGATAGATAGACATAGAGATTGACAGAATCAGTACAATACACAGATATTATGGGAAAACCAAACCAAATTAAATTGAGGACGATCCACATGACACTGCTTGTGTTCCAGGTATGTTTAGAAATCAGTAACTGTCTATAGTGGAAAAGCTCACAGAATTAATACATTTATAACTTTGGATTTTTTTTTTTTAATTTTGGTACTGGAGATCGAACTCAGGACCTTGTGCTTGTGAGGCAGGTGGTGGCACCTCTGAGCTAAATCCTCAGCCCAACAAAATTATAACTTTGGGCCAAAAAAAAAAAAAAATCCTAAGTGAAATTTAAAGACTCAGCAGGCTATTTTATATAACTTATAATTATTTTCATAAGTGGAAAACCAAAACAAGAACAGAAGTAGACTTGTGTACTCTTATATATATTATATCTCACATTTTTTGACCCAATAAACCATATAATGAAGAACCTTGTTATATAAACAAACTAAATTTTACATATGCTATATTTATATCTACTCTGAAGCCAGCAAAAAAGCAGTTGGCAAATTTATGAAGAGAACTTTCTTTTTTACTCCTTCAACTAAAATACAATAAAAATAAGAACATCAATATTATATTTAACGTTCTACCTACTGAAAATAAATGATTTTATTTATATTCTTAGATTATCTTGGTAGATACAGCAATAAAAAGATACTTTCAGGAAACTATGAAAAAGATTAGATCTTAATGTTACAGTACAATAAACATATAGAAGACCAGCCTTATCCTTTCATCCTGCATTTATTACTGGGTCATCCCTTGATCTCTGAAGTGACCGATTGTATTTATGAGTATAGCCATGACATGATTCATGTTTTTGCTATTTCCCAAGGAAGATGATATTTTGATGATTTGTGCATTTTCAATTAAAACAAAAATGCATAAAATAATTTAGCCTAATGAATCCAGTGAGGTTACTGCTTCTGCAGTTTCTAAGTAGTATAATTGTGCTCTGCATGTGGGGACAGAGATTATCAAAATCAGTTTGGGGAAAAATGCTGAAAATAGAGCTTTTCCCAAGCCCTTTTTCATAGAGAAGAAATATTGAGGGAGAAAGGACTTCAATTTATTTTGCTCTCTTAAATTAGCACATTTAAACTCAAGTTATGCTGATATGGAATGTTATGTTTTTATGAAGAATGCACACTGTGGTTTTTTTTTTTTTCTGAGAGATGTTCTTAAAAGCAGAAACAAAAGGATGTCACAGAAGATAGTATCTAAAAAGCTAAAAAGTAGATTGGGATAGTTTCATTACCAAGGACCATAAAATGACTTTTCATTAGAAAAGATTTTTACATTTTTAAAAATTTTAGCTTACACAGTGGTTCCCAAAACATGAAACAAGAAGCCTAAGTAATACATATTGACTTCTCTGAGGAGTACGGGAGTTATATAAACGTGGCAAAGGAGGGGAATAATTTATGTTGTGATGTGAGGCAAAGAAAGCACATTTCCATGTTTTTCCCCTGATGTTATATACTTATTCTTCTATACCTTCAAATATAAATCTATTACTATGAAGAGAGTGTGATAATTTGAGTGAGGCTGATAAGAAAATAAATGTATTCTGTGTACTATATAAAACAGTCTGATTTGGAGTAGACCTATCAAATCTATTTTAAATAGCAAAAACTCAGATAATTTCTGAAATATTTTTCAGATATGAACCATGCATGTGCACATATCATAATAAAAATGCTGCCCTTTTTGTTATGAAATAAAATATAATATCTTAAATACTTGCACTGAAATGCAGTAAGTCCCTGACTTACAAATATAGGAGTTGGGAAATTTCACAGGTGCACTGTATGAGTCACAGGTGTACCATGAAAGACTCATTTTGTTCACTTACAAAGGCATCCAACTTATGAACAGTTCTCCCATAACTGAACTCTTTCATAAGTAAGAGATTTACTGTATTTTACTTAAAAATCAAGGATGAGGTGAATGTAGTAATGTCAGAAGAGTAGGAGTAACCCTATAGAGCATAAATCCTTTATTCATATAAAGTATAGAAGACTAATCCTGTATCACCCAGTTCCCCAGAGAATATCAGGTCAAAACTAGAAAAACCTTCTTCATGAAGAGAAAAAGTAAGGACAAGAGCTTCAGCATATCTGTCAGCACTTAAATCCTCTCCCTGTGGAGCTCTGCAGTTCTCACAAGTACAAAATTGGATTTAGGAAGCTTCCTGGAGTCCACACAGCTGTGTGTGCCCCAGAGAAGTAGTCACCAGCCAAATGTGAGCTGCCCTGGGGGGAGTAGCAAAAGGGCTCTTCTATCTTAAGGCTTGGTCACAGCCAGATCATCTGTGCATAAAAGGCTGCATTTCCTAAGGTGATCCCTGGCTAAACTCTACCCTCTGGGGCAAAACTGTACAGGTTAGCCACTCCATCTACCTCTCTTAGACCTTCCTGTTCCTGCCTGTTCAGAACCTGAACACCTTGGCCATCAAATCAGTCCCCTACCCCTAGTGGCTGAGTTGATGTGGCATGCAGCCTTCAAGTCTCCAGGCTCCCAGAAAATGGTTCCTTGGCCACCCACAGAAGTCACATCCCTCGATCATGAGCTGAAGAGGTGTATTAGTGTTTCCACACTTAGGGGATTGGTGCTTTTGCTGAATTAATCAGATGCACATCCCATGGCTGAGCTGATGTGATACCGTATGTCTTAGGAGGACAGAGAATTGGCTTAGGTAAGATGTGTAATAGGCCAAACTGCTGTCAGTAGCACCTTTCCTCTCTGGAACTGGGTGAGACCTGCAGTTAAGTCAGAGCTACAAAGACACCAACCTCCTCAGAAAGAAGGGTCACCATCACACTGCCACTGCCTCCCAGCGTGCGCTTGACATTTGCACCCCATCATTCTAGTGTTGTCACTCTGCACTTGTCCTCACTAAGGCCCACTATTCTGGGGTAGAATCATGACTAATGATGCCTTGTACACCAGAACCTGAATTCCCCCTGTAACTTATTTGCTCTGGTTCCGCAACCAGGGCTCTAAACTAGTCCCCAGTATCAAAACTCCAGAGTGCTGGAAGCTGTGCCAGTACTATCCCTGCTCTCCAGAGCCGGAAGCACAGCCACAACCCAGGCTCTTAAATCTGATATGGGAACGGGGTGTCAGAGACACCAGCTTCAGTAGTGTGGACAATCTGCTTCCAACCATGCTTTGTGGGGTGAACCTCAGACTGCAATCCTGAACCTCTGAGGCTCAGATAGGCAGCACTCCACAGCCACTCTGGGGAGCTGAATCCGGGAGTCATTGCTGTCTCAACTTGTGGGTTATGTCAGACCTCACTCCCATAGGGACACCCCTGGCTAAATATCCCATTCTGAGGAAGATGAAGTCGAAGTACCTGACAAGGCTTTCTCTGACAGAGTACAGACAGCCTGCACTGTTGCCTCAGCTTCCACAAAGTCCTACATTATAAGCCGCCGAGCGTGCACTGTCTTCACCAGTACTGCTTGCAGCTGGAGAAGCTGGATGCTGCTAATTTCAGCACATCTATTTGAAGTCGGATTTTTCATACTATTCTCAAATGGCGTATGAAAACCCATTTTTAGTTTTTGTCTACAAAAAGAAATATGTAAAGTTTGGAAAAGGCTGTTGTTCTTTTCCAATATACAGATTTCAATGCAAAAAATAATGAACAATGAAGGAAATATGGTACCACCAAAGAAACACTGTAACTTTCCAGTAATTAAGTACAAAGAAAAGGAAATGTATGAACTGCTTGAAAAAGATTACATAAAAAAATCATATTATGATTCTTCAATAAGTCATTCAACAAGAACTAGAAAATCCAGAGACAATTGATAAAAATCAATAAAACAATTTAGATATGATGATATTTTAGCAAAGAGTAGACAGAATAAAGAATCAAGAAGAAATTTTGGAGCTAAAGAATTCAATAAACAAAATCAGAATACAATAAAGGCTTTAAACAAAAGAATAAATTAAGTAGAAAAAAGTGTCCCTAAATTTGAAGATAGATTTTTGAAAAAACATGAAAAGGTAAGAAAAAATACGAAGGAAAAGAGTGAAGCTAGCCCACAGACTTACAGAAAACAACTGAGAAAAGATATATTTGCATTATGTCAGTTTCGGAAACAGAAAAGTCAAAAGTAAATACAGAAATTTTATTTAATGAAATAATTGCTGAAAATCTCCCAAGATTTGGAGGCAAATCTCAGATTCCCCGAACAGATGCAAACCAAAGAGGTTCTCAAAATTGTATAGTATAATTAAATTGTAAAAAGTGAATGAAAGAAAAATAAAAACAACAAAAGAAATATGCAAGTCATATACAAAATAGTGTACATGGAATTAATATGAGAAAATGAAAAAAATCAAAACAAAGTCTCTGTCAATAGGTAAGGATTGAGGGGTTGAAGGTAGAGCAGGGGAATGGGAAAAAATAAGAATCAAGATGGATGATGTAAAGATATACATGTCCAATAATGAATGTCATTATATTGTATACCTAAAATGTACCAATAAAATTAAAATTTTAAAAAAATGTGCATTAGATTTCTCAACAGAAACCCTGCAGGCCTGAACAAAATAGAATGGTATATTAAAAGTTCTAGATGAATAAAAACAAGCAAAAGAAAGGTTTCAAGACATATCTCTCTCAGCAAAAAGGTGAAGTAATTCATCTCCATTCTACTTAACATATAAGATGTATTTAAGAATATTTTTCAGATGAAAAAGGAAATACAGAAATTAGCAACATAAAGACATGAAAAGAAAAGAAATTCACTGGTGGATGTAAGTATATGATCCAATCCAAACTATGTTATGGAGCTTTATGAATATATATTTCAAGGTAATAAGTTAAAAGAGTCTAATATAGTGATAGTTAAATTGTGAAGAAATATATAATGTAAAGAAGAATGTATATTGTGACCAAAATATAACTGTAAAGGAGAGAGGATAAAATAAAGGCTTAGCATTAATGAAAATCATGAAATCACAAAAGCAGATGAAAAGAAACAAAGATTAACAAAATAATAAGGAACAAAATGGCAGTAGTAAGCCCTTACCTATAAATAATTAGTTTTGATCTAAATTGATTAAATTTCTCAGTCAAAAATTATGTAGTGGTGTTTTACTTTAAAAATTCAACTATGTGCTCTCTACAGTGAAACCTCTTTAACCTTAAGGATACAAATAATCTGAAAGTCAAGGAATAGAAGAAGATATTCCATGCAAATGATAACTAAAGGAAAGTACTTGGGGTTATGTGCATATCAGACACATTAGACTTTAAGTCAAGCTCTGTCACCAAAAACAAACAAGGTCATTACAGAATGATCAAGAACTCAATTCAAGAGGCAATAATAATTTCAAGTATCTATGCATTCAACATTAGAATATCCAAATATATAAGGCAATTATTAATAGACAGAGAGAAATATATAATACAATACTAACAAAGGACTTCCGTACTTCACATTCAATAATAAGCAGACCAATGAGACAGAAAGCTAATGAAATCACGTCATTGAATTGAACTTTAGAAGAGATATACCCAGCTGCAAAACAGAACCTTTCATTCAAAGGCTGTGCAGGATACACTCTTCTCTGAAGTATGTGAAATATTCTTCAGGACCAATCATATGCTGGACTACAAAAAAAATATTTGTTTGTTTGTTTTTACTTCTATATAAAGAATATAAGAAAATATCATAACAAATTTATGAGGGTAACAATAGTTAATATGATATGTACAATAATCTTAAAAGAACAATCGAAATGTTTCTGAGTATAAAGCATAGAAGAAAAGACTGTCATATAAAGAAGAAACAATAGCACAAAATTTTTTTAGTGAATTAAGAGAGGCTAATAGTATATTTGAAAGAAATTATTGAAATATATTTGAGACAAAGGAATGGAGAATTTAGGGAAGTATTTGAATTTCTTCTTATTTTTCTGTCTTCTCCTTTGTTCTTTATTTATGTGTATGTATTTTGAGTTTCTCATATAAGAGGATCATCCAATATTGAAGCCTGAATGCCTGTTTCATTGCACTTAGAATATGTTCTGAAGTTGCATCCTCTTGCTTCTGTGCCTCAACCTCTTCATGACGCAATAGTATGGCACTGGGTGTGGATAGCACATTTTCTTTGTTCATTCATCTGATGATAGGTATAAGCTATTTCCAGGACTAGCTATTATAAATTGTGGTGCTATAAACATGGCTATGCATATATCCCTGTAACTTGATGAAGATACTTAGAAGGGAGGTAGGTGGGTCAAAAGGAATCTACACACTAACTTCCAGACTTAGTTTTACCGGTTTACATTCCCTCAAACAAATAGAAGGATTTCTTTTTCCCCACATCCTTGCCAGCATTCATCATTATTACATATTTTGGTGTTAGCCATTCTCTCTGGTGTGAGATAATATCTCAAAGCAGTTTTAATTTGTATTTCTCTTTTGGACATTGATATTGAACATTTTATTAGGTATTTACTCATTATCTGTACTTCTTCTGAGAAGTGTTAATTGATTTCATTTTCCTATCTCTTGGATCAGTTCTTTTATTTCGGGGAAGTCTATTTTTTTAAAATTCTTTAGAATATATATTCTAGATATTAGTCCTCTGTCTGAAAATAATTGACAATTTTTCCCATTCTATCAGTTGTCTCCTTGCTCTGTTGGTTGTTTATTTTGTTGTGCTGAACTTTTAAAATTTGATAAGATCCCATTTGTTTATTCACAATTTTATTTCTTGTGCCATTAGAGCTCTGTTCAGAAAACCTGCCTACACTGAAGTCTTTGAGTTGCACATATTTTTATCTTTCAGAAAATTAAATGTTTTTGCTTCAACCTTTAGATCTTTGACTAATTTTGACTTTAATTTAGTAAATGGTAAGATATATGGGTCAAGATTCAATCTTCTGCATGTGCATGTTCAAATTTGCTGTAGGTTGGTCATAAATGGCTTTGTTCAGATTGAGATAAGGTCCCTCTATACCTATTTTCTTCAGTTTATTTATCATGAATGGATAGTGGATTTGTTAATTTCTTTTTCTGCATATATTGAGGGGATTATGAAATCAAAGCAAAAGCTGAAAACTTTCAAGAAAAGAAAAACTCAGGTTCACAAGAAAATTTTACAAGAACTTCAATATTCCTCAAACTCTGCCGTGGAATCGACTGGAAAGTACTACTTCCAAAGTCATTCTTGGAAGCTAACATCACAATGATTCCCAAACACGACAAGGATCTAACCAAAATAGAGAAGTGCAGGTCAATTTTGCTAATCAAAATAGAGACAAAAATTCTCCACAAGATGTTGGCAAACAGAATGCAACAAATCATCCAAAAGGTCGTATACCATTACCAACTAACTTTATTCCAGGGATTCAAGGCTGGTTTAATATACACAAATAAGTAAATGTAATTCATCACAAAACAAGACTTAAAAAACACATGACACAGTACAAGTATTTGAAAACATCCCACACCTGTTCATGATAACAGCTCTGTACAAATTAGCCATGAAACATGCATAACTCAACGTTAGTCATATATTCTAGGCCCAAAGTTAACATCATATTAATGGGGTCTGGACTAAAACAAGAAAGCCAAATTTAACCACTTTTTTCTGGATATGCTAGCCAGAGTAATAAAGTAGAGAAAGAAATAAAAGCATACAACTTAGATAGGGGTAGTCAAATTATATCTGCTTGCCTATGATATGCATTTATATATAGGAAACTCTAAAATCTCCACCCAAAACTATTACCATAAACAAATTTAATAAAGCTGCAAGATATGAAATCAGTATCCAAATATCAATAATGATTCTAGATAGTGATAGTGAATTATATAAAGACAACTCCAGAAAAACAATCTTGTGTATGACAGCTACCAAAAAATGCTACATGTCAATCTGAGCCAGTTTAACTAAAAAATATTAGGTCTGTTATCACCTCTATTTGTCTTCTTTAACTTTTTATAATGTCTGTAAATATTCATATTCTAGCAACTATACAATTTTATATATGCTTCCTTCTGTCAGTTGCAATTGTTCCAATTTCTGCATAGGCAAATAATATATCCTTCCAGATGCAACTACAATTATCAACTCTTTAAACAATTCATAAAAGCCCCCATATTACTCTTGGCTTGTTTTTCAGGAGTTTCATTTTTATTCAGTTAATTTTGTTTTTATTTTTGTTTGTTTAGTCTTTCATCAGATTCATTAAACACTCAATTCTTTGACGATAAGGGACAGTCCTTAAGACTGTCTATTTGTCTGTGCATTATTTGATTTTATAAAATATTCTGCCAAGTCAGGTTAGCAAATATCTACCACAGTCACTACTTAATTGGTTTTCCTTTCCTTTAGAACTCCTGAGGTGATGCATGATGATACTGGCCTGTCTTCACAAGAAACCTGCTAGTTTATTTAAGAAGATCCCCATTTCTCTTATTGTATTCAACATTGAGCCCAATTCTATACAATGCTTTCTTTTCCCCTATTGTAACAGTTGTTAAGTAAAATCTGTTTCACTATTTCAGTGATTGTTCAGATCTTATTTTCTCTGACAATATATATTTTTCAATTAGATTTGGACAAATGTAACTGAAGGAAATTTTATAGACAGTCTTTATATCAACCTCTGTGTATTGAGGCAAAAGTAATGCAGACTCAAAAATGAACTTATGAAAAGAGGCAGTCCTGATGTATTTTCTATCTAGATAGTGACCAGTACATAGAAAAATCAAATGAAAAATGTAAGTTATTAAGAGAGTAAAGATACACATTTATAACAGAATTTAACATTTTATCATGGCTTATCCAAAGTAAAAATGAAATATGCAGTATGTAATTAAAGTGATTGGCCAAGACAGGTAATCTCAATTTAGACTAAATATTCTCCAAAAGTATTGAATTTTAGAAATTTAAGCTACTTAAATAACTGTTTTGCTTTCCACAAAACAAATGCTAGAATAACAATCCTCTCTAAAGAAAAGGAGAACATTTCCTTTATTATTTTTCTTACTAATTAATGAAAACATTAATTCCATATGTTTTATTAAGCAACAGGAACTAGCTACTTTCATTCTTCTCTTCCTTATCATCTGCTCAAAAATTAACTAACATCAATCAGGACAACATTATTCTTCCGTACTTTACCAACATCTATGCACTGCACTCATATTGATTTATATAAAATTAAATGATATATGATGCCTATAACCAATCCTGTAGAAGACATAATTACTGAGATTAATTAACACTAACATATTACATTAAATTTGTCATTTGGTGCAATATACCAGTTCAGTCTCAATGATGCTTGATATGATAATGGTGAATTTATTTTAAAAGGTGACAAAGCTCACAATCAACACAATATATTTTAAAACGTATACCTTCTTTTTATTTCTTTGAAATGTTTTCTTCTTACAACTGGAAAATTTAGTGGAAGTTTCATTATAAATCACCTTAAATATAACTTTAGTTTAACTTTTCCTATGCTTTTCAAATTAACTGTTACATATTTAACATATAATTTTTTCAATAGATCAGTGACATCACTTTTATATGAGAGGGCACAAGAATTAATTTTCTTGATGATAGGAAAATGTCAGAATGATGAGTGGCAGCAATTTAGCCTCTCCAAGATTATTAATCCTGACAATGGAAAATAACAACTTAGGAAAGGAGAGAGAGACATAGAGGAGAGAGAGAGAGAGGGAGACAGAGAGAGAGAGAGAGAGAGAGAGAGAGAGAGTAGGGGAAGAGGGAGAGAGAGGAGGGAGAGAGAAAGGGAGGGAGATCCTTGGAATTAGGAAGGAGTTAACAGAAAATTAAAAACTACAAAGCAGTTGAAGAGACAGACCACATGCAGAGAAGTCACAATACAGTCTGGAATTTCTCCTTGACTCTTGGCTTATAACTCTCTGCTCATTGGAAAATGAGACTGAATCTGCAGAAACAAAGTGAAAACTGGGGACTTTCGGAGACTCCGGTGAGAAAAAGCACTTCTGGAAATAACTGGTGGTTGCTGTGATCTGCAGGGGCAGTGTGGAATTCTGCCTCTATGGAGCCCTTTATTGCACAGACAATATTGAATGAATGATCCCAGGGCAGGCACCTACCATATACCTGGAGACCATGGACTTGGGTACCCTTCTAAGAAGTGTTGAATGTTTTAATTAGGAATCAGAACAGCCAAAGGATAGCTGCACCCCAGGGTTCCCACTGTTAACTACCTACAGTGACTGGGTGAGGAACAGCAGCAGAAAGAAGCCACAGAGGAAAGCAGGAAGGAGACACCCTGATGAGTTTATGCTTTGTTGGGAAGGACACAGGCCTTGGCTCTCATAGCCAGAGGACATGCTGACCCTGAGTTGCTCTGGCTTTAAACGTCCCATCATGGCATATTTGAGCCGTTGTCCTTCTGCCTGCATCCAGCAATAATCTGGGTTCTGGCTGCCTTTCTTATCACCAGTATGACTTGGACATTTTCACAGTCTGGGAAAGGCTGAGTGGCCTGTAAGAAAAGCAATAATTCTTAGACTACAAAATTGTAGGACATGAAAATAAATCATTCATTCATAAATCACAGGCAAATTTTTCTTTTTTCTTATTTTTCTTATATTTTTCTTTTCCCCTCTCCTTTTCTTTTTTTTCACATCAGTTTTTTCTTATTTTTATTCTTCATTTAATTTCTTTTATTTTTCTTCTTTATTTTCTTATATTTCTCATCAGTTTTTTTTCCTGTTTCTTTTACATAATCCTTTTAAAATCCATCTAGGACCTAGTAGGTTTTTTTGTTCAACCTCTCTCCTCATATTCTAAATTGTTTTGAATTTTTTTCTTTTTGCATGCACCCTTTTCCAAGTCCCTATATCTTTAGTACTACAACCATTAAACTTAATCTTTAGTTTACTCCATAAAATTATTCTAGAATTGCTATCTTAGTGTTTATGGTATAATTGTGGATTTCTTCTTTATGCTTAAGAATGGTACATAATTGGTTCTCATAATATGCTGATGTCAACTGTAGCTGATTTGCTAGATATTGTCAGGGATGCATAAGAGAAATTTCTATTAATGAATTTTCTATTAATGGGTTTTCTCTACATGTTTAAACACAGATTGCCATTGTGACATTAACAATATTGATGTACATTCCAAGAGAAGCCAATGGTGGGCCAATAATACTACAGCCTCCCCGCCCAAATTGACAGAGGTCATCTGTTCTTAGGGCAAAGGCAAAGGCTATGGCTAACCTCACTCTAAGTATGTCACAGGAAAGCAGTGCACAAAGTACTGCACTGGCACAAAGTATTTCCAATCAACACATACAAACCTCAGCACAAAACAAAACAAGTAAACAAACAAAAGCAATAGAGATTTGAGAGGAAAAGGAAACAAAATCCTGCCCTAAATCCAAACTCACTCAAAGCCAATCCAGGCATCAAGGGAGAAAATAACAAATTACCAGAAAGGATGCCAGAGGAGATTAGGAAATAAAGAGGTACTCAGCAGGATCACAGAGATAATTATTAATCAGTTAATGAAAGTAACAACTAAAATGATTTAGGGGCTTTCAGAAGACAATAATAGAAAGCTCTCTAAGCAAAGTAAAACAATAAAGACAAAAATGACAAGTTTAGGACAATTAGAGCCGATGAAATTATTTCAATTAGCAATGCAAGAGATTGAAATTATATTGAAAGTATGGGCAGGAGAAATTACCAATGTGAAGAAAATTTCAGAATTATACAGGGATAATTTTGAAGACTAACTACTCACAGATAAAATAAAAGCAACAAGACAAAAATGCAAAATGGATCTATCCAAATATGGTGATGTATACCTGTAATCCCAGCACTCAGGAGGCTGGTCAGAATTGCTGTTAGTTTTAAACCAGCCTAAGATACATAGTAAATTTCCGATCATAAAGAAATATGGATTTGACAGCTACTAGATGGTGTAAAGAAGACTAATCTAAGAATAATGAGGATAAATGAAAACTCAGAAGATAGTACAAATGCTGAAAAAAAAACTGTCTGTAGAACTAAAAACAACAAAAACTTCCTAAATATAGAAAAAGAAGTAAAGATACAGATAAGTGAGAAATGTTCTACCCGCAGTAGTCACTACCAAAAGAGGAATTCTAAATATCGTCATTGTCAAAATACCAATAGGTGGACAAAATTTTTCAATCTTTTGGAGAAAAAACATGAATCATTTACAAAGGTAAACTCTTTAGAATCACTGCTGGTTTCTCCACTCTAATTGTAAAGGCCAGGAAATCCTTGAAGTGTGTGGGATTTCTCCCCCCCCTTTCCTCCTCCTCCTCCTCTTCTTCTTCTTCTTCTTCTTCTTTCTCTTCCTCCTCTTCCTCCTCCTCCTTCTTCTCACTCTACATTTTTAAAAATCAGGCTGGCCTCAAATTCTTGGCAATCCTTCTGCCTCAGTCTCCTAAATGCTGGGATTACAGGACTGTCCCTGTACTTTTCTTCTGGCTGCAGGAATGGAAGGAAGTAATTAAAGATAACAATTTCCAACTCTAATTTATATATCCTGAAAATTTTTCTTTCAAAATTGATTGAGAAATACTGTATTTCCAGGACAAGGAGCACTTCAAGAAATTCATTACCATCAAAGCAACATTTCCCACTCCGCAATTATTCCCTTTTTAATTTATTGGTACATTTAAAGCAAACAACACAGTTACATTTATCATTGGGATCTTGTACCTTTACATGATATATCTTGGTTCTTATTTTTCCCCATACCCCTGCCCTCTCTTCACCTCCCTCACCCTTCCTATAAACTAAGACTTTGTTTCCACTTTTTCCATTTTTCCCATTTTCCTTATTTCCTCCCCCTTCCCACTTTCCCTTTAACCATTTCTTCCTATTTCACACTATCCATTATACCATTTGAATCATATTTATACTTTTAGTTTTCCACACCAAAGAAACTATTTAGTATTTACTCAATTGTATCCTATTTATTTCACTTACTGGTGTAGCCTCACAAATTATCAGGATACTTGAAAGAGACAACAAAAGCAACAATGCAGGAAAGTAAAGTAGAATGAATACACTTGGCAGGATAATAAACTAAGGAGAAGAGAAAAGAAATAGGGAAATAAGTAAAAGAAAAATAACTCAATGTCAGGAATACTCCTCAATGTCAATAGTCTCAATTTTTCAATCATTGGACACAGATTGGGAGTATGGATTATGAAACAAAAACCAATGATATGTAAAGTATAAAAAACATTTAATTCAAAAAGAAATTCACAAATTAATAGTTGAAGGATGGAAAACAATATTCCCTGCAACGGAAAACTGGAACAAAGCAGTAGTTATCTAAATTTCAAACAAATTTAATTTCAAGCCAAACTAATTCAAAGAGACAAAAAAGGTCACTACATATTGGTTAAGGGAACAATTCAACAGGAAGAGATAGCAATTATAAACATATATGCACCAAACACAGGCACAGTCAACATCATAAAACAAACACTAATGGGCATATGACATCAGATAAGCACCAACACAATTATAGTGGGACATTTCAATATGCCACTTTCAGAAATAGACAGGTCAACTAGACAAAAAAAATAAAAAAGAAACATTAGAGTTGAACCTAACTTTCAAAAGAATCTAATATTTACCTATAGAATGCTCCAGCCAACAAAGAAAATCCACATTCTTAGCAGCACACTGGACAGTCTCCAAAACAGACAACATGCTAGCTCATAAAACATACTCAAGTAAATGCAAAGGCGTTGAAATTATTTCAAGTGTGTTGTCAAATCAGTTCAATGGAGGAGAGAAGAGGGGGATTTAAAAAAAAAGAAAAAAATTTCTTTCCTGAGCTCTTCCAATCTGAACCATTAGTGACACAGTCTTTCACTGAAGCCAGCCACAATGGAAGAAGCAAAGGTGGGTTGGAAGGAGATGAACTTTGATCTTTCTGCAGAAAAGTCAGGCTTTGAATTTAATGGTGCTTAGTTGAAAAATGAGGCTTAACTACAATGTGTAGACAATAAAATCTTCCTTTGAGATGTATTCACTTGAAATGGTTTTTTATACTTACTTCCTGAATCCAAAAAGTAGGCAGCATTCCTTGTGGGGAAAAAATAAAGCACCCATATAATTTTCAGTGCTGTGTTTACAAATTAAAGCAATGTTCACCTAGGCATAATGAAAACACTGTAAACTCATAAATATAATGTAGAAAATTACTTGTGTGTGACAGCATACATGTAAGGCCATAGGATCTTGAGCTTATCTTGTGGGAAGAAATCAATATATTTTCTTTCTTGATATTCTTCAAATATAGGAAGCTTTCTTTTGTAATCCACTTACTATCTTTCATATGTAAATTTAAGAAACGAATGTAGTGTGTACAGAGGTCATTTTTAGATGGATAGAGGTCTTTCTGTTCTTCAGGTATATTACTAAAATGGTAAAAAGATATTATGCGAATAGCATAATAAACAACTATGTATATCATGCGTTAAATGTTATAAGGAAAACTACACAGTTGTGAAGTATGATTTATGTAGGTTTATTTACAATAGGAAGGGTCATTCAATGGGAGTGAGAAGATGTCCCCTAAGTTAACTGATAATGTCTAGGTTAGAGATTAAGGAAAGAATTGGGATATAAGTAATGTGAACTGCCTGAATTCTTGACAAAAGTAGCAGTATTTGCAGACTCTCTTACGCAGAAAAGCATTTGATACATTAATGGATTAAAAGAAAGGCTCTAAGTCTGTAGCTGGGTAATATCAAGCTAAGTGAGATACACAGGAGCTAATCACTTGGAGTTTTTAAAATATGTGAAGAAAATTAGAGATATGTAGCCAATTTTTAAGTCTTTGATATAATTAGATATAGGGAGTGTTTTCCACACAACGTCTGACTATTTTTCAATTTATTAAAGGGGGAAGTAGGGAGAGTATTGGTAGTAGAAAAGGAATAAATAGCTATACCACAGATTATTTTTGTTAGTAAAATCAAATTAAGTTGCTCATGAATAAATGTTGGATACATATAAGCAGAAAGCGTTGATATCTTGATCTCAACAGAGCTGACAATCCCTTTCTTTAAAAAAAAAACTAGAAAGGGAAATATTAACAGTATAAAATTTTAGAAATGGTAAATGGAAATGCATATAAAATACTAAATAAAAATTATACTAAATATTTAATACAGTACATAGGACTACGTTGCTGTAAAATTTGGAAAGAAGCATATAGCAAGAAGAAAAAAATTTATTGGTTTTATTATTCAAAGAAAAAAAATTAGAGGAGAAGGCAATTACTCAATTTGAAGAATTCCAGTATTTAAATGTCAGATGAAAGAGGATTGTTCAGGAAAGGTACTTGCAAAAAACAGCCCTAAATGTCCTGGAAAATGATGTGGTTTTGCAGAAAGCAATAGGAAATTTTGAACTCCTGTTTTCTCCTAATTTTAGGACCTTACACTTCCACCCAGTGTTAAATTTCCATACTTTGAGGAGGAATGCTCTTGTGGCCCAGAGATTGGTCTTTGGGTTAGACTGAACCAAAAGATCAGATGTAATTGACCTACCTAAGGAGTAGAAGCTTCTGTGGAGGTCTGGAGATTATTTTCCCATGTAAAAACATTTATACTTTCCACCTGAACCAAAGTTACTCTCAGATTGTCATTTACAAAATGCATTTGGTTAAACTTTCTAGCATTTCTTCTATCTACCATTTTTTGTGAGAACTAATAAAACAGAAGTAACAAAAAGTATAATGATGATTACCAAATGCTGCGTTCTCAAAACAGAAAGTACTTTAAAAACAGAAATTATAAATGCCAATCATTTCAACATGAGTTCTGGATGATACAGCAGATGAATTGCCAGCCATAAATATCCACAAAGGAACAACTGCAGAAGTGTCATTTTGGTTTATCTGAAATATCACTTATAGTTCATTGTTCACATGTCACTTTCATATGTACAAGTTGCTTTGATCCTGAGCGTAATCCTGTAACTCATACAATGCAAAGACTATTATCTGTGTTCTACAAATAAAAAGAGTTGGAAAAGTAAACTGGTTTACTGAGGAGTAAAGCACTGTCAGTGTCAAAGGAAGGCAGAGCTGAGGATTTGAGCTCTCCCGCAGTTCACTGTAGGTGATGGATAACATACAGTTCGAAAGGTCTGCCACCTAAGGCACAACTTTGAGAAAGAAATCTTTCCTTTGGAAGAAGTCTATTTATTTTATGCTTGTAAAAATAAACAGAGCCACAGTGTGATTCCAACGAGTTCTATATGCTCAGTGTAGCTAAACAAATCAACCCCTTCAGAGAATGAGGATGTGTTACAAAACTGCATACCACTTACATTAATGTTGGAGAAATCTTAGGCAAATATATTCAAATATGTAAGAGCTACAATCTTAACCTTTGTGTCCCTTCAAAATTCATATGTTTGAGACCCTAATACACAAAATGCAAAGGTGATAATATTATAAAATGATGTTTTAGGAAAAGTGCTTAGATTAGGAATACAGAGATCTGAAATAAGATTACTGCCCATGTACAACAGGTTCTAGACAACTACCTTTTTATTATTATTAAGTCTATCATTACACTTTAGGTATACAATATGATGACATACAGCATGGGGAATTTGTACCTTTACATGATACATCTTGATTCTTATTTTTTCTCCTTTCCCTCTGCCATTCCTTCAACCCCTCCATCCTTCCCTATTTACAATTTTTTTTCCTGTTTTTTTTTCTCATATTTATTGCTTTCCCTTCTTTCCTTTCCCACTAGGCCTCCCACTTCCCTTTCCCCTTTGGAACTTGTCCTCTTTTTTCACATTATGTATTATACATTTTGATCCTTATTTATACTTTCAGTTTCTCACACCACAAAAACTCTTTTACACGTGTCCTATTTATTTCACTTAAGAGTATGACCTCAATGTGCATCATTTAGCTATAAATGTCTCTAGTTTCTCATTTTTTATAAAAATTCAATTGTTACCCAGTCTCCAGTTGATGGGCAATTGGGCTGTTTCCAAGTTTTAGTTGTTACAAATTACGCTGCTGTAAACATGGGTGAACATATATCACCGCTGTATGATCCTTTTAATTCTTTTGGGAAGATAATCAGCAGGGGAACTGCTGGGTACAATGGGACCTGTAGTCCTAGCTCTTTGAGGTATCTCCACACTGATTTCTGCAGTGGATGCACCAGTCTGCAAGCCCACCAACAATGGAGAAGGGTTCCTTTCTCCCCATAACCCCAGCAACATTGGTCACTGGTTGATTTTTTTGATAGCAGCCATTCTTTCTGGAGTGAAGTGAAATCTCAGCATTATTTTCATTTGCATCTCTCCAGTGACTGGAGATGTTGAAAATTTTTTCATATGTTTATTTGCTGTTTCTATTTTGTCTGGCAAATGTTCTTTTCATATGTTCATTTTTGGATGGGATCTTTAAATTTGGGAGGTCTGATTTTTAAAAACTTCTTTATATATTCTGCACAGTAGACCTTTCTCTGAGGAACAGCTGGTAAAATTTTTCCTACATTGTGAGTTGTCTCTTCACTCTGTTGGTGATTTCTTTTGCCATGCAGAATCTTTCTGAGATCCATGCTTTTTTTTTTTAAATCTTACTGCATTTATTGGTCCTTTTTAAGTATACAGTACAGTTACATTTATCATCGGGATCTTGTACCTTATATGACAGATCTTGGTTCTCCTTTTTCCCCATATTCCTGCCCTCCCTTCACCCCTCCACCCTCCCCTATTTACAAATGCTTTGTTTCCATTTTTCCTTTTCTCATATTTTTTCTTGTCCCTTATTTCCTTTCCTCTATTCTTCCCATTTCCCCCACACCTTTAGCCCCTTACTTCCACATGAAATCTTTTCCTACACCAATGTCATCAAGAGTTATACCTATATTTACGTGCTGCTTTTACTTCTTTTTCTGAGAAATGTTTGCTCATTTTAGATGCCCATTTTTGAATTGGGTCTTTATATTGGGTGGGCTGCTTGTTGTGAGTTCTTTATATATTCTAGATAATAGTCCTTTGTCTGAGGAGCAGCTGGTAAAAATTTTTCCCACATTGCAGGTTGTCTCTTAGTTCTGTTGATGGTTTCTTTGGCAGTGTAGAAGCTTTGTAATAAGATGAGATCCCAGTTGTTGATTCTTGCTGCTAGTTCCCATGCTACTGAGGATTTGTTCATAAAGTCTTTTCCTATGCCAGTGTCTTCAGAAGTTCCGCCTAATTAAAGAAGGGCTGCTATCAAGAAATGAAACAATAACAAATGTTGGCAGGTTTGGGGAGAAACGAACCCTTCTCCATTGTTGGTGGGATTGCAGACTGGTGTAAACACTATGGAAATCAATAGTGGCACTGTTTGTAACAGCTAAATCTTGGAAACAACCCATTTGCCCATCAGTTGGAGACTGGATAAAGAAGATGTGGTTTTTCTATAAAATGGATAACTACTCAGCCATGAAGAATGAGAAATTAGATTCATTCATAGGTAAATGGGTACATTTTGAGGATATACGCCTAAATGAAATAAATAAGTCACACATGTGTAAATACCCAAGAGTTTCTCTGGTGTGAAAAAGTATAGTAGTACATAGGATCCTGATGAGATGATTGATAATGTGAAATAGGAGGAAAAGGGCTAAAGGTGTAGGGAAAGTAGGAAGGATAAGGGAAAGCTAATAAGGGAAAAGAAAAAATGATAAAATGAAAAAATGGAAATGAAGTTTGTAAATGAGGAGGGGAGGAGGTGAAGGGAGGGCAGGGGCAAGGGGAAAAAATGAGAACCAAGACCTGTCATGTAAAGGTACAAGATCCCAATAATGAATGTAACTGTACTGTATACCTAAAATGTACCAATAAACTCAATTTTCAAAAAAGAGTTATACCTAACCTCTCTTCCAGCCAATTTAGCATTTCTGTTTTAGTATTTAGATCTTTGGTCCATTTTTATTTTAGTTTAGTGTATGGTGAGAGATATTTGTCTAGCTTCATCTTTGGCAAGTTAAAACCCAAGTTTTCCACCACTATTTATTAAAGAGGCCATCTTTCCTCCAGTTAGGGTGTTGGGCTCCTTTGTCAAAGATAAAGTGACTGTGTGTGTCTGAATCTTTTTCTGCATCTTCTAATCTGTTTCAGTGATCCTCAGGTCTAGAGAACTCCATTATTCCTTATGTAGAAGCAACTTTATGTGTATACATCAGAAAGTAAACTTTAAACATACACTTTGATCTTGAACTTCCAAGTCTTGAAAACTATGAGAAATAAATTTCTTTGATAAACAATTACATTTACTTTTTGATACCTAACTAGTTTGTACTATATTGTCATATCACCCTGAAAGGATTGTGGTAGTAGGTAATATATGTTCTAGTGGATTGATAGGATAGATGGAAGAAATTTGAAAAAAAATTATAGGTCTTGCTTAATTACACAAACACACATATTATATAACAATGCAATATTAGACACAGTGAGGTATGTACTTCACAGGGCTTGATTTTTGGTTACTCATTTGCTTATATATGACAAAATAGTAAATTCTTTGTTCACAAAATTTAGGAAAGTTTTCTCCTGCAGAAAATTGCTCAACAGAGAAGGGCATATCTGAAAATCAAAATTAATTTAACTAGATCATAGCACAGTGACTTTTTGTGCTATCTTAGGGAATACCTGATTTGCACAATTCATTTTGTAAGGGAGTAAACCTAAGTCCGAAGATATTTATGTTAAAATTCGCAAAACCAGGATAAAGTTTCATGATTCCTAGACATTGCAATTATCACTGTATCATACCATTGTAGATTTAATGTTCTGCCAGTGTAGTGTAGAAAAAAATATATATATTAATACTTCTGCTTTGATGTTTAAAAATATTTTACCATTCATGTTTTTTTTGAAAGTGACTATCTTGCAAAAAAAATATAAAAAACCTAAATAACAAAAACTTTTGACCAATATTTCTGATAGCTATAGCTGAAATAAAAGGCAATGGAAACACATTACTTAAATTAGATATCATCAAATCTGAGCTATGCACATGATTTAAAATTTAATTTTACATAAAGTTCTTCACATTTTTCTATATAATGTATTAGATTTAGCAAGTATTACATGTTGTCTTTGTATAGGTTAAATATGCATTAATTTGAGAGAAGATTTTAATTTTATTGCAGGAAAAAATGCGTATACATTTTTAAAAAGCTGTCTAAATTAGAATAATAGAACTGAACCGAAAATGATTAGTATACCATTATTTATAATATATAATAGGAAATATGATATAATTATATTGCTTTCTGATATTAAGACATATGCAAAAATATTCCACCAGGAAGAAGTTCAATAGGAAAAAGAGAAAAAATTATTAAGTACTACTCTAGCCTCTAGGATTAAACCTTGAAATGAACCTCCCTTAGTCTGAAAAGATAAAAGAAAACTCAAATTGCTGCTGCTCTGCACCAGATAAAAGAAATTAAAATTTTCTCAGTCTTAAAGATTAGTAATTGCACAAAAAGACTTTCTTAATACAAGGTAGATTCTATGGCTAAAAAACAGTATGATTTTGCTAAGCTTCAAGCAAAGTCAGTCTCATTCCTAACTCATTTTATAACAAATTTTCCTTCATTAAAAAGTTTGTTAAATTCCTCCTATCCAAAACATTTGCAAAACGATGGCTTGTGGTATTTTATAATGATATAAATTGTCATGTTTATAAGTACATTTCACTTAATTCTTGAAACATTTCATTTGTATTGTACTGACTTCTCCAGACTGGTCTTAACTATCCTTTTGATAATTCTCCCTGGGCAGTTTGAAAGTCTAGTAAACACTTAGGCAAGTTAAATCAAGTCAACAAGAGTTACATGGAGTTATTTCTATGTATCTTTTATTTTACTCTATTTACCTTTTATTTTCCCCTGCAGGGTTGAACACCATTGATAACTCCCAAAAATTATAAGTCATCCTTTTAGATAGGAGTCTTTTATAGATAAAAAGTTTAAATGAAAGAACTTTAAAATTTGGAAAACTCTTTTCTGTGTGTTATTCATTCCATCTCTGTAATATCCCTGTAGGTAAGCATTGTGATTCCTGCTTCAAAAGAAGAAATGCAAGTCTCAAAAGTTTTATGACTTGCCCAAGGTCATACCAGTTGTTAAGAGACACAGCCAGAAAATGATTTCAGGTTTTCTGGTTCTTAGTTTATGTTTCTATGAATAAAGCAATCATGAAAACTTATCTTTCTAATGTCAGTAATTGCTTCGCATCCCCGTGCAGCTTCTCTTTTTCAGTTTTCACATTTCCCTTATTAAATAAAACCAATTTTGAACATAGGTAAGTAGAAACTTTACTGCAAGAGGACTGAAGGAACTATGAAAGTGTAGGGGGTAGGAAAGGAGGGGAGAGAGGATGATGACTGAAATAGAAACTGGTAGCATTTCAAAGGGGAGACGGGAAGGGCTTTTCTAAGAAGTAATTAAGGGCAGACAGAATGGTGGCCTAGGAGTAGGGATGAGCCAGAGTGGCAGGGCTGATCAGAGAACATTTGGCCCTGACTCAGCCTAAACTCCAGAGGGGTCTGAGGAGGGCCTGTTTCCTGGCTCAGGCTGAAGATCTCCCCAAGTTCAGCAGCCTAGGGAAAGAGAGAATCTTAAGCAAAGTTTGATTAACATTTAGTTTCAGTTTGTTATGATCAAACCTTCATTTAATATTTTATCAGACTATGAAAGAGATGATCTGTTAATGATCTTGGCATATGATACCAAGGGAGCAACTGTAAAACTAACCTAAGACTACGGGGAAAGATTTTTTTCCTGTGGTAAACTATTTCAGAACTCAAAGGGTTGGGATAATTTCTTTCCCATTTTCTTGAGTCATGGGGCTCCAGTAAATTTCAACAATGGTGAATCTTTACGTCATAGATGCATGTTCTTGGAAAATATGTGGAAGCCCTGAGATGTATAATCTCTGTTATCTACAGATCTTATTAGTAAATGTCTTACAAAGTTTTATATCCATGCACACTTTCCCTTAATGCATTACAGATAGGTGTTAGTATTTTGTGTATGCACGTGTGCAATTACATATGTGTGTATGCATATATGATTACTCAAGTCCATTGATATGGAACAGAAAGACATGAAGTTATAAACAAAAATAATGTAGTGTTGTTTCAGTTTCTTTTCAAACTTGTAAATCTTTTCGATTTCTAATGATAAGTACTATGTTGCTTCTGTTGTTAGTATTTTCCCTTAGGTAAAGGGAAACATTTCTCCATCTATAAATATTTAATATATGCAACATTGTTAAGCCTCTTAACATTTATGAAAAATGTTCAAATATAAAGTCTATTTGGTACTTTCATTTAGTAAAATAGACTAACCAGCTTGATTAAATCCCACAATAGAAAATCCTTTCAAGGTTTCTAATAGTTCAAGGTATGCTCACACAGAGTCATGTGTCAAACTGCTACACTAAAGACAAAAGCTGACTCCAAAACTTTATCTCATACTTCACTACATCCAAGACATTTCTTCTACTCTAACACAGCTAGCAACTCTTTTCTCTGTAGGAGGGAAGGCCTCCCACACCAACTAGCACTTCAGTGATTTTTACTTTAGTTTGATTTTGGTTAATTTATTTTTAAAATGTTTTTGCAATGCTGAGAATCAAACCTAGGGTCTTGTGCAAGCTGGGCAAGAAGCTGCCCTCCTAGCCCTCAGTGCAATGAGTAGAGTAGAGTATGAGTGGGTACTGATACATCTTAGTTTGATGTCTCTTCCTGTTTGTGTCCCAAAGCATAAGTGATGATGTTCCTAATCATGAAGAAAATAAAAAAAAAAAGAGTTGTGATGGACATTGCTTGTTACCTAACTACTTTTAAGTTAACTTTATTATTTACATGAAATGTACAGTCTACAAATCAAAGTTATTTAATCAAAATCACAAGGATGGCCACATGTTTCAATAATACATTTACTGAGGACCTTACATATGTTGTAGTACTAAAACAGAGCCTTGATTTTGACCAGAAAAAGAACAAGCCAAGTCACTTTTTAATATTTCTCTAAAATTCTAATTCTTTATCTTGAATTTTTTGTGTAGAAAAAAAATGCCTAAAAGGCTTAACTAAATTTCCTCACCTATTTTAATTTTGGATTTATTTCATTTTCAATTTATTTATTTTTTATTCCATAGATGTTTTATAACAAAATTAACAATAGCAAAATTAACTAACATTTATGCTGCACTTACTGCCTACTAGGTATTGTTCTAATCACTTTACACATATGAACTGATAATCTTTGAACTCAGCCATTTGTCACTTAACTACTGCTCTTATAGTTGTCACAACACCTCCTCTTTCAATTAATGAAATTGAACATTTATTTTATAATTAAGGAAGTATAAATAAAACTGTTTGCAACATTATTTTTAAAAATTTGTATGTACATTCTGTTTTTATGTGTCATTTTAATGCAGTTTAATTTGTCTGGAAGGCATAGAGACCAGAAATTAATCATCATTAAAATATTTATTTTACTTCAAAAATCAAATGAGTGTGGGGAAAACAGAGACACGTTTTTTTATATATACATTTTTGGAGCTAAAATTTGCCTAAAATTAAGAATTACTTCAAATGAAAACATTAAGCAATAAAATGTTTATACAAGTGGAATGCTACTGAAGAGAAAATTGAAAAATGTATAATATTCGAAATATGGAAGAGTTATGAAAAACCTTGGCAGAATGTGGGCTGTTTTATAAAGAAACTGAAGGGCATGAAATTACAAAGTAACATCTACAAGAAAATCAAAATGACATACACAAGAGTACTGTGGCAGAAATGTAAGATATTTGTTACTGACATATACGAAGCTCTGCCTTCTTTTGATGGTAAGAAAATCAAATTTTCATGACTAGAATTTAGCACATCAAAATGTTTTCTCAAATAAGTGCATAGGCTTTGCTAAAGGGTTGATCATCACTTCATAGTTTTTTTTTTTTTATTTCTACTTCCAATGGTTTTTGGATCATTTTTCTCTGATTTTGGCAGAATCTAAGGTAAAATGTAAATCTATTGTTGATTTCATCACTGTGGTGCTTTTAAAATATTAGAAGAATGCATCTTCTTTCAGTTCTTTTAACATTTATTTATCCCACAATTATGCCTTTTATTTATAGTTCCATCCATTGAATCTCAATGTCTGATTATCATCTTTGATCTCTTCAGATGGCTTCCTTGGTTTCTGACAACACTGGAATTTCAATCCATCCATTCCACCATGTTTTTCTACCCTTTCGCCTATTTATGTCCTCTGTTCTCTCCTTCTCCAGACTGAATGACATGGTTAGTTGATAGAAAACGGTGCTGTATCAAAGACATCTAGATGAAAGACAGAGTAGCATAACTATTATTATTAATCCTTTTCTAGTTCAATTTATCAATGTGCCTTTCAGATTAGATTTCAAATTAAAAATATTGTTCTAAAGAAATTATTTCAGGGAAAGAAATAGATTGAGGCATTAACAAGAAGGCAACCTGGCTTCATTTATGACTGCAAGAGCTGGTTCTTCCATCTTCTAAATATAGAGCAAATTGTAGGAATAAACAGTGATTATGTTACTTATTCCTAGAACATGATTATTACTTCTAATTGTGGTCATTATTTGGACTAGACATATGTACTTTTTCAATAATATGTACTGTAACTGTTTCGGATTTAGGTAATAAAGTAATATATCCACTAATGTTTATCATTGTCTAATTTGTACTCCTTTTCATGGTACCAGGGAGTTAGTTTTGGTTTTTGAAACATTTGAAAGCTGCTCTTTTTCCAAATTTCAAACACAAGCATAGAATGCTCAAATGAGGAGACTAACAGAAAGCTGATTCTATGGTTAGAGGTTCTACACAGGAAAATGTAACAGTGGTTCCTGTGCTTTACCACCCTATATATAAGTGCCCAGTTCTGGGAGGGAGAGAAGTTTATGTATTGTTCTCACTTAATTTTTGCTTTGTCAGACAGTTCTGCCAACCAAGGAACCCATTAATGCCAATCATCATGGCAGATGTTAAAAAATACAGCCTTTTCCTGATAGAACTGGCCAGAGGCCATCAACTTATTTCAACATTATAAACAAATTTTCAATTTTCAGGATGTATATTTTGTCAATATTCATAAAAATGAGAACAATTTTGAGAAATACATGAAAAAAGAAGTTGCAGTTTAAATTGATTTTTATATATACGTAGTACTAAAAAATTGTAGGTAGTATTTGCTTAAAAGAAGAGTCACATATGGATTGTAATTCTTTGCAAGTACTAAAGCAAACAATAACAATCACACACAGTAGTGGATGTTATTGTAAAGGTAACAGAAAGCAGAAAAATACTACGCACTTCTCAAGGTTGAGGGCTAGGCTGATGGTACTCATTTTCTAGCCTCATGATTTACCATTATCTTTAATAGAAAGTTAATGAAGATCCCGAGATCAGAACTTTTGAACACTTTATGAATTATTTCCCAGTTTGTTATTCCAGACTGTTGAGAAACGTTACCAATTTCAATTTATTGTTAGGATATATCTTTAGCTTTAGTTTTTGGTTTCTAATGTTATATTCCCATAGTCATGAAGCTAATAAGTACTTGACTTTCTTCCATGATTTTTAAAATTTTTTTTCCTCATTGAGTTTATTGATACATTTTAGGCATACAGTATAGTTACATTCATTATTGCGATCTGTACCTTTACATGACAGGTCTTGGTTCTCATTTTTCACCTTGTCCCTGCCCTCCCTTCATCCATCCTCCCTCCCCATTTACAAACACTTCATTCCATTTCTTCATTTTCTCATATTTATTTCTTTTCCCTTATTCCCTTTCCCCTACCCTTACCACTTTCCTTAAAACTTTAGCCCTTTTCTTCCTATTTTGCATTGTTAATTATCTCATTAGGAGCTTATGTACTATTGTAGTTTTTCACACCAGAGAAACTATTTGGTATTTACACATGTAAACATTATTTATTTCACTTAGGACTATATCCTCAAAATGTATCCATTTTCCTGTGAATGAATCTAATTTCTAATTCTTTATGACTGAGTAGTATTCTATTTTTTAGAAAAACTACATATTCTTTGGTCAGTTTCCAAATGAAGGGCAAATGATCTGTTTCCAAGATTTAGCTATTACAAATTGTGCTGCTATAAACATAGGTGGGTATATAACACTGTGATATGATTCTTTTAATTCTTTTGGAGAGATACCCAGCAGAGGGATGGGTGGGTCAAATGGTACTAATCCTAGTTCTTTGAACTATCTCCATATTGATTTCCACAGTGGTTGCAGCAGTCTTCAGTCCCACCAACAATGGAGAAGGGTTCCTTTCTCCCCACAACCTCACCAACATTTGTTATTGGTTGATTTCCTGATAGCAGCCATTCTTTGTGGGGTGAGCTGAAATCTCAGTATTGTTTTCATCTGCATCTCTCGAATGACCAGCGATATGGAACATTTTATCATTTATTTACTTGCTGCTTTTACTTCTTTGTCTGAGAAATATCTGTTCATTTCAGATGCCCATTTTTTTAATCAGGTCTTTATAAAGGGAGTTGTTCTGAGTTCTTTATAAATCCTAGATAATAGTCCTTTGTCTGAAGAGCAGCTGATAAAATTTTCTTCCCACATTGTAGGTTGTCTCTTAGTTCTGTAGATGTTTTCTATTTCAGTGCAGAAGCTTTATAATAAGATAATATCCCAGTTGATGATTCTCTATGCTAGTTCTCGTGCTACTGAGGATTTGTTCATAAAGTCTTTTCCTATGCCAATGGCTTCAATAGTCCTACCTAATTTATCTTCCAGCAAGTTTAATGTTTCTGTTTTAATATTCAGATCTTTAATCCACTTGGATTTTAATTTAGTGCATGGTGACAGATTAGGGTCCAGTTTTAATCTTTGGCAGGTTGAGATACGGTTTTTCCAACACCATTTATTAAAGAGGCTATATTTCCTCCATTAAGGATGGTCAGCTCCTCTGTCAAAGATGACATGGCTGAGTACATCTGAATTTGTTTTTGTGTCTTCCAATCTGTTCCACTGATCCTCAGGTCTGTTTCTTTGCCAGTACCATGCTGTTTTTATCACAGTGGCTTTGTAGTATAGATTTATATTGGGAATTGTTATACCCGCTGCCATGTGTCTGTTGCCTAGGATGGGTTTGCTATTCTAGGACTCTTCTGGTTGCAAATGAATTTTTGGATTCTTTTTTCTAGTTCTGTGAAATATAGTGTTGGAGTTTCAACTGACATTGCATTGAATCTGTATAGCAGTTTTGGTAGTCTGGCCATTTTCACTAAGTTGATTCTTTCTACCCAGGAGCACAGGCTACCTTTCCATTTTCTTATATCCTATTTGATCTCTTTTTTCAGAGTGTTGTAGTTTTCAGTGTAGAGGTCCTTGGCTTCTATTGTTAGATAAAACTAACTGCTTCATTTTTTTGGATGCTACCCATCCAAAAATGTGAAGGAATTGTTTCACTAATTTATATCTTAGTTAGTCTGTTATTTGTGTACAAAGAAGGCCACAGATTTTTGGGTGTTGACCTTATTTCCTGCTACTCTGCTAAAAGTGTCAATTAAGTGTAGAAGTTTTTGGTGGAGTTTTCTTGGTCTTCAATGTAGAGTATCATATCATCAGCAAATAATGGCAGTTTAATTTCTTCCTTTCCTATCTTTATTGCTTTAATTTCTTTCTCTTGTTTAATTGCTATGGCTAATATCCAGAACTATATCAAAGAAAAGTGGTGATAGTGGGCATCCTTGTATTTTTCTTGATTTTAACTTGAACATTTTCAGTTTTTGGTCATTTAATATGACATTGGCTGTTGGTTTTTCATAGATAGCTATTATTAAGTTGAGATATAGATAATCTATTCCAATTTTTGCAGGGTTTTTATCATGAATGGGTGTTGAACTTTGTGAAATGCTTTTTCTGCATTTATTGAGAGGATCATATGGTTTTTGTCCTTCACTTTGTTAATATAGTGTATTACATTTATTGACTTATGTACATTGAACCATCCTTGTTTCCCTGGAATACATCTGACTTGGTCAGGATGTATGATCTTCCTGATGATCCTCTGTATTTGGTTTGCTAGTATCTTATTAAGAATTTTTGCATCAATATTTTTTAAGGAGATTGGTCTGTAGTTCTCTCTCTCTCTCTCTTTTTTTGTTTTTTTTGGTACCAGGGATTGAACTCGGGTCCTTGTGCTTGCAAGGCAAGCCACCAAACCACTGAGCTAAATCCCCAGGCCTAGTAATTCTCTTTTATACTTGTGTCTTTCCCTGGTTTGGGAATCAAAGTGATAATTACTTACAGGAATGAATTTGGAAGTATTGCTTCCCTTTCAATTTCATTGAAAAGTTTGAAGAGTAAAGGCAGTAGTTTTTCTCTGAATGTCTTATAAAATTCAGCAGTGAATCCATCAGGACCTGGGCTTTCCTTTTTGGTAAATTTTTAATTACATTTTCAATATCACTGACTGTAACTGGAGTGTTTAAAATGTTGTTATCTTCTTTGTTCAATTTTGGTAATTCATCAGTATCTAAAATTCTGTCCATTTCTTCTGTGTTTTCCAATTTATTAGAGTACAGGTTCTAAAGATAAGTATTAATGATCCTCTGCATTTTTGTTGGATCTGTTGTGACTTTGCCTTTTTCATTCCTGATTGCATGGATCTGAGCCTTTTCTTTCATTTTATTTTTGATAAGATTAGCTAAGGGCTTATCGATTTTATTTATTCTTTCAAAAAAAAATAACTTTTTGTTTCATTTATTTTTTTGTATCATTTTCTTAGTTTCCATTGCCTTGATTTCTGCTCTAATCTTTATAATTTCCTCTCTTGCTAAAGCTTTGGGTTTTTCCTGCTCTTGTTTTTCTAGGAGTCTAAGATTCATCATTAGGTTGTTTATTTGAGCTAATAACATTAGGTTATTTCCTAGTGTGGGCATTCATTGCTATACATTTTCCACATAGAACTGCTTTCATTGTGTCGCATAATTTCCTGTATTTTGTATTAGCCCTTTCATTTATTTGTAAAAACTGTCTAATTTCTTCTTTTATTTCCTATGTGATCCATTGATTATTCAGGAGAGTGTTGTTCAATTTCCATGTGTTTGTGAAGGTCCTACAGTTTCTTGCGCTATTAATTTCCAGCTTGATTGCAATATAATCTCAAAATATACAGGGGATAACTTTGATATTCTCGCATTTATGCAGACCTGTTCTCTGAACTAGTATGCGGTCTATCTTGGAGAATGACCCATGTGTAGCTGAAAATAATGCATATTCTGATTTTCTGAATACTTTATAGACACCTATTAAGTCCATGTGTTCCAAAGTTTGGTTCAGTTCTAGTATTTCATTGTTGATTTTCTGCCTAGATGATATGTCTATTTGGGATAGTGAGGTATTTAAATACCCCACTACAACTGTATTAGTGCTTATTTGGTTTTTCATGTTATTTAATATTTGTTTTATATAGTTGGGGGCATTAATAGTTAGTGCATATATATTTATGATTGTCATCTCTTTCTTTTGAATTGTTCCCTTTACAAAGATGTGGTGGCCTTCTTTGTCTCTCTTAGCCATTTTGGTTTGAAATTTACTTTGTCTGTGAATAAGATTGCCATCCCTGCTTTTTTCTGGGCTCCTGTCATGTGGAGAATTTTTTTTCTACCCTTTTGCTTTCAGTCTATGGGCTTCTTTTTGCACTAGGTGTGTTTCTTGTATACAACATATTGTTAGATTTTGCTTTTTAATCCATTCTGCCAGTCTATTTACCTTGATTGGTGAATTGAGAACATTGACTTTGATGGTTATATCTGATATATACTGACTTATTATTGTGATGTTATTGTCCTTTTGTTGAATTTTTTACCCCCCCCTTTAGTTTCTTACCTTGACTATTTTATTTGGTCTGTTGGGCCTCATGGTGTTGTGATCTTCATTGTATTTTTCTAGGATATTGCTTAGAATTCCTTTCAGTGCTGGTTTGCTGTTCATGAAGTTTCTCAGATGTTCTTTGTCATGGAAGTATTTTATTTCCCCATCCATTTTGAAAGAGAGTTTTGCAGGATACATCAGTCTAGGTTGGAGCTTGTTATCTTTTAGGATTTGAAATACCTCACACCACACTCTCCTTGACCTAATGGTTTGTATTGAAAAGTCTGCTGTAATTCTGATGGGATTTCCTTTGCATGTGATTTGTTTCTTTTCTCTTATTGCTTGTAGTATTTTGTTCTTCTGTTGGGTTTCTGGGATCTTGATTATTATATGTCTAGGTGGAGATTTTGTTTGATCGTGGCTAGTTGGAGTCTTGTGTTTCTCACTTATCATCTTGATATCTAATTCTTCCATTCTGTTTGGGAATTTTTCTGTCATTAATTCTGTGACCATCTTTTATAAGTCATTTGTATTTTCTCCTGCTACTTCATGGATTCCTATCAGTCTTATGTTATTCTTCTTTGCATCATCTAGGAGTTGTTTGATCGATTTATCATGATTCCTTACTGTTTTAAAGAGACCTCTCTTTTCAGAGTCACTCACTGCAATCCTATCTTCTGTATCTGAGATTCTATCTTCACATTCTTTTATTCTGTTGCATACACTTTCAGTAGAGTTTTTAATCTCCTGGATATCTGTTTGAATCTGTTTTATGGATTCCATTTCTTTCCTCTGTTGGGCATTCATTGTTTCCATTTCTTTCTTATTCTGGGCCTTCTTGGCTTCTATCATGGTCCTGAGCTCATCTATTTTTTTCTAAATTTCTGTTCTAGAGTCTCAAACCATGACTTCCATTTTGCTCACCATCTCTACGGTTATCTGGGAAACTACTTCTGTTTTGAATTTTTCTAGAGTCCGATTGATCTGTTTTGTTACTTCTTGTGTCATGGGTTCTGGGTGTCCTGCTGGTTCACTATCAGACTTTTCATCTTCATTTGTCCTACTGTTTGCCATTGGTGAACTGGAAATCTGTTTGTGTCTTGCTTAAGTGTTTTCTCATTTTTATTTATTTATTTATTTATTAGTTGGGCTGTCCTTGGTTTAATTTCTGGGTTATTACTTAAATTTTCCTGATATAGTTGCAATTTAGCTTTTGCATCTCTAATGACTTACAGACATTTTCATTTTAATAATATCAGAGAAAACAACTCATGAAATCAATCACAATCCTTTATCCCAATTGATACATTCAGCAGGACAATAGGATCAAGCACACTTGCAAATGGACCAACTGTGGTCGTCATTAATCTATCACCTTTAAAACTTGTGAATTAAATTAAAATCAAGAAGCAGCCCAAAATAAGTTTTCAGTGAATACATTTTTCAATATAGCATCTATATCATTTAGGATGAGGGCTTAGACAGGATGAGAGGAGTAGGTAAGTGAAAGAATTGGAGAAGTGAAGCCAGAGGACAAAAATGACCATACAATCTTTATGAAACTATCAAATTCAAAAGGGATAGTCAGAGTGCAAGAATTAGGACAAGAATATATCCCCTTAACAGTAATAGGGGATCACTTTCCCTTGAAACTATTGACCCATGAGTGAGGTAAAATGACAGAAGAAAAGAACATAAAGAAAAAAGAAAAACAGATGAAAGAAGGTTTCTGGGTTAGGGCAGGGGCAGGAACAGAAAGGGAGATGAGGGATAATATGGTGGAGCAAGAGATTGAGTTGGAGAATGAAGACAGAAAAAAGGAAGAATTTGCAGAGTGGAATGAGGAAAATAAAGAAAAAAATGAATTTGAAGAGCCTCTTTCAGACTATATCTCTGCTTTCATACTATACCACATGCACAGCCATATTCAGAACCAAGTCTCCTGATCTCAGCTAGCCAATGGCAGATCCCCATGACTCAGACTGACCTCAGGCCACAAGGCCCAGATTGTTTTTCCCTGTCTGCAGAGTTGAACTTCACCAGTTCTATTGCTGGTTTCCCCTGTCCTTTCTTGAAAGATGTTCAAATTTGGGAGCTCAGAAAAATACACTTTATGACCACCTATGCCTCTGCTGAGTGGGTCCAAAGACTGGCCCAATAAGGAGGTCTGAGAGCATGGTAGGGGGGTTCAGGCGCACCTGTGTGGCTACCTTCCTTGCTGGAGCTGGTGGCAGAACAGAGAGGGGCTACCCGTCACAAGTGGGCCCAAGCAGGCTTTCAGGAAAGCAGATCTCAGAGCGGCCTTCCAAATCTCACCTTCCTCACTGGGGCTGGTCTCTTCCTTGATTTTTTTTTCACCAAAATCTTTTGCCTTCCTGGTAGAAAAAGGTTAAATAGGAGCAAGCTATTTTATTATTTGTAATGTTACTTGTTTATATTTATTTATTTATCTATTTATTTTTGAGACAGGATCTCAGTATGTAGTTGAGACTGATCTGGAACTCACTCTGTAGTCCAGGCTGGTCTTGAACTCAGAGTAATCCTCCTGCATCAGCCTCCTGAGTACTGGGATTACAGGCATGCAACACCAGGCCCAGCATTTGTAATGTTACTTGATTGCATGTTAGACAATAACATCCTATAGTAGGAAGTTATTTTGTATTAGCTCTGCTTTAATAAATAATTGGCATGCTCAATATGGTAATTTCAAATTTAATAGCTGACTGAGGATTTATTACCAAGTCTGAAAGAGATGCTCTGGGTCACTAAATTAATACTGTAAATAATTTTTATTTTCCCTCTTCTAAGAGTTTAATTACCCTGTACCTTTTCTGTTTGCTGATGAATGGATTGTCCACACTAAAGATCCAGCATCTGTTCTAGGAAGTATCATCATTGTTTCTCCAAGTTTTAGTGGCCTCTATGAGATGCTTAGAATGGAAACTATTCAAAATCAATTAAATTTTTTTAAAAACCTAAAAATTTTAATCTAGTTATATAGCAATCATCTTAGAAGAATCTTTAAAATATTCATTTATTATGGAATGAACTGTCTTTATTAGAATTACCTTTCATTTTATAGTCTGAGCTGACACAGAGAAAGTTGTAGATATAATGGAATCTGAATTATAGAGTCTTGTGTGCAGAAATATAGCTCATAATACCATAGATAATAATTTAAATGTATTGCCTTACAATATACTATATAAAATGTTTTGCAATTTGATGTTGATATACTTCTAATTTCAAAAATGTCCACTATAAAAAAGCAGCCAATATTTTGATATTTATGAAAATGAGATTTTTGTCAATAATTATGACTGCTAGTTTTAGCTGCTTGAATTCACCAGCTAAGTAGCCTTTCATTTTGCCTCATATTTCTGAAGTCATAAAGTGTTTTTCTTTCCATCTATAAATAATGGGTTTAAGCTCATTTACTCTCACTTTGAGGCAGAAATACAACTATGAAAGCAATTACAATTCTCTTGGTTTTAAAAAGGTAAATTTTCTTATTTCATTTTGTCTCAAAACAGAACCCTTTTTTAGCTTACAAAAAGAACTTTATAGACTATCTAGGCACAACACAAATCTTTTTGTTATTTATGTTTACCTCCATTTCATCCAATGTCCCTGAATAATAGTAACCTTTGAATAGAGGATTCAGACTTTTCAATTGGTCTGAACAAACCATCAATGGCATAAATTTCCTATATAAATAAATAAAATTTGAGCTCGAGCATGATGCAAAGCTGTGGTTTTACCTACGAGATCCTAAGGAAGTCATGTCAGTGTATGCAAGGAGATTGAAGGCAATGAGGAGAGATGATACATGGGAGAGTGTCAGTGGAAGGCAGCACACACCGAATCAATCTAACCTGAAAGTCTGTAGTTTTGGACTCTAAAATATTCAGAAATGTTCACTGACATATTACTGAATATTCTTCAAGTAAAATATCTATCCCTTTTGAAACAGTTTTTCAGGCTACTGTTGTATGAACCCTCCATAATGCATAGGATATATATATATAATTTATGTCATAAAGAGTTTAAATATATTGTCTAAAATTCCATCAATGGCCATTAGCTTACTGTTATTCCTCATGAGTTCCACAGGTAAGATTAGGACATATTAATGTATCTGCATTTTCCTTTCTCAAAAGGAAATAATGGAAAATAAAAATATGAGAAAATAAAAAAATGGAAAAAAAGATTTTGTAAATAGGGAAGGGAGCACGGGGTGAAGGGAGGGCAGGGACAAGGGGAAACAATGAGAACCAAGACCTGGTATGTAAAGGTACAAGATCACAATGATGAACGCAACTGTACTGTATGCTTAAAATGTACCACTAAATTCAATGAGAAAAAAAATTATTTTTTGAAAGTTCCAAGAAAATCAAATTGAAAGAAGTGTTATTTTACTACATTGATAGTTTTAGTGTACAAATCCAGATATCCTCTCAGATTGAGTTGTACATCTTTGTATATTGCTTTTATTATGTATGAACTTGTAGAATATATGTTGTACAATATTTAAGCTTTGTGTACTTAACAATAATATAGTAAAAAGACCAGGAATATACCATCGCACAACTCTGTCTTTCTAATTTAAGTAGTAGAATTTGACATGATAATTTTATTGTAGCTTATATTAACAGATGAATTACTATAAAATGATAATTTCTCTAAGCTTCCACAAGTGACAAGCCAGCAAATCAAGGCAAACAGCAAAGACCCTGAACTCTAGATTAAAGGAAAACTGTTGGGTTAGGATTTGATTGGGGACAGAAAATCTGGAAGTTATTAAGACAAATCTTTTATTTGCTTAAACTCATATACAAGCTATTTTATGAATACAAATGAAGCTCTGAAGTTCCCTTGACTTGGCAGCATGAAAATTATTTTCTCTCCTCGCAGTGCGTATTTTCTTTTCAGCTCCATTCCAAAAACAATCATTGAGCTTCTGAGACAGAGTTAATAACAGAGAGAAGTAAAAATAGCATTGAGTCGATGAGGAACATGATCCCTATTTCAAGAAGAAAGTCACTGGGTTTCTTTTTTTCACTGGTTGTCAATTTTGGCAGCAAAACTTTCCCAACTGACTCCTGTATTTTATCCAAAAAATTATTTTTTCTCTCCTCAGTGGCTGAAATCACTTATACTAAGTAGGAGTTAAATAAGAAAATAAAATTCAAAAATAACGCTAGTAATTGTTACTTTAAAGAGGGATCATTTCAGTGCTGAGGCTTCACAATTGATAGTAAGCATTCTGATTTTCTGTAAGAAGGTAACAGTGTGGAGGAAAATCGTATCCTGCATGACAGGATTAGTATCCTACGTCCAGCTTAGTGAAATGCTTGTCTATATTACAATGTGATCCAAAATATCCTCAGTCTTGTGATGCTGCCATTCAGTGTGAATCAGTTGAGCTCACAGTTGTATTTGGTCAGATTAATCTTTTCCCTCAATTCATATCTTTATGTTGAGGTGCAGCCCATGCTGAAATATTTTTCAGCCTCACAGCATTTAAAAAAATTCTTAGTACAAATAAATTTACAGACAATTGTGACATTTAGATTTTGTGAAATGGGGATGCTGACCAATGAGTGCATAAAAAAGGCAAAAATTTAAAAATGTTAGAATAAGACCAGCCATCTGAAATGTCAGAATTCTCAAAACTTCTGACAAGACAAAGATAAATGTTAATACTTCCATGTATTTTTTAGAGAGCTAAAAATAAACTATATAGTAAGAAATATCCAGATGCTTTGGGAAATCTCCAAACCATTTGTCAGGCATTATTTGTGATTAAAATAGCTCTCCATATTCTCTTTCATATGAGACCTTTGAGGAAAGAGAAAATATCTTGCACAATACCTTAAAATAGATGGTTTCAAAATATGTATCAAAGGTTACAATTTCTAAGTTCAGCACATTCCACAATATTCTATAACAAATTTAAGATGAGATGTTTCAGAGAAATACTCCCTCAGTTGTTTGATCGCTAAAACACTAAAGAATGAATGAAACAATGATCCACTTCGTTTGATATGTAAGTATTAAATTAAGGCAGTTGCATTTTGTAATACTCAGAACTAGGAAAAGGAAAGAAATGAGGATGTGGGCTTGGATATGAGATGTGATTCAGTTTGAGCATCATAATCAGAGATATTTTAGGAAATTGACCAACATCTCAAAATCAGGCCAGAATATAAGACTCTACCAGGTAAACAACATATCAATAATCAGAAGTGGATTTATGTAATGGAAATTTTGCTTGCCCTTCACTCCACTGGGTGTTTTGCATTAACTCCTTGAAGTGTAAGTAGATTCCATATTGAATATTTACCAATGTACTGTATTTTTGCCCAATAATTAAACTTAGAGTCTTGCATCTTTCTGTGAGCTGTGTAAAGTACTAACAGCACATCCAGTAAAAACAGTGGGCCAGGATATACCTCAGTGAAGCAGTGCTTGCCTGGCAAAGGAAAGGCCCTGAGTTCAATTTCCAGTACCAAAGAAAACCCCAAAATAATAATAATAAAAAACAAAAAGATTAATGGACAACAGAATTAGTATGCTTAAGTTCCATATGACATGGTGCCCCAGGAACACTCACAGAACACGGCTTGGTGAACATCAGTCATTGATGAACTCTAGGTTTCTAAAATGCCTGCACTTCTTTTTTTCCGGGAGGGCAATTCTTTCTTGGGCATTCTTTGGATGCTGTCACTTAGGCTTGGCATTATATACCCGGTTCCTCAGTCATAAAAAAGAAAATTACCAACATACTGATCTTTTGGGGATTAGTTGTCTTAGACTAAAAATATAAAGTGCACCAAATGCAACCAAAAATTTATACTAGATAAACATTAATTTGAAAGCATCTGTTCAAACATTCTGGGAATAGGAGGGAAAACACAAGAGTACATAATCAAGGTCTAATTATTCTACTTCTTTTCATTGACTATTCATTGGTCTGTGAATATTCTTTACCACATTTGATGTGTCCAAATTTGAAACAGTAAATGTATGTGAATGTATATGTTAAAATATTACTAAGCAACGAGATCTTAAAATAGTATCATAGAGGAAAGAAGTGGTTCTTAAATCTTGATTATCAGTGTATATGAACTTTCTGTATAAACTGACATAATATGGGAAATAATTGAGAACAATACCACAACAATAAAAAATTACCTAAAATTAATGCTTTGAGATTTTTGAATGTTTTATACTTAGCAGATAAAAATCCAACCTGTACTTTCCCTATTTGCACCCTCAAATGAGAAGTTCATATGAAATTTCAGAGTGTCCAAATAAACTGTGTGTGTGTGTTTTCTTTTCTGATTCATTTGGGAGAGTTATTACCCTCTGTAATAAATCTTCCTTCTCTATTCTACTTTTGCTTATTACCAATATTATTACTTTTTGGGAAAATCTTGTATTATTCATAGGATGGAAGAAAGTGTAAAAAAAAGCTAGATATATTTCATTAAAGCAGTTGGGGTGCAGGTCACACTAAAACCAATTTTTCAGGTGCTACCAGAATTCTACATTGATCTATGTTTTTGTTTTCTCTTTGCATACAGGCAAAATAATTCTTTTCTTCTTGAAATTTCAGGAGAAATATCTAGGTTTGCTAAAAACAAAGACTTTCTTTTAAATTCTACAATTCTGAGTAGAGGAAAGATCATTCAAACGAATTTCCACAGTATTTTAGACTACAATCTTAGACAACGTATGTTGCCTTTAGTATGTGAATAATTTAAATTTAAATAAATTTAAATAAATCAATATTATGTTGTTGCCTTACTCTTTAAACAAGCAACCACATGTCTATAAGAAGAACTCACATCTGTTTGTTTGATTATTTTAAACTATATTTAACTCTCTTTTGAGGATTTCATACCTTAGGAATTAAGCTCCCTGGGTTAAAGTTGCATGCCAAATATAGACAAAGTTATTTGCATATAAATTATCACTGATCCCTAGAGTAAATAATAATTTACACATTATTATTTGTATGTCACATCTAAAAAATCTAAAATTTAAACATTTTCGTGTTCATCCCCAATCCACTCAACTATTAGTGTAGCAAGGGAGCAACACTTTGTGTCTTCCATTGTTCACAGAAACCTAATAGGAAAGAATTGAAGTCAGTGGTCCATATGATATAAGGCAAATAAGACAACGAGGAAAAATAAGGCAAAAAACAAGGAAAATAAGGCTGGGAGAAAATTCCACTTTCTGTAATTATAAATTCTCATAAAAGATTTATTATTCTGGGGCTAGGGATTTAGCTCAGAGATTATGTTGCTTGTTTTGCAAGAGCAAGGTCCCAGGTTCGACCCCAGTACAAAATAAAAAAAAAAGATTTATTAATATTTTCATTAGGTTTATTGGTACTTTGTAGATATACAGCACAGTTACATTCATCATTGGGATCTTGTACCTTTACATGATGTATCTTGGTTCTTATTTTTTCCCCATTCCTCTGCCTTCCCCTCACCCCATCCACCCTTCCCTACTTACAAAGACTTTGTTTCCATCTGTTCCTTTTCTCATATTTTTTTCTTTTCATTTTGAAGATTTATTATTCTTGGCTTAATTTATATTGATATCATATATTTATATTTTTTAGTTCATTTCAATTATTTTACAGTTTACATAAATATTAGATTCCAGAGTCTACTACGCTATTTCATAGGTCACTGCAAGCATATAGGAGCTGAGTTTTCTAATGGATTAATACTCCCAGAAGTAACCTTGATTTCCAACCCTAAATTATTTTCCTGCATTACAAAAGACTAACATAAGATTTTCAAAAAATGTAATCAATTGGTATACAAATATTAAACATTATGTACACAAAAATATTTTAAGTAGGAAATCAATAAGATTACACATAAGTAAACCATAAAGGGAAAGCTTTATTATTTGAAAAAAAATAGTCTGCTAAGACTAAATCTAATAAAGGTTATCGTTTGCAGAAAAATTTTATGACAAGGAACTAAAAATATTGTTAGTACAAGATTACTATACCAGCAGGCTAGTTAAGTCCCATTGGTTAAAAAATATTAACCTTGCTGTTACTTTCATTATTAAGATTGGATTTCAACTTTTCTTAATCATCAGCTGACAAAGGTATCTACAGTATCTTCTGGGCAAGGTTAGTACATTTCCACTTGGGGTTATACACAAGACAGTTTTACTAAGTCAGGGAGAAGTATGACCTTGTATTGTCTCCATTTGGAGATTGATTATGGTTTAATGGTGCACGTATGGATGTCAAACAAAATGTGGATTAGTGGTGGTTATGTTTATGTATACCTCAGCTGCAACATGGGATACTCTGATAACTAGTCAAGTATTATTGTGTGTGTTTTCATGAAGTCGTTTTCAAATAAGATTAATATTTATATCAGTAGACTTTTTTTTAAAAAAGCATATTGCCTGCTTTAAATATAGATGAACCTTATCACATCACTTGAATGCCTGTATAGAACAGAAACTTGTTCTTCCATAATAAGAAAAAGAGAATTGTTCATCAGATTTCCTCTTGGTCTCCCCAGGTTTACCACAATCTACCTCTAGACTTGAAATGAAGTATTAGCTCTCCTTCTGCTCCAGCTTTTTACAGATGCTGAACTTGTCTTGAATGAGAGTAAATTATCTTAACATTACATTTTATAGAAACAGACATTTATAACAAAGTAAGAAAAAATATTCAAGGCAATTATAGTCTGTTTTTCTGTAATTATTCACATAGTCATAGCTGGTGTTCAAAATTGCTTTCTTCCAACCCCTGCATTCTTTTGTTTATAGCAAACACTTTAGCTAGTCAAGGTGCTTACTCAAATCTCCACTCTGGAAAGGGCAGGACCATGGGTATTAGTTGTCCCACATGAATTAATTTGTGGTACTTTTTCATTGACTTTAATTACACAGTATGATAAAGAAATGTTCCATATTCCTAAAACACTCTTCTTCATCTCCACTGTAGAGTTTTTTCCTTTGAATATTAAGATCAATCATCCCAATCAGCATGTAATACACTTCTTTGTCTCTTGATTTGTAGGCAGTCCTGGGTAACCCAAATTGGCCTGATGATAGTCAAGATTTCCTGTTCATGTCATCACTGCAGTGTTTCCTGGTGAAATAATTCCTCCTTTTGTTACCTCCACCCCCAAGTTGGTGAAGTCATACAGAAAAGAAGAAAAATATCCCATGTCACCCCCTTGACCCTACAACTACGAATTCTGGTTATATGAGTAACACATATCTGACATTGATTCAGGATTATATTACTCCCTAATAGCTCTGATGTATTCCTACAATTTAAACATAGCTGACATTTTAACAGCATCTTCAAAGACCATTTCACCATGCCACCAAATCAGCTGCTATAGGATATTGAGAAACATGGTTAAGATCATAGATTCACAAGCATAGACCATTGCCCCACTTAAAATACATTAAAATATTTCCTTGGTCAGAAGCAATGCTGTATGAAATAATATCATGATGTTTTAAGTTAATGGATGAACTTATTGCTTCTTTTCCAGAAGCAATATGTGTAGGGAAGGTAAGTATAGATCCAGAGTATTTATTTAGATAAGAACAAAACACTTCCCTTCCATTTATTGCAATGTAATAAATCTGCCACAACGTAGTTGACTAATTACACTAGGAAATGGTAATATATCAGAAACTTGGAATAGAACTCTGTTGCTGGCAAGTTGAATGATTACCAGTAGCTATGGCCAGGTTGGTCTCACTCAGTGGAAGACCATGTTGCTGAGCCCATAGATACCTTGTCCCTGCCACCATGGCTGCATTGTTTAGGAGCACATTGGGAGGTGACAGTAGTAACTGGTGAAATGGTCTTTCTGGTCCAGCTGATTACTAAAATCTTCCTATGCTGCAGTGATGCTTGTGTTATCAAACATTTATACAGGACATGAATATCTTCATGTTGCTTCCAAAAGAGCAATGTCAATATAATTCTGGTTACAGCAGAGTTCTTGATCCATGACACTGTGATGTCTTGGATGGCAAGACAATAGTGCAGAAAAACCCTCTGAGGCAAAAATTAATCCTTGGGAAGAAATAAATTTCCCATTAATTTATAAGCTATTCTGGCTAGAATGTTTCATTCCCTTGGGTCTAGGACTCTGTTCTCATCAGTGCTCTCCAATTCACTGTTCCCCACACAGCCCCTTGAACTTTTTAGAAGCTGTAAATTCAATAAATAGTGGCCAGGGGATAGTGTCTTAGCATGATAAGAGCTCTGACCATCCTGGATCCCTTTTTATGTAGAAAAATCTTGTCTTGCCTTTTGTTATCCTGCTGCAGTACCCTTGATTGGGTAATTGGTGGTCTGATCAGCTTCCAATAATTTCATGTTTATCAGCGTCCAATAATGTCACGTAAAATTATCTATAATTCAGGCTGAAATTTTCTCTTGTCTCATCAATAATTATATTAGAACTCTTCATGGAGCTGTAGTTTAAGATTAGGAAAGAGGGAACAGTGTGCTAAGACTCAGAACTACGGCCATTGGAGTCACATCTTTAAAGAATTTAATGGTATGCCAGCAAGGCCTGTTTGGACGCTATTCATCCGTAACACTTCCATTAGACAATAGAGTGCTGTTAAACATACTCAAACTTAAAACAGCAGATGAATAATTCTTTCAAAACATATACTGTGTATGTAATATTTACTATACATGGATTAATTGTTGCTGCACAATTTTAACTGGAGAATACAATATACTGATATTAGCACTGATAGGAAAATTAGATACAGTCTGGGTTTACTCAGAGAAAGTAATTCAGTGGGAAATCTACTTGAAAGAATAAGACAGAATATGTAACATTTTTATGAAGGTCACTTAGAATCACTTTGAAGGTCAATTGGGAATACAGGTACAAAGTTATACACAATCTCAGTGAAAGGAAGCAGAGATACTACTGCTCAATGAGAGGATTATCCAGGTCATGTTTACTATATAGTAGGTGAAACAAGAGTTACTATTTTAGCCATCCATTGTCAAGGCAATTACAAGGCTCTTTTTGTAGATATCCTTAAAAAAGTGAATGTATTCTAAAACATCAAAAATAAGAGCAATAATTCATTATGATGCTTGAAATACTAAGTAAAATAAATTATAAAGGCTATAATTTGGGATGACAAAGAATATATTGACATTTTTAATGAAAAGAATAATAACATTATTGAGAATGAAAACAGGTATTCAAATATTAATAACAAAACAATATATTATAGTCAATTTTAGATTTAAATTAGGATTAGAATTTTGGATCTAGATATCACAAGATATTTTTTAAAAAGTGAAGTCAAGGAGTGAATCAGATGTAAGTGTCTTCAAATTTGAAGGAAGTGTAGAATGATCTGGAAAAGTAACTAAAAAATGAAACCAATGAGCAAACCATGAGAATGTGATGTCATATAACTTGAAAGAAGGAAATTTATTTTATGAAGGATTGAGTATTGAACCTTTGAGTAGGATCCTGCAAAGAGGAAAAGAAGAGAAATCATAGCCCCTGGATTTGGCAGTTTATGAAGTTACTAATCTTTTTCAGAGAAGCAATCTTAGTAGTGTTGTAGAAATGTAAATGAAATACATGATAAGAAAATAAAGACAGACAATAGATATGTGTTTGAAGAAGTCTTGTAAAGACAGAAAAGAAAAATTATATACTAGTAAAATATCTCATATAGAGAGCTCAATTAAAAATTCTGGCTCTCAAACATACTTTTGAAAGTATTGTGATCCAAATAACTAATATTTAAAATATAAAGCTGATAATTATGAAGACTGGTTTGTATTTGTATTTTAGCATCAGGTGAGTGGTTTTTGAGGATTCAGAGATCTTCAACAACCTCCTGTCTCCCTTCAAGTATCTTCTAGTTCCTCACCTTCATTCCCAAGAATGGGGAAGTGAGGTGAAACTGTCCCAGAAGGCCCCCAGCAAAATCTCTTGCAAAATGAGGAGGTCAGATTTAAAAGTAATGTGAGCCAAAAGTTTACTAATAACTTCCCAAATTCAAGGAACAGCTGCCAAACAGCAAGACCCTCTACAAGGCAAGGGGAATTTTGTTTTGAGTTTAAGGAAAAAGTCGAGGGGCTAAGAGGTTATGGCAAATGCATGTAATAGTATCAGGCCTCACTTTTTCAAATACGTAGCTTACAATGAGCTTGTAAATAAATACACAACAATCAGCTACTCAGATTATGTTCTTTATCATCTCTACCTACACGCCCCTCTAAGTGTCCCTACAGCATGTGACATATATTTTACATATATCAAATCATTTGATTTTCATAGTGAGAGGCCCTATTATGATTTGTAGGTGGGGAAATGGGACTTAAAAATATTAAATTATTGCCATTATCAGAGTTAGTAAGTCAAAGAGTTCATATTGGAATCTGAAAGTGAGGTTCTATAACCTAAGCTTTTCTCTTTTCACGCTGTGCATCAATTATTCCAATAATACTTTGACAATATTTTCCTTTTAGAGGTTAAGGTACTGTTATTTTTCCACTTGAACAATGTGAAATCATGGAGTTTGGGAAGTAAATTTGATCTAATAAATAATCTCTTCTACCTCTATAGATTTAGGAATGGCATTTATTTAATTTGTAATTTGTGGCAATCTTAACATTTATGTTTTACATTGTTAGGTAGAAAAGCACATAGCATCTAGTCTGCTTTATGACAACAAATGAAAATTATTTGTGTTTCCATTGTGCAGCTTCCTTTTATTAATAGTAGCTATGCATGATATATCTATAAAATTATATCTAAACCTATGTTCTGTTACTTTTTTAAACATTTGAAGACTCATTCCCACAACTTCAAAGCACTTCTGCAAAAATATATATCTACTATTTTTTCCACTTTTGTATTAGCTATTTTTAAATTAAATTTCGTGTAGCTAATATTTTAGTTTGTTCTCTGAAACAATGGATTGATAAAAGCTGCCAACATGCACTATATTTACAAACCAGACCAATTGTTTTAATTAGCTTGATTCAGTGAATCTTTGGGCCTTTAAATGACCTTAGCTTCTCTGAACCATTAGTTCTACACCTCATGAGAAAAATCTGTCTTGAAAGTGAATGAAAAGCACAAAATTGGCTATTCTGACTGTGTCAGAAAAGGAAGACCTGTCTCCAGAATTCTAAGTATTTTTTTTCTATTTCTAACTTTCACAATGGAATACAGTGCTGCACCTACAATAAATTTTGATGTAGGAAGGTAATATGAGCTGGAAAGTTATTTGAAATTGCATAGGAAAATGTGCATGAATAACAAGTGCACTGTGAGCAAGTGCATGCAATTATTGGCAGGTGGATATGCAATGTACTTTACCTTCTTTCTATAAGATTAATCTGCATGAGCAGCCAAGCTTTTCTTTAACACCTTGTAATTTTAACAGATGTGACTTTGGGGTAGTCGGTTTTATAGACATTGCTTCCTCAGATGATTTGAAAGAAAAAGAAAAATTGTGCTAGTACAGAAGATCTGAAAACTGTAAATCAAAAGCTAATAATAATATACTTACAAAATAAGAATTATACTACAATTTTGACTCTAAAAAGAATATAAAATGCTGTCGCTGAAAAAGTGATTAACATCAATTTTAACATTAGGGTAAGATTTCTTTGCTGAGAGCTATGCATGATTATTATTAATTTTATATATTAAAAATGAAGGGGCATGTGCTTCTAGTACTAATGTACTGGCATTACTTCCCTCATCAAGCTACCGTTTATCAACTGCAAATAAAAGAAAAATATTATTTCTAGAATTATAACTTAATCTGAATCTTTTCTTACATCATTCATGATGATAATCTCACCACCAACAGTGAAAATATGTGCTCATGGAAGCCTTTTCTACTAGAGAAAATGACTTTTTGAGAGGAAGAAGACCAAATAATTTGAACAGCATTATTTCATTTTTTCCCAGAAAGGCTGCACTAAATTGAATTTGAAGCATTGATTCTTACTCAACAAATAAAACTGATTAATCTGCACATAAGTAGATGACAAGACTTTGTGCCATCCCTAATAAAAATGTTATATGTGCCTAAAATCTTAAGACATGTTCATCCTAGTAGATTAAAAGAGAGCAAAGCTTATATAATAAAGGGCTATAAAATACCTGAATAAATTATTCGTAGAAATGGCTAAATTCTCCCTGGATGAATTCATCTACTTTTGAACGAGGTTAACGTTTCATCCTATGGCAGTGAAAAGTATTAGAATGTCCATATTATTTTAAGATTGATACATTATTATTCTGTGTAATGTTTCTCCTTTTTTAAGTATACAAAGGCCTATTGTGAAAGGAGGTAGCACAATTTTGACGGGGTCATAGCTATAAACATTTTTATGTTAAAATGATTTTAAATATAATAAATATTATCTGGCTTTGAAATTTTCTTGTAATGTGAACTGCCCGTTCAAATTTATAATAATAATAAAAATTTAAAGATGATGGTTGTTGATCTCTAGTTCTTTGCTGTTAGGATAATGTATATAAGATTGCTTACATCATTTATGTTTCTGCATCAATAGACTACATCTCCTGGAAAAGTCAGTAATTTAACTCCAAAGTGCACATAATTACTAAGAAAGTTATGTGTGAAAATGTAAAATATATGATGTTTATGATAGTACATATGTAAATGTGTATATGCCTTATAATGTGGTAAACCCATGGCAAAAGAATAAACACAACACAGACTGAAAATCCCTAATTCAAAAAGTTTCAAAATCTAAAAAGTTTTGAGCACTAAGAAGACAATGCAATAAATAAAAAATTACACATTTGACCTCATAGGACAGATTACAGTGAAACTACAAATGTACTTAGTATATTGTATGAAATTATCATCATGCCATGGGTATAGACTGCAAGTTAACTCCATCTTTAGAATTGGTCCAATATCAGGATATTGCCTTATATATATGCAAATATTCTCAAATATGAAGAAAATCTAAAACCCTAAATACTTCTTGTCCCAACCATTTCAGATAATGGATTGTCACCCGTAGGTAGATATAGAAGGAAATATAAACATTACTTAAAAAAAACTGGATTGTTCATAAAAAAGTTTGCTTCCACAATCATCCTTCTAATAATAAGTTTAACAAACATGCATGCTTAGTCTCAGGCAAAACTGTAAAACTTCAGTTGTCCCTCTGCAAACATGGGGTTGATCTATTTTGTTCTCATTATCCCTAGTGAAAATGTAAGGATATATTCTTTAGGCATAGTGACTCCAGAAACTGAGGACCCAAAACTAATTCATCCAGAAAGATGCAATTTATTTTGCCAGCATCACCCAGAAGAGAAGTTGAAAATAATATTCTGAGAAAATCATCTCCAAATGGAAGTGGGAGGCACAAAAGTGAACATTTTCTAACACGAGCATTGTTAAGCCACTTCTCACCCCAATTCTAATATATCATTTTGGAATTTTTACCTTTATTAGTACCTGTTTGCAGTACGTAATGATTACATTCTTCATGTAACATATGGGACTTAAGGAATAATCCCATGCTTCAGAAAATGTACATCGTATCCTTGGCAGAGAAAATCAGTGGTTTTTCTGGACAGTTCAGTATCTGCTCTTACTTCAAAAGGCAGCTCCAATGATAAACTACTCTACATGTTGTGCAGACTTTTAGGCTGATAAGAGGCAGATTTTCTTGGAGTGGAAAGGCACCCGGAGTGGACCTAGATATATTAACTTTTCAACTGCAAGGTTTTGTTGTTCTTCAATATACTAATTTACTACTACTCTATTTTAAGGCTACAGAGTCAACAACTGAAAGGTTATGTAATAATTAATAAGGTTATGTAATAATCCAATAAAATATTATTCTAACAATAATAAAGAAGGTTATGTAATAACAATAATAAATAACCTAAACATTAAAATCACCTAGAATTGTTCCAAAATTAGTGAACTATTAAAGACAAAACATTATATGTACATACTATGTAAATATTTCAGTACCCAAAAAAACTCATGCTCTACAACATAATGACATTTCAGTCACATAACAATCAGGCTTGCCTCTTCTACTGGAATATAAATTGAGTTTTAATACCTCCTTTGCTGTATACCACTAATATTATTCTAGTACTCCTTGAAATGTAGTATTGCAAAATGAATCCAGGACCCTCCCACTGAATAAATCTCCAAACCTTTTTATTTTTTATTTTGAGAAAGAGTCTTGTTAAATCACTAATTGCATAAGATGGTGTTGAACATGAGACCCTCCTATCTGATCTTTCCACAGTCCTGGAATTCCAGTGTTCACCACCACACCTGGTTTTCCTTAAATTTTTTTTTTTTTTTTTTTTTTTTTTTGTTTTTTT